>NC_140193.1:7444901-8648379 GCF_965226575.1 Pagrus pagrus
GACCACTAATGCCACATTTCAGCCCCTTTGCCCTCTATGTAAGAAACTTGAAGAGCATTGGATCAGAAGGTATAATCAAGATGTGGAAAAGGATAAGTTAGGAGCTCGAGTAATTACACAAAGATGAGTAGTCCCCGTAGAGGAAGTTTTCCTTGGCTCAAAACATTACCATTATCCCGACACCTACTGCCGTACGAACCTGTGTGAGATGACTATTGCAGAAATCTGAACGCCCTCAACTCGAGAGTTGGAGCAGAGAAAATGGAAAATAAGAGCCTTCATGAGGTTTAGCCTGTTAGTAAAGTAAGTAGTGTACAGAGTGCAGTGGGTGTTCGGAGGTGTTGTGTGTGCACAGAGGCAGATATGGTGCTCACTGCCAATTTGGCTGTGACAGTGATGTTCCATGTTTTCTATTTGTCAGTTTCTCTTCAAATGCATTTCTTTTTTTTATTAGACCCAACACTGGTTGCACTGCAAGAACCACACATGTGACTTTCTGAGTTTCCTTTTTGCTTTTGTTATTAGGATCCCTGTTAGCTGCCGCAAGGTGGACACTAATCTTCTCAGAGGTCCTTACAACAAAAACTCCAATCAACATCACAATAAAAACAAAATGAGAAAATACAGGTGTAGTGATAGTGGGTTTATATGATAGTGGGCAGATATAATAACAAAAGCTTGGAGCAGGAACAATCACTGATACAGACTCTGTTAACCCATTTTAGGCAAGATCACTCAGCCTGTGGAGAAGGTTTACTCACTCTAAGCCCTTTAACGAAGGTTTCTAAAGTCTGAGAAAATAACCCTAAAGACTTCATACTTAGTGTATGATCCAGTGTTTTAGGAGCTTAAACCCAGCTGCATTGATTTTGACAACTCTTTTTCTTTAAGCCCCAACTCTATGAATGGCAGAATTAAACTGATGGAGTTCAATAACCACACAACATTCCCACAAACTTACTCACGCATACAAAGCGCAGGCTTAAAGCCAGCATTCCTCAGCTGACACTGTCACACATGCACCTGTTGCTAGGTAAACCAAACAATACTAAACAAAAAGTTTAAACTGCATGTTTACTGGTGTGATTCTGCTTCAGCAGCGGTTTAGATCGCAAACCTCTCCGCTCAGGATGTCCTGTAGCAAACAGCTCAGTCGTAAACTCTCCCCTCCCTTAATTAACAGAAAAGCTTTTTCATCTCCACATACGTAGCCTCTGATTCACGCGCTATTAGTCTTCCCTAAAACCACTAGTTCCCTTCATGCCAGTCTGCTAATTGATTACTGTGGGTTTGTATTTCCTTCGATGTCAGGATATTATTCGAGGATGTGGGGGTAGGAACTGATGACACCAGCAGTTTTCAACAATCATGACAAGAACTGTCTGTCTGTGTGTCTCTCAAGGTTGGAGGAGGGGGGACGGGAGAGCCCTCAGTAGTTAAAGTATCCTTGGCGGTCAAGGTTTCCCCCCCTGCGCCGTGTGTCAGCCCACATGCTCGCCTGTGGCCAACTCCCTTTAGTGTGGGGTCTTTTATGGTCCAAATGTTAATGGGCCAAGGCTGTGTGTGTTTGAGTGTGTGTGTGTGTGTGTGTGTAGGGCGGAGACAGAGGCAGAAAACCTGTGAACACATGCGATTAGCTCAGAAACTGAAGCTGGAAAATATGAAGTTCTGAGCAGGGTGGTTGTTCATTTCACATGATTGTCTAGTTTGGGTCGTTGTAATGAAGTGTTGGTACAACGGATCATGGTTTCAGACACATTTTCACTCTCCGCGATGCCAATTTTCCTCTTTCATGTTTTGTTCATTCATGTTTTCTTCGTTCTCGACTCCTCCGTCACAGCTTCCTTGAGGCTTTTCCCGCTTTTATTTTCTTGCTCTCTGTATCTTTATCTCTCTCACTCAACTTCTCCCATCCTATCCTGTCCCTTCGTCTTGTTCTATTCCTTCATGACGTTGCTCTCTGAAATGTTGCCAGATGCACGCTAACACACAGTGACGCACGCACTCCGTGTACCCCTGCTGTCTGGGAATACCAAAGAGCTCCCAACGCTACCTCCCGCCTCTCCCCCAGACAGCTGTGTGTACGTACGTGTGTTGTGTTGTGGTCGGGGGTGTGGTGTACACAGTTAAGGGTTATAATTTGGTGGTGAATGAGAGATGGAAAAACCGGTGGCCTGCGGAGCTCGGGGCACGCTGCTCGCCCACAGCCAGCAAAACCAGCGCCGTGTTCCTGAGGTCGGCAAAGTACAGAGGACCTACGGCAGTACCCTGTGGTACTCCGTCACTCGCAGACCCCCCCGACACACTGCATTGCCAAAAAATCCCAGATCCCCCCAACAATTCCTGATCAGAGAGAATAACTAGTTTTGCAATCTGGGAAGTCCAACTATTATGAACTGTGTGTAAACATCCTAAATCATGCAAAACCAGATTACTGTGACAGGATATACTTACAGATGAATTCAACTAAGCCTCTAGAGTGCCAACCGCGAGTATTATAGACCAGTTGAATGATTGATTACTGATTCTTAATTTAAAGATACCCTAATAGAAAAACAACAACAAACTTAGTGTTTTGAAATTAACACTTGAATATTGTTTTTTTCTTTGAGCAAAGTATAAGGGCTTCTGTGGCTCAGGGGTAGCGCCAACGTCTTGTTATTGGAAGGTCGCTCGTTTGATTCCCCTGGTCCTTGCTGAACCCCAAACTGCTCCTGATGTGCTAGTCGGCACATTGCCTGGCAGCCACCGCCATTGGTGTATGAATGCATGAATTACTGTAAGTCGCTTTAGACAAAAGCGTCTGCTAAATGCCCTAAATGTAAATTACCTGGGTTATGATTGGATTAATGATTGGATAATAATATTTTCAGGTTGTCCGTCCCATATCTCAAGAAAGCCTTTAGGAAATGTCTTTGAATTTACATATGAACACTTGGACTCAAAGATGAACTGATTAGACCTCAGTGGCCAAAGGTGGAAGGTCAACTTTGACCTTTGGCCACCGAAGTCTAATCAGTAATTGTGACCTCATGGCGCACAATTCTCATGAAAACAATATCTCAGAAATGCACTGAGGGAATTTCTTCAGATTTGGTACAATTGTCCAAATTAATTCAAAAATGACGACCCAACTTTACACAAATATCTAACAGGATTAGATGATGAAGTTATGACATTTGATATCTGATGGGTCAGAGGTTAAACACACTGTGACATCATAATATTCTTCAAAAAATGATCTGCCCATTATTCAACACCATTGCTCAGAATCAGCAGCTTGATTAGTGCACGGAGGCATACGACCGCAAGGCAGTAATTCTAGTTCTTGGGGTTTTTTTTCAGAAAGGGTCACCATCTTAACGGGACTGGATTTTCCAGCCGCAACTTGCAGTGAATCATTACACAGAACCCGACCGTTGATTGAATTTATGTGCATGACACATTGCACACAAGTACTCCCTCCCTGCCAGCTGTGTGTTAGATGAAGGTTGTACACAAACAGCCCTCATTCACCACACCCAACCAGTGTTAGAATTATCCTGCATACTTAACACACATACACGCATGCAATTATATCTGTCCTTCCGCTTCTGCTTTTTACTTAAGGATGTTGTAGTGTATTGCTGCCTCCAAATTACCCAACTTTGTATGCTGTAATTTTCTCTGCCACACACATACTGTACATACAAACTCATTAGATGGATGTTTGCTTTGAAAACCATGAAAGGAAGAGAAGAGCCATAAAAGTAAGGAAAAATACAGCGACTGATATACAGCACATATGACATGTAGCATCTCCAGTTGGTTACACCAGATACCACAATCACCATCACAGGGACAGTAAGCACACTTAAGGCATATCTCCAAATACATTTTTAATGGTAGTCCTCTTAAATTGAAGTAGTCATCTTCAAGCCATCAGAGGTCACAGAGTTCACCAGTAGACCTCTGTTATCCATCAGAGTTCATCGTGCATCTAGCTTCCCTGCAGGATGATCATGTGGCAGAAAAGAAAGCTTAAAATATTTTTAAGGTACGTGCAGCTTTACAGGAATATGGGGCTTGGTGGTGTGATCTTACAGGGTCACATCCTTTGACATCCTTTGACACAGTTACATACAAAAGGAAAATGGCAGAAGCACAAATAAAAATGCAAACTGTTTGCATTCACGCAGGGTATCTTCCAAAACTAGAATCTTGAAAACTTTGCTCATTAGACTTGCTTGTCTTGATTGAGTCTTGAGCATCAGTTTCTTATCTCAGAATGTAAATTTAACATATAATATGTAGGAATTCTGCATTAAAATGTCTAAAAATCACTCGACCTTCGTTGTAGATTTTGTTGAGTTGTGTGTCTACATTATCCCAAATGTTTCCAACGATGTTCAAACCCAGAGTAATCCACAAGTTACACCACAAGGTACATTTGTGCTCGAGTTGCGTCAGATAGATATTCGTCAGCAGTGGTGGTTGTTTAATGGTGTTTTCCAGCCAGCAAGGGAAGTTTGACTGCAGGCTCACTTGGGGTTTGGGATTCCCCTCCAGCTCCAGTCAGCAGTCAACACTACAGATCACAAACATCTGACAATGGAGGTCACCTCCCATGGATCGCTGCTGCTGTCAGGTTGATATAGAGGAGCAAAGATGAATCCACATTTTTAATCCAAAAAGTTGAAAAAGTAGTCTCTGAGCTCTCTTCCTGTCGGTAAACGGCTCTGGATCAGAGCAGAATCTGATGTGACTCCGGGTGTTTATTCCTCCAGAGAGCCTGGCTCTGCAGCTGACTCTCTAGCCAGCACTGAGCACCTGCAGCCAGCAAATGTCTTGTGTTTTCGTTTTGATAAAGACCCCAAGTAGCAGATGTTTTATCTTGTACATTTAAGGTATTTTTGGAGCAGCAAATGTTTGGTTGTAGCCCAGTCATCCTGTCACTCTATTACACAGATGCTACTTTGCAGCTGCAACAAAAACATTGAATGAAATGCAGCATGACTTTCTGATTGGCCTGCCCTCAGAAAGATGTGACTCAACAGGGAAAGTTGGTAGGAAGACTGCCCTTTAGCCAGCAGGACAAGATCTAACCTCACTCATCACCAAGCTTTCCTGTGCTGTCAGTGTTTTTTAGACACTGAATCTGTCTCCACCATAAATACATTATTTTGTTGACATTTCTTCCTGTTTTCTCTCCAGGACGGTGGTCATGCCTATTGCCAACGAGTTTGCCCCAGACGTGGTTCTGGTATCTTCGGGCTTTGATGCGGTAGACGGTCATGCCTCACCCCTGGGAGGATACAAACTGACAGCCAAATGTAAGTAGTGACCACAGCTACCCAGTTAATCACTCTCCTCTATGCCATAGATTTAAAAAATACACACTTTAAGGCATGCCCTGTCCAGCCTCTCTCATGCAGTTCATATTCTCTCTCTGTGCTGCAACACAGACCGACAGACACACACAGAGACGCTCAAACACACGCCTTGTGTTTATTTTGTGCTGTGACTTGTGTATTCAGATTGAGAACGCTGGCGTGCCAACAAAGAGCTTTTCTAAAACCACCCTGCAGATCTCAAATGAGAGCAGGGGTCTTGGGTTGTGAAGAAGGTTGATATGGGTGGTTTTGGGGGATATGGGTAGAAATTCAGGGGAGAAGAAAGTATGGCTGAATGCGTATATTAAAACTCTCCTCCTCCTGAAAGAGCGAGATCAAAGACTGCGACCGAGCCTAAACGCAAAGCCGCATTTATTGAAATTAAACCTGGCTCATATTATGGCTTGTTTTCTGGCCCCCAGTAAATCCACAGCGCTCTCGCTTTTTTTCTCCTCCTCTCTGATGCAGCCACCCCCTTCCTCATCCATGCCCAAAGCCCCTTTTTTTCTTTGATCGATATCCAAAAAGGAAGTTAGAGCTTGAACATCAGTGCTCCCCATCTCACTCTTTTTTTTCTCTTTCGCTCGCTCTCTCTCCTTCTCTGCCTTCTCTTCGCTGTCATTTCCTGTGTGTCCAGGCTTTGGCTACCTGACCAGGCAGCTGATGAGTCTGGCAGGCGGTCGGTTGGTGCTTGCCCTAGAGGGGGGTCACGACCTCACAGCCATATGTGATGCCTCCGAAGCCTGCGTCTCTGCTCTGCTTGGCAATGAGGTAAGACGAGAGCCAAGGGGAGGGATAATTACCGCCAAAATATCCTCATAGATTACTATCAAAATAACCCTGAGCAAGGCACTTAGATTTGACAAAGACTTTCTCAGAATTTTGGACTCAATCTATGGCTGGTGTCAGATTGAATATGATAGGAGCTATATGTGTATTTGTTTAGGAGGCAACAAGCACTTTTGTGGTGCAGGAGTCAACTCTCCTGCACAAACTAGTTGAAACATCCCATGCAGCATTTATATGTTATGGTCTTCTGTATATACCTAACTTAAAAACAAATATTTTCCTTTTGACTAATATTAAAAGGACTAGATATTGTTTTGTAATCTTGAATTGATAGTCTGTGATCATGGATACACCTCCAACACTACAGTGGATGCAACTATGGGCTGTATTTAAAGATATAATATGTAACGTTTCTGCATCAAAATGTCTAGACCTTTGTTATATATTATGTTGAGTTTTTTACCTTCCTCATCCCAAATGTTTCCAACAATATTAAAAGCCAGAAAATCTGAACGACAGATTTTCCTGATTCCTTCTGAAGCTAGAAAACTTCACTTCTTTCCTTAAATATTTACATCGCAGGCAGATTTTGTGTCCCCTGATTGGTTAACTCACATTAAAGGTGATTTCACAGATTTTGTTTTGAACAAACCCTTGAGCAGGAATGGTAACAAGAATCACTATAACAACCAAACACAATAACAGCGCAGGACAATGAGTCTATATCCTCCTTACATAGATATGTGAAGTTAAAAATAAAGGACAAGCTTGAACATTCCTCTGACAAAAGTGCTCCTCAATCTTTGCCAAAACCATTTTTCCCTCCACGTTCTGTTACGCTCTCCCCACAACTCGGAGAGGAAGTCAACACCTCGCACACACACACGCAACACGCAGACAGACACACGCACAAACACGTCAGGGGGAGAGGATTTCCAGGCAGAAGGTTAATTGTGGGAGTGTGTAGGTTGGGCCGTGGAACTGAACAAACATCAGCGCTCTGTGATTCATGGCACACAACAGAATAGCAACTCCTTAAAGCCGCCCACTCTTTTCTTCCAGCTAATGGAGAGGCTGGAGTGCTTTTTTGGACGAGCTGCTCAGTCTCATTTTCTCCCCTCACAGTATGCATCCAAGATATCGCAGTGCTTTTGTTTTTAAAGGACTACTGAATTGTGGTATAGAACAGAGATTATATAGCTCCATGAGGAGAGAGGAGGGTGTGACTGTAGAAGAGAGTCCAGGCTGCATGTTGAGCCAACTCAGCCAGCTGATAGTTCATGCTTGGCATTAGCGTGAGTCTCTAAAAATCCACCAGTAATCTGTTGCTGTTTCATTCACAATCTATTTTATCACTGAGCAAAAATAAACATTTGCTTTTCGGCGTACAGCCAGTGAGGGGAGGGAGACGACTGTTTAATACCTCGCTTTGGGCACTTTAACCTCGCTAGTTATTTTTCTTGAGTGTATCTGTTATCTGAAACTCCGTGTGGGAGATCTCTCGTCCTGCGTCCTCAGTACATGTTTTGTTCGTACTCGTATTCAGCTGCATTTAGAGCTGCCCACGGAGCATTTTTGTGTCTTAGAAAATCATTTACAAAGACTTTGTGTGTCAGTTTTAGTGTTTTAGTTCAACTTAGTTCATTTCTTTTTTCCAAACCGTCTGTATTGACAACAACTTATTGGATACATGCAAATATGTACACACTTACCCATTAACTGAATACATATATAGAGAGAGCGCTACTTTTTTTATGCCAATATTGATATTAGGTAGTAAAAAAGTTCTGATAATGATATACCGTGATATGCACTTATATACACATCCCTCAGATGTGGTGAGATATTTTAAGGTTTAATTATAACATGTATTGTAAACTTCACCAAGACATTCATAATTATAAATGAAAAAAGATTTTTCATATTGACACATATCGGGCAACGTACATGCCGATGCCGTGATGGCCAACCCAACCTACCAACCCAAAGCTTCAGTATTTGATGAGACGCGAATAAGACGGAAAAATCAATTATCTAAGTAGTACAAATTGACGCATTTGGACCTTCCATCATATGGGCTAAATCTATACTTTCTATTTAATGAATAAAAGGATCCAGATGTTGTGAAAGAGAGCGTTTACTACAGATAGTTAAGTCATTTCTTCTCGGGGCAGAGTCGTAGATGATTCAGAAATCCGTTTACCTGTACTCAACCTACCAATCTTTTTCCATAACAGTGTGATAACTCTGTGCTAATGAACAGACCTGTTTCTAATAACAATAAAAATGTTGTTTCCCTCTAAATTCAATTCATTTCAAAGGTGCGAACTGCACTGGCATTTTTGAGCGGGGCACACAGCTTGAAGCTAATTTTTTAAATTCCTTACTTATGGCAACATTATGTAGAAATTGGCATTTTGTTTGATGTGGCGCCCCCCGCAGTTTGTGAGTGCAACATCACTGTCGTATATACAAACCCCAGGTCTGCAAAAAGTTGTTATTTAAGGTTTAAAAAAAAGTTACATAATGTTGCTTTAATGAAAAAAAACTGAAGAATTAATGAGGGGAAATGGTGTTTTACTTGGCTATAGTCTGACCCTTTTTTTAATCTCAACCATACGCGCGTAATGTTCGTCAACACCAAGCAGCGCACATCAAGAGAGAATATCCAGACCGACACACTTGCATTAACTTTATTTATTTTAAAAAACTGACCACTCTCAAGTGTTGCTGCAGGCCTAACCACAAGCACACCCTGGGTGTTGGTGTACCTGCTAAAGCCATCATCTTCTGGGCAGTCAGACACTCAGAACAGTTGTACAAATCATACGGGTCTACTGTTCTCATTAGCTATGTACAGTAAATCACACAACATGAAGTGAGACTGGCTGTTTGACTGCATATGGTCATCATAGTCTGGTGTAACGATGTATTGTTGCGTTGTTACTTACAAAACTAAAAGTAAGCGTTCACGCTTAAGTTGTTCATTTCGGTCAAATCTATCTGATGGCAAAAAATTCTAACGTCAGCAACAAAGCAAGTATAAATAAAAGCAATCAATTGATAAGCTACTTAAATGTTAAGCTCTGAATCTGTTTGTGTATCCGCCTTGTTTTGTGTATCTGCCTTGTTGAGGGTGGTATCTGTGCATCCCTCTGCGTCTTGTTCCAGCCCTGCAGACAGCTCAGGCTATAAATGAGTTCTTGGAATCGTAAAAAACCACATGGCCTTGTTCCATGTGGATCTTGGAGTCAGAGCAAAACAAACAGAACAATAACACAGGATCACATTAATAAAACTCGGTCACTGCGACCCACCAGTCCAACATCTTGTGGAACATGAAGACGCTGACCTCCGCGGACAAATGACCTGTGCAGGAACAGTTTTGGGCTTAGTTAGAAAACTGTGGAACATATGGGACATTTTATTAACGCTTGAATATTTCTACGTCAGAGCAGAGCATTGCTACGTGCCAAAACTGTTGAAGAAGCTGACAACTCTGCTGGAGCTAGAGCTTGTTTAAGAGAAGAAATGCACGAAGGTTTCATCTAATAACTGAAGTCTATTCACCTGCACTGTGCCCACCAATGATTCAAAGTTACAGTAACACTGCCATCACAGCTGGTAAGGATTCAGGAATCCAAAGACACCTCAGCAGGGCGGATGCTTCTTGCTGTCACGGAGGTTTGTACTCAGAACTTCAGCTTGAAGGACGCTCTCGTTACTCACAACACCGCCCTGCTTCAAAAATAAGGAATTGGATCAGGGGGTTTGCTTCTTGGGTTTCAGCAGCCTGCAGAGCGTCGGCCTCAGCAGGAGTTTGGAGGAGGTCACTGGATGGGTGCCATAGGGAGCTGAAAATTCGAAAATAGGCAGGAGGCAGGGAGCGTCAATTGCCTTAGCCCTGCAGGACACAACTCTCACCCGGGGCCCCGTCACTGGTACACATCTGAAAATGGTTACCCTCGCACCTCTTCCAGCAGGGTCAGCCTGGGCCAAAGGATCAGATAATAAAGGGAAGTGGAGTAATCATTTGAAGTTGGGAGGGAGGAAACTATTGTTACAAAGCAGCTGCACAGAGTACAGTACCTATGTAGTTCCTCAAAGTCTGGAAGGTATGGAGTTATGGGATGAATTTTAATTAAACACAGGTTTATGAAGACACTTGACTCCTGATATGAAACAAACCATAGTCTCAAATAAACTTCTAGAGACAACTACGAGGTTTGAGAGTGGAAACACTGAAAGGCATCCTGACTGAAAAGAAAGAGTTGTACAGGACGCCTCATTAGCAGAAGATGGCTTTGATAAAGTGACGAACAACACAAGTGTAGATGTTGACCCGCTAAGAATAGACCGAGAGTTCTTGAACCGGTTGGCTCTTTGGCGGCAAGTGATGTCAGCTGTTTGAACAAAGGCAGATCATTGGGTTGTGTGCAGCTTTGATAACTGATAGCAAAGAAAAAAAGAGAGGCTAAAATGTCCCTGATCAGATCAAAATGGCAGGAAGCAAGTGTTTTTATCATAATCTCGGCAAAGGTCTCTGTAATGGACTTGGAATGTAGCTGGGAAACGTCAGCGCGGAGTTGAGCTAGAGGGAGAGATAAAAGGAGAGCATTTTTTCATACTTTTTTTGTTTTTAAAGTCTGACATTGACCTCTGATGGCAAAAGGAAATCAGAGGAAGAAACAGAGGTCTTTAGTGGACACTGTAGCTTCACCAACCAGGTTGAGCATCAAGGCAGATCAGGGAAACAAGTTGGATTAATGTGGTACTTGTTTGACTGTGTCCACTGTGTGGGTTATTTCTAGAGGTTATATTTTAGTTTGTGCATGTGTGTGTTGGCTGACTGTGAATGGAGCGAATGAGTAGGCTCAGGCATGGGACCACAGCTGGATTAGCTGGTCAGCTGTGCTTTTGTTTACGAAGCTTCCAACTGCCTGAGGGTTTGTATCGTCTGGAAGTGTCCAGAGCTCCAAGACGTCACCATATTTATCTAACTGTTGCATATACTGTAGCTTAAATCGTAAAAAATATGGGTTGAATTGATATTCCAGTTGATCTTGCTGGACTGATGGATGAGTTGCTATATTGATTTGCTTCAAAGCCTGTTTCTTTTATCGAATATAAGACCTACCTACCTAATCTTGTTAATTATATAGCGTGTGCCTTTTTGTGGCAGTCTAAAGAGGCAGATTTTGGCAGCCCTCACAGTGGAACCAAAACATCCTAAAGCTGTTCTTTATATCCATCACCTCCTGTGCAGCTTTTACTTCCAGTGTTTTACTGCTCGCTAGTGTGAGAAATCTATCTGTGCTTTTATTGGCAGGTTAAGACAAGCTTGGATATAATGAGCATTAGGTTTCCTTTGAAAGCAGCTCAAATTAGCTGGGAAAGAGGGATGAAAATTGCTGAATGGACTTTACAGGCTCTTTTTATTCACCCCCATCACTGTAGTACGTAATCGTGAAGTCTTTTCGGTTAAATAGCTCATGAATGATGCATTGGCGACTACACTAGTCAACTCTGGACTCGGGTCTAATTGATGATTGCTTGCAAACAGATGTTGGGACCAGTTTGAATCACGGTTGTTAGCAATTATATGATAAACAACAGGCTAATATGCTAATTGTTACCAGCTGTCAGTGATGTTATTCGGTGTGTTTGCACTCCAGTTACAGTAAGACGCTCGACTTCACCTGTCCCCCCTTGGGCACGACTGTTCACCACCACCCTCCGACTACAAGGAAAGCCTACACCCCTTTCCGAAAAGGTCGCCTGCTTCGCACAATACACATCATTACCTTGTTCAGTTAGCATAACATAATCAACCGGTTTTAGTGACCGCCAACATGTGCACATGGACACAACAGTAAACAATGGATGCCTTGTGCACTTTTCATTTGCTGAACAAGTGGATTTCCTCCTCTTTCCACTGTTTTGGTTTCAGCCTCCCTCAGGAATGTTTTTACCGGGCACATTCCTCACTCTCGGCTCATGACTTTCCATGGTGTCTCAGTTTTGTTGGCCGGGACCTCGTGCGTTGGACGGCTGTGTCACACAGAGAAAAAGACCTCCTCAGAAATCAGTCCACATGGTTACAGCAAACCATCTCTCTCTCTCTCTCAAAGACGGCTGCACATCTGATGGCATGGAGATGCAAGAAGTGCAGGCACAGCCAGAACCACAAACTTAAATAAACAGAAACGTTGCTTTGGATGATGTGGCAGACAAATGTGCGCTTGTATATAGTGCACATGCACATCCGTGTGCGTGCATTTGTGTGTTTGCCATACCTGCCAGGTGGAGGCCCCTGGAGTACCCTGACAAGAGCCATTAAAGTTTATAAGCGTGAGGCCCAGCTGTCAATCAAGCTGACAGGCTGCCCCCGTCCAACTCTGCTCTTAAATGAACCCCACGAGAACCCCAGAGAACCTCTGACCCTGCTTCTGACAGGGAGCTGGGTTAGTATGGACTGGGCAGGGCTGAACTGGGACTGGCTGGGGTTATGGTGAAAAGTTGACGGCTGTAGCCTGAAGGTTGGAGAAGAAGGTTTTGACTGAAAGATTGATGGTTTGTGTCCCCAGACGGGCTGGGAAAAGTTGGGGATGGGATTGATGAATAAGTACTGCTGTCAATCAAAGTAATCTTAAAGGGCTGACGTTCTCGAGGAGATGAGGTCCTTAGCTTGAGTGTAGCTCTTTGATTGGGCAATCAGACCAAAAATTGCCCTGCCCCTGCCCCTGTTAATAAACTCAAAGGGCTGCGTTACTGTGGCTGTGTCTCTTCACAGTTGCAAGGTAGATCCAGAGGAGTGTGTGCTGTTGTTGGTCTGAACACAACAAAACACTTAAAAGTCCCTCCAGTTACAGTTGAAAGGGGCAGTTTACAGGCAGGGCGTCCCAGCCAGGCTGCCAGGATAAAACGTTGGCATTTAGGATTTCTGCAAACCACTGATACGTTAAAATGTGTACGTGTCTAGGCCTTCGTATCATATTGACATCTCTACATGTCATATCATGTTCACATCACACGTTTGTCACCTGAGTGTCATAACTGAAGGTGAAGAGGAAGGTCAGGCAAGAAGGCTGCCAAGCCAGTGACCGCAGTATGAGACTGTGTTTCAACATTTATAAGTGTGACACCACTGGGAATTTATAAGGAGACCTCAGGACAATTTCCAGCTGCGTTTGTGGCAACAAAAAACAGATGTTTTTGATGAGACCTCGGGACATCTCCAGCTGTTTGCGGCAACCAAAACAGGTTTTTTAAGCCAAATCATGATCTTTTCCTAACCCTGACCAAGCGGTTTTTGTCCCTTAACCTAACCAGACCATAAGCAAATGCACATTGCCAATATTTATTCTTGCGATTGGGTTGTGCGTCCAGTGCTTTATACTATACAAAGCAAGTTGTCATATGATGATAAAATATTGGCTATTAGTGGTGTTTTTTGAGCACCATACTTTTTGAATATCATATTACATGAAATTATCTCATATGTCATGTTGTGTTAAATCACGTTACAGCAAAAAATGCTCATTTTGTGAGCCAACCTACGCTTTGTACGTTAATAGAACAGTTGAGGGATTTGTCTTTTCCCTCCTGACTGCACTAACAAAATAAAGGTTGGGTTTGAGTGATTACATGGATAAACTATTGAACTATAGAGGGGTTGATAGGGTCACAAAACAAGATATGCAGGTTGCCTGTCATCTGTGTTAAGCAAATGATGCTCGGAGAGAAGCCTACACTTGCCAAACGTTAAATTATCCAGTGTAAATATTTGTGCACAACCTATACTGCATGTATACGTGTTACCTCTGTCCATCCCTGTATGCTGTATGATGTAGCCTGTCGTGCCACAGCAGGATTAAAGTATCCCTCTCCCCAGACTGCCTCTTCCCTCGGCCCCCGCGGACCCCTCCCACTCTCTATTTGTTTTAATTAAAAGAAAACTTCCAGCCTTGGCCAAGCGAGACCGACCGACGATGACTTTTTCCTTTTCTCTCTGACATTGAACTCCCAAATCTCTGGCCAAACCTCGTTTTTTTCCTTCTTTTTCTTTATGTCTCCATTTACATGTTTCTCAGTCGGTCCTTTATTCCGTTGGCGTTATGATCGAGCATAAAAAAGGGATGCATGTCGTCTGTGTTGGAATGTAGAGCTGAATGGGCCTGTTTGACAAAATAGGATGAGAAAGTGTCGTATGTGCAGTCAGCCAAAGGGGAAATTGAATCATTCCGGGTTGGGAAGGCACATTGGGGAATAGCCCTGTTTCCTCTGAATTGTGGCTTGGAGAGTTTCATAGGCTCAGCCGCACTCCCTGAGGTGTGTGTGTGTGTGTGTGTGTGTATACGAGTGTGTGCTTGAGTATGCGTGTATGTAAGCAAGCGTTTTCCATGTGCATGCATCTGTGTACACCAGTATGTGTCCTTAGCGTGGGACACAGTACAAAGCACACATTGTAGTTTATGTCAAAAAGTAGCAGAGCGCTGGTTGAGTGGGAGGAGGTGTGTGTGCATCTGCAGGCTTATTTTCTATTGTGTCAGCAGCTCGAGCTTGTTCCCCACCTCTTGGAGTGATTCAACACCGGGCTGTGGTCCACATTCAAAAAGTGATCCTTTAAACCAGGAGGGAACCGCATTAAGTGTGGTTTTGGTGCAGCGTTTCTGAACACCTGTCAGTCACATTCATGAAAACACATACCCAGCCATACCCACTTTATTGAAGAAATGCCTGGAGACATTTAATGCGCTTGGCACTGAACCTATGCCTACTGTGAACATCGGCTAGGTTGTTTGCCAGTTTTATTTCAGCACAAGTGTCTTAAATAATCTCAAAGATGTGTATAGTGAATACAGGAAATTGTGCAGCGCTGTCCTATTTTTAAAAAATGTTTTTGCTTTTTTTGCTTTTGTTATGAAAAGTTAAGCACAGAATGTGTTTTAATGTTATTTTTGGTTTGTTTCAGTTGGACCCCATTCCTGACGAGGTGCTGCAGCAGAGACCGAATGCCAACGCTGTCCACTCTATGGAGAAAGTTATTGAAGCTCACAGTGAGTGGATCATTCACACATACACACAGCATGCATCAGCATCTGAGTGATGCACTGTATCTTACTGAATGGTATTTGATGATTTTAGATTGATTTGTTAAGCAAATAAGAGTTTTGATCTCTCCAGTGGTCCAGTGCACACAGCAAGTCTTCTTACTAGACTCGTTGTCTTTTATAGGTAAATACTGGCGCTCGCTGCAACGCTCCGCCTCCACACTCGGCTGCTCGCTGAGCGAAGCCCTTCAGCGAGACGCAGAGGAAGCAGAGACTGTCTCCGCAATGGCCTCATTGTCTGTCGCCAACAAGCACATTGGAAAGAGGTACATGGTTAACCTTAGTGTACATTTAAAGGAATAGCTCAACATCAATCTGAACCGCTCTTCTGAAACCTCAGCTGATTGCCGCCAACCTCAGGGTGACGACAGGTCTTTAGGAAGTGATTGCTACTGGCTTAGAAAAGTATATACAATATTCATTGCAACTAAAGCACCAGCATGTCAGACCAAAACAGATTTGTGCATTGTACACTCAATAAAGTTGGAAGAAAATTAACTGACCCACGGAGAGCAGAGAGGGACTGACATGCACTAATATGCACAGGCAGCCACACACAGTGAGGGTGACATCATTCTGTGTTCAACACGCCTTTAATCCACTTTATCTTTACAATGCAAATAGTTGTGCTGTATTAATATTTAAAATCTCACATTACCTTTTCAAAATGTTCAATAGTGAGCTTTAGTTGTGCTGGTAGGCAGATTTAATTTTCTTATGGTGTTTTTTCACCCTCTCTCCAGTCTTTGAGCTAAGTTAAGCTAAGTTAACCACTTTAAGTTTGGTTTTCATTCCAACAATGAATTATATGACCTACACACAAATACTTTACACCAACTTTGCAGCTCTTTGTCTCTTGGACCTTGTTGTTTTGGTTTGATGATCTGACACTCACTGGACTCTATCTACCTCACATTCAACAGCAGACAGACAAAGTTAGAAACAAACTGGCAAGAAAGGTCACATGTCTAGTGGGTAAGGAGCCAGATTTTTGGGTGATTTTAGTGTATGACACCTCATCACAATTACTGTGTACACATGACGTGTTACATAAAATGTTCATCTTTTGACAACACATACAGAAATGTGTGTGTTCTTTTACTACCTTTCTTTAGGACTGTTGTAACTGTACCTGACTGTACTAAGGTACTGAGTGCAAATAATATTACAACCATGTTTATGGTGTTGTTTTCCTCAGGGCTGAAGAGGAACCAATGGAAGAAGAAGCTCCCATGTAAAGAAACATCCCGAGCCTTTGACCACTGAGACCAGGTCTTCATCTTCGACAGTGTCCTCATCCAGTCCGTGTCAATTTAAAAGCCACTGCCATGTCTCACCCCTGCCATATTGTGGCCCGTTATTGTGGGAGAGAACATGCAGAGCTGACAACAGTGGCGCTCAAAGGAACACTGAAGATGAACAACGCGTTCACTGATCAGCAGTGCACAGACTGATCAGGATCAATGTGTTGCATCGCCTCTTGAAGACCTTGGATTATAAGAGGGTTGACTCAACAATCCCACAGTGACAACCTCGAGTGCCAGTGCTTTTAAAACACTAGACAAGAAGTACTTTTGAATGCCAGTTGGAACCGTACGCAGACTATCATCCTCTTTTCTTATTATTCTGTTCTTTCTGTGCTTCATCGTCTCACTTTCTGATGTGATTGTGACTCTGCACTACGGATGAATCATTCCTGCTCTTTTAAGATATCCGGACGAATGGAACAAAATTTTCTCGCAGCTTTTTAACGCGGTTGAAGACCACAGATGAGAAAGGTCAGCACGTGTTCTGAATCCAAACTGACTGACAGTGAAAGACTGTGCGTTTGTGCCTTTTTTCTTTCAAACCTGGTGGATTTTCTGTTGAACTCTTCGAGAGCTTTGCCTTAAAAAACAGGTTTGGGAACGAGGCCTCTTCTCCCCCAACCCCTTAAACATTTCTATCCTGGCAAGACATCCAATGCCTGCATGTTGTTGGCACATAGACTGGCGGACCTTGGCATGTTTACCTATAATTCTCTGCAAGCAGCCTACTGTCTCTCCCTGTACCTCCACATTTCCTTTCCCCCCCTCATTCTTGAAAAATCTCAACCTAGAAGGTAGTTCCCAGCCACAAGTTGAAGGTGGTTCATTTTAAAAGGAAGTTAAAGGTACCGTCTCGTAGCCAGAGGACACGTCTTGGACGGGCGTCTGATTTCACTGTTTTGCTTTTAAACATTCACTTATCAACCATCCTAGCGAGCTAGCTAGCTGCATACACGCTCACATTCAAACCACGAGCAATTTTAAGTCATCAGTTACCGTAACATTTGTGTCTTTGCATTAGTTTCCTTCAGCTTCCTCTCACAGTCCAGACAACAGGAGCACATGCAAACTTGAATCATTAAAAAACAATAATGGAAAATGCAGCTAATGGACCTTGCAGTGTTGTATATCACATCTTGACAGCACCATATGACGGTCTGTCAGCAAAACAATGATGAAAACAGCAAGGTTAAGAAATGTACTGCCACTTTAATCATCGATATAACCACACTGACAGCATCTTAAATGTGCTGCTGTTGGTTGAAAGCTGCATTTGATCGATATTTTGTTAATGCTAGAAAGTTTAAGGTCCAAACCTTCAGCCACAACAGAACAATAAGGACAAATGACAGCAGGGCATTACAGACCAAATCACCGTGACTTCACACTTATAACAACTGTCACTTCTGATCGTTAACTTGCATCGTTGAGATATGTGAAATTGTCATTTTCAGTTATAACTGTAACATTTAAAGATGTATAGTTATATAGTCAAAGTTGCTGACTTCATTTTCTGTATTGTGCTGCTTTGCTAGCATCTTTGATAAACCAAACCTGCCCAGCACTGGCATCCCAAAACCAATGACTAACTGCTGCTTCTTGAGTCTGAGGCTCAAAGCATCAAACGTGCATTTTAGATGAAAGAGATGCCTACAATTAAAAAAAAAAATACAAATAAAAAATTAAATTGTATGTCAGCTACATGATGCAGAGAAGTTACTGTAACCAAACATTGTGATTGGTCCTATACAAGGGTTAGGGAGATGATTTAAGCATCTGGAAAGCTTTTCCTGTTTGCAGTACATAAAACGAAAGATCAAGTTCAACTTTATTTATCCCTGAAGGGCAAATGCAACAAAGAAAGAAACAAACATGAGATAACATGGCTCAGCAGCAGCACTGTGTCACTGAACAAGCTTAATAAAGCATAAAAACTATAAACTGATGACTATCCTGCTACACTCCTCAATAACGTATGACTACCATAACGCTACAGATTTAAAATGCACTCCGAATTTAATTTTAGGAGGTTGAAGTGTGCACGCTAGAGCAACAGGGCTTCTGAAAACTCCCATCCTCATTATACTGTGTGCAGTCAGACAATAATGAAGCCAAAGCAGCGGCAGACTTTCATCTCTAGAGTCCAGCCACTTAGTCTTTACATTAGAATCCGCTCGCTTTTAGCAGAATAATGTGGGATCGGGACAAATTAATCTCATATGGGCCAATTTGTTGAACCAGCCCTCTCTTTAAGACAACTGTGTCTCCGTGGTAACAGTGACCGTACCACCTGGGATTTTTCCAGTGCCGCACAGGCTCTCACATCTGGTTTAACATCTTTAGCCCCCTTGTTAAGCACATCTGCTGCCCAAATGTCAGGTGCTGTGAGGCAGGTGTGTGTGTGTACATCTGTTCATAGACAGTGAAGCACAAGCTGCTCTGTATAAATATTCAAGTGTATACACATATTTTTATAGTTGTCTTTTTGCGGTGTAAGGCCGTGCATATTGAGCATATTTGCTACTTTAAATAGCACATGTAGCTCTGATTCTGAATCCTCTCACAGGGTCGGGATGGTCATACATATATGATATTTAACAGACAGATAGATGTAACAGTTCATTATACTCTGGGCTTAATGAGTTTGGGTTCTTTACCAACTAGGAGCTCCGCTCAGAGCCTAGCAACACACCAGCCAGCAGCCTAGATGTAGTCGAATTTGGTTGATCATTTTGTAGGTAAAACACCATAAAAGAGAGGAAGGATCATTACGTCACTGAACCTCATTTTGGTGCCAGACTATGGTGTCAGCTGTATTGAAGTCTATGGGAGATGCATGGAGAGACACACTAAAACCCAACATATCTACGTCGTGTGAAACACAGCTGCACAGCAGTACAGCCGACACCACAGGATGGCACCAAAGCAAGATTCAGTGACGTGATGATCCTTATTTCTTTTTTTGGTTCCTTGTCTGTAGCCATTCCTTCAACTTGTTGTGGGCCAACTACCTTCTCTCCCCTTTGTTCCATCTACGAGCTAAATCACGTTCAATGTATATTTTCAGCAAACAGGAAACAGAGTGCTGTGTTTTTTTACTCTTGTTTACTGTACATAGGACATCGATCTCCTGAGTATTCCTGCCACACACATTCATTCGTCAATGACTACTTTTGTTGATTCTTCCTGTCATCTGTCTTTCTGTTTCTGGTTGTGATGCCCTTTCAGTGGACTCCAGTGACTTCTTTTTGTACTACTTTGTGTTTTTCTCGTTGTTTTTGTTCACTTTCCCCTCTCTGTCTCTCTGTTACATTGTAAAGCTGACATACTTCACGACAGGTGAGGGATCAGACTCTGTTTTTAGTGGACATTACACGACTATGTTTTCTGGGTTCGGGGGTTTTTGTGGGAGGGTCGGGATGCAAATGTTTCTACTTTGTATAATGACGGACAATTGTGTATTTACTGTTTGTTCATAGTAGATTTATATATGAAAAGAAATGAGTATATTATATATATATCTATACATGATGAAATACTATGACCTTGTTTTTGAAGTTGGTATTGAAAAATGAAACTTTTCATGGGTCTTGCGTACAGTCGGCCCTTGTTACTGAAGGCGCCGCCCACTGTCCTTGGTTACAGTTACTTACATGTTGAGTAGCATTTAACTGGTTGTCCTTCTGTCTTTCAACACTGATGACTAGTTCTTGGCTTTATTCGTCCTATCGGTACCTGACGACACAGTAGGTGTGCCATTGCCCTCCACTCAGCCTCTCATGTCCAATGCGCATATTCGTACCATTCCACACTTTCTTGATTCTTTATGTTTCTCAGTATTGAGAACGTGAGACTGAAATTCAAAATGACCAAAGTGGCGATCCGTTTGATCTTCTTTCTTAAAGGTTTACGAGTTCATCCTCTAACAGCAAGAAAAATGGGATGAGTGGATTTGATTTGGAACGGGGCCATTCTGTTCCTCTACTTTAAATCCCCTCTGATGTGTTTTAACAAATGATTTCACACAATCATCACTTATTTCCTTATCGGACCAACTGTCTTCAGTTTTAATTTACATCAACATTCCTTTAAATTCATCTAGTTTCCATTTGTAATCTCATTCATCAGCTGATGAAGTGATGCCTCTTGGTTTCAGTCCACAAGATCACAGGTGTTTGACTCCTACAGGAGCCAACGTCCAAATTCTCACGTATTAGGACCGATGTTTTATAGGGCTGGGTATCGAACTTCAGTACTTTTATGGCGCCGACCAAAACTCCTCGATACTATCGAGTATCGAAAAATGTCTTCTAATTCGATACCAGATTTCAGTACTTAAGGAGTTAATCTCATCAGCCTCAGTGAGCCAATGAGCATGCACGATGCCTGTTTTGCCAAGATCTAATAGTGCTGGTGATTCTCGAGGTATGCAGGAAAAACGCTGGGTTACGCCCAGAGACGAGACTCACAACGTGTATTTGTAATGTAATCTTTTGTTAAAAAGGATTTCATAAAATTTGTATCGTTTAGGAGCCGGTATTGAAGTCATGGTATCAGTACCAAAACATTTTTAACAATACCCAGCCCTATACATGCACATATATAATAAAAAATATATATGTTAACATCGTCACATGATGATTGAAATGTTTAAAATCTCACTCAGACTTGTCAGGGGAACACTAAACATCATTAATCAAATGGTACATTTATAGTTAATTAACCTCCGTTAATAGTATTTCACTGTTAACAAACACATTTTTTTAATAAACCATTCATTAAGCAATTGTTTACTGTAAACTCGCAACTGATGTTCATGATACTTTGTAAATGGTTAATAAACACTGTGTAGTTAATCTGTCAACATAACTTGGACGGCCGTTATAAAGTTGCAGCTGATGTTTATAAACCTTTACAATTGCTTAATAAATGGTTTATGAAGTATTTCATTGTTTGTTAACAGTAAAATAGCTGTTAACTAATGTTTAATTAAATATGAATTGACCCTTTATTCATGATGGTTATAATAAGGAATATATTTTCTCTTCTGATGCTGCATTTCCCTGCAGAATATGTCCAGAGAGGTCAAAGTTTCATGCTTCTGTCTTCTACCACTTTGTAAATTAACAGAACAAAGTAAAATGAGTGGATGTTAATCACTGCTTGCAGTAAATTGTCTGCCATAAAGTAGATTTTACACCGAGTACCGAAGAGATAATTGAGGTCTAAGCCTTGTTGGCATCGCATTTTTAGTTTTATTTAGTATGCCTTAAATTCCTTGCTGTGTATAAGAAACATGACTTCCCTTTACATTCCCGTTATATCAGACACCTTCACACTTTCTCTTCCATCTTTTGTCATTTTTGGAGAGATTTCTTTCCAGGAACATTTTCACATCTGATGTATACAGAGGTATTTGTGGTTGGAATATGAAAATGCACACAGACGGGCTGTCCTGAGCGTCACCTTAACTTGCATACGCTGACATCGCCGTGCATGTCAACACACTTGATGAGATGCTTTTCGGTAACCCGGCCCAGAACATTCCCAGAACCTTCGCACAGCGGTGCCAGTCATGGGGTTTCTACTGCTGAAAGCTTTGGTTTCTTTAAAGGAGCCAAAACTAGCACTGTCTGGCTACTCTGGCCGTCTGTCTTCTTCACTGTTAGTCTTAACACAATGTCCAGTAACAAAAAAATTTTCCATTTTGTTATAATTTCCATTTAATAGGAGGGGGCATATCTTTTTGTTTTACCCTCATAGTTCAGTCCAGCCAGGTCCAGAACTGTTTATTTAGGCGGCCTGGTCCGACTCCACTCCATTCCTCTTTTCTCTCTGCATGATCCGTGTGTCCGCATGCACTGCCTACCTGTCTGTCTGTCTGTCTGTCTGTCTGTCTGTCTGTCTGTCTCATACTACATATCAGCACAAGGGATCGAGCACTGAAGGACGTTAGTACTTTCACTGTATCCAAACTGTCTTATCTCTTTTACTGCTTTTTTGTTTCTGCTGGGGCGGGAGGGGAGGGAGGGAGTTTGGGTGCTTTCCATGTTGTTGCTTTTACCTGCAGGACATGGACTCATCAAACACAGAAGACTTCAGTTGAATATTTTACAGAAAAAAGGAGAAAAAAAAGTATCTAGCACTTGTAACACAGACAATAGATTTTATTGTATTTATGTAGAAAGACAAATTGTTTTAGGGGGAATCGCTTTGTAAACTGCATCAACAGAATGAAAAACTTCTTTTTTTTTTGTACCAGGCGAGATGTGACTTTGTTGGACTTTTTTGGGAAGACATTTTCATTCTTTGTCACATCTGGACTTATCAAAGGGCTCCATCCAGATGCCTGGTCATCGCTACAGTTGTCCATTCCACTAAACAAGCCAGTTATCGCTATGACCACTGTGGTTCAAAAACAAACAGTTCTAGGTTTACATAATGTATAAAATGCATATTCTTTTTTTTTTTATCAGTTATGTTTTTGACTTGTTCCACCATTGTTACAGAAATAGTACATTTTTCTCGGGAACCTTTGCTCTAACATGTTGTCTTTGACATCACAATATAAAGTATTGTTTTGGAAAAACTGCACTGTCTGTTTTTTTTTTTATGTTAATTGTTAGTTTCGTGTTTTGATAGCAAAGAAAAGGCTGATTCACTGTCAGGCAAACGTGTACCGCTGTCAGGATGTTGAGGGTTGTGCATGTGTTCTCACACACAATGAAGAGAAATAGCTCTGGACTGTAACGGGAGATGAATTTGTGCACATATAAAAAGGTTTGTCACACAAACATTTAACTTCTTCCAGTTTGGTCAGGCTATACTTAGCCTGCTGTCCTGGGGCCTCATCAAAGGAACTTTCTAAGTCTGAAACCATTTTTTTAAATCTCAGTTTAGGATGACATTTAGGATTTTTGATATTATAAAAACTAACTGTATTTAGGAAAAAATCCTATTTTAGGGTAATAATTGAGCTATTAGGCTACAGAACCGTACTAAGTGAAGAATTTCCCAAGTTAGGACGGCACAGACGCTGATCGTAAATTTAAAATATCCTAATTGCCAAAATGGCAGCACCTCTGGTCCAAGGTCAGTATGGCAGTGACAGTGAAGACAGTTAGCCTGTTGGAGAAGCCAACATCAATGTCTGGCTGTAGGAGAAGCTAATATCAATGTTAGCCTTTTGGTGAAGTGAACACTGTTGATAGCCTGTTGGATACGCTAACATCAATGTATGTATGCCTGTATGAGAGCCTAACACCGATGTCAGCTAGCATGGATACTGCTGCCTATGTCTGAGATATCTGACAGCCATTATTTTAGGAAGTGCTTCTGTAGGCCTAATAGGAAGATAGGATTTTTCTTTACCTTAATTTAAGACGGGACAAGCAGTTGGGACATCTTCCTGTAATCAGGCCCCTGCTAGCCTACTGGCTAGATTCACTATTGCAGTCCTTTGTTGTCACACAAGTTTTTTCTACAAACAAAGATATCTTTTTTTTATTCCATGCATTCTTCCTTGTCAAAACCGAGTGCTTACATTACCCATAATGCACCTCAAACGCTGTCAGATTGGTTGGTGATTCCAGTGTGTTAAGCTACGAGCGGCTAATGTAGCCTCAGGAGCAGATACAGAGGTCTGGTAAACTCACCTCTTTTACACTCCTCACCCAACAGACTTATTTCTTTTCACACTTCACTACTATCACTTGCTGCAGTTTATCAGACTTTGCACCACTCAGTTGTTAACAAAGGCTTTATGCAGTTTTATTTATATATGCAACAGCGTTCCTCAAGACCTGTAATCATTCCTCTGTGTGTAAAAACTGTTGAAGTTCTCCTTTAGGTCCAGAGGGAGGCAGCATTGCAGGGATTGGCAACAAGGGCCCCACAGTAGCTTTGACTGGGATTAGCCACCCATTTGGAGAGGTCAGGGGTCTGAGCCGGTGTCCAAATAAACAGCAGTGAATCCCTGTTGGTGGTGGAACTAACGCTAAGACAACAGTCCGAAAGCAAACAAAGCCAATCCCGCCTTGCCTCCTCTCAAATAAACACACATTCCACTGCTTTCCTGTCAAACTCTGAATTTAGAGAGTAACAGTGTAAATACTACCGAGGCCTGAGGCTTTGTGGACTCGTCACAATCTCTGTAAATCATGGAGTGTTGAGACACCATGCAGTGTCGAAGGCAAACGAGAGGGAGCACATCTCTGGTTCGCTGAGAGAATACGGTTAAACGGAGACATGAGGGACAATATTTACCGTCATACAGAAGCTGTAAAGAGCACAGAGGGCTCCCACAAGTAAGAAAGGATGACGCTAAAGCTGGGAATGTGACCTCTTTATGGTTCGTTGGTGGCTGGGGATGCTCCGCAGACTGCCCGTCTCACCTTTAGCTCACCGTAGGCGTCGCCACGTTCGTCATCTCTGCTATGTAGCGACGTGCGACGGTCAGAGGTCAGGTCAGAGGAAAGGTTGAGCCCTAGTAGTTGAACTTTCCCCCTTCTTGAGGGCCAGCCCACAAGATGGCCGCCTCTTCGCCACAACAAAGCACCGAAATGACAGTAAGGACTGAAATCTGGGAAAACCCCCTTATCTATTTTCCCCTCTCGTTTCCCCACAGTGACATTCTGGTGTGCGGCAGCTCTCTAGCCTTGCTCTTCTTCCTGGAGCGTCGGTCGTTGTCAGTTTGCTCTGTCATTACCCGGCCACCATTATACATAAAAAAAGGCCTCATCCTCCCAGCTGGGCTCATCACCGCACTTTTTAATTGCAGGTTCGACTGACTCGAAATGGCGATGAGGCTTTGGCCAGCTGCTCAGATGACAAAACTAATTACAGATGAGTTATTAGGAGCAGTTTTGGATCATCAACACACGTTAGATGTATTTGAAGAGTTGTAACACATCGGCCACAAACACGAAATGTTGGGGGATCCGTAGAGGTGGCCCAGTCAAGTAAAGTCCATGAAAAGTCCTAGAAATCCATCGGCAAGTTCTTTTACACACCTCAATTTGTAGCGGAAAGAAAGTTCAGTATTTAATCGTCAGTTTTTCCTCAACTTATTTCATTCTAAGCATGGAAACAATGGAAATGCACCGGGGAGTCTGTGACCGTTCGCTGTACTTTCCGTCAGACGTTCCACCAGTCGTGCTGGGACTTCTTATCCCTGGTGTATTTGAAAAGCTGTGCAGCGTTTGCTTGTCTTGCTACTGTATGTGTTTAGTCTGGTGCCGAGCGTGTACTGACATCAAAAGGGCAAAAGACAACCGAGGCTGTGAGGAGCTGCTGCAAACGTAACACCAAGGCTGGGTCACTGTCGGCTTGGGTGTCAAGATTACAAGCGGGGGGGGGGGGGGCAAGGCTCAGTGACGGTCCACTACGCATGCTGCCGATGATTCTTCAGCTTAATCTTCAAGATGGAGGACGATGCAAAAAGAAAATGCTCCCTCCGTTTAATCCGCTCGTGTTAATCTTCATTATGGGCAACTCAAAAGATATCTTTACGCATGAGACATTACTCACGTAACTTACTCAAGTTGAAAGTGGTCTCCTGATGGAAGTCCAATGTTTTATTTTTATATTATGTCAACTCACATTTTTTCATGCTTCCACTATTTTTGACGGGAAAGTCTGGTGTATCACCTGCACCCACATTAGACCGGCATATGTACTAGAGAGATGTGTACTAGATTGAAGCATCTGGGCTGAGTTTACATACAGTTATGTGTGTTGATAAGTGCACGGCATTCGTCAGGGAAGGGAGTTGGCTCAGTCGTCGCAGAGATGGATTTGTTCCGATGAAGTCAAAGGAAAAAACTTACAATGAATAGAAAAGGGATCAAAATGTTCTTTTCTTCTTAATAGTTTGAACTGTTTGCTGCGTATTAACGTGCAGTAGCTCCAGTGTTTGAATGGTTTAAGATTAAAGATGTAGCTGAATTGATTAGATTTGGCTCTTTAAGTTGTAGGTAGATGGCTTTTGAATGACTGTATGTGGACTGGGGCTGCAACACTGAAACTGTCCGACAGATGATCATTATAGTTGGTAATTATTTTGATAATTTTGATTAATCAATAATCATTGCAGCTTTAATGTGGACCTCTCTTTAAGCCTCAAACTATCCATCAGTACATTGTTGCACATGTGCTTTTTTCTCCTTTTAATGTGCTCTGGTTTACGTTGGGAAAGACTTCAGAACATGTCTAGTTTTTTCATTTAAGGTTTTTAATGAACTCTAATCAATTACTTGATTTACTTACTGTTTTTAAATTGAAAGTACAATCTCATTCTCTCCTTCAGTGAAAATGAGTAGCAGATCTCTCTCAGTCAGTTTTTTTACAGCTGCTTTGAGTCAATAATTTGATTTTGGCTGGAATGAAATTTAAGTGAGTTAACGCAGCATCCTCAGAAGTTCCCTCTCCACCTCCTGCGGGTGAAGTAAAAACAAAGGTGAGCAAGTAAGAGTCGACTCCTGAACTGACGTGACCCACTGACCTCTGTTGACCCCGGCGGTCATCGCTGCTGCTAATGAAGAGCAAAGGAGGAGGGGGGGTTGGCATGTAACCCCACAGACATACCCAGGAGCCCCCCGTCTCCTCCACAGCCGGAGACGAATCGAGTTTCGCAGCTGACGGTGAGGAAGACGCTGGAATTGTTACTGACTCCTGAATGCCCGAGGAAAGAGAAATGTAGAGAGGCATGTGTAGGGACGTCTAGATCCTGTCCCATATTCCTGCCTTGTGATTGGCTCATGGTCATGGTAAGGGGCAAAGATAAGACAAATAGAGACACCCAAGTCTCCAGAAGGCCTGAGTTTCCAAACTGATTTGAAAAAAGATGTTATTTACATCATCGACACACAGTCGAGCTTGTGCACCCACTTCAGATTTTGTCTTGAAGGGGCTCTGTGGAGCTTCTTTGCTGGACTTCATTTCCAAACTAACATTAACTACTGTTGCTCTCTGTTAGCAGAGCGGAGACGAGGCACTCGAGAATGTGCATGAAGTCACATCCTTTGGATTGTCACATAAAAACAGACCTGAGTCCTTCAGAGAGAAATCCACAATCCAGCAGAATGACACATCTTAAATAGATGGTCCGCAGGCTTGTATAGACGAACAAAAGAGACGGAGAAGGTCTCATTTTTCACGTTACGTTACAAAGAGTAAGTAACCTGTTTTCAAATGAATCGTGAGGCTGCCGGAGACTTGGATTACGCCAGACAAGCTGAATGGAGCCATTTTATGTTTATTTTTTTGTAAACATTTGTTGTGTTTTAAAGTAAAAGAAAGTCGTCTACTTCAGTTGTTTAGCAGAGCGCTGTTTTGCTGTGAAGCTCCAGAAGTGTTTCGTGGACTGTGTAACTTCACCCGACTTTCCATCAGCATGCGGTTGAGTAGATAATGACTGAATTTTCATTTTTTGGGGCGAAGTGATCCTTTAATGGGGTCTGTTTATTTGTTTGTGATTATGGTAAACAACAGTGATGCCTCGAAGATGTTTTTTTCCCGTCGAGTTGACATCTTCCAGCTTGCCCTTCATCTGAACTGGCTAGGAAAGCTGTAATTATCGTTTGGCTAACATCGCTGACGCTAAAGTTAGATATTTTCTAACCCTGTGGACGCTGAGACGTAAAGATCCGTGCTACCCTCACTTCCCTCCGTACCCTTCTTAGCCAGCTTGTTGGAAAAGATGCAGATGATGCCGGACAGAGAGGCGGATGAAGGAAACGAAGAATATCACAGTTTATATACGCTGACGTTGTCCACAGCACTTGGACTGTGTGTGTGTGTAAGACGAGACCAGATGGACAAAAGACAATGCCAGAGGAGAAGATGTGCTTTAAGACTCAGGCCAAGTTACACACATAAAGAGTAATGCAGTATGACACGTTCCCATACAACATCTCCAAAACTATAAAAGGTCTAATTGAGCTTCTCCAGATATTATTACTTTATTTATACACAACCCAGACGTAATATCAATTGAAACATCATGTGGGAACAAACAACCACGCCCCTCATGTTTGGACAGTTTGTCATGGAAGTCACCTTAAAGAGAGGATTTCAATAGAAGCATCTGCACAAACAGCGATGTGTTTCACAGTGATCGCCTTCGTTATTCAAATGGAAATAGCAGCTGATTAGAGATAGCTCCTCAGTATGACATAATCAGAAATAAAGGTTGCTGTTTTATTTTCCTGGACGGCAACACATGCATGTTATCTACATCACACATGAAGGAAAGAGTCCCACACCCTGTAGACGTAGCAGGACCGCTTTTAACAACCGCTTTCCTGTCCAGCTCCACTCCCACAGCTGGAGCAGAGTGCACAAGAAAAACCCCTGATGAGTCATTCGATGGAGATCGACATTTTGGATGCGAGATGATGACACCTACAGTAGCATTCATTCAATCAGTTAATAGAAAAAGGGGGAGATTCAGAGGATTAGAAAACAGAGGAGATGCCTATTTTTCCAGGGGTGAGCAGATATGGACGCTCATCACGATGTTGTCGCTGCATGTACAGACCAACATAGTATCGCTGTAGTTTTTTTGGTTTCGCATAATGTTTTCTTTGACTTAATAAAACTTTAATTTTACGAGCTGCAATGCCACCGTGCCCGGCCAGAACCAATGCTTCCCATCCGGTCTGTGGTTGGGTTTCGGCAACAAAAGCACTTCGGTTAAAGTTAGGAGAGGTTTCAATTTGTGAAACAGTCAAAAAATGTAATCTATCAGATTCACTTCCCTTAAGGTTAGGGAAAGAAAGTGATGTTTGTGAAATATTGATTAAGTATAATCCTTCGGATTTATGTGCACGAACATAAATACTACATTTTTACTCATTTAGCCAATGTACACAAACCCTATAGATTACATTCAGGCTTGGGCAGTCACAGAATACATGTAATGGGATTATGTAATCAGGATACCACAAACTGTAATCCAGTAAATTTACAGAAAAAGGATAACAATTTCAAAATAAAGTTCACGAGTCTAACACAACCTCACTCTGATCTTAAAGTGTCTTGTGGAATACACACTCGTTATCAAGATTTAATAAAAGTCATCTTATTGATATTTCTTTTCTCTAGTCTTTATTTGCATATGTTTGCTATTGAGGTAATCCAAAAGTAATCAAAGTTATCAAGTTACATTACTTCAATATCATGATACTTGGACATACAGGTAATTAGTAACTTATAAATTAGTAATTTATAAAGTAACCTTCGCAACGCTGATTTAATTTTGTCACTATTTTACAAACTGCCATGATACTTCGCTGTCCAGACACGAGGAGTCTCCCTTTTCCCAGGGTCAGTGACTGCAACACCAGGAGCAGAGATGGGGCCAAGACTTCCTCTCAAGGACACTTGAAACAGGTATGGAGATGATCAGCTGTCCCAGTCTGAGAGGTGTTTGTTTTCACAACACGTTCAGCCTCTTCAAAAGTGTATATCCACGAGACGTTTGAGGCCATTAGCCAATATCTTGATAGAAGAACATCTGTGACTGGAAGCGATTAATTTAAATGCACTGTATGTAATTTCTGCCACGAGGGGTCTCACAGTCAAAATAACGAAAACAAAAGACTTGTTGTGAAATAGCGAGGGATCATGGGAGCTGTTTGTTTCATTATTAAACAAACAGAATTTCCAGTGAAAACCTCTGAGAGGACTGAGGCAGAAGGCTCACAGATGAGCTGAAGTGTTAACGCTACATTCAGCTCCTTCCTCGCTCTCTGAAGCTTCATCTGATGTTTCCCGAGAAGTCGTAGCAACACGAGACGCACGAGAACTTCTCTAGGTGTGACATTGTTGGAAACATCTGGTTCAATGTCAACACACAACTCAACAACATGTACAACAAAGGTGCAGTCGTTTTTAAATATGTTAATGTCCCATATTGTACCTTTAAGTGCCCAGACCAGTTTCGTAAACAGTTATTATCTTACCCGCCTCCGTCTGCAAGAAATCGCTGCTGGATCAGACAGAACTCGGGTACGAGTGTATGTATTTGTGTGTGCCCGCTCTCCCCAAAGAAACACACCAGCCCTGAGGCCTGATGATAATGCGTTGGGGCCCCTTCTGTGCAGCGGGATCAAAGTCTTAGGGGACCCTGATTAAATGATGGAATGAGGAAAAAGGCAGAGAGGAGCCGCAGAAAAAGGCCAGAACCTCTCCCAACTCCTTTTCATCCAGGCAGCCCCGACAGGCGAGGCTCTGCCAGGAGCACAGAGAGGCATCTCCCTTCTCCAAGCGTCAGCGTTGTCCTCTTAGCTCATCCGTCAATACGTACGCCGAGAGCCAGTTCATCTACGCTCACTGCGTGATGCAAATAAGGTGGTTCCCCTTGGCTTTGCCGTGCAGTGCTGCAGCGTTGTGCAAGGCCTCAAGGACTTCTGGAGGTTTCACTCACAGTTATGCAACGCGGCAAAGAAATAACGATTTGAACATTTATTTTGGAAGAAGTACTGAGGGAATCATTGTGGCTGCATTGGGAAATTGATCGAGTTCAACCGAGAAATTGTTACAATTGTTTGACAAATATGTGGAAAATGCCAGAATAGAAATGATTTCCAACCCAAACTTATAACATTTTATTATATTATAACTTCACTCATTTTTGGAGCAAGCAGTTTATGTGTTGTGTTTATTGTGTTGTGCAATGCTCAGGACATGAAAAAGCGTGTTATTCCTTGACTTCCACACTAAAATTGAATTTAATGAGAATGATCATTACATGGACCTCGTTTCAACCATTCTGATCCTCCTCAACACACGATGAGGCAAAGAAAGAAAAAGATCAATACTCAAAGTGCATTTGAGGAGGTGAGTAATGCTTCACATATCGACACAGCTGACTTTTAGCTTTGCCAACACAGACGCACGCTCTCGCACACACTCGCGGTGGGGAAGTTCAGTCACGCCGACATCAGTGGTATGAGGCTAACCTTGGGCTTTTTTACTGAACCAGACGAACACCGAATACCGTTTGAGGCGCACAGAGTGTAAACCTTTACTTTATTCCCCTTTTACTGCAAATTAAAGTTTTGTAGCTTTTTCCGTCTGATTTTACGGGAAACATCTGGATCTCTCGCACCGCTGGAGCAGTGGCCCCGGGTGATTCTGTGCTGCTCAGCTGTGAGGGCCCGGGATAATGAGCAGGTATCAAACGGGCTCCTATGGATAAGCCGGCGTAGGTAGGAAGGGCTCTCCTGCAGCATCTGAGACCACCGTGCCAAAACACATAAACTTGGTCATCTTCAACAAAGATTTTATGAGTCTTCAGAAAGGATTTGGCTTCTTCCTGCTTGTTTGTTTGTTAGAAATTACTCGAATCGTGAATATTTGATTCTTATTATACAGAAATTTGATTTTTTATCCTGTTTGTTCTGCTCTGCAGATCAGATGTGTTCATCCAAATTAACTGATTCATCACCGTGGGGATGTTGTTTTCATTAAGAGAGGGACTCGTCATTCCTGGATAGTGTCAGACATATCGCTACGTACCAATTCTGAATATCTGAAACCATTTTAAAACTCATTTTCCATTTCTGCAGTGCCCATATAGGCCCATAAATTCACTTAGATGTTGTTGTGCTCCACACACTGTACACAAGCCTTGATATGAGGGCTGTCAGGATATCAGCTGTTCACTAATGATTATCGTGGCCAAACAAATTCACGATAACGATATTATCGGCAATGCTGGCGATCAAATCGATCTTTAACTCTGTTTTACTGTGTGATTTGTATCGTTTTTGGCCTCAAAATACAAGTGTAGGAAGGTAGAGGGAGAGTCTGTAACCAGAACTGTAAAAAAACAAAAAAGTGTGCAAAAACAACAATTATTATCAATTACTCAAGAGGGAAAAGACAACCAGATAAAGTCATCAACAAAAGAGGCACAAGGCCAAACATCTTCGCTGGATTATTCACACGATATTATCACATGTGTGTGATGAACAAGATATCAATATTTCATTTTTTAATACCCAGTTATCGTGAATATTGCGATACTGCCACACCCCTACATGAAATATGGAAATGTTTTGCCCTCCATGCGTCAGCCTTTCTCTGTCGAGTATTGATATTTTTGAAGGGTAGTGAATCAAAGATAGAAATTCCAGTGTGGTGACAACACTGTTCCTGAACCAGCAGGATGAGAGTCAGCCGCAGAGATCACAGTCACACTCAGATGAATCACTTAATTTCAACATCACGGCCTTGAAATGAAAATAAGTGATTTTACATCAGTGTTATTAAAATTAAAAGAAAAACCAGAAGGGTGAGATGCGTGACATGCTCTCAGATCCCTTCAGAGAACGTAGAAGAGAGCGTTTAAACATCAAGTTAAAGAAGGTGTTAATGAATCAGAGGATAATGTGGGTCTGGTGCAGCAGGAGGATGAAGCCACAGTGGCTGCAGGTGTTTCCCCTTCAAACCACGCTGACCTTGAGACTATAAAACACACTGGAAGTAATATAAATAAAAGCTAATATTTCCACAAAGGTTTAAGTCTGTGGAAAACAATATTGAGTTCACGTTGCACTTGTTATCTTTGAATACTCTTTACTTTATTTTATAATCCAGTTTTCCAGCTCGGAAACGTCTGACTGGCGGTTAAAGTGTTCTCTCTGCTGGCCCTCGTCCACCTGAACATATCATATAGATTTACTGCAAATGAAAGAGGGAGTGTTTGTTATTATGAAGCTGTTGAGTTAAAAGCAGAGATTTCAGCAGCAGGGGCCACAGTGCAAAGAGTCCGCCTCACAGTTACACTGCAGCAGCTAACAATGGGCTCCTTTCAGTGTTTAGATTGCATCTAAGCACGTCTGGGAAAGCGAGATGTAAACAATTTTAATGTTTTAAAGAGTTAGCCAGAGGTTCAAAGCGCTTTCTTCAGTCGTCTAAAAAGTTTGAGTCCTGTTTTTTTTTTTTTTTCTTAAGCTGCAGCCGGAGAGTTATTGTCCTTATCTGCGGTCGTTGGGGCTCCCTGCTCGTTAAAGAGCCCAGAGGCATCGCCATTTGAAATGATTACTCGTTATTTAAGCGGACAAGCATTTTATATGGCTCGAGTTTGAAACTGGCTCGAGTTTCCTCCTCTGTTAATGAAGCTGTATTTTTTTATGGTCCTGTTTTTTTTTTGTTTTTTTTTTCTTTAAGTCGGCGTTTTCTTTCCATAACAAGAGGAGGAGAGAGAGAGAGGGCGCATTCTCACACCCAGCAGTGAGAATAAAAAAATATATATAGGGTGTTGGTATTTTATTTTCCTAATCTAGCAGCCACCATGAGGGGAAACCTGAACAACTCTTCATTTTCCATCTCGTTTCGATGGGAAACCACCAGAAACTTCAGAGGAATTATGATTTTTATTTGGATTCATTCAGCTGAACTACATTAAATCTGCAGCTGAAATGAATTAAAATGAAAAAAATAAAAAATAAAATGAAAAAAAAAAATCAACCAGATTTTCGTTCAAAAATATGTGTTTTAATAAATAAGCAAAAACAAAAAAAAATGTACATTTTGGACGGAGTTTTGGAGACTTGCTGAAAAAAGAAAGTCGGTGAAAATAAAATCCATGCAGCAAACGACTCTAAAAATTGCATTGGTCCCTTTACAGGCTATAGGCGCACTTACACTGGTATGTACAATATGCATTCATTTATATATATTTATACTTTGGTTTAAAGTCTTTTCAAAAACAAAATATATAAATCCTTCTTAAAAAAAAACAACAAACGATTAAAGGATGGCTTTGCTGACAGGCCGTAAATCCGAGCTCTCACATCTCTCTGGCCTCCTCCTCCTCTTCTTCTTCTTCCTCTTCTTCTTTCTTCCCCCCTCCTCTTCACAAACAGCTCCTGACAGTCAGAAGCAGTGTGATGAATCTGCATCCACACACACCCACCTACACACTCCACACACACACCACACACGCGCGCGCACACACTGTGGGCCACTTTACGTCTCTGCGCCATGCCTCTGAGGTCGATGGGTTCTTCAATAATTCCTTTGGTCTTCGTACTTTTGCAGAAGTAAACAGTCTGTAAAGAAGAGAAAGAGACACACGGGTAAGATCACTGATCGTGTTGGAAAACGTGCAGAGACGCACAGCAGATTTTACGCACGTTGTTTTGAGCCGTTTCCTGATGTTTTTTTCTTTTTAAACATTCACTGGCTCTCTTCGCATGTGGGAAGTCATTAATGAATCAATTATTAGCCACCGAGCTGAGTAAAACCATATGGCGGCAGAAAAGGCAGGAACATTGTGTGTTTGAGTCGTGCAGCTGCGCGCGGAGAAACGCAGAAAAACACTGCCTTTTCTTCTCTCTGGATTTTTGGGTTTGAGGCACCTGAGTAAATTCACGCGTTTTTCATTCCGCAGCCTTAAAACAATAAAATGAAACTCCTCAGAGCGACTGTTGAAATGTATCAGGGAGGTCGCTCGGGTCGTGAATATTATCCCTGACGAGAAGTTTGATTTAAATTAGCCAAATTAATCTTCACCCTGAAGGACACGATGTCAGATATTGAGAGAGAAAATGAGAGTTTCTCCTCTGAACTACACTTTTTCAGTGCTTTGTAATTTCCCTTCACATTCCACGGAGGTCATTTAAACTCAGAATTACTCTGAAAAAGAAAATACAATTAAAAAAAATCCACCTTCAAATTTACTGTGCTTACACAAATGACTGTAATGAAGCTGATCCCTGTCCCCCCGCGGCTCCAGAGCTGGTTTATAGGACAACAAAGCCTCTCTGATGGGCGGTCTGCTTAACTACATGTCAGGCCCATGAGAACCAAACAAACCCTGCTTCTACCAGGAGTGTTATTTGGTGTCTCCCCACCTCTGGGCAGCTTTATTCAGAGGAGCGAGCCTTTAAATTAACAGCTCCTATTACAATATCCGTGCTTTTATTTTGTTAAATTGGCGTGGAGGAGTCAATTATATCACATTGTTATAAAAGAGCTCGAGAGATGATCAAACTGACAACACTGACTTTACTTTATCTCTAATTTCTGCAGAGAAATTCCGTTTATTCCACTAAAATAACAGCAGGTTCCTCTCAGCTCTCATGATGAACGTCTCTTAAACTGTCTGTGCCTCCTGCATCACTTAGCTGGGCTCTCACCAGGCTGCAAAATCTGTAAATAAATAAATAAAATAACGTGACTCCCTGTTTTTTTTTATTGTCTCGCACTGGCTTGATCTTTCATGTCCAGCCGAGCTGCCCATTCCTGCGGTCTCCACACAGGAAAGCGCTCCATTGTGGATATAAATTACCCGTGGTGGCACTCCACAGCTGAGGCCCGCTCATTATGAAATGCTGTTGAATGAGGATTAACTGGAGGCACAACTGGCTGATTTAATGCGCCTCTGGTCAAAAAATAGAGCAGACTTGTTGTCGTTTTTGGGTCAGCGAGGCATTTCTTCATGTGAGAATGTTCCAAAACTATTATTTGTATTAATCCGCCTACTTCCCTGCGCCTTTTCCCCTCAGAGTAAATGCTCCCCACATCCTGAGCTGAACTAGAACTGGATCATTGTGGGATCTTTTGGAAAAGCTGATGGACCAAGTTGTCTTCTAGGCTGCTCTGTGCGCAGCAGCATCCACAGCAGACGCACAGTCAGGCTGGTTGGAAGTGATGCTGAGGCCTGAAATCTGTACGTGTGAATTTTAAATGCTGGTGCGCAAGAATCAACTCAGCATCCAGCCACAGCTTTGCTTCACAATTTCATTGTTATGACGTGAATGAAAAAGTGGCAGCAGGCTGTAAAATTCCCAGACACTTGGCCAAATCATCAGCACACTTATATTTTGCAGAAAATTAACAGGGAAGCAGGGAAGTGAGTGAAACATGGAGGAACATTCACAGTATTCAGACCCAAATCTGTGAATATTCCTCCTGTCAGCCTGCTCCCCCGTCCAGTTCCTTAACTGCTCAATATCTCTTTCTTTTTATCAGTTATTTTCTCAGGGAGTCTTTTATTTTTTCACCATTAATAAAACTCTAATTTCTGCCACCTCTGAGGCTCTTTCTATACAGATTTCCCCTTGTTTCAGTTCGTGGTACCCACCGCTTTGGCATTGTAAGTGAAGGTCTCTGCGTGCTAGTGAGATGCTGACATAGACCACGCGCCCTCCATCCTCCACACGGAGAACGCGTAACTGAGTCTTTCGTGCGCAACGTAGCTGCAGCTGGACATCTTGTTGTCCATCTCGTCGCTCTGCAGCACCTGACAGAGAAAATCAATGTATCTGGAGGCGAGCTTCAGCGTCTGTATCTTGCTCAGTTTGTCCGACGGCAGCGTGGGGATGATTTTGCGCAAAGACGCAAAGGCCTCGTTCAGAGACTGAGTCCGTTGCCTCTCCCGGACGTTGGCCAGGACCCGCTGGTTCTGCAGCTCCTCGTACGACTGGGTGCTGCTCGGACTCGGCTTTTTGCCCCGTTTCACCGGCCCCGGGCTGCTGCCGCTGCTGTCCTCGCTGGACTTTTTACTGTTGCTCCTCTTCCTCGCGAAGCGTTTCTGCTGTCTGTCCAGCTCCTCCTCGCTGGTCACCAGACTATCCACAGGGGAGACCGGAGAACTGGAGCCCTCTTCCATTTCTTTCTTGAAGAAATGCAGGGATAGAGCGGAAAAAACGCTGTCCACTGTTGAAGCCGTGGTTACAGAAGTGTGTAGATATCCGTACAGATGAGGGGGGATGATGTCGCGCTGTGTGCGCTTCTCGCGTTGGAAGAAACTGCTTTCAAAACTGGAGGTTGGCACGCTTCTCCTCACGCAGGAAGTTTTTTCCTTCAATTTTTTTGGAAACTTTATCCCGGTTTCAGATGCTAAATAGTTTTGAGGGTGGAAGGGGAGGGGTTAGGAGGGCGGAGGGGGAGCCAGAGCGCGTCTCGGTCCGTTAATAAGCAGGAGGGACCAGTCATGGTTTCATGTGTCTGGGATATGACTGAAACGAGCCGCTTATTTACTGTCAAAGCAACGGAGATTTGTTTGATTTTTCATTTTTGCGCACAGTTAGTCCCACCATCCAACAGACTACATCTTACTGTTTATTTCCCTGGGATGATAAGCTGAACCACAATTAATACATTTATGAATATCATGTTTAATTTCTTCTAAACTATCTGTGATGATCTTTCATACGTGGTTTGAATTCTGAGCTTTTGTACAATTTATTCACAATATTTCCTGAAAGAAACATGTCGACATATCTGCATTTTTATGGAGTTTGAAGGTTTGTATTGAAGCAAAACATCAGTCTGAGCAGCGCAGCTCAATAAAACTACTGAACTGACTGTTGTATAAACTCCATTTGTTCTCTGAGTAATAACTCTGCGCGCCACAGGGCCTTTTATATGTACAGTAAATCCTGTGTTTCCCTGCTCTGCGCTCTGTGGAGGCCGATTTACGCGCACATTCGTCGGACTCGAGGAAATCTATCCGCTTGATGTTTAATCGAATCAAGTCCGCGCTCTTACAGTTCCTATAATGTGGAAGTCAAACAGGAAGGAGGCTTAAACCAACCGAGGAGCTCTCCGGTTTCTGCGGATTCCTCCGCTGGACGCTCTCTCCGGCGCGTTGTCAGCGGCCCACCTCTTCATCTGTCATGTCATGTTTCCTCTTCGCGGAGCGGCGCACAGGTGGCTCACATTATAGCGCTGAATTCACCCACCGACAAAGTGCAGAGTTTGTCCAAATCAGCTGACGGACCTCTGGAGATTTCTGTGGTTCTGTATTGTTGTGGGTTTTTTTTTTCTTCTTCAGCCAGTGTTCCTGTTGTTGTTTTTGTTTTGTTTCCTCTGAGAAACTGCAAAAATATCATCTCATGTTCATTTTATGAATACAAGATCTTTCTTGAATCAATTATAATTTTCTTGACATTGTAGGAGTAAATCTAAGATCATTTATCTTATGTAACAGTATTGAAAAAAAAAGCTCTTCAGACAGATTTGCTGCTTGTGTTAAAACCTCCTTACACCAGCCTAATTTTTTCTCTCTCGCATATTTTGCATACCCGAATGCAAAATATTATAACAGAAGGATGATAAGGCCTAAGTGCAAGTATGAGGCCTCATTTGAAAGGTAAAATCTTCTAGTTTCTGTCTGGCATGTGGCTCAAACAAGACTTTAATCACGTCACTTCAAACATGGCTCAAAAACATTAGTTTTCATATTTGAAAAAGAAACAGTGGGATATGATTTAAATCAGAGCGATGCAAACCACCACATATCCCTTCTACATCTGCTGAGCTACACCTGTCAGTCCTCTAGGCCACATATTTCCCCTTCTTATAGACTTACAGGCCACTTAACCCGCAATAAAATAAAGATAAAAATGATGATGTTCCTGAAAACACAGCACAGGGTGTCAGTATCCCTTGTGTAAGAACTTCTTGCTGATGGTGAATGTAACAGATTTTTAAAGGAAACAAGGCTTCAACTGTTAATGTGAGTCTATCATTAATCAAATTGTACTGAATAATTGCCCCTTATTCGGAAGCAATTTTGCTAATTCACACTGTAGCGTACACTTTAGTTCACCGAGAGTATCTGAAAATAATCAAACTGCAGTATCTCGAGTGCATGTGCCCGTGTTGTGTGAGCTCTGCATGTCCGGAGAGACTGGTCGCTGTAAATGGGGCAGAACCGAGTACCTCCTGCATGTTGCACAACATTGTTTAAAGCCTGCGAGTGCTCGCTTGGTATTGGGACACATCCTGGTTTTCCCTTGAAAGCTCCCTTGGCCCACAGGAAACCCTGGTCTGCTTTGTGTTTGGGGCTCCACTGGTAATAGTGACTGTCACACTACTTTTACCCAGTGCCAGAGCTCTTAATGCAGAGCCTGGCATGCCTCAGTACAGGTCGCAGCGTGGTTACATTTAGTACATACAACCTCCTTATAAAGACGGTAATGTTTCGCACGTGCAAATATGAAAGAAATGCTCAGATATGTGCGTTAAAGAGAGAACATGCACACACTCGCAATCCCACACACTTTCCCTGATTATGCCCTCTGACCTCGTGCTCCCTGGCTCAGCTGCAGGAGGCCTCCGTGCCCAGGGGAGAAGGTTCTGACTTGCAGAGTGAGAGGCTGATCCTGCACAGCGCCTGTGAGGTAGGCTCCACATATACACACTTCACGAGCAGAAAAAGAGAGAGAAGGGGCCCCCGGCCAGCACTTTTCCATCCACTGTATACGCTCTGGGCAATGATAAGCATGCTCTTACTCTGTGATGAGGATGACAGCTTGCCTCAGTCTCAAACTGATTTGAATTCGCTCCCCGTCGTATTCCTCTGCAGAACAGAGTGTGAAAATAATGTGAAGAGCTGCGAGAAAGCTTGAAGATATAATATGTAACATAAAAACAACTAGACCTTTGTTATATAGTTTGTTAAGTTGTGTATTTACAGTGATATCCCAAATGTTTTGAACAACGTTCAAACCTGGAGAAAGAAGTTAAGGGACTGAAGTCGCATTTCGTTTGGTCTCCTGTCGCAATAACTTCCAGGAGAGAGTCGGAGAGTGAAGGCACCCTCCTACTGTTTCTGCATCTGTGTCTCTCTCGTCACAGCGCTGTACTTATTCTCGGTTAGGTTTAGGCACAAAAACCTTTGAACAAATGTCAACCTTGGATGTATCTGTGGTTTGCAGACATGTTAGATGCTAACATTTTATCCTGGTGACTGAGCTGAGTGAGGAAGGAAGTCTGCAACCCAGTTGTCAGAAAAATGTTCTGCAAATGTGCATTTCTGCAAACTATGGTTATGTTTAAACTTTACTTTTCTTTAGGTACAATTTTCAAATTTTTTATTGTGACAATGCTGTGGTCTAGTTAGCCTAAAGCACAAAACCATTTGGCTAGGGTTAGGAAAAGATTATGTTTTGGCTTGAAAACACCCTGTTTTGTCACCACACACACAGCAGGAGTTGTCCTGACATCCCATCAAAAATATACCTTGAGCATCGTTGGAAATTGTCCCAAGATCTCTTCAAAGACATCCAGTGGTTTCACACTTACAAATGTTGGAACGCTGTTTCAAACTGAGGTCGCTGGCTCAGCAGACTTGTCCCCTAACTCAGACGACAAGGCTCGAAGTCAGGTGGTAAACATATTCTTTCAAACTTGACACTGCTCTTTGGGTAGTAATTTCTATTATGTTGAGCTTTTCCCAGTAAAATTGCAATATGTAAGAAATGGTCACCTGTCGAACTCATAGTCCAACAGATATGGAGCAGCATTTCACTAGTAACCATTAACTGCAGCTTCAGCTGAGCTAGCCGTGCAGTTAGCATTCCTATAAGCTGACTCTGCCTGGAGTGGGAGTTTGGAGCAGCAGAGGAGTGTTGGTGTTGGACTATTGGCTTTTGAAGTACAAAATGTCTCGGGGCTAGCTGGTTAGCATGCTGACATCAGCAGATATCTCTGCAACACAATACATAGATGTCTTTGACATATGGTCAAAATTGTTATGTCTTCACATTCTGTTGATAATTGTTAATATTTTTTGAATGTTTTGAACTAACATTCCTACATAATGCACCTTTAAAATGAAATCTCATTAATCGGACATAAAATGTTATCCTGACACGATGATTTAATGTACCTCAGCAAAGTTTGAGAAAATATTAAAATATAGGCCGTCGTATCCATAAAGGGAGATTACTGGCCCATTTGTTCTTTTATCCCCTGCGGACGTCAGTAAGTGATTCATGTATATCTCACCCGATGCTCGCTGGAGTTAAGAGGAATTCTTGGCCCCTGCGGTTCTCGTAAGAACCCCCTGAGAGAGATGAAGGGAGGAAGAGAGGGAGAGGCAAAGATGGCAAAATGAAGTGAGAAGGGGAGAGGGAGGGATGGCCTGCCTCTCAGATCAAAGATGAGCTCAGGCCGTAATTCAGCAGAGCAGAATGACGTACCTCTGTCTTGTCTGACACCTTTAAAACCAGCTCCACATGGGTCGAGGGCATGGCCTTAATAAGCCCAGATCCTCTCTGCTGTCACTTCAGTGAAAACACGTCCTCGATGCACGCCCTGGCCTTCCCTCCTTCACGTCGGCCTCGTAAACAGGAACGACTGCTCGCGAGACGAGACGCGAGAGCGAGAGGTGTCGAGAGATAAAAAACAGGTTCGCGGAGGGAAGAGAAAAGAAAGGACTCAGAAGAAAACAGAGGAAAGAGGCCAAATGTATGGACGCGTGATGATTCACCAGAGTCTTTGATCTGACAGAGAGGACCATGGACGTGTGAGGGAAGTTATGGAAGAGATGATTTGTTAGACACTGTGATGAGTGGAATTTTACTGTCCATGTGCCTGCCAGCATCACTTACCTTTGACTTCAGCCTCCCCAAACACTTGTGAGGCTCACCCCAAATGATCTTGGCAGGAGGATCTGAAGCCGTCGCCTGTGTGCACGCATATGCATGTGTGTGTGTTTGCCTTTAAACTCATGTACAGAATACATTATCACCTGATTATTGCGTACATCAGTGTGTATATCTGCCTCTCCTTGCACGCACTTGTATGTGTGTGTATCTGTGTGTGGTTGTGTGTGTCAGAAAGTGATTCAAGATGAAGCAGAGATGTTCAGCAGAGGAAAAGGCCCAGCTGGTTCTCATTCCACTGAATACAGTGTCTATTACCAGCAGTGCAATTGCTTCTAAGGCTACTTGTAGCCGCACCGTTTCCATTAGAGCAACCATTGTACATATCGCTACTACTGCCCAGCTCTGTGCTGCTAATTGGTAAAGAAACACCTGATCATATCAAATGACATTTTTTGATTCAACGTGCGATAACTGGGATCTGTTTCTGTACAAACACAGGCCAGAAAAAGGTGTACGATTGTGTTCTTTAAGGAAAGATGCATTATTTTCTGTCAGGTAATATAGCTAATACATTGTGCTAACATGAAACATGACAGTTTCATATTCATTAGCTTTATACAGTGATCAGTGTAGCTGTTATGGTCTAGTTAGGCTCAGGTGCAGAAGACCACTTGGTTAGGGTTGGGAAAAGATCATGTTCTGGCTTAAAATACCTGGTTTTCTCACCACAAACACAGCTGGAGATTCGATTGGATTTACTGTCATCGAGAGGTGATTTAGTTTGCAACGGTAGTAAACAGAACCAGTACACACCATCAACAAATAATACATTAAATACAGACATACTACGTATAACAGGAGGTCATCGTAGTAATACAGTGAGGAATAAAAAATAACTTACATCAGTCCTTTGTTTAGCGCAATATCAACTAGATCTACAGCTTGTTTAGAAACCAACAGCTGATGGAACAAATGATGTCAAATATCTGTTTGATTTGGCCCTCCTCCTCCTCCTCCTCCTCCTCCTCCTCCTCCTCCTCCTCCTCCCTGATGGCAGGAGTCAAAACTCTGCATGGAGAAGCTGATGAGAGTCTTCCAGAATAGCCTTTGCCTGGCTCTGGTCTGATAAACATGGCCGAGATCGTTCAAGTCAGTGGTTTTTTGGCTAAGTTTAACAACTCTTCCCAGCCTAATTTTGTTCAACATTCTGAGGTTTCCAAACCAACAGATCATTGGATGAGCACGAGGACAGAAGCTGCTCTCTCTCTCTGTAGTCTGGTGGTACACTTCAACAAAGTTTAGTTTAGTTTCACTGTTATCATCTTTTGTCCAAAGTGGCCATGAGAATCAGAAACATTAAAGCTCCTGGTCGTAGTTTTATGTAAAAGTCTGAAAGTACCAAAAGTAAACGTACTCCCATTTCTTATGCCCATTTCAGAATCGTATATATTGTATTATTTGTACTGTCATGTTGCAGCTGGTAACAGTGGAGCTAATATTAAGTACACTGTATCAGATACTGTGAGATAAATGTTAGTAGAGTAAAAAGTAGTAGAAGTATAAAGTAGCATAAAAGGGAGAGAGAAGTACAAGTACCTCAAAGTTGTCACAAGGTTTCTTGGAACAAAATCATTTTTATTTTGCAGTTTTTCTTTCCAAGAAGGTCGGTGGTTCCCGGATTGTGAGAAAACCAAAAACTATGTCTGTTGTTATTATGCAGCTCTTTTCCAGTAAGCTGTGAAATTGTGACTCACAGGTTAGTTCTACATAAGACCTTGAAATGCGTATGACTTGACCGCAATCTGAATGTTAATCACTACAAGATATGAATGAGAGACATTGCAGCCTTTTGTACGAAAAAAGCAACTTATTACACAACTTCCAAAGAACAGTGGTATCAATCAGAGCATTGTAAACATGTTTATCTTGCTTAAAATAGATGTTATTGAAGTTCTTCTTCAGCTGTTGCTGTGTCAGCGAGCACAAAGACACTGGCTTTAATTTACATGAAATAACAGAGCTTAACATTATGAACCACAGGCGGTGTTTCTAATAAGCGCCTGTATTTAGCAGAGGCCTCTGCAGTGAATGAAACAACAGGCAATATCGGTGAGAGGTACATATTGGGCAATAAAACCATAGGCACCTCCACTCATAGAGTCATTCTTCAGTAACGCCAAGAGCCCATTCATTCATACATCCACACTTCTCCATTCTGCTGCTCCGGGGCTGATGACAAGGTGTTTCTGAAATCGCATTAGGGGCCCTTTCATAAAGGTTTCATTGGGGAGTGTGTAACAGCTTGAAGCATTTAGGCTTTGTTTAATACGATGCAGACTCGCTGCTCGATGCTTTGTCTCCTGTGTGGAAAGGGGCCCGGGATGCCAGAGACCCCCACTGTCAGAGTTTGCTTTGATATGTGGAGGTGGAGGGGGAAATAGGGCAGAATAACCATCCCCTTCTCCCCACCACCACCACCACCACCACCACCAGCAGCCGCCAAAACCTGTACGCTCAATACCTGACTCTGCCCCGCTGCCCTGCAGAGTTATGGCCGTCCAATGAACAAGCCGAGCTTTGAAGTGCGGCTCTCGAAGGCTTTACGCCCTATGGGAGATGTGCGTGGAGAAAAGAAATCATGATGTACAGTGCTGTGTCCGTCTCAGGCACATGCTGTATCTGTTAGGTAAGGCTACGTATATCAAAAAACACAAACTGTGCACAAATAATGGTAAAGAACAAGATGTAAAAAAAAAAAAATATTGCATGCCTTTCACAGACTTGTTTTCCCCATATATAAACACACTTTTGGATCAATTTGAGGGACTCTTCAGCGTAGTTGGATCAAACCACCAACTTCTATGATTAATAGCCGACCTGCTCCACCACCTGAGCTGCATATATAAACACAAACTGATTAGCTGACGAGGGTGCAGATTGGTATGATGTTTATTTGATCGGTTTGGTCCAATGAGAGAGAGCTCTCGGCAAAACAGTAACAAACCTCAAATTCAACCCAAACTCAACTCAAATGCACTTCATTGACTTGACAGTTACGAAAAACAGTATTTGCCCTACCAATTATGTCGGCTATAACACAATTATATTCATTATGCATGCACTACTTCCAGAATGTGAACTTTAACCAGGCCAAACAGGAGGGAAAGGAAGGGGGGGGGGGGCTGGTCTTGTCGATAGGGTCAGAGTAAATTTGCTGAACAAATCACAGGGAGGCCGAGCACTCGGGTGCTGATGGGGCAGCCTCCTGCACAAATAACGTAGCGTAATTAGTGCTGCACTTGTGACCCTGGTGCCAAGGTTAGCGGGACGGCCGGCCCAGGTTTCACAGTGCGATGTGTCAGCCAGGTGGCCCGACGAGATTGGGCTGCAGCGAGGTCACAGTCAGCTCAGGCGGTTTGGGGGAGGCGGTGAAGGAAGGCTGGGCAAACAGAAGTGTTGTTTGTTCTGCTGATTGGGCTCGGACAAGTAGGGTGAAGATCAGCGGATGTCAACACGAGGGTGGCATTTACAGTCCACTGTCACTCCCTCAATGTCACCTGTGTCACCAACAAACACCCTCCGCTCTGCTGGACTGTTGGTTTATCCTGAGGCTACAGGACAAGAGCTGTCCGATCAGTGTTTTATGTATATTTTGAAGTATCCATTTTTCTCTCACGGATGGCCAAGGAGACTAGCTCTTCATCTTCATCTTCCTCCTTGTCTTCTTTTTCTTCTACTCTGTTTATCCCTGCCATGTGTAACATAGCCTGAAGAGTGCTGCAGGGGTGAAATATTTTTATAGGCTTACCCTGCAGTTAGCATCGCTCTGGTTCGCTCAACAAAAGCCTGTGTGATTTTTTTTGCCTTGTTTTTGGATTATTACAGAAAATACAACTCAATCACCAGAATAAATGTTAGCTTATTATGTTTCAGCAAAACCACAGATGAGTTCAAGCTGCACGTTTCTTTATGTTGCAACTTTATGTTCGTTTCGGTTCCATTTTCCATTTCTCTCGTGTCACAACGCTGCGCATATGTTCCGGTTAGGTTTAGGCACAAAAACACTTGGTTATAATTAGGAAAACATCATGTTAAAGACGGCTGGAAATGTCCCGAGGTCTCCTTAAAAACACCCAGGTCTGTTGCCACAAACATGGCTAGAGATGGTCCAACTTAGGTGAAAATTATCCAGTTTTGGTCGCTGAAAACACCCCCGGAAATGTCCCCAGGTCTCCAGTGGTTTCACTTCCGTATGATGGCGTTAATTGTCCTCAACAACCTCTTTAGTCTCATTTAGCAACTTCTAGCTAGCAACCGCCTTTTTGAAGACAAATGAAAGCTGCAAAATTCACGATTGCGTTACTTACTCGCATATTTTATGTCAAAACGTGACATTTTGTTAAGATTGTGTTCACCACAGACCTTCTTCCAGGCATCTAACCAAAAATCCATGCAAAAATAAACATTGACTTTGAGACTTTAACCATTGACTTTCGTTTCACTGAGCCTGATAGCTCTGTTAGCTCACACTGCTAACACCTCAGTGCCTGCAAAGCTCCCTCTGTTTATTTCTCTCCTCGGTGTGTGTTTGCTCTGACCACCAGGAGGGCTGCCGCTCTAATCCGAGGAGGATATTATTGAATGTTCCAGCGCTCATCTGAGAAGGCTTCAAATGCGAGGCCCCCCACTGTTCGGGGCCCTTGAGCGCGGGCCCCCGGGACACATTATAAGACGACACCGCATTTCTCCTTCACACACACACTCTGATCTGAGTTATTAGCTCTGTGGCTAGGAGCGTGGTCTTGTGAAGAGGAGCTGTAATGAGAAAAACAGGTGAGCGGTTTAACTAGAGTTTCACAGCTATTAAAGTGCCAACACACTGGGTCACCATGGTGACGAGCGCCGGGTGCGAGGCTTCTGGGGAGTCAGCATTTTTGCTTTTTTGAAAGACGGGTGGATGTTTGTTTTTTTGTAATTTGCATCAGTCTGTTTTTCAGGATAATGTGTGTGCTTGGTTTATGATATAAAAAAATGTTGCTCACTTTATTGGATCAGGTGTCGGAACAAGTTCTGTACATTCAGGTTCTGAAAGGTACTTGTTGATTCAAATCCACTGGAACATGGCAAATAATTATATGATATGACCTTTTGAACATTTTCCACAATAATGCTGTTCTCTACTTGCATATTTGAGTCTGTATATAAGTCTTGACAATACAATAGATATTTCTTCGAGGAACAACGACAGCACAAAAAGGCTTGAGCTGTGTGTGCAGGTTATAATCACTGTTGCACAATTTAAGATGCCTCACTGTCTCTTCTTAGAAAAAGAAAACAACACTTTTTATGGTCGCCTGTGGCTGTTAGAAGTATGCACTGTCACTGTTGAACAAATGTCGCGGTATGAACAAATGTGTTGCAGATAATGTTTGTACATGAAGACCTTTGTTCAAACGTCATGACAGACAATTCAACAAGACACAGAGGAACACTGTCAGTACTGAGACAATCCCTCTGCACAAAACAACACTTTGTGAAACACTGTTCGAGTGTTGTTACATATTTAAGATGCAGCACATTGAGCGAGGCAGATTAGGAAGCAGAAAGATCCATCACCGAGCATTTAAAGACCCTTTGCGCCCGGTCTGAAGATGTCATGTCTTGTACGTGTAAATCAGGCTGGATGGCAGCTGAAACTTTCAAAATTAGTTTTCACCCGTGTCCGTTTGTGTTTTGTTGGTTTGTCAGCAGGATTACACAAAAACTACTGAATGTATTTCCACAAAGCTTAGATGCAGGATTGTTCTCACCTTAGAATAGTCCCCATGAACTTCAGGTGCGGATCCGAATATAGGGACGGACCCAGGAGTTTTTCCTACTTTCTTTACCAATGCGAGATAAGGGGCTTTTTCATCATTTTTTGTACATTTCTCAAAAAATAAAGCATAGATCTTGATGAAAAGAATCATATTTAGGTGGCTGAGTGAGTACAATTTGATCTGGATCTAAACACATATCCGGGTCTAGCGGATTTAAATAAATACTGGATTCGGCTTTACTGAATTAAAGAGGACTGTTGGGTGGAGGTATGCACTCTAGCTTTGAATATATTTGACTATTTATTACACTATTCCCATACTACAGCATGTTATATTTGATGCTGATCTGTATTAAACTTTATATCACATTTATTATAAAATATATACCGCCATAAGTTATATTACTGTACTATATTATATGCTATGTCATACTGTATCACTACACTCTGACTTGCTATATCTCATATCCCACAGTATATCATTAAGAAGCATATTATTTTCTGCTATACCTTGTTAATCTTACATTAACTTACTTTATATTCTATGCTGTACTTCTATTACAGCTTTATATTAATACAGACTAAATCATGGGTCCATTTCTAAATCATAACCCTGTTAACAACATACACTATTAATGTCACTTCACCTGTTATGTTGTCTCTAAATGCTCTTGTATACAGTAGTTTATATGTATTGGTATTATATTTATATGTATTCGGTTTAATATGCCTCTATTATTTATTGACCTTACTTTCTATACTTATCTGTACTTACTCTGTCACTGTGCTGCTGCAACACCTGAAACTTACGGCCAGGGATCAACAAAGGTTTATCTTATCTCATCTTTAACCTGAGACACGTGTAGCCTCAACTGATGAAGTGTCGAAAACATCCAAGTGAACCATTTCAAAGACCACACAAGGGTTTTATTTTTACATTTCAGTTTAAACTTTTGAGCCTTGTTTCATAGGAATTACTGGCAAATCAGCCACATTCAAACAACAGATTTTTGACCTTTCGACATGGCTGTTTTAGATCTCCTTCATCCAGAAACCTCCATTGTTCCAGCAGGATGTGATGCACTAATTATATTTACAAGTGCAATGCCCAGACTCCAGAGTTACACTAACATGATAAACACACCTGCCGGCCGACGGCAGAACAGCCGCGCAGTGTTTGTCAGTGTATGTCTGCCGGATGTTAAATCAATAAACTATCTGAACCTGATGCAGTCCACAGACTGGAAGAGCGTTACTCATTCTGGCCCCCAAAACTTTCCGTTTGGCTGAATCAGATCTCATCTGAATGGTATTCAGAGCTGTTTTTTGATGGGTCAAGATCTCGTGGTTGGGTTCGGTTTATCTGGAGCTTTTAGCCACATCTCACTGGCTTCATCAGCACATGATTATTTGTGTTTGCTTTCTCTTATTCTGTCAAATATTTGATAAATGCTGCAACTTTGAATCTGTTACATGTGCAGCCTGAATACAAGTGAAATACTACAGAAAGAGGGTCTAAAACATCAGACATTGTAACATTGATAACAACTTTTTAAAGAAAAAAACATCAAAAACTACTAAATAAACTCCTGAATAGCCAACTAATACCACCACCAGGGGGATCCAGGGGTCACTGGGCATCAAAGTGCCACAAAGGTCATTTGCACAAGAAGATAATAAAACACTTTTTAAAGGTCCAAACTGTACACTGAAGCTCAGTTTTAAATGCTATTTCATGTACAATCATGTTCTTCAGCACAGCCACACAAACCTGTTTCTTACATAATCCTGGGTCTCTTGTGTGCATTTACATCAAACAGGTGTGCAGTGTGTTGAAGTCACGACAACATCTGTGACACCTGTAAGAGGAGTGAATCACTAAAGTACTTGAACACACACACACACACACACACACATAGAGGGACAAAGTAGAAATAAATGATTCATATGTTACCAAATGCAAAGATAATCTACTTGTTCAGTTTTACTACATGATCTTTGATATTTATTTCAACCTATCTTGGGCTAAGTGTCAGGTTGTTCCAGCACATAATTTCAAGTAAAAAAAAATGGTCTCCAGAATAACCAGGCACCCATTTCTAATTTACTGTGACCAAAACTCCCAAACCACAAATTCATCAGCCATACATCACCTGTACGCTCCGTCTTAAGTGTAGATCTCATAACTGGGTTTCTTCTTAATTGTTTCCTCAGGGCTCCATTAGCGGCACTAAAAATCACACGTGTAAAAGAAGAATGGGCATGTTGTTGACTCCCTCTGCCTGTTTTACACATCTGTCCGGTACACTCTGAGCTCCGCCTGTGGACTAATGAGAGGAAAGCTCAGGCGAGGAGAAACTACATATTTATGGGTTTACATTATTTGGTGATCCTCTGACTTTTCTTCTACAGAGCCATCATCAAGTCAGAACTTTAATCTGTTCAACATTTTAGTTTATGAGCAAATACCAACAAAACTAGTGGCATTCACATGAATCTCATCTATACTTTGCGTATATATATATATATATATATGTTAGCATACTAACATAACATGAGGTGTGTCTCAATTTGGAGGCCACATCCTTCAAAGGACACGTTATACAGAGGCTGAACTGAGCGTTAAGATGGTTTCCTATGTCACCAGCTCTTCCTGAAGTTATACTTGCTTCACAAAGCCCTGCTCTTGTCACAGCTGCAGTAGTAGTAAAGTTGTTGTAGTAGCAGGAGCAGTAGGCTAGTGATGGTAACCTGCTATAACAGCATGTTAGCTCTGTCATGTACGCATTTAGCTTAAAACACTGGTGTAAAATACCTGACTCTCATGTTTCTATCTTTTTTTGTAATATTGTTAAGGACACATTAGGCAGGGATCCTCAAACACATCATTTGCTGCACTTGGGGGATCTTTTCATGCACCATTTTGTGCCGTTTCTGCATCGATCTATAGTGGGAATGTCTTTGTTTACGTATAGGAAAACACAAAAGGTGATGGTTAAAAAACAAACAAACAGAATATGATGCAGAAAACCTCCCAGGCAAGCGGTGTGTCAAAATAAAAGCCATCTGGTACGTTCACATTTTTATCTGGGGAGACAAACACCTTACCTTGTGTTGAAACAAATTGTGGCTTTTACTTTTGACGCCTTTTGACGCCAGATTAGCAGTTACTGTAACATTTTAGTGATGCCACTGCAAAGTAATAGGCATCCCTTATCACTAGATGATGCCATACTACACAGAATTATCATTGAGTATTGGAATCAGGCTGTTAGAAGGAAACTGACCTTCTCAACTTCTACATGAAATCTTTGTCCTGTTTGACAGCAACTTTGAGGTTTGGCTCCACCAGCACCAGCTGTCCATCCATCATGCTTCCAGGCACAGAAGTAGGCTCAGCTCACCCTGAGGAATATCACCTGCAACCCTCTTCTCTGATCCAGGTCATGTGGTGAGCACGGCTCTGCAGCACCTGGACTCACTGTCCTAAAGTGTTGCCTACATTTATGAGGTGAGTGTAGGAAGAAATTGGCAAAGCTTAGTCCTCTGGTATGAACAGACATATTCAGGGAACAGAGATATTCATCCACATTTAAGGGTCATTTTGAGGCATCGTCTATAAAGTGAACAGGAATCTGGGTCAAAGAGAGAGATGACATGTAGAGCTTGACTGACCACTGAAACAGCAGCTCACAAGCCAGAAGTAAACGGAAACAAAAACCGGTTATATCTGACACGACATCAGGACATATTCAAGCTGTGTCAGTGACTAAAAAACAAATATTTCTGACCAGGCATCAGGACATTTTCCCACAATGTCAGTGGCAACAAAAGAAATCGGGCCTTTTCAACTGTGGTTGTGGCAACAAAACCAGTTATAACAGACAAGACATCAGGGTAGTTTTCTAGCCGCGTTAGTGGCTAAAAAAACTGATGTTTTTGATGAGATGCCGGGACCTTTGCCAGCTGTGTTTGTGGCAACGAAAACAGTTGTTTCTGACGTGACATCAGGATTTTTCCAGCCGCGTTAGTGGCTAAAAGAGCGGTATGTTTGATGAGACATCAGGACATTTTCGAGCCCTGTTAGTGGCAACAAAACCAGATATTCTTAACTAGACGTCAGGACCATTTATAGCCATGTTTGTGGGAACAAAACCGGATATTTTTGACAAGACAGAACATTTTCCGGCCGTGTTAGTAGTTAAAACATTTTGTGCCACACACAAAAAAAATTTTTTTTGATGAGATGTCAGGATTTGTGTAACAGAACCATGTTAGGCAGAACATGATTTTTCCTGACCCTACGCAAGTGTTTTTTTGTGTCTGCGCCTAACCAGACCTCAAGCACAGACTTGTCACAACATAAAACTGAAAGTGTAACCTAAAGAAACATAAAATTGCAACATCAAGAAGTGTTAAGTCTCAACATATCTGTCATTTGCAGAAAGGTACATTGCAACATTTATTCTGGTTGGTTACAGATTAAAAACCTCCAAAAAGACATCAAGGAATGTTCCACAAATGAAAGTGGAGCGGGACGTGACAGGTTGCTCTCTATGACCCTGAGTGCAGATCATTATTAACCGATACATAAAATAAAATGGCTTCATATGTTGAGTAAATCACAACGAACACGTCGTCCTCTGTTGAGTTCCAGGACAATAAATAATCACAGCTTGTATAAATACATGTCAAAGAAGCATTTTGTCATAAATACACAATAAATAAAAACAAATAAATAAACAGATGAATAAATAACACAGCAGATGATCGAGGTTTCACATGAAACAAACAGTTCACTACCAGTCTGGAAACAGCACCTGACATGCTAAAACACATTGCACTGATCTGCTTCTCACGGCCATTGTCTCATTTACATGACCAAGGCTCTTTTTAACACATCGACTCGCAGACTAATGAGCGAGAGTCGAGAAAACACTTCAGCGCCGCATGCAGAAGTATGAGCCCTTATAGGGAGGTCCATTCAGTCTCGTGCCAGTGTGCCCCACGCTCCCTCTCTCTGGGACAAGTGCCATCTATTTGGGCAAACAACCCCTCTCTCCCTCCCCAGGCCCAGAAACAATGGCTCTCAATTACCAGTCAACAATAAATTAGAATATTCAAAGCCACCGAGGAGGACCGAGTGGATGGGGTTGAGAAAGCCTGAGGTGTGTGACCCGCTGAGAAGTCTGCAGATGTCGGTCGGTCGGGGGAGTCACGCCGGCCGGCCGCCTGTCTTTGACATGTGGAGAGAAGAGGGAGGAACAAACCTGAACCTCCACACTCAGGGTGCCCCGTGTTCCTCGGTTAATCCCACTTTATCCACGACAGGCGGGCTGTCAGATCTGTGCAGGGGGGGGGAGCACGGGGGCAGAGGGAGACAAAAGCAGGACAAACACATAAGTTTTGATACATTTTAATGACTGTTTAACAAGTCCTAGGTCTGGGGCTGAAGAACGGGGGCACACTTACAGCTGAAAGGCCCCACAAAGAGGCTTCAGAGCAGATTCCCACAGAATTAGTTAAGTGCACGGAGGCAGTAAGAATACAGGTACTTGTGTTTCGGGGAAATGAGGCTCATTTAAGAGCAAATGCCCGAGGGAAACACACCTGGGGATAAAAGTGTGCTGCAAACACAACAAGCTGCTTAAAATGACATTTGCTTTCTGTCAATGCGCTGGGATTACTGGGGGAGACAATTAGATTTCAATTAAGCATTGAAGGCCTCTCTGGAGGTCTTACGGTAGGAAGGATGCAGACTGACTAGTGGATCATTTTCATGTGTGTTCACGGTGCTCGTCCTGTATGTGTTTATGTTTCTATCATAACGTTTTAATGAGACGTATTCGGCTGATCAGCATGAAAACATAAAGCAACATTATGTAACTTTTTCCTTAAAATAACAGCTTCAAAATCATGTTGATGCTATTGCTACACTGATGTGTAATAGGGTGAGTGGTGTCTCTTTCCGTCCCTCTCCGCCTCCCTATCGCTTGTTTCTGCACTTTGTAACTACGGTGGGCGGGAGGATCTCCCGGGACGAGTGCGTAATGCTTTATGGCACTGAGGCAAACTCATCTGACATTACATCTGTGATATTGTTACAGACCTGGGATTTGTGTTTACGACCGTAGTGTTGCACAAAAATCACACAAAACACCAATTCCGACATAACGTTGCTTTAAAAATCAGGTGTATTTTGTTGCGTTTATGACAAAACAATGATCCATTAATCTGGACTTCTTTTCATGTGGATTAAATGGAAATAAATGTAAAAAGATGTATTACATTATGCGGTAAGTAAATACATCCTTTAAAATTATATAATATATTCTGACAGCAACTAACAATCATTGATTAGAATCAATGAATTTGCTGATTTATATGATTAATTGATTACTTTTTATGTCTAAAAAATGTTAAAAAAAAACCCAAAACAATAAAAAACCATCTTCAGGTTGTTTCTTTTGTCCAACCAACAGTCCCAAAACCCCAAAACTCTTCATTTACTGTCATAAATGATGAAGAATCTTCACATTTAAGAAACTAAAACCAGCAAATATTTAACATTGTCGCTTGCAAAATGAATGAAACGATTAATTGGTTATTGAAATATTGAGCAACAAACTTTCTTTCGATCAACTAATCGATTAATCGTTGCAGCTCTTTTCTATCTGCTCCAAAATATTGAAATAATGGATAACTGATGATGTTCCTGTCAACGCTTCACTGGAGTCAGGCCTGCTCTGATCTTATCTGCAGCTTCAGACTCAACAACTACTAATGACAGTGATCAGCTCACCGCTTGTGTTCCAGATCGCGTTGGTCTGGTTCTTGTACCCATTCTTCATGCACTCGTCCACATATGATTTGGGGTCGCAGCCTGACATGAGGATCTCTCTCAGCAGGGCGATGTACGCGATGGCCAGCCTCAGTGTGTCTATCTTGGACAGCCGCTTCTCGTAGGGAAACGTCGGTACGTGACAGCGCAGCTCCTCGAAGGCAGAGTTGATGCTCAGCATCCTCTTCCTCTCCCGGATGTTAGCAGCGTGCCGCTGCACCTTGTACGGGTGATGGGTCACCAGCCGGCGCGCCCTGCGCTTGGTCTCATCCAGCGGTTCATCCACGGAGGAGGTTTCTCCCTCAGCGCAGATACCCGCTCCTGGTGACTGCACGTCGAGGTCGGTGAAGGTCAGCTGTGAGTCCGGGAACATGGACTGACTGCCGAAAGAGGACCACGGAGAGAGCTGGCCCGTGGCTGCTGTGTAGTCCAGCAGGAAGGTGTCCAGCTGGGTCTGAAGCTGGAAGTTTTGGTCCATCTGTCCCCAAAATGCGAAATCTGTAGTGCCATCCTGGTCGAAATCAAAAAGGATGTCCTCCATATTCTAACAGGCAGGTGGACAGGTAGAAAATGAAACTGTCAAGAGGAGACAAGAGCGCAGGTTTGCGTCGATAAACTGGCTACCTGCCTGTGTCTGAACCTGTGCTGTGTGACAGCCTCACGGGCACATCTCCTGGATTAAATACTTCCAGGGCCTCCGTGTTTCTCGGCGGGTCGCTGTGGCCATTTGTAAAGGCTGAAAGGGAGCCTCTTAAGAACACTTTAGCCCTCCTTGTGGATCGCTCATTGCTTTAAAAACGAATTACAAAAGGAATCAGTTGATCTCCGAACGACAAAAAAAGCAGGGGGGCGAAACACGTGTCCAATTATAAACTTCCTCCCAAGTAGTCCCGCTAATATTGACAAAAAACGCACCGAGTGTTTAGCAGCCATTGGAGGGTCTTGTGCGGGGGCATTATGGCGCAGCAGGCCACGCAAACCCGGTGGCCTCTGAATGAGATTGTTTTATCTAGGCTCAGCTGACAACACTGTCAGAAACACATGAAAGCTCTTTGTTTGCACTAAATGTAACGAGATCTCAATGGGGGAGAGCTGCATTTCCCCCCCCCTTCTCCCCTTTTTCTGTTGTGCCTTCGGGTTTATTCTGGTCTAGACATATTTTTACGCACTGAAGTCAGATACCAAACAGACCTTACACGATGTAAAATATTCCAGCAGTGTCACCACAACTGCTCCCACATCATTTGAGTCGAGTCGCCACATTAATAAGACGCCTAATTTGCAAATGATACGAGTGACTAAATGTGAAACCAGTGGAGAGGACGCGCGCTGTAATTACTCCGAGGGTTAATCAAATAAGCGAGTCCTTTTCTTCGAGGTTGGATGGAGGGCAGCTTCAGGGATGAACTTTAATTCAAGAAGGCTGCATGTATGTTTGCTGACACGTGGTTTTGATTTGACAAAGTCCTCCAGGATGCTAATTTAAATTTAAAGAGGGGGGGAGAGATGTGTTTGTTGCAGGAAAACACAGGCGACGCGAGGCCTCTCGCTGCAGCAGCTGATTTAACCACAATGATCCGGACGACTAACACCGAGGCAGGTGATGGTGACACTATAAACACGTGGATTATAATTAAATCTGCTAGAGGAATTAATTTTCGATCATTTACTCCATCGAAAAGGCACGTTTTCTGGCATTTTGGTCGCGCCATGTTAGTTTTATCCGAGTTTAATAAGGCGTGGAAATAATTTATTCCTCCCAGTTTCAAGGGGGAAAGGAGTTTTTAGAGGATGACGCACAAGTTGTTTGCTTAAATTTCAAGGACAACAATCGTCTGTGCATTCTTCTTCAGTGAGTTTGATTTCCCTGCAGGGACCTTCAGTATTTGTTTCAGGAAACACATCAAAAGTCGCAGCTATTTTCCAAAAGGATCGAGTTACAATAGTTAATGAACCCATGTTGCTCTAACCGTTTCCCACCGCGCAGTTCAATTAACCCACGAGGCTGGTGCATTTGTAAGGACAACATCCTGATTAATGGGCGCATTGTAATCCCGTTTCGACTAAGTCAATAAAAGTGCAGTTTGCAGTGTAAATTAGGCACGAACGAGAAAAGTGCGCATTAACGCGTCATGAAGTTCACTTTCTTTTACATCTGCGATCCCGGATGTCCTCTTAATTGTCGAGGATTTAATCGTCTGAGGTAACACAATGTACAGGTTTAACCTGTGTTTGGACTGAAAGCATGGACACTGGAATCTGTGTGTAAAGTAAAAATGAGGCATTTAAAACTCCATCAATTTAAAAAAAAAAAAAACATTTGCATTAGACAAAGAGAGAGAAAGAGGCAGCGTCCCGGTGATCTGCATGTAAATTAACATGTGCATCACTGGGACAAACAAAGAAAGCAAGAGCTTAGTGTAAAACATGTGCCGAATTTTCAAGAAGGGTCTAATAAGTATAAATATTTCAAAGATAGCCTTTCCCGATGATTTAAAAGTTTCTTTTAAGCCAAAAACTCGCAAAATTAAGCGATTTTTTAAGGGAGTCTGGGGAATTCTTCCCCCTCTCCGCCTCCTTGCTGTTGGCCGTGTAGCTGCTGTGGCTGCTTTGACATGAAGGATATTGTCGTTCAAGCTGTTGTTGTAAAGTGTTTTTAATAAATTGTTTTTATTGAAATTAATGTCACGCACCATTTATTATGACGTCATTATATGGACTGACCTCTCAGCACCCCCGCATGAAGGAGAACATGTGGGCTATAAACTGGACCGCTTGGCCTAAAGTGAAAGCGTAATATTAAGTGTGTGAGCTCTGGTTTAACGTTTAAACTACGAACATTTGAACTGAAATCACATTTTCTGGAATAAAACAAAAATCAGTCACATTTTAAAACTTTAAGACCCTGCGTAAAATGAACCCAAAATCATCTCTTTCCATAAAAACAGATCAGTGATCAGACACATCCAGCCCGGCTCAGCAGCTCACCCTGTGTTTGCTTGGCTTCCTAATTACTGAAGAAGAGCAGACAGCCTGTGGTGAGAGGCGAGGATCCTGTCAGGACCTTCTGCCGGGCTGCCAGCGGCATCTCTCCCCCAGCTGACGGTGCTGGTTGGGTTTGATCCGAGCTGAAGAGACGCGCCTGTCACATTCAGATCCGCCTTATTGTTGATACAACAATTCAAGAGGGCTGAAGGGTTTGAAGAGAAACGAACGATAGCAACACTCGAGATAATGTAAAATAAACTAAGGAAGAAGCAGCGATGGAGATAAACAAAGGACCGTTTCGAGGCTTTCTGCCACTTTATGCTTCTACTCAACTACAATACTCTGGCAGATATTGTACTTTTTACTCCACGACACTTATTTGACCACTTTATTAACTAGTTATGTTGCAAATTTGCTTTAATAATACAAAATTAAGCAATGCAATCTGGGCAAGATTCGGCCATTTTCTGCCACTAGGGGGCCAGAAAGAGGAGAGAGCAACTGCCTACTTTAACCATGTTTCAACATATATTTTAAAAATAAAAAAATGTAAAAGAATCTGTGCTGTAAAACTTTATTTCAATGTTTATATAATTACTATTCAATTTTAAAGGTGCAATATATAGATTTTTTATTTAAAACGTTGGACAGAATATTAAGAAATAACAGTTATGTCACCGTCGTTTATGTATTGTGTTGCAGAGATATCTATTCTGTCTTCTCCGAGCCATTCCCGACCTCAAGAGGTTATAGACTTCTTCTAAACAACACTGGCTCTAATGCATTTGTCACGTTTTTAGCGGCTACTGTAGGGGAAGGTGAGACGAGGGGCGTAGTTGGCTGCAATCTGCAACCTCACAGCTACGTAGATACTACTAAATCCTTCACACTGTTGATATTACTGAGTACCCACACAGTTGGAAAAAGGCCTATTGAACTTTGTCTACGTCTCCAAAATATTGTTGCTGTCATGGAAATAACTTCTCATTTTTCTGATTGGACCTCAAAGTTAAAATGGCCCTTAGTGTCCTCGAGCTCTGGAAACATGCTTAGACACAGTTTATAATTTCAAATAAAGAAAAAAGTCCTTTTTCTGACAACAAAATCCATCCTTTGCAGTCAGGTGAAGTGAGTCAAACTGACATCTGTTACTCTGCAGGTGTCACCACAGACGATTGGAGTCTACACATTCCTGCAGGTCAGTCCTGTCTCACGGGCTCTGTGTGCGTCTCTCAGGAGTATGTGCACAGTCTCAAAATGGATGCACAGATTGAGATTAATGAATATAATAGGGGAGTAAAGGGGAAGGTTATGATGTGCTGTACACACGTGCGCCAATATAAAGTTATATTATCTAAATACCACCTGTTGTCATGCAGTGTATACACACCCAAACTGCAGAACCGATGTGTTTATATCAAACCGGGGGCTCAGATCCAGCCTCAGGCTCTTGCTGGTCCACGGAGAGGGGTGGTGCCCCCGGAGGGATGTTTGCTTAAGGCCCACTTTACGACCATGATGCTTTTTCCAGACCAGACCTGGGCCTGAAACGCAGACAGGAATGGGCTCGGAGCCAGTTAGCTGCTCCTCAACTTTAAGAATCCGAATCAGATTAATCCCTTTGGCAGGTTTTTTGTTGAAGTATCTGAGTTTGTGTTGGTGGCACAGTACGGGATCACACCGCAGTAATGTGTTGTTACCCAAATCCACAAATACTTGACATGCAGGAGAGGTTTGCATGCAATCAGTCGAGGCATTTCCTGCATTATGTTCCTCCAGTTGACTGGCGTGTGCCCTTTGATGCTGCGCACATACTGCTCATTGCATTAATGCTGATTGTAGCTTACCTTTAAAGGTAAAGGCCCGAGGCTATCTCAACCCTGATCTGTGGTCAAGGGTAACTTCTGCTCTGAGCTATCGCTTCAGTGTGCCGTGACACTGTAATGGCTCAGTCCCAGCAGCGGATCAAAGAGCAGTTTGTGGCCGAGGCTGAAGATTACACTTGGCTGCTGTGCCATTCTCTCATAGCGGCCAAGACAGATCCCAGAGGCTTCCAGGGCCGAGATGTTTATCGGCCTCGTACCCAAACAAACAAGATGTGCGTCACTGAACAGAACCCTGAAATGTTAATCTTTTCTTTTTGCTGTTGCATTCATGGATGGTGGACTATCTTATATCTGCTGGTCACAACTTTCACTGTGAGAGAGAGAGAGGGGGGCAGACATTCGGAAAGTGTTAGAGAGAAATAGTGAAAGAGACAGAAAGCATTAATGTAAAGCCTTTTGGCACCGATTCTGAAAGCTTCAGTTCAGCAACACATCTCACTGATTTGTAGGAAATGACACAAGCGCGAGTGCGAGCTATCAGTGTCCACTCAACCCCCTGAAATATGTCTCTGATTAAACATCATAATATTATGAAGGACATGAAAGAGCAGGTGGATCAGCTCTAATGTGCGTTTGATTCACAGTTTGATTAACTTCCTTGTTTTCCACACAGTACAGTAACACCCAGGTGGGACACAGCTTCAAAACCACAGTCCTAATTGTGAGCATGTGGCCTCGCGTACCGTCCAAGGCGCACTTGACTCCTCCACGCTGCCCCGTCCTCTGGGCTAAAAAAACCCTGGACTGGATTTTACAGCACCGCCGTCTGAGGGTTTGGGCCGCGGTGTAGGCTGCATGTCAGTGAATCAAAGCACCACACACGATGAATCTGACGTGTTTGTGAGAGAAAAACACATTTCAAGTCTCAAACAGGAGATTTAAAAGCCACATTTCTAAAATGTCGACTACGTCACAACCAGCTCAGTGTTGTTGTCATTCTTATTGTGCATTTTCACAGATGTGGAAGAACCCAGCCTATTTTACTTAAAGGGATAGTTTGGGTCTTTTGATGTGGGGTTGTAAAAGGTACTTATCCCTAACCAGTGTATTACCTGCAGTAGAGCATAGTACTGCTGCAAACCGAACCAGTAGCAAGTTGTGTTTTAGCCATCTAAAGTAAGTCCCACCTAAAAAACGTGTACACTATGTTTTGAACTTTTTTGCCACTTTACGTTGCAGTCAAACAGCCTTTTTCTTTGGCACTACATAGCACTGCGCCTAAACAGATATATATATATATTTTTGGATAATTTGGAAGCTAAATTACGTCTTGCTGCTGGTACGGTTAACAGCAGTACTAGGATCTTCTTTCTGCTGGTGTTACACACTGCCTCTCCACACGGAGGAAGAGCTGACGGTCATCTACTGCTGGTAATACACTGACTAGGGATAAGTACCTCATGCAACCCCACATCAGAAGACCCGAACTATCCCTTTAAGTACACAAGTTTTAGAATTAAGGGTACCTGAAGTAAAAGTAGCCTGTACATTTCCCACAATGCAACAACGTCTTTCATTTGAGGTTTAGGGTTAGTTTCTCAGAGGAGCAATCTGTACATTTAGTGGATTAAATGTTGTTTTAAATGATTGAGTGCAGCAAGAAACCCCAGACAAGTCAACTGGACACTTGAACAACATGTTGCATTGATTTATTCTTTCATTTAATATCAATCGCATGTCGCAATACAGTTATTTCCAATCAAAATAACTCTCAGTGGAGAGTTATTGGTCCACTGTGGCGCCTAACCTTATCAAACCTGTCTCAACATGTAGCTGTGATAGTGATGGACCAGCAGATGGATGATTTCCAGCCGTGATGACTTTGTTGTGAAGCCTGTACGTATCATTTATGGGGACACTCTTGCTGAAACCAGATGTGAGTATGCTCCTCCTGCAACTCCAGCTTCTTTGGAACAAAACACTATCAGGTCCATGGAGACAGACAGACACACACACACACACACAGGCCTGATACTCAGGAGATGGTCTTAACAGGCTGGAGGGCGACTTAGGTCACTGCAGAGACATGCCGGTGGACACACTACCCCTAAAGACCAGCTGCTAGCTTTGTCGTGCTCCAGTTGTCTTCGCGTCTCTTTGTCCTGGCCCTGTTGTTCAGGTCAGCGAGGTGTTTTCACATCTTGATAAAAAAGAAAATGAAAGAAGCTTTTTTTTCTGTTCAGGGTTCAAGTGGACTTGATTTAGAGCTGAAAGGAAACGCTGTCGCTTTCGGACATTCACACTCCGGCCAGTCCTCTGTTCACAGGTCGAGTGGCGGACAGGGTAGGGTGTCTAAAGCAAAAGAAGATGGGGTAGAGCACACTGGACTCAGAGGGGGAAATGTTGTTGAATGCTCAGAGACGAGGGAGACAAAACAAAGAATGCAAACAGGGAGCATCCCTTATGTCGGTCTATGGTTAACTGGTGATTATCTGATAATCCAATTATCTCTTTTCTTCTGTTCAGATGAATGCTGACAGATGCTGACAGACGTCTATGATGGGACTGACCCTTCCCTCAATGAGAGGAGAAAGTGACAAGTGCCTTTGCTGCTGGCATTCACTTTGGTCTTGGATAACTAGTTAGCATGATAGCTAGTCAAAATATCAAACTTCTCGAAGCAATAAGAACTTCATCTTCTCTTTTAAAAGACATATTTAAACTCGATTTATATCAGTAATAAACGGTGACATGTTGTTGAGCGTCACACACTGACTACGCTGCAGTCATCTCCAAAAACAAAAACAAGATTTCATTAGTTTACGACCTGCATGGGTGAAGAGAGAAGGAACGCTTAGCTCAACAGAAGTCTGATTCAATGAGCCAAACTTTCACTCCACCAGAACCAAACCCTCCGTTGCATCATTTCACATCCAAAATAAAAGGACTGCAAAGCCAAACCATCAAAGAATGTGTTGTTGTCTGAACACTTGAAGAACATCAGCAAGAATTCACTGCTTTTTAATCAGGTTTTTGCACATTTTGCCACCACCACAGAACACCCATTGAGAAAAAGCTTGAGAACATTTTAATTATTTTGGAAAAAAAGAAAAATGAGTTGGTAACAACACCCTGACTGACCGAAGAATGTGTATACGTCCACAAGAAAGGAATATTTGATTTTGTATTCTTCTAACAATATAGCGTTAGAAGATATATAGTCCAGGAAAGCAATAGTGTGTACCAAAGAGGCAGAGGGTTGCAGATTCGACTGACATATGACAAAAACATCTCAACCAAGAGGAAACCCTTCTCTTGCCAAAGGTATAGAGAAAGGAAAGAGAGTGGGTGCACGAAGGCTGTTAAACATATAGAGCGTTTTTTTTTTAAACAGGTCCCATCTGAAAGAATAATGACGGCTCTATTATTTTTCCCCAAGTTATTGGAACGACGGAGCCAATCCTGCATGCTGGAGAGGAATCACAACTGCACAGAAGAGATAAAACTGGTCAGTCAGTAGTCAGAGTTTGTAACGTGAGAAGTCCACAGCAGCTCGAAAGGTAGAGGTAGGAAAGGACGAGGGAACAATCAAGAAATGATTGACCGAGTTCTTGAGTCATCCACCAAATGCTGCAGAGACACGGGGCTGATGATAGAGTTTCATATCGCAGCAGAAGATGAGACATGAAGCTCATGATTGATTCTCATCTGACATATCAAAGTCTTCAGACTCATGTGAGCTACAGTCGCTTTCAATGCGAGATGCAGCACCTGGAGACCATTTTTATATAACCAAATGGTTTTCTGGAAAGGTGTTCTTCTCCTGAATCTCTGAACAGCAGTTGTCAGTGGAAATCATTATCTAAGCAGCTGTTCAATGGCCAATGTCTCTATAATGTATCTGATGAGAAAGTGTTTGCTGGAGTTGGGAAGTTTTTCGTCTGGTTTGGTGTTTTCTCGTGCATCAAGTCAAAATGGTCAAGGTTTTTGTGGCAGAAAATGATATTTTACTGTTGTCCTAACACTTTTTTAAACTGATTTACCCCTGGAAACAATTCTTGCAGATTATTAGAGGCCACAAAATCACGTTTGACACAGTTTACTCATTATTTTCTTTTTCTTTTTACTCTCAGAAGAAAAATTAATTGGAAAGAGGATATCGGAAGTGAGGAAAGGTAAGACACTTCATTCATGTTTGTGGGTCACAAGATAAATCTGTAATGTGATTAATTAAAGTTTATTCGTCTTTCTTTGCATCACTGAACATGAGACTTTGTTTTCTTCCTAACAGAGAAACCTATTGTTCACTACGATTGCAGGAGAGGAATCTGGGCTTCGGTAACGACACTCATTTAATGCTGCTTTCACTGTCCGTTGGGACATAAACTACTATTTCTGTGTTCACGGCCTGTAACATAATGATCTCCTTACTATAAATTAGCCTCAGCGAAATGGAGATTTTGAGGATGCCGTTTAAAGACCCTTCATTTGATGAGTTTTTGGAAAGGAGACCAAAAGACATATTTGAAGACAATTGGTTCTTTCCTGAGCGTCCGCCATCACCAGAAATATGAGAATATGATTTGATTTTGGCTGAGCTTCATCTGATATATCTGGAGGCTTTGTGGTGTTGCGTGAAATGCCTGAGCGGCTTATAATGGAGCTGAGAGTCATCGAGGGACGAATTATCAGGAGAGAATTAAACACAGGTGTCGGTAAACGTGTAAAGCAGAACATCACTGCCATCAACACCCTTCTCTGTACTGTGTTAACAACGATCTCTTCTCCTGTCAGGACACTACATCTGAGACAGCATTCATCAAGACGACCATCACGACGAGCCATCTGACAGCTGGTTCACCCTCAACGGTTCACAAGTCACTGAGACAGCAGATGTTGAACATGGAAGTCAACGATGGATGACCATGAGGACCAGTACAGGATGGTCGACAGACGCCCTTTGGCCAGGAGCAGTAGGAGGTCCCACAGCTCTCAGGAGGATGGGCCCCCCAGAGACCCTGGTTCCTCCCAAGGTTTTTTTTAATGGATCACACTGCAGTTCTCACAAGACCCGCCCTACTCCACTTGTGATTGGTTGGCTTTGTTGGTTGCTTTCTCTGTGCCTGACTCAAACTGCTAAACCACTGTATCAGAACTGCAACAGACATGACTGTGTGATGGGTCACTCATCCTGCAGCTTTTCAGCTCTATAAATATAAAATATTCACCGAGCATCTGCTTCAATCATTTCCACTGTTGGTTTCATTTATCCTACATGCAGCAGATGAGTGACTCACAATAACATGCAAATATTTGAAAGCCCATTAAGCATTCTTCAATGTGACTGACAGCTTATCAAACAAACGAAAACAACAGCTCAGTTTACTTCATATGTACAAACAGATCTCAGTAATTCTTTCCCATCTTTGTTACAACTATTTGACCTCGGCCTGATCTGCACTCCCATCCGTTCAGACCTCGAGCGTGCGAGGCACGCAAGCATTTCTGATCAACGGCGGTGAATTAATCCAACGTTAGAACAGAGCAAAGTCACACATTGCAGCTCACACCACAAGCTTTAGCATCTGAGAACAATTAAACGTCTGGTTTCCATGAGAGGCTGATTTGCCAGTTGACAGTTGCAGTGGGGGTAGAGCGCTCACCCCCCCCAAACGCCCCACTGCCTGCACCAAATAATACCACCAGACAACAAGCATTAGCAATGAGGCCTGAGCGATTTTAAATCACAAAGTCAAAGAAAACAAGAGTTGAAAATAAGAGCAGCAACACTGCAAATGTTCCGATCCATTTGCAGACGCGAGAGGCACATTCCTTGCTGGTACAGAAATGCTCCCTCCCCTGTGGCACCACCTCAAAGACCCCATGTTTACTCCAAAATGGCACCAAAGAGTGACGCTTTGAGGGTTTGGATGCCTGGGATTGAGTTTATATTCCCTAATTTGTTTGATAGAGGAAGAAATAATTTGACAATTTGGGAAACGCACAGAGGTGGGACTGAGACTCAAAAACTTTTTTACAGATAGGAATATTAATTATTGAGCTTTAATTGAGCTTGTAGGTGATTTTTTAAATAATAATGTAAATGTGACTTGTTGAGGTTTAATTGGATTGTGGTCCAGTTTCAACAGATTCCACAGAGGTCGACCTTTGTCCTCAGAATTAAGGAAAGTCACCAAGATAAGCCAGGTGTCCATCCAAGTCAACTGGAAATTGAAACTGAAAGTCATCATCCGCTATCATCATGTGATTATTAGGAGGTGGTTCATTGTAGCCTGTCCTCACCAGAAAACCGCCATATAGTTTGATTCTGAAAGCAGCTTATTACAACCCATAAATACATTTGTTGTAAGGAAGGAAAAGTTGCATAATGAGTGAAAAGTCTGAAACCGCTGTTTGTGACCAGTGTGAAACCCAAACTCAAGGAGAAACCACAATGTTATCCTAAACCTAACCAAACTGCGTCTGTATGACCGTACGGTGGTCTTTGCTACGCTGCTTCTGTTACGCCGCGATTGTCTTGTTGTTTTGAGAACGATGAAGAGTTGTTTTGGGAGATTCTGTCAGTTAACCTATTCAGTCGTTTAGGTATGAGGATGTGTTGTTCATTGAGATAAGTAGTGTTTCATGTTCAGATCGGTCTGGAGCGATGAGGAGACCGCTGGTAGTTTTTGTCTCTTCAGTCGAGCAGAAACAGCTGATCAGTCGTGCGAGTTAAATGTTCAGAACTTTTCCATCTCCCACTGAGCACAGTAACTCTTTTGAAAACAGGGCAAAGACGAACCTAGAAAAACTTCGAAAAAGTTTTTGCAAAATCTGAGACAACCTTTTCTAATGCGATACTTCAAAACGTGCATGAAAATACATTGATGTATTACTGTTTGTTGCACGGTGCTCTAATGTTACACTGCAAACCAGCACGTCATGACCTGAAGATGGTTCTGTTTTGTGCCTAATCAAATTTATTTACTCCGCTTTTCCAATGTCAAACGGGGATAAAGAGAGCAAAGAGGGATTTTTGTGACATCTAAATTAAAAACAGTTCATCCACTCAAGCTTGCGATCTCCAGTGCGAAGAAGACGTTGACTTCATCTAGGAGTAATGCGTTTTTTTCCCATTTGAGACACATACACGCCCCACTTCCCCACTTTGGACGTTGGATGACGGCAACACCTACAGCATGAGCCACTCAATCCAATCCAAACTGGTTCAACTGCTGCCAAAGACTTAAAACCTCTCATCCTTGAGTAGTCCCAACATTTCATGTAGACAATAGCAAAACTGAAACAAAGACAGAAAGAAAGAGGTGGGGTGGAGGAGAGAATGATAAAGGCTGGAAAACAACAAAAAAGGTTATAAGAAACAGATTGCTAAACATAAACACCAATCAGTTGACAGGAGCCGAAACAGGAAATTAGATTCCCAGGAGCTGGAAAATGCATCCATGAGAGAGAAATTAGTATCAATGAATCACTGCGTTTCGCCCGCCACAGTTGGAGGAAGAAAAGAGGGAAGGGATACATTAGAAACAATGAAATGGAGAAGGAAACAAAGAGAAAAGACAAAGAGAACACAGGAAGGAAAGAATCAGAAATGGAAGAAACACTCCGAGGCTTGTTTCCTGGTCTGTCAGATACCACAGGAGCTTCTGTCCTGGCTTCACAGAAGGCACTCCACCACAGTCTCGCTCCTTCACCCTCTGAGTCCCCACACCAGCACAGAGGCCCAGCTTGCCACCCCGATTTCCCCAAAAGATCTCCCCATCGCAGCTGAAGATGAAGCATGACAAGTGATATTAACAGGTGTCATACACACTCTGAAGAGGGAGTTAAGGTCAAAGAAAAACGAGTCAAGTGAAACAGATTGAAAACTATATTCTGAGAAAAAGAATCAGTATTTTTCACTATTTGACGAGTTGGGAATGAAACTCAACCATCGACTATCTGCCAAATTGGACCTTTAAGCTCACAAGTCTTTCTGTGTATTTCCTTGTTAACCAGTAAAGATATTTCCCTGGGTGGATAATATTTAAAGGTCCAGTGCGTAGGATTTAGTGGCATCTAGTGTTGAGATTGCAGATTGCAACCAACTGAACACACTCCTCTTACCCTTCACTAAGGTGGCTGTGGAAACTACAAAATGCACTCTCTAGAGCCAGTGTTTAGTTTGTACATTCTGGGCTACTGTAGTGCAACATGACAGACTCTCTAGCAGACAACATGCCTTTTGCAGGATCCCAACAACCGGCGTACCAGACCTTCTCTGTACACTCGCAATTTGGTAGTCTAGGTTTTAGACACTTAGACTACTTGGTTAGGTTTAGGAAAACATTGTGGTTTGGTTTAACGGTCATATTTCTAACATAGTTCATTTTGAGTCTCATTCCCGACTCGTCAAATACAAACGCTTTGGGATGGTGGCCGACCTGACCTACAGTGACAAAGCTGTAGGAAAGAGAGCTAAAGAGAGTGCTGCTTTCAAATGTCAGCGACTCAGGACAAGTGCGTCATCATTAGAAGACACCTTCAAACAGAAAACCGTGTTGTAATGGAGATGCAAATTCCTGCTGTATCGAGTCAAACCGACTCAAGCCGAGCCAGCGGATGTGTTCGGAAAAGGACTATTGTGGTGCAAAACATGTTAACTCGTGAGCCAGGCTGGCTGTTTCCACCTGTTTGCAGTCTTTGTGCTAAGCTAAGCTAATCATCAGCAGGCTTCATCTTAAATTGATGAATATGAGAGCGGTATCAAACTTCTCATCTAACTCTCAGCAAGAAATTGAAAATATTTTTGAACTTTTCCTTTAAAGCGGCAGCATTTCCCATGGCCAGGCAAGGTTCAGTCTAAGCACTTTAGATACAACTCCAAAAATAAATAGTTTAACATTTAACATAATACCGAGTTGATGCTATAATAACCTTATAACATGCTATTATTACAATGACAGAAGCTCCACTAAGCCCCTTGTCTCCTCCTTCTGTCTTGTGGGAGAAATGTAATTCCCAGTGTCTTTTTGTGGAAACGAGCAAAACATTTTTACAGCAAAGCCGCTGTAATCAATAGTGTCAGTGGATTTCCTGCTGAGTCACCTGAATCACTGGAGCCATCTAGCCAATTTGATGAGTCACTGCATTCTTGGAGCTCTAGTCATGACCTGTCACACAGTGAATTAGAGCGGATACCCAGACCTCCCAATTATTGGATTAACATCACAAAGAAATATAAGTTCGCGACAGCAGAAATGGTCAAAAACAAACTTTTTAAATGTTATGTGTGGCTCATAGGGGAAACCACAACAACAACAAAAAAAAATTATTTTCAGTCACTCCAGATTATTTGAAGTGAAATATTTTTGGTGAGGGTTTCCCAGTCCTAAAAGCTAACCGCTGAAAACACAAAGTTTAATAATACAACATGAAACCCTTGTTTGACAATAAAACCACTGTGTCTCTCGCTTGAAATATAACCAAAGTAACAAGCTTGGCAAGAGGTCCTGCAGGGACCCAGTGAAGATAGATTGGAAGCTCCTACTGTTTTTACAGAAGTCAGGCGAGTACATTTAAGGTAATATACAACCGAGCCTTGTTCAGTGGAGGGAACAAAGGCAGAGGAGCTGCAGGGTGGCGGGTGGACTGTAGCCCAGGTTGTGACCTGCTTTTTCTTGAAAGGCCTGACCTCACAGCTGCCCCCTCACGGGCAGGAGGAAGCTCGGCCTTACAACCTGGAGCCTAGCACGAGGGGGACGAGGCCAAACTGGCAAGAGTCGCAGTGTTTTGGGGGCAATGAAAAATAATTTCCTCCTGAAGATGGGCCTCAGGGGAACCAGCTTGGCCTGAAGCAGAGGACTGTGAGCCATGCAGGAGGAATTCCAAGGCGGGGTGACTGAGAACGTCAGGGGGAAATGTCAAAGACAGACAGCGGCGTCAGGCTGCTGCTGTACCCCGGACCTGTTTACTCAATATCTGATTAAACTGCACCATGAAGGAATTCGACATCCAGAGCGGAGCATGAGTCAAACGACAGGCATTAAGTCACTAATGTGCAGCGCAGAAATGTCAAGGGGGACAATTTTATTTGAAAACCACCTTTTGGAATATATTATGTAATCGACATACTTTCTTAATTTCACAACGTTTCTTGATAGAATGCAACTTTTCCTCTGTGACCCACAAAATTCAATTATATTTATGGGTAAGATGATACGCTTTTAAAGCTGGTAGTGTATAAAACAGTAATCAGGGGGCTCAGTGGTGGACTCAGGCTGCCTGAGGGGCACGGGCAGAGAGATAGAAAGGGCACCAGCTGTGTTGGCACCACCTGCATTGCATTTTCTCCACTGGAAGTTCACCACAGAGGATCCTGTATCAGTATGATCAGACACAATTGGTCAGACGGTAGCCAAGCAGCTGATGAATGAGGCGGTGTTGGTGGAGCATTTTCGTGGTAGATAGTATGTAGTCGTATGCGGTTCTGTGCATGCCAAGATTTAAAATCTTCTCCAAAACATTTGAAAAAAGTTATTTATTTGTAAATATCTTTGTTGTTACATCCCATATTTAGGTTTCTTGCTAGGCGGTGCCCTCTTGTGGCTGTAGTAAGTATTACAGCAGCAAAGAAGGAAGTCAGGTGAAGTGTAATGAGCAGAAAGTCTCGCTAATGCAGTGAAGTTACATCACATCACCTTATGTGACTGAAGTTGAAGGTACTGTAGGTACTTTGAAACCTTATTTAGTCCTTTATGTATGAGGACGTGTCTCCTAAATTGATCATGAATATGTTTATTCTGCCTCAATTACTCAGGAACTCAGAAGCTGCATTTGATACCGTGAAGCTAAATACCATTCTCACATTTTTTTTTAAATGATACTTTTATTGTTTCTTTTCCTTCATTTTCATTCGTTGTGCTGAAACTAAGAATGCCTTTCACTTATAACTGTGCTGTCGTAGGTCTGATCTCAAGTAATGATCTAAAAAAACAGCATTTCCCACTTATTTTAAACCTTTGAACACTTTTTATTTCAAGTAGCTAAGTAGTATCTCGCTTGCATAGACAGATCATTTCAGTATTCAGTCATTTTCTCCTCAAACTCAGTGTCGATTTCTTGCATTTTAGTTTTCCCTCTTTGAGGTGTAAATGGATTAAGACGTGCTTCGTTGCATGTAGCTGCCATTTTAATCTCTTCCGTGAAATCAGTCAAACGTTCTGCAATCAAAATAACATCATGAAATAGTGAGGGCCTTCGTCCAGCTCTCTGTATCCCCACGCTGCCAATTCTTGTGCTTAAATCTCCCACAGTTTTCACCACTGTGCCTCTATCAGGGTATGGACGGTTATTGCTAACAACAGAGCAATCTGGCACTGCTTTGTCTCTAGTTTCAAAAAGACCATGTGTCATGTAACTATTTGAAAAAAGGATTAATTTAAGGGACAAAGGGAAATAACCAGTTGTGTGCCGTTTTTGATTTAACGGCAGTTATAAGTGACTTCGGCAGATTCCACACTCACGCTCTGTTCCTCTATTCTCGTCTTGTTAAATCAGATGGACATTTGAAGCTTTGGAAAAAAGGCGATGATGGAAAATCTGAACGTCTATTTCTTTGCTTGAGGAGACGATGATTGGTATTTTTACAGGGCATCCAATTGTGTTCTTTAAGGTCAGTGATTTCAGCTGCGGGCCTTACTACGCCTGAAACCAAACTGAAGAAAGATGACAAAGAGGAGAGATTCGAAGCTGCATAATGTGGTCACAGCTGTTTTCTCACAGGAACATAAACATTACCGACACTGGTTCAATTCACACCAACTCAACTGTTTTTTTTTTCTGAAGGGGAGACAAGACACAGCCGGGTCGTGACCCCTACAGAAGCCAGCACTCTGCTGCACTTGTGTATAAAGTTTTCCACTTTCCCAGGCGCTTGTTTCGATACTTCAAAGACTTGAAAAGGTAGAGATATCAACCCCAGCCCCACATCCACTCCCCATTTACACAGGGGGAAAAGTGGAGCAATGTGGTTCATATTATTTGATAAGCATCCCATATTCTCAGAGGTATTTTAATGACCTGCGGCGAGCGCTTTCATGGTGCTGGCGCTAACTCTCCAATGACACTTAGGGAGGCTGCACATGGACGGGTCTCGAGTGAAAAAGGGCTTGCAAGATCTTTATTACACAATGACACCCGGCGTGTAGACATCACTCTGTATGATGATCAGTTTTCCTTTCTCCCAGACCACTGGTATTCATTATGCATCTTCTTTTTCCATGTGTCCGTTTATTTTTCGCTGTCTGGAGATGTCAGGGCGAGCGTGTGTTCTTCCCCTGCCGTGACTGCACGAGTGTGTACCGATGGCCGTCAGGAGGGACATATTGTGTATTGTTTTAGGCCGTGTGGTGTGCCAGCTGTCACGGATGGCCTTGGCCGAGGTTTTCCTCAAGCCTCAGCCATTACAAGTGCAGTCTGTGAGGTCTCACGTCAAACCATACACTGATAAGTTTAGACCGAAAAACAGAAGGGGGATTTTGACAACATCAGCATAAAGACTCAGCTGAGCCCTGACGTCGGCCACCCAGGCACTGCTGTCGATGTGTTAGGAGTGAGTCACAGAGCAAGCTGAAGTGTTTGATAGCTTATATGTCTCAGATGTATACAATCTCAATTCCAACAACGTTAGGAGGCTGCATAACACTAATAAAAACAGAATGCAGTCATTTGCAAACAAACTGTGTTTACCAGGGCCCATTCGCCACGATAACGTGTTAGCATGATTCTGCAAATGATAGCTACGTTAAAATTTGTTCTCATCATAGGTTAGGTACCATATTGACATGTCTACATAACGTTTCATGTCACATTTTTCACCTGACTTTCGTATTGTTAGATGGAGTGGTGGAGTTTTTTTAATTTCCAGACGTGTATGTGGTAACAAACACCGGATATTTTTACGGGAAGTCGGGACATCCGCAGACATTTTTGTGGCAACCAAAACAGGCATTTTAGGCCAAGACGTGATGTTTTCCTATCGCTAACTAAGTGGTCTTTGTGCCTAAACCTAACCAGAACATGAGCACAGAGTTGTGACAAGAGAAAAACTGAAAATTGAATATACACAAACGTAAAGTTGCAACATAAGCCCCTTTCACACAATATCCAGAGAATCAGATCAGGATATTGTCCACATTTGCTTGTTCACGCATGAAGCACACAACAGGAGATTGTCCATGTGGTGCCAGGGTAGGAGGCTACGGACTTCTTGGTAATGGTGACTGTTTTTGTGTCGATAGCAATAATATGTGTACTGGACGTATCCACAATAGCAACGAAAGAGTGGAAAGTGATACACAGGCCAGCAGAGAAGAGTACGAAGCAGCTACACTCCGTGCACGAAGATCTCCAGCAGCAGCATGAACGTGCCATATGGAAGCGTGAGAGACCGAGCGGGGAAATATTACAGGCAGATGTTTTGCAGAATTTTGACAATGAGCAGTTCAAACACAGTTTTCGCAATTCGGTGTACGTTTGAATATGTGTTACAGCTGATCAAGCGAGCACTAACACGGAAGGTTGCACATCGTCGACATGCCCGCTCGCTGGACTATTGTCTGATCTATTCACACATGTGGCTCATGCGGAGTTAGGACACGGGAGCTGGCAGGGTAAAGTCCAGGACAAATAATGCAGACATTTGTGTTCATAGATGCAACTCCTCAGGGTAAACTGGGTAAATCCAGAGTTATAGTGCATGTGTGAAAGGGGTTATAAAGAAATGTAAAGTTGTAACTTATCTGTGTTTTTTGCAGAAACTTACCCACAATGCATCTTAGCCTCTGAGTGACATCACTGGAGGCAATTTATCAGATTACATGCAGCTTCCTCTGGAGCCACAAAAGGCTTTATACTACTTTTTTCACATACGCATCAGAACTCAAAGCACACTATCATATGGAAAATCTGTGGAGTTGCCCTTTAACAGAATGTTTCTATAGACATACCTATAATTAGGACAAGTGGTCAAAAATAACATCCAGCAGCTTTCGGTCTGACAATCATCCCAAACTTTTGTCATCACCGTTCAGTTACAGCAAAGTGAAGCACAAACACCCAGCAGCACAAATGAGACATGACCAGTAAAATTCACCATAAAGTGAATTTATCAAGATGTCGATGGAGCGTTGATGGGAAGTTTCACGGCAGCGTTGTCGAGCCTGGACGAAACGTCTTACCACTTTCCAGTCTCCCGTCCCGTCCTCTCGTCGGCATAGAGCTGCATTGTTTGCCTTCATCAAGCCACGCCGCAAAAGCCATGTCTCACCCTTCAGGGGTTGGAGTTCGGCCTCATTTACCGACATCAGAGTTTGTTTGTGTGGATGAGTTATGGACTTACTCTGCTGGTATGTTCTTTTGTGGTGATTACAAAGGCCCATACAGTGACTGGGAAGCCTCCACTGAACTGTCACACAGCAACTTCTTTGTTTCACAAAGACTTTCAGGAGGTGGCTCTTTACTCAGCAAACACCCCCAAACTGTAAACCTGCCAATCCCTCCGGGACCCCCTGGCATCCGAGCAGAGTCAAACAAAAAGCTCTGGATCCAAACACGAGGGTTTTTTACTGGTGGATCTGGAATATGTATTTCTCACTCTTGTTCATAGTGTGTATAGTTTTTTGGAATAATACTTCTGAGAATCCACATTTTCCTTTCCTCCAGGGAAGTTCAAGACCGGGGGAGCGGGGAGGGGGGGATTCTCGTCATGTTGTGGTTTTTAAGGCAAAATCCTGATTTTCTTTGATGTGTTTCGAAACAGAGGGGGCAGTCCAAGCGACAGTGCCCGCTCTGAGCAGCTATACGCTGGTTTGATTTTTGCCCCGTGTCTTCCATAATTTCCTTTTCGTCTTTTATGTCCGACAAAATGTGCTGTGGATTCCCGAGCTGTAACATATTGTAAATTGAGTGTAAAATGACAGAACCATGTGAATTACGAGGACGGATGCATCATGATCTAAATATGCAGTTCGTGCAGAGTGCAGATTTGGCTTCCTCGGGAGGTTTTTTTTTTTTTATGCAGAAATCTCTGTTCCAGCTTGAGGGATATGACAGAGGGAGGAGCACAGGGAAGGAATAACAGCGCTGGAATATCCAGCACAACATTTGAGATTTATAGCCATCGAGTAGTGTTCATTTCAAGCTTATAAAATGCAGACATGTCACGCTGATGAGCCCATGATTCTGCAGACTTCTGTGTCTTTAATTTTCTTAATCTCATTTGCATTCAATGAGGCCAGACAGCGATGCTTTAGTGCAAGGACTAAGACTCTCTGAGGGGAAAAGTGCAAAATAAAAGACCAACCACACAAAGGCAGATCATATTAAAAGACTACAGTAAAAAATAGATGGTAAACAAGAACCTTCTGACGTAACAAATACTGAATCATGATTAGGTAAATTCTGCTTCAGTGCCAGATGTGTAATATTTGACAAATAAGAACACAGCATACCTCTTAAAAGTCCTTTTAAATTTAAAAAAATTATCCATTTTATCAAGTTAAATCCAAAAATGTTATGTTTATTTGCACTGATTCTACCCAACCCCATTTATCTGCATAACTTTAATAATACATCATGTAGAGACGAGCTGAGAAACACAGTTGAAAGTGTTGATCTGGGGCTTTAAAGTGTTTTGATGATGAGCAGAGAAGGTGGACCCAAATGCAGGAGACGGCAGGCAGGAAGTAAAATGGATAAGGTTTTATTCAGAATCACAGCAACATAAGGAACATGCAAAAACAACAGACGACCCGACAAAGACAGAACTGAAGACTGGAATGAAACACAAACTAAACCAACAACAAGGGGATGAAGTGCAGGTGGAGAGAGTCGGAGAAACACAGGTGAGGGGAATAAGAGGAACAGGGCTAACGAAGGAGAGGCAAGGCAGGTGTGGAGGGCAAGAAAACAGGAGGGAAACAGTAAAAGACACATTATTATTATATCTGTAAGGTTATGTCAGTGACATGACAACAGACTGACTGAAGACTGAGATGACTGAGATTAAACACTCAAGATTTGATGCAGCAACCTCCTTCCACTCATGGCTAACTGGTCTGGTTTGTGTTCTCTCCATCAACCAGAAGAACCAGTAAACTGATGCGTGAAGAGAGAATATAAAAGGCAGTATGACTAGTGAGAGTAAGTCTTGACACAGCTGCAGAAAGCAGGCTGGTCTGACGAACATACGGAAGAGTGAGAGACACGGAGAAGCTGAAACAGACGAGCAAAGCATCAATCACACAGCAGCACGTGCGATGGCCGTCTCCGTGAGATACAGAGTTCATGACTCCGTCTTTCTTTCCCTTTTATCCCTCTCTTCCCTTTCTGTGCATCGCCCTGTCTGTCTTGTCTTTGACTCTTTGTTTCATGCAAAAGCCGCCATGTCCAGAAGGAATAGATTTGCAGGACCGCTTTGATCCTGTTGTTATGATTCTTTCATTTGCCTCAGCCACATCCTTCTCTCGGCTGCAGTCACCCCACAAGATGCTTTGAATTAGGCCAGAGGATGGGATGGTAGGAGGAGAGAGGAGAGGAGGGGAGGTAGGGAGAGGAGCGAGGAGGGAGTGATGCTCACGTCGAGACCTCAGGAGGCACCTGGCGGTTCGGAGAGGTGAGGAGTCAGCTTGTAAGGAATCCAGTGATAATCATTTTCTGCCATCTCTTCTTTGTGATAACCTGATCAAGCTGTACCGAGCTCTCTGCGTACTTTAAGCATCAAATAAATTGCCTCAAGGTGTATTTGTTAATATCTGCTGATCCACTTATATAATGAGTGGGCCTGTTTCTGCCTTTAGGCCTTTCTGCCTCAGTCTATTCAGACATCCTCCAAAAATAACAGTTGTTCTGAACAAAACAGAAGATGTACTTTGATGATGGCATTAAGTACTGTGGGATCATGGGAGTGGATGCCTTTATTGTAAAACAACCTCCATAGCCATTGAATATCTACCTGATGTGACTACGACTCAGAGTTTCATTCAAATTAGTCAAAGTTATGGCGAGAGGCAGTCAATAAAATGCACCATAATGTTGAATAAAACTACATATTTCTCTGAGTTTTTTTCATAATTGCAAACATTTGGTGTAATGTAAGGACAACAACATGTAAAAGAAAGGTACAGTTGTTCTTTAGACATTTTAAGGCTGAAATATTACGTATCAGTTGGTGAAGAAAAACAGATTTTTATGTGGTAATGGTGGTATGCTAACGTGTGTGTTTTTAAATGTTGTGTCTGTGCAGACAGTCTGCACTGGCCGACCTGTAGCTGCATCAGAATTGAAGTGGGAAGCAAACGTTGATAGAAGAATAGACTATCGCAACTTCAGGTTTTAGTTGGGAACAACCTGGCTGGCACCAGACGTCAGAAAGATGTTGGACATTTTAATTGGAAATCTTCCAACATGTTGAATTTTTGTTAGAAATGAAAACTGAATTGGCGCCAAAACCCAAAGGTGACCTGACTTTTAGCTTTACAACGTTGGACTGATGTTTAATTTTGGTCACCTGACTTCTCTTCCTACATTCAATCAAATATGGATGTCTAACGGTGTTGGTGACCAGCTGGGTTGTTTGTGGAGTGCAAGTATTGTGTGTCATATAGGATGTTAATAAATCTTACTCATGCGGGTCCACATAATGCATATACACAGCACATAGTCATCCCAAGTCTTATTTATCCTTCCAGTGTGGACAGGATTCCTCTTGGGTGCAGGTGAATATTTAATCTATTTAGTTGATCTCTCTCCTTGTAGTTCTTTAAGAGATATTGAGGTGAGCTTTCTAGACAACCTCGGCAAAGAGCGTCCTACTTTAATGTAAAATGCAGTATTTACAAGACACTACATCTCTTTTCAAACTCAGACTTAGCACTGATCTTTTCATGAGACCGTGCTTTACGACACTGTGAAGAGCACTGGACCGTTCAACGTCTCGGTTCAACCGGGATGATTTATACTGGCTGGAGCTAATACGCGTCTGTCCTGATTTAAAGATGAAAAGATACATGACTGCAGACTTGTACTGATACAAATAGTGATAGATAGATATGTGGTGGAGGAAGAAGTTTAACGCGCATCAACTGCTTCACGTGGAACTGCCAGTCAATCTAGATTCAGGAGAGACTTCAGAAATGTACCATGAAGTCTACTAGGGTGCAAAAAAAAACTTCAATTAAAGGACTAACATTTAAACGCCCTGCACATCTTCATCAGAGTCAGACGATACAGAGACTCAGATTATGTGATATCACATGTCAAGAAACTCCCTCAGCTTGTTTGCTCATCACACTGACCAGACACCCAAACATCGTAGTTTATAACCTCGCAAAGATGAGCTTGTTTCCTAAATGCAAAAACTTCACAGATAGAACAAGAACGAGGCCGCGGGTCTCGTCTCTGAGAAAATCTCTCAGCATGAAGGGGCCCCGGGGACATGAAATGAAACTATTGTCAACAAAGACCCCAAATATGTTTGTTGACATGAGGTGGTTGCTTGATTCCTTCTCTGGTGAAACGCACTGGAATGGGTACAAACAGGACGGCTAGTATAAAATGGCAAGCCACAACTAAATGAGGTTTTACGGCCATGATGAGCAGTGATGGCTGTTTTGCCATGCTCTGTGGTGCAGTTTTGTTTTCCATGAAGGTCTTTTTGTTGCTTTATTCGCAGAGATGTTTTAGTTTTTTTTTATTTGGTGATACGTTTGAAGAAATGAATTTGTTTTATCTAAGCAGCAATGTACTTATTCACACTGTAAATGTGTATGAAGTAGTAGACAGCATGTAGACAACCTGAATATTGACATATACATGGAAGATCCTGAAGAAAGAAAAGCAGATGAGCCAGTATACTGCCCAGTTTACTTACACACAGAGGAGAGTGTTTGACTGGTATGAAGAGATACAAAACCCATTGATTTTACATGTTGCTACTATAACGCCATTACAGATAATTATTTAATCTATTAAACTATAAAAAACTGATTGCACTGTGTAGTAGTTGTAGAAAATCCTGACCATCCATGTATAGATTTTTTTCCCCAGGAAATGAAGGTCGAATTACAGCACGAAGAAAGCAAGTCTGCCGTCGTGCAATCAAAACAGGAAGAGGCATCGTTTTCCCCGGTCGCTATCCCCAGGTGATGGTGGAACAACGGGAATAACTGTGAAAAGAAGGTGAAGAGAGAGCAATAGAAAGTGAGGTAACACAAATGCTAACAGACCAGCTTTTACTCGATGGAGAGCGCGCCAGTGTTGCATCAAAGTTTGTTCCCGTGAAGGTTTGTGTCTCCTCTTACCACCGGGACTTGAGATGGTTCAAAACCGGCCTTCTTTCTGCTAGATCAGTGAGAAACAAAACCTGCCTACATATTAATACAACCAGGCGTTAATAAAGGTTTCTAGGTCAAATTGGGATTCCAGGAGGTTGTAAAGTTAAACGGCCGTCTATTTTCACTTCACTTTCAAAATGAGGAGCTAACGACAGCATAGAACACATTATTACACTCAGACACAAATTATGCCAAGCTATCACTTCCCATGTCAGAGCAAATATTTAATTACGTCCGTGTGAAAGTTTTGTCCATGTGGAACCTCAATCATCTCAAAATGTGTTTGGCAAACACCGTTTCAGTCAAGTGTGATGGTGGCTGGCATTAGTGGAGAGGAAGTGTGTATGAGCTTAGACCTGCACCCACATGTGGGACACATTTGAAAGAGTAAACACACACAAGTACATTCAGGCACACACTCAAACATACACATGCTTGGCAGGACTACTGTCCGTCAAACACACAAAAAAAAATAAAAAAAGAGCCCGCCACGTTGCATGTGAAACACCCACACACACGGATCAAAACATACAAGACGCTCACACCCCTACAAACAATCTATATGGACCCACACACTCCGACTGAACTGCTTCACATCTATACACACAGTCCCTGGCACATGCAAACACATCGTGCCCTTTCATCCCAGAAAATGTGGCGACCATTACCATAGGATGTGGATGTGAGCTGTGATAAATAAAACGGATCAGAAGCTGAAATGTTTATGTGGTGTGTTTTTTAAAAAACAAACCAGAGCCGGCCTGTTTCCTACCTCCCTCTTCCAACAAAGTACAAATTAAATACACAAAAACAATCAGCAGCAACTCATGAGGGAGGGCTGATTATTGTTCATGCACACACGCACACTTGAACACCTGCAGCAGCCTCGAAGAGCACCACTGTTGCAATGTTCAATATCCTGCTGGTGTCTATGTCCGACCAGCCGCAGACCAGGGCTCGTTTCTGTCCCTCTTGTTTGCCGGCATTTATTCTCGTAAAGAGTGAAAAACATCTTGCACAAAACGCGCAGCTTCACAGGCTTCGTAATCCATCACAAGTGATTTATTTTTTTCGTCAGGGTTGTTGACAGCAGTCTGCCGCAAACTTATTTCGACATTGTCAGATTTCTATTTTACGAGCAAAGATACAATGAAGTCAATGTTAAAAAAAGAAAGAAAAGAAATGGCAGAAGTAGAAGTACAGATAAAAAAAGACTTGGAAGAAGTACTGATTCAACTTCTTTACTCAAGTTAAAGTCAGAAAGTACAGGCTCTTAAACGTACTCAGGGTAAGTGAAAGGTGTCCCTCTGAAGGACATCTGGTCATGGTCCTGTCATTTCCGTTTCATTGTATTCATGTTTTATGTGTTTTCTGGGTTTTTGTCGGGTCTCTTCCCAGTGTTTTTCCACTGATTCCCCTCACCTGTGTCGCTCCATCTCTCTCCACCTGCACCTCATCCCCCTGTTTGATTAGTTTTATTTAAGTCCAGTCTTTAGTTCAGTCTTTGACGAATCATCTGCTCTGTTTTCCTGTTCGTTGTGATTCTGAATAAACCTTCATCCACTGCACTTCCTGCCTGCCGTGTCCTGCATTTGGGTCCATCTTCTCTGCTCTCGACAAGACATGTTTCTACAGCCATTTCTGCGCAAAACTAACCAAACCTCACGTATTAAACTCAAAGGTAGCGTCAGTGAGGTTTGTCCAAGCTGTTCTTAAAAGCACCACAAAGATGGTTTCCTCTTGTTACGTGCGCCATGAGTGATATCCACTCATAGGCTGAAATCAGCAGCAGCATATCAAACCAAAAGAAAGGGTAAATATTGATGCAAAAACATTGTTTCAAGCTAAAGATCATAGATGCAGCTGTTTACATTTTCCATCCTTTGACGTGCTTTTCTGTTTTCCGTTCGGTGGCGGCTCCCCACATACTTCGGGTCCCGCAGCAGCCGCGAGGCCCTCGAGGCTCCCACTTGTGCTCTTGAACGACCACCTGTCCACCTGTCACTGACTCACTGAGGCTTCAACAAACCTCAGGACTCTCCCACAGAGCGGGCGTGCCAGTGGGTGAGAAAATAAGAGAGGAGGCATACTGCGGTCAGCAGAGCGTCCTTCGGTACCTCCTCCAGTGGCTTGATTAAAGAGATGGGTTGTGCTAATGGCTGCCTGGCGCTCAGACCACAGGAGAGGACACAGATCAGAGATAAGTCAGCCCAGAGAGGAGCACAGCGTTGTCTAAATCTGTCTTTAAGGACTGTTTGGGGCTCGGTCTTCCCGCAGATATACAGTCAGCAGATACGTTCAGGTCAATCAGCTCGAGAGGGTGATTCTTTAAAAAAATCCAATTATTAATGGCAGAAACATATTTTTATTTGATTGATCCAGCCCCCGTCCCTGAATATGTGCGACTACTATGCATTTTTATTTTAGTATAAGCATGTATACCACAAGTACACGGTGTTGTGGTATCCCAAGACCAAAGCACTGTGGTGCCAAACTGACTCTCGTCACAGTGTGTTCATGTGTTTTTGTGTCGGATCAATATAAAGTCACTTTTCTGATTCTAAAGTGACCTCACACATCTGGAAAGTTCATTGTAACATGTTGTACATTACATTAAAACTGAACAAAAAATGATTTAATTCTGGTACAAACGAAGGAAACAATCACATTTGATGAGTTTTTTCATTTTTTTATTGTTGCAGCCAAATTTCACTTTCTGCCCTGAATATAACGACGCTCTGGGTCTCCCAACTTGTCAAATACTGACGCTGTGGGATTATACTGTAGGACAAAGTGTCAGTTTTGACGAGTTGGGCGTGAGGCTCAACAAATCAGTTTTACTCAGTTCCTTTTAAACAGTGAGAATATTAAGTGTTGCATTACTGGCATTCAAGGCAAGGACACTTTATTTACACAACACATTTGTATACACAGGGTAAAGTCACTGGTCAAGCAGAGGGATATGGTGTCACCTTATTGTAATGCTGATGCAGATCAGTAATTCAGTGCTGCTAAAGGAATGTCTAAGTTTTAGTCTGATCCAAATCTTCCCCGATCATTATCCCAGTGACTACATCGCAGAGAAACCTGGGAACCCCCCGGGTTAAACAGAAAAAAGAACAAGATCTAGCTCCCTTCAAGGAGCCGTAATTCCCATCACTACTACTGTATGTGTTTCCTGCTACGATGAGTCGACATATGTTCTGTGAAAAGGGTCCCTGAAGCAGCTAAATGGAATGCAGCCATCAATCACTTTTACTATTTCCACCTGCGTGTTACCTGCTGTGACATTTCAAAATGTCTTCTGTGAAAAAGGCCCATAAGATGCTGATTTATCAGTGCTGTTACAGCGCAGTTTTTTTTATTGTAGCGATTTCAACACTGCAGTTTAATCTGATTATGTGCTAAGTGAGTGACTCCTGTTGTCGTTATAGGGGTCAGATTTAAATACCTGTGATGAGCGGGGCTAGATGTCGTGCTTTCACTCATCTGTCTGTCTTTCAATGTAAAATCAGATCCAACTGCAGTCGGTTCAACAGTTTCTGTGTATCAGTATAAATGCTGTCCATGCTGTCTCTGCAGTGCCAAACACTGAAATACCCTCTCACTTTATAGTCTCAGTGGAATGCCGCATTGCAAAAGATGACTTCTAGAAACGTAAATCAAGTCACTCTCTCTCACTCACACACACACAAACACTCTCACACACACACACACACACGTTTGCTAGGACTCTAGAAAAAGCATCGGAAACCAAAGGAACCGCACACTCCTCCATGGAATTCACTGAGGACAGGATGTTGGCTTCACGGTCACGCAATGCTGCACTGATCCCCAGCCTGCACTCTTTATTCCCATTACACATTATATCATCGTGTATCTGTATCGAGCGCTGAACACTGCCAGAACAGGTCAAGACCTCGTTACTGCGATCTGCATTATAGGTGAGGCTGATCACCGTGCAGCCGTGTCTGCAGAAATGCAGTCTGCTAAACAATACTGCCTCTGTTTTCTGGTATATTCTATAATTAGCAATGCCAGTGTCGTTTAGTTTCCTGTTTTTCACCTCAAACGACTGCACATCTACAAAAAAAAAAAAGTATTGTGAAACTAAGGATTTTATTTGAGGAAAGAAGTGAAATGACAGCAGGAGAATTCACAGTTAAATCAGTGTTTTTAGTGACATTGTACCTTTAAACAGAAGCTTGATCTGACAAACACCTTTTCAACAAACTGTCATTTGCTTCAGGGAAGTTCACAAAACACCAAAGGGAAAATGTCTCCAACATATGAAGATGGTTTCACTCCTTTAAGTAAAACCAGATTTGATGTTTCAGCGACAGAGTGAAGGGCTTATTTACTGAAAGTGTGCAGCGCTCAGTTTTACTGCTGCCAAAACCATTTCCCTACATGTCTTTTTTAACTCTTCTTGCTCTTTCTAACAGATCTGGGGAAGCTGCTTATCAGTGGAGGAAATGGTCGATTTGATGTGGTGTTCCACTGCGGCCGCGCAGCTGAAACTGTACAGAGGGACAAACAAGCTCGTACAGTACGCTGCAGGGCTGCACGACATGGTGGAAAATCATCAGACTGAGATGGTTTTCACCGTTAAATGATTCACATTTAGTGGGAATGATCATTTTTTTGTATCATTTTTACTGAAACAACTATTAAAATGACCATAAGGCTCTCATCATTTCAGTTTCAACATTTTTTCTTCCTGCATACGACCAAACAAACTGACCAACTAGCCATACACTGGTTGCCCCAGACCGTGAATCAGGTGCCTCCAGGGCCCCTAATAGTCTGGGGCTTCTGGGTAGTTGTCCACAGTAGTAAGTACTGATGCTTTCAGTGTGGCGTCTGCATGTTCTCTCCATGCTTGCGTGGGTTTCTCCCACCATCAGAACATGTACACAGTATATGTTGGGTTAATTCTCCGGTCACTTCCTCCGACAGGCACCGGCTCAGATCTGGAGTTGGTCCCTGGGTGCTGTACATCAGCTGCCCACTGCTCCTCAGGGATCAGTTAAATGCAGAGAACAAGTTTTACTGCATGAACATTTTGTGTGATAAAGATTCTTCTTCTTTACACAGTTGGTAATCCAGCCAAGAGTCAGAGAAGGTTAAAGTGCTGTTTCTGGTGATCCATTGTCTAAGTCTGATCTTAATTGTTTTCTCTCCTGACTTTATGGCTTGAGACTTTTATTCCCCCAAAACATGTGGATTTTTTTTTTCTCATGTGTGAAACTTAGTGGGAAAAAAAGTTTCACACATGAATATAGAAAAAATCTCTTGAAAACAGCAGGAACTGATCTCTCCTAAGTTTGGCTCCCCTTCCGAAGCTTTTTTCACTCAATTTCACACATGAAAATAAATAAATAAATAAAAAAAATCATTCGGCTTCACGCATAAGAAATAACAAAATTTCCTGGAAAAAGTAAACATTTAATTCACTTTAATACATGAAAAAAAAAAATATCCTGAAAAATGTGGTTTTCCTGCCCAAACTTTTTTTCACAAATGAAAAGCAAAATTTCTCCAGAATTTTTTTTCCCACTTTCACACATGAAGGAAACATTTTCTCCCGAAAATTTAGCTCCCCTGCCAAAATTTTTTTTTTTCCACTTTATTTCACATGAAAAGAAATGTTGTCTCCCTTTTTTTCACTCGGGTTTAACCATGAAACATATTTGGCTCCCCTGCCAAAACTTCTTATTTCACTCAATTTCATACATGAAGAAAGTTTTTTTTTCACTCAGTTTCACATATAAGAAAAACAAAAAAATCCTGAATTTTTACACATGAAAAAAAAAAATTCTCCCAGAAAAAAATCAAATCATTCACTTTCACACATGAAAACAGAGATTTTTTGTTTTTCATGTGTGAAACAAGAACAATACAAAACAAAATTTCTACTTGAAAGAGAAAAAAATAAATCATTCTCCTGTAAATTTGGCTCCACTGCCAAAACTTTTCTTTTCACTCGGTTTCACACACGAGAAAAAAACATTTACCCTAAATTTTTTTTTTCAAAAAGCAATTTCCTGGAAAATTTAGCTCCCCTGCCAAAACTTTTTATTTCACTCACTTTCATACATGAAAAAAGATATTATTCACTTTCATACATGAAACTTCTCCTGAAAACCTCTCCATCAAAACTTTTTTTCACCCAATTTCACACATGAAAAGAAATTCTAAATTTTTTCGCATATGTCTCTGAATGAGTAGCTCAGTGTGTACGGACGCTCCCTTAGATTTGAGGTTGTAGGTTTGATCCTCAAGTTGCTCCGGTTCAGGAAACAGATCTGTGTTGAATTTTGAAGGCTGATGTCCTAAAGAAAGAGTGAAAAGCTCTGAGAGACAGATTTCATCAGGCTGAGCTGTCTACTCTGAAGTTCAGGGGTCAATGGTTCAATTCTTATGAGACTCAATGAATTTTAAAATCCAACACCCAAAGTGAGAGTGAAAAGTGCCCAGAGACGATCTGCCAGCATAAAGAGGACTTGGTGGCGTGCTGGGTTTGTTCTTGGCTGGAAGTAACCAGAGGCGCTCATGCCGGTTCGAGTCCAGGCCAACTGCCAGTATGAGTATCCCCAGTTGTTAGGCTGTGGGTTCTGTGTCCTGAGTTTTCCAAAATGAAAGTAGAAGTTTTTTGCCAGATTTTTTTCCTCCCCAAAAAAGATTGTTTTCCCACTCGGTTACAAATTCACACATGAAAAGAAAATGTTGACATGAAAAAAAAATTTTTCCTCCTAGAAAAAAAAAATCAGAATTTTTTGAAAAAAAATCAGAATTTTTTGAAAAAAAAAATTGGATTTTTATGAAAAAAATCGGATTTTTTTTGGTTAAAATTTGAATTTTTTTTAAAGAAAAAAATCGGAAATTTTTGAAAAATAAATCTGATTTTTTTTGAAAAATAAATCGGATTTTTTTGAAAAAAAATCTGATTTTTTTTCTTCTAGAAGATGTTTTTCCTCCTATGAGATTGTTTTCCCACTGAGTTACACTTTCACCCATGAGAAGGAAATCTATAAAAATGAGAAAAAAATTACTTCTATTTCTCCTAGAAAAAAAATCTGAATTTTTAGAAAAAAAATCTGAATTTTTAGGGAAAAAAAACTGCATTTTTAGGGGGAAAAAACTGAATTTTTAGAGAACAAAATCTGAATTTTTAGAAAAAAAATCTGAATTTTTAGGAAAAAAATCAGAATTTTTAGACAAAAAAATCAGAATTTTTAGAAAAAAATCAGAATTTAAAAAAAAAAAATCTGATGTAACCTTTTGTATCATATTTGATACTCGAGTTTCAGAGACCTCTTTCTTTTCAAAATGATCAACACTTTCCTTAAAAACCTGTTGTATATCACCTGATACATGTATTCTGCCCACTAGTGGATAATCATTCCACTGCAGGCAGTGGTGCGGCTTTTTTGGCCTTTTCAAAATGGACGCCGTCATGAAATCAGCCACACACTTTTGGGAGGAAAATCTTTGCTAATTTTCAAGAAGATACAGTAAGAATAACATTTATATTGTTACTAATTTTTTTAAATAAATAGATAATGTATTGAAACAATGCATAATTACTTAATAATTCATTCTTTATATTACAGTTAAATCGTGTTAAAAATGTGTGTATCAAATTTGATACTGCAGGTATATAAGGTGCTTTATCCCTGAGGGGTCATGTGACATATTTGTAATGTAATCTACATCATGCCTACCAGAATAAAAACACAAACTATTTTAATGATTTAATTAATCTAATTAATGACTGAAATGTCATTTTTAAATACATTTTGGGTGTTTTCACAATAACAATTCCTCTGAAATTATTATCGCTATGCTATATTGACCAATTTGTTATGTGTGTAATTTTAGATGTCAAAAAGAATAGAGGAAGAAGAGAGAAAAAGATAGTACATTGAAAATGTCATCAATGCGATAGTTGATGGCAATTCAAGTGACATCGAGCAGTTAGGAGAAGAGGAGGAGGAGGATGAGGAGGAATGGACTCCTCAGGCCATGCATGATGATGGAAGTTCAGATAGCAGTGATGAGGAGGAGTATCAAGAGGAAAGTGTAGGAAGCATGGAAGACACAGCACAGGACACAATTGAAAAGGAGTCAGTAAATGGCAACACAATAAGGAAAGAATACAGATGGAGAAAAACACTATATCAAGCTCCATCTGTCGATTTCATTGCATGTGTTGAGGAAGGCACAGATGACAGGTGTGACTGGACACCATACATGTATTTCAAACAGTTTGTCACTGATGAAATGGTACAGGAAACTGCAGAGCAAACAAACCTGTACAGTGTACAAAAAGAGGGCAAGTCAGTAAACACAACTGCCAAAGAGTTAGAGCAGGTTCTAGGCATGTACATGCATATGGGGTTAGTACAGATGTCCAGGGTGAGAGCCTATTGGGAGAAGGAGACAAAGCTCCCTGCAGTTTGTGATGTGATGTCTCGAGATCGGTTCCTGAAATTGCTGACACTGATTCACTTTCAGGACAACCTCGGTGTGTCTGATGATGCAAAGGAAGATAAATTGTGGAAGCTCAGGCCATGGTTACAAAAACTGCGAGAACAGTTTCTCTGCATATCTCCTGAAGAATGCCATGCAGTAGATGAAATTATGGTGCCATTCAAGGGAAAATCTCATCTTCGTGTCTACATGCCTGCAAAACCTCACAAATGGGGTTTCAAGATGTGGGGACGTGCTGGACAAAGTGGCTTTCTTTATGACTTTGATGTTTGTCAAGGTGCAGCAAATCCAAACAGAGAAAAGTCTGAAGTTGGTGTTACAGGAGAAGTTGTGCTGAAAATGACATCGACACTTCCAGTCGGAAAAAATCATAAGGTCTTTGCGGACAACTACTTTACATCAGTTCCCCTGGTGCAACGCCTAAAAGAGAGAGGAATCCACTACATTGGCACAATCCGGATGAACAGGATGAAAGATTGCACCATGATGGATGAAAAAGAAATGAAGAAAAATGGAAGAGGGTCAATGGACTTCAGAGTGAACCAGGACAACAACATCATTGTAAGATGGTACGACAACAAAGCAGTGAACCTGATTTCCTCTTTTGTTGGTACTGAACCTGTGGGAAATGTGAAGCGCTGGGATCGCAAATCCAAAACTCACATAATGGTTCCCAGACCAGCCATTGTTGAAGCATATAACAAGTTCATGGGAGGTGTTGATCTCCTTGATATGCTGTCTGCACTCTACAAGTTCAGCTTCAGATCCCGAAGATGGTACATGTACATCTGGTGGCACACTGTTACAGTGGCAGTCATCAATGCGTGGAACCTCTACAGAAGAGACCAGAAGAAGCTAGAGCCCCAGAAGAAACCCATGGCTCTGCGAAGGTTTCAGGTTTTGGTTGGCACTTCTCTCACAAGCGCAGGAAAGGCCAAAATCAAGTGTGGCAGACCACTATCCTCTCCAGAAGCGACTCCAACACCACCCCGTAAAAGGCCAAGCTGCAGTGTGCCTCTTGATGTGAGAAGGGATGGCATTGATCATTTTCCAACATGGGAAACCCGACAGAGATGCAAGCACTGCACCGGCAATCACTTCTCACATGTCGTCTGTGTCAAGTGTCAGGTGCATCTTTGCCTGAACAAGGACAGAAACTGTTTTTGTGCCTACCACAAAGTGAAATAAAGGCTGTGAAAAGTTTTATGCAAAAAAAAACAAAGAGAAAAACTGCCTAAAATGTTCTAGATTTTTCAAAATGTTATGGGCATAGTTTGTTGTGTATCTAAAATGAACATTGTTGTGAGCAAAAAGTTGCAAAAAACGCCCAATGTATCAAATGTGATACAAAAAATATCTCATAAACAAAATGATATGGCAACATTTTTTCAGTGGATTTTGTTTAAAAGTTTAATAAACATCTCAGTTCCAAAAAAATAGAATTTTCTGGCTATTTTTTGATGTGTCAGGCTTTAAAGGGTTAAGAAAAAAATCGGAAATTTTTGAAAAATAAATCGGATTTTTTTGAAAAATAAATCGTATTTTTTTGAAAAAAAATCAGATTTTTTTTCTTCTAGAAGATGTTTTTCCTCCTATGAGATTGTTTTCCCACTGAGTTACACTTTCACCCATGAGAAGGAAATCTATAAAAATGAGAAAAAAATTACTTCTATTTCTCCTAGAAAAAAAGTCTGAATTTTTAGAAAAAAAATCTGAATTTTTAGGGAAAAAAAACTGCATTTTTAGGGGGAAAAAACTGAATTTTTAGAGAACAAAATCTGAATTTTTAGAAAAAAAATCTGAATTTTTAGGAAAAAAATCAGAATTTTTAGACAAAAAAATCAGAATTTTTAGAAAAAAATCTGAATTTAAAAAAAAAAAATCTGAATTTTTAGTAAAAAAATCTGAATTTTTAGTAAAAAAATCTGAATTTTTAGAAATAAAACCCCAGAATTTTTAGAGAACAAAATCTGAATTTTTTTTTAAAAAAACAGTATTTCCTGGAAAAAGTAGACATTTAATTCACTTTAACACATGAAGGAAAACATTTCTCCTTAAAATTTGGCTCCCCCGCCAAAATATTTTTTTACACTTTATTTCACAGATGAAAAAAAATGTAGTTTCCCTTTTTTTAATTCAGTTTCAACTGTTCAAATTCAAATTCTCCTGAATAAGTTTTTTTTTTTTCATTCACTTTCAAACATGAAAAAACAATGCCAAAACTTTTTTTTTTTTCACTCAGTTTCACACATGGAAAAAAAAAATTCCCCTGGAAAAAACATGTTTACACAGATGGCAAAAAAAGTAAGGAACTTAGGTTTTGCCAGGATATTCTTAATATTTTCCCACCAGTTCTCAAGTCATAAAATAGGAGAGAAAACAGATCAGATCACACTCAGAAAATGGATCACCAGGGAAACAGAACTTCTTAACTTGCCCCTCAGGGCTTCTGTAGTGAGTACAATTTAATGCCGATCCAAATAAAAATCCGGATCTCGCAGATTGAAATGTTTTATTTGATGTTGCGTCAGGCTTGATTGAATAAAAGGGGACTGTTCGCTTTGGCGGAGGTATACGCTCTAATGAGTGCCATTCTAGTTCTTTATTGATGTCCACACAACAACCTGTTCTCCCAGCTGGAGATACACACCAGCAGACTGAGGAACAGCTTTTTTACTCAGGTCATGCTTAATAAATAACAAGTGCAATATCATTTCTTTTATTTTCTTTATCTCCATGCTCGATGTATATGTTTGTTTCTTTTTCTTTTTTACTGTTTTCTGTAACAGAGCCTTCACAGAATTTCACACGAGTGTACTTGTACAACCCTTACCCTTGACACAATAAACATCTTGAATCTTTTGTCCTCAGCATTGTAATATTTAGACTCTGTCCTGTCAAACTGCCCCCCTGATGCACAGTAGACAGTAGAGAGAGTGCGTCACTGCCAGCTCCCCCACACCAAGTGATCAAGTGATGTTGTTCTGCATCTGACATCTCCACTCTCGGGGGAGGCAGGCCCCGTTTTCCATGCCCGCAGGTTCCAGCTCTGGTGTGGGATTCCCAAGGCCTCAGGAAAGCACAGTTTACAACATTCCCACAGTGGTGGCCACCGAGTGACTCTCTTCCTCTTCTCCCCTCTTCTGTTTAACTGGAGTTTCTTTCTGCCCATGTTGTTGTCAGGCAGCGGTTTGGGAAGCTGCCCGATGGTTCCTGGTTCGTTTTTGTGAGGGGAACGAGGAGGAGACCCGCAGCCCTCCAACCCCACCGTCCACGACAGCTCCACGGCTTTGTTCCTCATCCAAGACACCCCCTCCCACTCCGACCACGGGATCTTCTCAGAGGCGGAAAATCCTTCCCATGAGCCGTCCGGCTCTACGGAAGTAATTAAACATGGGTAGTTTGGTGTAATGGACATTGTCATGCTGCCATTAACTGATCCCCAGACTCACAAACTCGCATACAAAGCATAGAGTCAGCACTAATTATCCAAAAGAAGACTGTTTGTTCCTAAACTTTCTGCTTTGACATGAAGCTGAGCAACAACAAGTCATTATTTCATGTTCAGCTGAACGTGGGGTTGCAGTATTTAGATTGTTAGCAGGTTTATTACATCTGTTTATTTCAGAGGATGAGATGCAGACAGTCTTGTTGTTTGAATGTGTTGAATCTGTGCTGGGCGGTTTATATGATATATGATTTGATATTGTTGTGCTGGTGTCGTTACAACAACATCATAATTAATGTTTCCCCAGAATCATCATTGCAACCCAGCAAAAAGCCACACTGGGAGCTGGTTCTGGTGTTTGAATAGGTTAAGTACAGGACTTTTACCCCCGTGAGTGGTTCAACACACATGGGACACAATCCCCAATTGTGGAGTTAGTAGTTTAAGAGTAGGTTTTACATTTACAGCATCAGAACTGCTCGGTTTTGTTTAGCAAAAGACCATGATTTGGGTAAAACCAGAGCCCATTGGCCTTTCAAGCTAGGAGCGCCTGCTGGCCTCCAGGGGCTGCCCTGGGGTGAAAAATAAACAGAAAGGGACGGGGTCACGTTCATGTTGTAGGCAGCAACATAACAAAAGCAAACATACCCAACAACTCCGGTCGGGAAGAAGAGAAAACATGTCTCCTCTCGAAAGCAGATTTGTTTTTGTTTTGCAAAAGAAGTTTCCAGACAAAGAGCAATGGACTTCATAGGACAACATTCACAACTCAAAGGACTTTATGATTTATTTATTTTTATCACTGAACCCTAACGGAATAAAAAAATGTAAATTATCAAGCCATGGACACGTATTCGAACCTTATAACTGCGTCAAAGGTAGGGAGTCGCCACTTCTTTCCAGTCTCTTCTGTTTACTTTGCTGGTAAATCTGAATAAATCTGAATGAATTATAATTTGGTGGTCATGGTTTCCCTAAAATGAATTATATGACTCAACTGTGGATAATCTAACCTATCTAACAAGGTTAACATGCCTATATTCACACAAGTGTAAATATCTTTATCATCATGTGTGGTACCGATCAGCCGAACTGGCCCACCGGTGGGCTTACAGGGGTTAAATTCAATGACAACCCAGACTGTAGCTTTCCATCCTTGCTAAGAGTGTCTTATTACCTGATTGGGTGTTGAACCAGCACATTTTTCATCCAGCTTCTAGTAAACTTTGCTCTGCCGATGCTTCATAAAGCCTGATTAGATACAGTATACCTGAAGTGAAGCAGCGAGAACAGAGCCAGACAATCAAACTGGTCTGTTTTAACACCAGGCTCACAGTCCACCAGCTCATTTCCCATCATCATGACTGAACATGGTATGTATTACTTTCATGTTAAAATGCCACTTCTTCGGTCCAAGACACCTGTTAAACTTTACTCTCCGCAACCTCGCCCCTCAGTTTCTACGGCTTCGTTGTTCTCGAAAAGTCCGACCTCATGAGAAAAAGCTGCAGCACTCACGCGATAATGAAACATCTCTCAAATGAGAGGGAACTAATTAAGTCTAGTGTAAGAGCCAAGTTACAGACTGTGACAGTAATTACAGAAGCAATCACTTTACATCCTTCCTGCGTCTTGCCACATTTCACGACTACCGGGGCTCCTTTGGAAAACAGTCAAATTAAGACCCATTAAGCCCCTCTGAGGTCTCCAATTAAAACACACTTTTACATCCATTCACATTCTTCCAATATTTCCAACCATATAGTCCTTAATTATATCAATAAAGCTCCTGCGTGTGTTGCGCTCAAAAGCTGATTGAGTGCTTTATAGAGCAAGACGGCCTTAATGGAGGAAAAGTGCTTCCGGACGTGCAGTTGTAACGCACATGTGCTGCGTTTTAGAGCGTGACACAAACATAAGAAACGATCAATATTTTCAGACTGCTTCATCCACACCCGAGCTCTCCTGATCAGTCGCGAGCTGAAATGGAAAAAGGGCCGTTTTTCTTGGACCGTTGAGGGACAAACTCATTTTTCACGTCATCTCTGTGAGTCACTTTAACGTGCGTTATGTTTGGACAAAGTTCACTTCTCTGCCTGTGAGGTGAAGCTTGAAACTCGATAAATCTGGCCTGGCTCGGGTCAGTGTACCTGTGTGTGTGTGTGTGTGTGTGTGTGTGTGTGTGTGTGTGTGTGTGTGTGGCGGTAAACGCACTGTGATGTGGTCATTGGAGGAAACTAAGAGTTCCGGAGCGCCTGAGGAGTGAGATCATTCAAATTAAAGCGCGTGGCAATTACCGAGCGCTAACAGGCTACTCGCCAGTGCAAGTGCAGGAGGGCGGGAGGCCTGATAAAGAGGCAGACACACAGAGTGATTGTGGTCGGAGCTGCCTAGCAGCTTACAGGTGAGTTTTGATCCAAACACACACATTTTACTGTCTCTTTTTACACAACCAGGCTCTATATTTGTTAAGTAAACACCACTAAAGATATTCATGTGCACACGCCACCATTTTAATACGAAAACACCAGATCCATGGAAACAACCTTTAATCCACGTCTAAACGCTGCGGTCGCCTCGTGAAGCAGGCTGCACTGCTTTAAACATCCCTTTGCATGCTGGTCCCCAGTTGAAGCGGAACACTGCGGTGATATTAGCAGAGGCTGCTGAGATTTTGATTGCACTTTGTGGCGCAAATAAACTCGGGAATGAACAACATCATTCAGCTTTTCCACTTTAACACTGATTTCTGGAGAAATAAACCGTTTATCGTCGCTGTTTCTCCTTTGTTGTGACGGCACAGCCAGAGGAAGTCGCTTTAGTGCTTAAACCCTGTTAATGCTGATCATGATCTGAAGTTTTTCATGTGCAAAGCAGTCGCCAGTAAAACATAATCCTCTGATGTTTCGCATTGAGTCAGTGTGCTGTGTCTTCATTAGCTCTCCATTAACTACTCTAATGAATGCATGGTGAAAATAGCAGAGTACAATCTTGAATATAATGGAACATAAAATAAGTTGGACTTGAAAGAGAAGTCTTTCGCAATGAAAACTCCCCACAGGAAGAACGTGGTTTACCAAACTGTCCCATCTCTGCTGAAAAGGATGAGGCTCTTGAGGACACATGCTGAGGTCCACAGCTGAATCTTCTGTCGGCTCACAGAGGATAGATGAAGAGAAATGGGAAGAAGGGAAAAGAAGAGGTAAAGGAGAGAAAGAGGGAGACAAAAGCAGAGATGGGAAAGAGAGAGAAACGATAAACGATAGTGGGAGACGTGGAGATGTTTGCCATGCTTGAAAGGAAGACAGTGCCATCTAGAGACCTCATGTGAGGGTTGTGCACCAGCATGCACACAAACGTGTCTCTTCTGAGCAGCGGTGGAAGAAGTATTCAGATCCTTTAGTGAAGTACTTATACTGTGAAAATACTCCATTACAAGTCTGAAACTCAAAACATTACCTGAGTAATCATAAGTATTTAAGAGCAAAGGTTACATTAATGTATCGGACATAGAAGAAAAATGTCTCCTGTCAGTGTTTTTTCTGTTGTAGCTGATGTTTTTGGATGGATATTACTGCTGCATGAGTGTGTATGTTGAATTTTATTACTGTAGATGTTTAATGTTGAGCTCATTTTAACTACTTTATAAAAAAAATACCCAAAATTCACAATTGATATCATGTTAAAATATAACTCTGTGAGAAGTGAAAGTCACCCATATGAATAAGGAAATGTCCGATACGACATAAGTATTAAAAGTACATTTTTGGCATTAATGTACTTAAGTATCAAACTTGCAAGTACATGTAAATGAAACATACATTTTTATGTATGTATAAACTGTATACTTAGTGTTGACTTGCCTTTTCTGATTATCAGAATCATTCATTTAAAATGTGCTACTTTGGCTCTGATGCAGGACGCAATCTGCAAAGTAACTAGTAACTAAAGTTATCAAATAAATGTAGTTGAGTAAAAAGTAAAAGATTTCAAAACTTTCAAGACGAATTTTGAAATAGTTTATTTTTGCATATTAGTTTGAGAGTTTTCTCAAACTGAAAGACGACGTGTTCCTTTATTGGTTATCACAAACATTAAGATACAAAACGACAACATTAAGAGATACATTGTTTTTTTTACTGGACAGAAAGGGAATGATGAATCATAATCTGAAATGTAACTAGTAACTATAAAGCAGTCAATGTAGTGGAGTAAAAAGTACAATATTTGCTTCTGAGATGTAGTGGAGTGGAAGTATAAAGTTGCATAAAATGGAAAAACTCAGATAAAGTACTTCCAAGCATGCCTTTTATGTTGTTAATAATAAAGTCTCCACAAAAAATATGTTTTGATCGTGCATTTTCGTCTTTAGCAGAACTTTTTGGATCAGGACCCCCTCCTCTCCCTCGGTCCTCGTGCTCCCTGCTGCTTCCATTCGGGGGTTCCCAGGCTCTGCATTATCCACGGGACCAGTTGGGTTTTCACCAAATTGTGGTTTTCTCAAACTTCATGACATCTTGACTCATTCATCAGTTTCACAACGATAATAAATGTCCCAATCCAGCACTCCATCACCCTTATATTAAATTGTACGACTCTCTCTGGAGGATATTACAAATCATAACACGAAGAGGGGGAATTTGACAACAAGACTGCAGGCCTGTGAGAAGAGAGATCAATGTAGAGTGGAACGCATTGAGGCTGTTATCAGTGTCCACGTCAGATGGGTTGAAAAACATAACTGCATGCTACTTGTTGAGTAACCGTGGTATTGAAAGTGTTCAGTCTAAAGCCTCCTGAACTGCACAGAGCACTTTCCAAGCTGGACCACAACAACCAATCAGAGAGGCATCCCGGAGCCCTGCCAAGCAATGGTAAAAACATTCTAGCCCTTGAGGCTAACGTTAGCTAGCATACTGCTGTTCAGAGAAACAAAATCTCACCTCCGGTTCTTGCTAAAGAGTAGGAAACCTGTGTTGACTGTCTTTCCCCACTCGTCCAGACTCATTTAATCTTCTGCTTTTGTTTTTTTCTCACTGTTACATATTAGTACGCAAGTTGTTGCACCACACACATAATCTCCATTTTGTTTACGTCTGCTTCCCCATGAGCTCATGTGAGGGGGATCACGTGTGAGTCCAGCTTCGGTCTGCAGAGCCACGAAGCCAGAGCACTGTTAAGAACATATCATTATTATGAACAAGTGTTAAAATTTTTACTTGAGTCATAGTACTTTCACTTGTACTGGGTGATCATTTAACCAGGAATATCTACACTCAACTGTTAAACAATGAGCCACTCTTCCTTAATATTCATAATGGAGAAGTCTGCTCAACTTAGCGGTTTCTGTTTTATTCAACATTTCAAGGACACACTTTTGGAAACAGGAAAAAACAAATCTTGAATGATTAAATCCAGGTCCCAATGGCAAATTATATGAATCCCCAGTGGCAGTAAACAACCACTTAAATTTCCCTGGCTATAAACCTGTGTAAAGGATAGATAATGTAATGTGGATGAGGGGTGATTTTCTTTCATTAGATTTAACCAAACCTAAACTCCAGAGATTCTGCCCATGACATTGGCTCGGATCATTTGGACGAGAACAGATGTTGGAAGAGGTTGTGAGGAACAATTCTCTCATGGTCGCTGAAGATGACTAACAGAACAGGAAGCATGGAAAGTGATCTTACTTTTAAAGAATTGCTCTGCTTTCTGGTGATATGGAAGCACTCCTGTGTAGCTTTTAGATGATGAAAAAAAACGTACAAGAGAGGATAGAAGTATTGCACTTTTACTGTATGCAAATAAAGATATACGATGCAAAATGCACAGATAATTCATGTTGACCAGTTAACAACAAAAACGAAACAAAAGTCTGCAAGAGACATGCACAGCAGACTCACAGAGAAGGCAGCTTTCTTGGTAATTACTATTCATCATAAATACATTTCAGTCACAGAGAGTATTCTTAAATAATCAGTACACGTTTCTACAAAAACTCCTTCATAGTTTTTTTTAAGGTGGTATTTACATTAGTAATTATAACCAAACCTTAAAAGGTGCAATAGGTAAGAAGTGGCCACCTGTCTAATTCACACAAATTGGGGGCAGCATATCATCAAAGTAACCACTAGCTGCTGCTAACTGTAGTTGTTGTTGGCTAGCTAGCTATGCAGCTAGTAATCCTATTAGTTAACTCTGCCGGGACCGGGAGCTTTGAGCTTTGAGCTTTGAGTGTTGGAGTGCAGGGAGGAGTAAGATTTCAGGCCCGGGGCGGTGGGGACACAGTGTGGAATGCTGGCGGGGAGCAACGCTGGAATTTGCCAACAGAACCGGTGCCAGAAACCAAGCAACCAGACAGAACCGGCCTCAGCAGCCTCCCAGTGAACACAGCCGGACCGGCCAGTCTGACAACAGGTGATACAGAGGTGATTTACAGCAGCTCTGACCAGGCCTCTATTTGAATTTGTATACTCAAATTCTGACATATTGCTCCTTTAAATGTTTCTCCATCTCCAGTGTTTCAGTCAAGATCCGTGATCTTTAATTGCTCATTTTCAGCTTCAATTTTCCCATCTTTTATTTTTATTATTTTATCTTTAGTATTTCTAGTCTGATCAATCTCTGAGGCCTTTTTCCAAAACTCACTGTTAAGGCATACGGTTACAGAAGAATCTATGGCTAAAAGAGAAATGTAAACACAGAACAACAGTGTTGGAAGTCTGCTAACCCACAGTCCAGCCCATACGTTACCAGTCTGGTCTAGGGCACTTTTTTATCCTTTCACTTGACACTTGATTACTCATAATGTACAGGAAGTGACCTACATTATAAACCACCAACTGTAAAAAAGTATGGCCACCTTTCTGGTCTGAAAGTTGTAGCCAATTAAAATGTGCTTTAATCCTGCAGTCTTTCTAATGGCCACAAGGGGGGGAGATTCTAGTGGTTTCAAAAAGAAGTCTGATTCTATGTGAGCTTATGAGAAAATAAACCTACTTCTCACTTGATTTATGACCTCAGTAAACAGTTTCCTAATGATTTTATGGTCTCGATCTCTAGTTTCAAATCTTCTTTAACAAAGTGTAAGGTTCATTTTGTAAATTATGGTCCCATTTAGAGTAAAATGGATGATAAAGCAGGGTATGCTTTAGGGCGTGGCTACCTTGTGATTAACTAGTTGCTACCACAGCATTTCAATCAGGATATCATGAACCTCTTGTCCAAATATGGTCGCTTTCGGCTCCAAGAAAACAACATGGCAACGGCCACAATGCCAAACTCGAGGCTTCATAACTGTAGCCCACAAACCAATGGGTGACGTCACAGTGGGTTTACACTTAAGACTATGTTGCTTCACTCTGCATTCACTCTGGCTGAGAGTTGGTAAAAGGCCTAAAAATCCAATGAAACAGCTGAATGAGCAATTTAAGGAGCCGGATCTGTGTAATATTCCTCTGCCTCCGAACAGGATATTTTAAAACATGGCTTTATAAGTGATTGCTTCAAACCAAATGACGTTCGCACTGTGGTTCTAAGCTGAAAAGTGCTACTGAAGCAGGACCTGAACACATCCCGGTGATTTGGGAAGTCACCAGGCAAACGATTAGGATGCACACATAGTTTTCACACATAGTCACTCTAAGGCTTCTCTGATAAGTTAAGAAGCATTTCAATAAATCGTTTCAGTAAATGGAAGATAGGAGTGTCACATAACTTAAAACCTTTGAAAAAAATATCAATAACTGTTCAATATTAGAAAATCATAAGCAATTAGCAAATTGTGTGTTCACAAAAATGCTTTATCTTCGGGATTGACATGGGGTTGACTGAGGTTTGGGTTGGATGAGTAGAGGTGGATGGTTGTCAGTTTTGGTGAAGCAGGAAGTTCTTGATGGGTTGTGGTAGTGGTAACGTGGGTATATGGTTCAGACGATGTTTGCCCATCGCTTTGCGGATCCTGATGCGACACACGTGTGTCAGCCTACGAGGGCATCCTGAGAGGAGACAAAGAGAAGGCAGCTGCAGCAGAATCATACTACAGATTCAGGTAAACCATGAATACAGGGACCAGTTCATTTATCACACATAAAAATCTAATGTTGGTCAGTACTTTTATATCCTAAGTTATTTATAACCTTGAACAAACTGGCAATAAACTGGAGAAGTCAACAAGTACTACCGTGCTTCTCTAAACAACTACTGTCGATGTTTTTACTCACTCTTCGCCTCCAAGAAGACCTTGAGCGCCTCCGGATCCACCTTCCTCCGATTAGGAGCCTCCAGCTCCGACTCGTCCCAGGGCACGAGGGCCGGGTTGGCCCCGTGGTCCAGGAGCAGGTGGATAAAGGCCACCTCACATCCATGTCGCAGCACGGCATCCAGCAGGCAGGAGGCCAGGCCGCGGGTCAGAGCCTCCTGGCAGACAGGCCCAGTGTAGTTGAAATCGGGCTGAGCGCCGGCCTGGAGCATCAGCCGGAAACAGTGGAGGTGGTGGTAGGCCGCGCTGATGTAGAGCGGACACACCACCAGAGTGTTGAGGGTACGAGCGCTTAAGAGGAGCCGCGGACCCAGCTGGTGGTCCATGTCGACATCGGCATTGAACCTGGACAAAGGAAACCATGGATACAGTGAAGAATCTACATATAAACTACATATACTGCAGGGAAAATTATAAAATGAAATAATATCATTTCAGAAGACATCCTTTACGACACGTTTATGGACCAAGTTTAGCCAATAAATTGTGCAAAGACGGTATGTGTCTCGATCATGGGTTTTTAAAGTCTACAGCAGCGTTCTGTTGCAGAGTGAACATTAAAAAAGTAGTTAAAGAGTATTTAAGAGAAACAATAGGCCTCGCTCATTCCCCTAGAAATACTAGAGAAATATTAAATTACATCGATAAATAATAAATAAATATAAATAATAAATATTAAATGAGCATTGTTGTTTTTAGGTACTTATCAGTAATGTTAATGTTAGTCACAGCAACAATACGATCAATTAACTCCTTTGTGAGCTCCCCTGTTTGCGCGCAATGACTGATGGGTAATCCAGTCATCTGCCTGTGAAGTGATGAACAGTTGCTCAGTTCCCAGATCCCTTTGAGCTGAGCATTTTCTGCATTTTGCCTCAATCTCCTTAGTTTATTTGCTTAGTTTTGCTCAATTACTGGATGCCTCTGGGATCATCAGTATGTTATTTGATCCCACAGACACTCAATAATTGAGCCAACACACCCTGATGTTGCTCGAGACTACAAAAGGTCTGTTCTAAGGCATTTAATAGTTTCTGACTCTGGGAAAGTGTGAAAAACTGTAGAATTCCCCCAAACTCACCAAACCTCTCTAACCAAATGATATATTTTGGATATTCTTAGAGCTCTGCCTTTGATAACTGATGTAATAACTAATGAAACGTTCTTCACTTCCCTCTACTGAACCTCCCCTGAAACTTCTAAGAACCCCTGCCTTCCACTTTGAAAACCTCTGGTCTAGATCAAAACCTTGCCTTTTCAGCCGGCTCAGAGTGTTTTTCTTGTAAAATATTACTGCGTGAATTTGACTGCCATCCCATTGGAGTTGCTGTTGTTGACCTGTGGGGGAAAAAAATGTTTTTGTGCATTCGGGGAGAGATGAAAGAAGCCGATCAGGAAATAACTGAACTGCTGCCTGAAGCAGTGAAGCACATTGCATCACAAAGCCAGCGGTAGATCAAAATGCTTCGGCTGTGTTCACGAATAATAAAAAAAAGTATTATAAAAAAGAGGTTGAAGTATGGCCTGGTTTGGTGTGGACAGCACCACCTTCCTCAGTAGGAGTTTTCAGTAGTAAGAGAGGACATAAAACACAGATTATTGCCAGTGTGCTGAGGTGAAAACAGCCAGGTTTCAGACTGGTCCTCACCTGATGAGCTCCTGCAGTATATCCAGCCTTCCCACCCGTGCAGTGTGGTACAGCGGGGTGCTGCGGTGGTGCCGACTTCCGTTGGGATCGGCTCCGGCTTCGAGGAGGATCCGGACACAGTCCAGGTGACCGTTAACAACAGCTACGTAGAGAGCCGTCTGACCTTTTACATCGACTAGGTCCACCTCGGCTCCCTGGGCGATCAGGTAGGCCACGCAGGCGGCGTGTCCCGCTGTGGCTGCGATCCTCAGAGGGGTGCAGGGCAGACAGCCGCAACACCATACCGACTTCTCATTGATACGTCTGCTACCAAAGGAGAGAAGGGAGCGGTTATCAGTTGTGTCCTGGTGAAGTGTTTGATTCCCAAAACTAATCCATGTTGCACACATTGATTAAAAACACACATTTGGTTATAGCACTTTGAGGCAATGGTGATAACAGCACACAGCGTATGGCATGTGTTATGTAGTACAAGACTGTTTTATGCTAAAGATGTGCTGGGACATATTCTGCACGGCGTGTGTGTTTCTCAGGCTGTCACTCAGCAAACCCACACAGCACAGGAACCGCAAACCACTGAGTGCCACTCATGAACGTTCTGGACAAGAGCTGCCAGTTCTGCAGTGACATGGAGCCCACAGCCACTGCTGAGGGACAAAGGCTATTCTTCTGTAACAACAATACATGGTGCAAAATATTGTTGTTGTGTCAGAAGTGCAGGCGTACATGAATGAAAATAACTTCTCGTGAAACCCATTTTGTCTGACACAGTAATCTAAGAAAAACTAGACGCAGAGAAGTTGAAACGTCATCCATTACTCCCATCTCTCCAGCTTCAACCGAATCCATCAGATCTTATTGTATTAATGTTATCGATCCCTCCCACCGTTTGAAGTCTTCTTCATGCAGCAGGTTCCTCAGAGTGTCCAGATCTCCGACGTAGGCTGCGTTGTGGAGCCGCATGTCGTCCTGCTCCAGAGGCTTGTCGCAGAACTGCTCCTGGAGCCATTCCTTTAGGTTACGCCCTGCGGAGGACACGCAGATGATACAGCTACGGTCATCAAATGTACAGTAATAAACACATCTTTAAAAAAAAGCTGATGTATGCTCTGCCTGTATAAGCAATTTATTTCAGCTCCCTTGGCACAGATCTGCATGAATTTATTTGAGAATCCAGCGTTTTAGAGGTATTTTCTCGCTGCATATGATTTTGTTACATAACTGTACAAGTGTCCAAGAATATAATTACTCCCCATGTTCATGGGCAGCTCCTGAAACACTTGTGGACAGCTGGTGGTCCCTGGGCTCCTACAGTTACTGACAGGTTTAGGTACCTTTACAAAGTGAAATGCGACGATTTGCTGCAATTCCTTTTCACCTTTTGTTACAAACCAAACAATAGATTACTGTAGAGAATAATCAGCAGATTAATAATGAGAATAATCATTAGCTGCAGTCCTATATAAACTAGTCAAAACGTTTTTGAGTGTATTACTTTCTGGGATTACTTTTTCTGCTTTCTGGATTAAAAAGTGGATTTATCTTCACTCCTGTTTATCAACCTGACTGCAGCAGCGATGATTGACCTGAATGCAAAAACACAGACACACACCCTTGGTGCTTGCCGTAGTTTACGACTAATGTACAGTAAAGTAAACTGGCTGTTTTGGGCAAATAAACATTAAATTAAACCAGGGTCAAACTCGCTTCGCTGGTGATGATTACACCATTGCTGATGGAAATCTATCAGACATGACTCAGGCATGTTTTCACGAACGAGGTAATGTTACAGCTACCTTGAGTAAACATTGTTGTAAACATCTGGGATAATATAAGTACACAACTCAACAAAGGTCTAGTTATTTTTAGACATTTTGCTGCAAAATTCTTACATATTGTATCTTTAAGTAGCATTTGACTTGTAACAGTGATTTTCCGGCGTGTCATTAAAATATCTGAAATTTCCTCCTCTGCTTGTTTAACTGCATTTCATTGTGCAGGTGTTGTTGTTATTGTGTCCACCTCTTGTACCAAAGATGCTACTGGTCACCATCAGGTCCACATGCATCCATTCCAGCTCTCTCTTATTTGTAATCTATATGACAACAAAATGCAGATGCAGTGTTGGCACGACTGCAGATGTTTAATACCTCTGTAGCTGCAGTCACACTGTGGATACGGGCCACACCTTATCACATAGGAGTCACCCACAACAACAGCATCTGTCTTGTTGTTGTCATTGAACACTGAACCCTCCTCCACACACACACAGCACACGGAGGATCCCTGCTCCCACCTGGCAGGACCACAGGGATCACAGCGCGTTCGGCCGTGGTTACCTGCAGCGGTGGCCCCGGGCAGATCCGACACAGTGATGAGCGGAGGGAAAGGGGCACTGGGCGGGTCGTCCGCATCAGCTTCTGGACCGTCGGCCATGCTCCTGAAAATGTCACACCGTCAACCTGAAACCAGGAGAGATCGCTTTCCCTGAAAAACAACAGGAAACCCTCACGATCTTTAAATCAGACGAGGGACGTGAAAATAAACAAACGTGAGTGTGTTGATGACGCTCAGCTCCCTGCGCTACTTCCTGACTGCGCTCAGCTGGACGATTTAAAGGGGACGCGTCGCTTTTAATGTCTAAAGCAGTGTGGACACATGATCGTCCTCTGAACTGCTTTTAAAAGATAAACAAAATAATGACACATATTTAAATAAATGGTTAATAATGGAAAAACATGTAAAAAAAAAAGTATCTTTATTAAAGGTGCACTCTGTAGTTTTGGGGAAGACTATTAATCAGAAGAGAATATTTTTCATTTAATGATTTTTTTTTTGTATTATGCCTAAACAAACTAAATAAACAAACTCTCTTTGTTTTCATGACCAGATAAACTGAATAAACAAACTGCCCTTAAAGGACAACACAGTTTCATACTGTTTTACTTTGTTTATGTGGCGGACCCTGCCACCTTTCTAGCTTCAAACTGTTCTGGGACCTTATTTTCCTCTGAGAACAGCTTGTTTATTCAGTTATGGAAAAAATAAATATTTCTGAGTTTGTTTTATTACCTCATTAATATTGTAAATATTAAAATTATGAGTTTGAATTTCTTCTCAAAAACTACATAGTGCCCCTTTAAAAGAGGATTGTGGCAGTTATGTAGTAATGATATACACAGTAAATCAGGTACAGACACTAAATTCAATAAAAAAAAACGGGGAGGTTGCACTCGAGACTGTCCTTAATATCTATTATAAAAACACATAATGTGGCTCAGATTTATAAGTGGTGGCACTGAGTGCAGGCCACCTCCTCGAGGGTCATTTTAAAGGTCAAGGAATGTTACCAAAAGGTTTCATGATCCAAGCAAAGACGTTTGGACTCCTACATGCAGTATTTCCATGTTTCTCTGGACACAAGGAGTAGACATTCTGCTCAGCTGCTGGTTGCATGTAGTCAGGCTGGGTAACTACTAAATGCATACCTACAGTAAAAACATTTGTGGGTGGGTAACGTACACCAGAGAGGAATGCAGCCATGGCTCTGTGCTGCCTGTTGACAGATGACGGCACTGAGGCCCCGGCGGTGATCTAAAAATAAATGGACTGGTCAACAGTGCCGTGTGTCCCCATGAGTGGACAGGTTGCTAACAGACAAGGAAAATTAAAAACCATTCTGAAATTCAACGCACTGATTTAATTACACTTATGAAGGGATTCTGCTCCCATCACACAGTCAGGAATAGTACTTTAATTTAAGCAGAATATTACCAAAGTCAGATTGGAGAGGTTATTGGGTGACTCCAGACCCCTGCCATCTGTTTTTATCTACACAAAGTGAAGTTAATGTTCAAGATTGAGCTAAAAAAAAGTGATTGGACACTTCAGTTTGGCCTAACATAAGGATTAAGGGGTAACTAAAGGCAACACAAGTGAAAATGAAAGGTGTGGTCCCTCATTAGCAGCCTGATCCATTGGCTGCAAAATCAATGTGAAGAGCCATGTCATGTCTAAAGTCACTTCTTCTGTGAGGAACTCCAGTCATAAGGGAACCAAAGATGGACAATGGAGCTGTCCTTTCCTTGGACTGTGCTGGTTTTTAATCCACCTGTTGAGACTGGGGCCAGCGTCTCTGCTGAAAGCAGGTGTCCCTCCCTCCTGCACGGGGCCTTCAGCTAAATCTCATCACAAATGCTCCGTCCAAATCTCGCTTAGTAGCTTTTAAAGGGCTCCTTCCTAATAAGCTTTGTGTGTGTTGCAGCTGTTTCGTGGCTTGCCAGAGAAAAGTTGCTGCTAATGTTACTCGAGGGTCTTAAAATGGAAGTTAAATGTTTCACTTTTGTCATGTCGGCCCGAGCTTCAAAGGAAACACGTCTCGATGAGAGTGTGACTTGGCCGAGCCAGACGCCATAAGGACTTCACATGAACTTGTCAAAATCACAAACCAGGGTCATTTATCATTTTTACTCATATTGCAATCCAGACCTCTCCTTAAGTCTTCATTATTAGCTAACTTGACTTTTAGCCTTTCTCAAAGCAGCAGTCACGACTCTGCACTGACACTGAAAAACAAGATCAAAACGTCTAATATTTATTGCAACGTAACCATTTATTTCACTCCACTACAAAATTATATAATTATTTGAACTATGATACAATCTCCACATATACATAATGTACAGTTTAAAAAGAAACAGAGAATATCATACAAATAGTTTACAGTGTAAATATACCTTTCATATAAGACATGTGAACACACAGGTTCTCGCTTTTCCAGGCTTGTAAGAGTTTTAAATTTGACTTTCAAATAGGTTACAGTATATTTGATGGACTAAATATAATACTGAGATGAAAATGGAGTAAAATCAGATTAAATGACAGTTAGTTTTGAATGCTGAATCCTCAGAGGAGTATTAAAAAGACAAGTCAAAAGCATTAATAAAGATATTTTCCCTTAAACCAATGTGCTCCCTTTCTTTTTCCAAGCCTTTTTTTCTTGTAGCCACTGATGCTCATGTCTACAAAAGCCTAAACAGACAAGATTTACCAGAGAACAGCGGTACATTTTTGCTCCACTGCCAAAGAGAAATCTGTTTTTTAGTCGAACCCGACCAATGTATCCGTTGGCCGATATTGGCCTATCACAGATACAGTATATTTGCATCGGTATATACGTTGTCGGATATGAACCGATAAGAAAACATTTTTTGCAGAAAAAAAATCTTTGGGTAATTTATTATCATAAAATTCCCACTGAAGTTTACTGTTTTAGTGCCCTGATGTCATTCTGGACACTTGTGTTTATTTATATATTCTGTGCATATGAGAATATCGATACCTGAATATTTTTGCTCCCTAATAACTGTATCTGCCCCAAAACTACAGTATTGGTTGGACTGTAGTTTTTAGTACCATTTTACTAATTGTTGTATAAATTAAATATATGCGGCCTAACATTAGTAATGTCACAGAACTGATCCTTGTTCCATCAATATCATATTGGTCCCATCCCATCACTGTGAAGAGGCAATGGAAGCAGAAACCCATGTTGGGGCAGTAAATGAATGTTACGTGGGTCTGCGCAGAAAAAACTACATTATGTATCAAGAAAAATATAACAAGTTTTGATACAACTGGACAAAAACAAGTTCTAAATTGTGGTTTACATTCATCAATCCAACCAGGATGTCGCAGAAAGTATTTTTGAATAATTTCCTGTCAACACTGGCAGTCTACAGTACATCTTCTGGTAGCCAAATATGCAGGACAACTAGTAGAGGTAGCAACTGCACTTAAAAAAGTAGTAACAGCTATTTAAAACTACACTGGTACTTCTACTTCTACTGGTAACTGCATTTGCATTCAGGGTGAGATAGGCCACTATGCAAGGGATCGAGAAGGCTGACTAGTCCGCTCTTTTTTTTTTTGTCATTTCTCTTTCATTCACACGCAGATTACAGTGAGATGGCATTATTGGAATATTCAGGAAAACAGGGACCGTCTCACGTCTCCACGTCTACCATCCAACCTGCTACCACAGTCTTGTATTGCTTCATATTTTCATATTTAGCTACATCTGTAAAGCACATTTCTTAAAAGTCACAAAAGGAGCGCATAAAATAATGTCTTACTACTTTTTTTTATATAAAGAACTGAAACATAGAGTTGCTATCAGACCAAACATTTTCTCCATCCCATAAAAGATACACTTTGGCAAATCCAAGGGTACGAACAGAATGGAGGGACCTCCATGATGGCAGCTATCCTGCAAGAACAATCGATACATGCTCATGTTTCCCTGAAAGTACAGCAAACTGGGGTACCTATGTTATGTTTTATAAGAGATGGAAGAAAGAATGTAACACTGCTTTTTTTCCCAAGAGACTTGAAGGTACCTCCCCTAATCACTCCTATCAAAGTGCAGCGGTGCTTCAAAAACAGTGAAATAACATTAAAAACTGCCGGATGTGAGAAGGTTCTTGTAAGCATAGGAACATGCTGCTCAAAACAGTCTTCTTCTTTTTTTTATTTTTAGGGAAATAATTATCATTACGGAAAACATAAAAGGAACCAGATCACAAGGCCATTTACTACTGCAATCAAACTGCACGTCCTGTGTAAAGCAGAGGCCAAAGTCTGCACAACTAGGAAAAATAAGAAGTGAGGCCATGAAACAAAACTAAGTTAATAAAAAACAAAGATATAGGTTTTAAATTACTGTCATTATTTGGTCCAGTGACTGCAGAGTCAAACTTTCATGTTGTTTTGTGAAAATATATAGGGCTTTTGATAAGCAGATCCAGCATTAAATACAACTATCTAGTCTAACTTCCAAGTCATGAGCTCTACGTCGGCTCACTCCACAAAGGCACCGTTACAGAAAAGGGGTAAGAGATGGGGTAAGGTTAGTGTGCAGAGCAGGAAGATATTTATTCATCTGTCAGTCAGCAGATGTGAGAATAGGGAGAATAGCGAGTCAGATCTCCAAACCATCAAATGGAGCTTTTATTTACCAACATCTGACTGGCTGAGTCTGACATGTCTGGGTCCATCTCCTTTAAAAGTGCAGCGTTTGGTCCCGTCCCTGATCACCTCCATGGAAAATGGTCTTACCATAATTCTGAACGAGAAACATCCACAGATCTTCAGTGCATTTTTTAGCAAAGTTTTATCATCGTACACCTTGGTTCTCATTTCAGGTTCTGGAGGAGAAGTTGATTCCAGTCACCATCTTCTGGATCTTTTCTTCATTCTTCAGTATGTTGGATCTCACAGCACAAATCTTGTCCTGTTGGTCCTTGATAAGCTGCTCCAGCTCAGCTAGCTCTACCTTAAGAGGCTCCACTGCCTTGTCTGTGGCTCTGTGGCACATAAAACAAAACACAGAAGGGATGAGTAACTGCTTACATGCAATCAAATTAAAAATATGTCGAGAAGTTGACCACAGTGACGAGCAAATACATTAACAAAACACAAGTTTAACAGAAATTGGATGTGAAGTACTGGAATCAATCAATCAATCAATGTAAAAAGGTTGCACCCATGCATTGAGAAAGTGAGTCTGTATATTAACAGGTGCTGACAATAAATTATATCCATCAACACGTAACGTAAAGCGTGTTGTGTAGGTGCCAACCGTACCTCTGCTCCTGCAGCAGGGCCTGTGCGTGCTCTTTGTTCTCCCGCCGCCAGGTGTTCAGTTCGGCCTGCATGGCGTCCATGTCCTCCTGTATGTAATCCATGATCTTACCCAAAGGCAGGGTGCTGCGGCACACCGTCTGGATGGATGAGCGGAGTCGCTCGATCTCCCGTGTCACCATGTCCCGCTCTTTCTTCCGCGCTGCTTCAGACACCACGTTCTGGAAGTGGAGTTGGTGAATATGAGTGAGGTTTAGGAGATTTTTTTATATATATACAAGAATTAAAGTTCGAGGAGCGTGTATGTTGATTCTTGAGGGCCGATTTATTGAATTTCATGAGCAGGTTCTTCGATATCAAAGTCTAAGAAAGAAACTAAGTTGGTATCATATGCATGATTGAAACTGAACACTGTATCAAACAGCTGTATGGACACGCACAAAAATCACTTGTGTGTCCCCAGACCAAAACATAATAAACCCTCTTTAGGAATTCTACCTTTGCCAGAAAAGTCTCAGATGCCCAGAACCAGAGCAAGGCTGCATTTAGTGGTTTAGGATTTCAAGGCTAAAAATGTTAGGCAGGAATTCTACCAACCTAGCTGTATATATAAAGATCAAACGTGCGGCTGAATTGTGTTGGCCAAAGTAGGGGGACTGGTTGATGAAGGCCTCCAGTGTATGGTGTGCGGTTGGGGGAGGGGGGGTTCACTATATCCCAATTACACTCAGTCCCTCGATGGCAAAAAGGAGGGGAAGGTATCAGGGAAGGAGCAAACCCAAGGATGTTTGCTCAGCTGGCCTCTGAGTGTGTGTGTGTGTGTGTGTGATGCGAAAGCACTCAGCCACACACACACACAAACAGGCAGAGGTTCAGGCGAAGCATACAGTGGACACACGCAGCCCCCACCCGCACTCTCAGTCTTAAAGTCCTGTTTATTTTAGTAACAGGCTGTGGCAGTGGGGTTATTTTACTACAGTATTGAGTAACAACTACTACACTTATGCCTCCTTTCAAGTTCAACTCTTGGCCCAATTTCTGCTGTTTGGCTCCACAGATGGGAGCACCTGCCCTCATGAGGCAGCAGGAATCGTGTTTGCGACTGCAAACTAAATGACAGCTTCCTCTTCAAAACACACAATCTGTCACGGAGCCCGCTCGGTTAGTCGGCCACATATGCTCGGCTTAGCCGGAGCGTATAGCATTGGCCTTATCGAGCCATCTCTGAAAACAAACCAAACAGCTCAGTGATTATAATTTGCGAAGGCAGCTTGACTAGACGAGACCACACTGCAGAAATTACATCAAGCATCATTGTTCGCCGTCATTTCTTTTCGGGAAGCAAGTTCACATTACTGACAGCCTCGCTCTTTGTTACCCGTTTGTGGTGGTTTAGGAGTGTGAGGCTTGAAACGCCTTGGCCCAGCGGTCCCCTAACAAGGTGGGTGGCTTTCCACTGGGTGCTGTGAACCCTGCAGCTAGACAAACACTCTACGGCTCATTCGGCCTGCCTGGCTGTGGTTTGGTCTGCACGGCCCAGACAGGACCTATGGCTTCAGTCTATTTGCCGTCCCCTTGCTACCTCGACCGCCCCTCCCCTTCTCTGTTGGAAAATAAAAAACTTGGCGTGAAAACATGACCCCTGGTTCGTGTGCACTCTGTCCGGGTGGATATAAATCACAGCTTTATGGAGGTCTCTGTCGGGGTCTACGAGACCTGTGTGCTCCTAGTTTTCCTTTTTCTCACCCAGATCACAGAACAATATTTAGACGTGGTGACCGCAGAGGAGTAGGAGGTGAGAGGGGAGGAAGGAGGGGGGGCAGGTTTTCCCATTATCTCAGACGGTGATGAAAGCCGGAGGCAATGGGGAAGACACAGCCTCTGGCTGGCGCTGGAAAGTGCAGGTTTTGTAAGAGGTGGACTGAGATGTCGCTAAAGTACATAGATAAATAAGGGATAGACAGATTATCATGTAGATATTCAGCATTTTTCCGATTGTGTCCATTTTTTGTCAGATTGCAGATAAAATAAATTAACTAGAATAGCAGACAGCAGAGTGCATACCTTCGCCAAGGCCCAACAGTGCGCTCTACTTAAATCAAACCTCATCTAATGTCAAACTTAATAGCATCATCAGTATCATTCTCCACTTTGAGCCACCTGTAACAGCTTAACCATCATTTAAGATCACCAGATCTGTAACAGCCAACAAGAGGACGACAAAACAATGCAAATGGAATCATAATCTCCATTGTGTTGTGGAAGAATAATAGATTATTATTACAATCCACATCAAATTTTACACACACAATCACACATAATCACGCAAATGTGATTTATTGGTTTCCTTGATTACTAATAGTCGGTATCAGCCCTGTAAAATACATTTGGCTGAACTAACTAAACCCCAGAGTTTTGGCTGGATGGCCTCTACTCTGGAAATAAAAAAAAACAAAACGCCTCTACAATGTGAAAACACACTAACATGAGCAGGGCTGGGAGGGGTGCTAACAAACACCACTAGCTGCAGTCTGCAGAGTTGGGAGACATAGGTTTTATAAGAGGGGGTGGGATGGAGGGCTGGTTGGTGGCAAAAGCTGCCTCCAGTTCAGGTGATAGCAAAATTCAATTACAATAGCCAGGTTTCACCCAGTAGAGGGCAGTCGCTCTGCATTTTTAAAACACAATATGTAGAATTCAAATATTTCGGACTAAAATGTCAAGATTCGAACCTGAATCAATAAAAAAACACAACTAAATACCCATATGCGTTGGTTTTCAGCTGGAAAAAAGTGGTTTGGGGGTTTTAGTTACTCAAAATAAATACTTGTTCTCGTCAGCATTTATGTTTATGACAACAAACTTTCTGCTTGGATCTCAGGGACGTTCTTAACACTCCAAGGTACAACACAACATGAAATTGACCCAGTAATCACACACCTAATCAACTTAATTAGGAAGCGCGTGCAAGAATGTGATTTGTGGATTGCTTATAGAGGCTTTCTGAGGCGAGAGGAAAACATTCTTCAAAGTATTCTCTGACAAGAAAAATGGTGAGCATGTATAGAGCCTGTCAGCGGCAGATCAACCTCTAGGGTGTCATTAGCTGGGAAAACAGTCATTTAGACACTAGTTGAGTAGTTGATGTCGAGGGATCAGCTTCCCTCATGAGGAGAGAAGCTTCATTTATTTATTCATTCATTACTGTTCATTAATTAGCTTCACTTCAAGACAGGAGGATGAGAGAGGACAAACCTCTCATTAGAGCTGCACTGCCCACAATCAAGTTGAATCAAGTCCAGTTTATAGCGGTTACACCATTGAAGACCACAGATGATCATTGAAGCCCACATAACAACTCTGGAGCTTCTGGGAACAATTCTAATGGCTACTGGAGACCATTTGAAGACACCGATGCACATCCTGATGGTTTTCTACAATGTGTTCCAGTAGGAGATCTGAGAGGTGAGTCATGGAGGCAGGGGAGGATGAGATTTGGCTCTGGATGTTGTTTATGGGTTTCCTCGCCATTTTTCATAGAAGGCCATTCAAAAGTCTAGCTAGATCATAAAAATAGCTTGGAGTCAGTGAGGTGAAGAGAAAAGCTTACGGCCAGTGAGGTTACAGGATGTTGTTGCAAGGTCACTGGGGAGACAACTGAGATCACCACCCTGGGCCGACTGAAAGGAAACTTCCAAAAGGGAGCTACACTGAAGTGACTGAAAATGGAAACTGTGCCTTAAAAAGGTGGTTCATCATTCAAACATTCTAATGGAGACAAGAAGGTATTCTCAAGGGCTTGTCGATATGATTTCTGACTTGTCAAGGCTGATGTCTGACAGCAGTTTGTAGGTGCTTCAGGTAGGTAATCCTCATGAACCTGACCAAATTCCAATATGTCTTCTGCAAAAGTAATATGACTAATGGAATGCCACAGGGCCGTTTCCTCGTTTCCACAAAAAACGCTGGATGTTTATGAAGACACAGAGGTCTGCAGAGAGGAGTATTTATTTTCTTGACAATCCTGCAGAGAGTATTCTGGCCCTTCTCCTCCGTGACTCTCACTCAACAGCCATCCATTTGTATGCCACAGGGTTTATTTATACATTACAAACCTTCATCAAGGCTAATTTGATGGGGGTGAAGAAACGGGGGGGAAGAGTACACAAAAATTCTTATGAAAACGCAGCTGCTGCAAGGGGCGGATTCTGTCTAAATAAAAAGAGAAGTATCTTGGAATAATATACAATACCGCCGAGGGGTCGTGAGGAAGGTCATCCCCATAAATATACAGCAAATTCTTCGGTCACACACACTGTGGCGGGACATGGCAAAACACAATCATCTGACTGTTTGAGAATTCCCTTTATTTATATCAGCACAGCCGTGCAGCACCTTGTCACTGGCATTAACAATAGCAAAATTAATTCAAATGACAAAGCACATGAATTAATGGGGACAATAACATATAGGTGGGATTTTCACCAAATATACAAAATGGTCTAAAGGCCAACACTTATGAACTGGACATGATGCTGGATGGGTTGTGACTCATTCGGACACGGTGTTTTGATAAACTTTGGTGTTTAAGAAAATGAATTGCGGCAGCTGAAATTTCAAACCCGTCACACCACATAGAATGAGGAAGCTCAATATTTACATTTTTGACCCTGCGTGTTTTACCGTGATTACCAGGGAAAAAAAGAAAAAAACGACTCCATTAAGCTGACCTCTCCACCCTTTCATGTCTGGAAGGAAGTCATTATAGTTCTTTATACAGCTGACGAGGCAAGGCCAATAATGATGGAGGGGTGGACTGAACGGTTCCTATGTGCAGACCAGGACACTCTGAAATGAAGGCTTGAAAGCTGAGGAGGCTGCATTAAGAAAATTAGGATAAACTCTACAAGGCTGTGCTCATCGTGTTACACAAAGAGCTCTGCTGTTTTGGATGTTTTACCTGTTTATGTATGTTTGGTTAGACTTGAAAAATGTTGGTTTTGCACCAAGTTCTTCATAAAGCTAGAGTGGTAATCAGTAGAGTGCATACCTCCGCCAAGGCCCAACTGCCCTCTTTAATTCAATCGAGCCTAATCCAATGTCTAATAAAACATTTAAACCTGCTAGACACAGACTTTTGTTTTGACCTGCATCAAATCGTACCCACTCATAGATACCAGCCACCTAAATACGGCTGATTCTTTTCATAAGATGCATTATTCTCTAGGAAATTACCGAAACTGTAAAATAACGTCCTGAATTCATCACTTTATTCTGATCTGAGTCCCATCCTCCATCCAAGTTTTGTGGAAATCCATTCACAGGCAAAATCATAACCTCCTTGGTGGTGGTAACTGTATTTTGAATTTAACTAACTTTAAAATACAGATTCTGTCAAGCTACTTCAGTTTACTGGTGGTTTAACTGAGACAACCTCAGGTAAACTTCACGAGGGATGATATCTGAGGCCGCAGTTAGGAGGTGATAGATCGGGGGCCTTTCTGCATGAGCGACAGGCCAAAACAGTGCATCCATCAGAGTCAGGGTGGTCAGCGAGGGAAGGGATGCTGGGGGAGAGCACGCTTCGGTGAAGAGGACCACCCAAAGCAGACAGCGTACGCCACCTCACGCCATGGAGTACAGACCAAACTGTAAGCTTCACACTGACTCACACTACAAATAATGATGAAAGATGTTTCTCTCTCTTTCTGGCTGATAAATAAGCTGACGGGGGAATGCATGACCAACAGCAGCAATGCGTCACCAAAAAGCCTGTTTATTATGTCCGAATCAAAGACATTATGAGAAGCAAAACTTCTTGAGAAAACCTGATGCCTGTGGACATTAGAGTTTTAAGAGAAACACAGCAGTCCTGAATACCTAAATGTCCTCCTCTAGTCAAAAATGTGCTTTTCTTCTTGTTCCTACAGTTGAATGTTGTAACTTCACTGTGTAAAAAAGATGTACGTGCAGGGTTTGACACTAGAAGGCCGTTTTCAGGTTCATTGCTCAAAGTTTTCTCTGTGTTTACTAAAAATCAAAGAAGCCGGCTTACAAGCGTGACTTCTGACATCACAGATAGTTTGGAAGCCAATCATGGTCCAGTATTCAGTGTACACAAGTGTGATGTAGAAACTTGAAGCCTCCAGTGCACAAACACTGAGAATGGACTTCATAGTGAAGTAGGAGACATCTTGTGTCCAGCAGTTAAAATTGTGGAATCAACAATATTTTCATATTTATATGTTCTGTCTTTTAATGACAGGGAAGGAGCAGGTGCCATTTTAAGGATTTTCAAGGACGTATATTAGAGAATTTTATTGTATACCTTAAAACATGTGTCGAGGGGGTCTTAGGTGACTGAAAAACGTGTTGTGCCGTTCTCTGGAATAACCTCCACAATAAGTGGAAGAAGTCAACATATGGAGAAGGAGTGTGAAGAGTCATAACTCCTCTAAAAGCCAGTTTCCAAGATGGCAGATACCCTTAAACTGTACACAGAACAGAGAAGTCTGTAATCAAAAAATGTGAGCATATTTTGCTGATATTGAGCAGCAGCCCCTGAAAACAAGCTCATTTTGCTCCAGACATCTTGATGTGTGTGTAGTATGTGTGGTCTGTTAGGGGCCATACTTGCTTGTCTGGTTATTAGCCCTTCAGCTTCACTGAAGGGGAACATTTTTGTGGTTGCAAGGCGGTGCAATTACACCTCTGCGCTCCATTTGTTTATATCTTTCTTTTGATAATAACCAGCACTGCAGTGGGCATTTCACTGTGGTTTCAACACTTGCCCTGGGGAGCAAACTTTCCAGAAAGAATGGCTGATAGAGTTGATGGCGAGCTCTGAGTCACTGATGAAAATCAGTTGGAGAGAACTGGGCTGATACTGCCCTCTAGTGGAGAAGAGCACTACAACAACAACTGTACATACCTGTTCTTTAGATTTAGGGGAGGATGGGGACAATTCATAGTCTTTCTTGGTCTCAAGGATCTTTTTCACAAGGCCACCTACAGTGAGAGGAACAATGAGAGGAACAATGAGAGGAAAAGTGAAAGAAGATCCAGGTGGCTTAACTCAGCATGAAGAAAATCTGGAGAAAATGTGACGGTATATCCTTTAAACTAGAAAAATGAAAACAAATTCAACTGTACCATGTTTGTCTTCACTGTCGAGTTCTTGTGCTGGCACCTGTAATAGAAAAAAATAGTAGATAACTATCCAAGGCTTTATGTTATCTGTTTTTAAACAACTTGATGATCAAGTCACTTACCATCTCCATCTCAGGAGCATCTGACGGTGGAGGAACCGCCTCTTCGACGACAAATTGCTCATCATCCTCCTCATCCTCAGACAGTCTCTTACCATCCATGATGACTGGAGCTGAGGGCTTGGCACTGGACAGCCTGAAAGACATGCAAACAGCGTGACTCATTTCTTACTGAGAAATTATACAGAATATACAGTGTGAGATGTGGCAGCCTGACAACACCTTTATTAAAAATATAATTGCTGACCTGTTAGACTTGCTCCAATACTACAGAGTTCATTCAGTATGAATGCTTTTGATTTCATTATACGAGTAGTGCTTCATCTCTTCTACTGGCAGGAACAAGACTTGTATTCACAAAAAACGAGGTCTCCATCCTTGCCAGTAACAGTTAGACTTTTGACATTAGTGAATTTGTGCGGTGAAGTCACCTCTCAGCTGGGGCCACGTCGGTGCCGCTTTCCTGTCTCTTGACTCGAGGAGGTGCTGGGCGAGCACTGCTGGGCCGTGGTATTCGCCTGGTGTAGGATGAAAAGATTATGCATATAACTTAAATAAGCTCTTAAATGAATGTTTTTAGAACTAAAATATTTTTATTTACACAAGTAATTTCCGTTTTATTTCACAAGCTATGTTTCTGCTCAACTTTTACAGGCCAAATCCTCTGTTAACAGCTCTCTGGGATTTGTCAAAAGTCCACTTCGTGACAACTTCGCTGAGTCATTCAGATTTTGAGATGATAACTGTTGCCTGGAGCAATAAACATTCACAAACATAATATGAGTAAAACTGCTTTAACACAGCTTCCCAGTCATTCAATCATAACTGATTAGTCAGCTTAGGAACAAAACATTGGTAATTATCAAAAATAAAGGCAATTATTCAGCTGTGTAATGTACCAGAACTGATCCTGGATCAGGCCTAGGAACAAAGCAAAGTTTCAAAAGCAAAACTTCCCAAAATTTTAAGTAAATAAAGTAATACGACACAATGCAATGCAATAATTACCACATAACTGAATTAACATCTCAACATTCTTTACAAAAAAGTCAGTAATGTTATAAAACTACTATTAATTAAATGACTATTGTACAAAATGACATTATATCTTATTCATGTTTTAATTATCTTGTGTCCAGCCTGGAAAACTTTCACGTGTATGTACATTTTTGACAGATGTAAGAGCAGTAGTGGACATGAGATGTTTTTTTAGCCGAAACATAATGGGAGCTGTGATGATCTGTTGATTAGAGTGTTTACTCTGAGTGACAAAATGAGTGAAGTTCAGTGTTGACTGTACAGACCTGGAGGCCATGTCTGATGGTACTGAGGAGCCTGGAGCATCTCCGTTTTCCAGAGCGGAAGGTCTCTGAGCTAACTGAGCATCTCCGTCTGTGAGAGGAAAAACAGTGACTTGCAGTTAGCTCAGTTTAATATAGCAAGGAGTGTACCTGTGCTTTGCATGATGGATGCTGACACTTAACACACCTTTATAACAACTACATTCCAATGTTCTTAACACTCTGACAAGGCTATAGCTATTTTAAACACTGACAGGTTAGTTCAGCCATATAACCTCACCTTCAGGTATTTCAAGACCTCAGCAGTAGAAATGGGATTGGTGTGAAGACTGGCTATTGGATGCATAAATGGATTTTTTTTAATTTTGGACTTTCTGGAATTTCAACTCTTGATAACTTTCTGATTATTTCTGCTAATATCTTTGTGTTTCTTTGTTGTCTCTCCTGAGATTCCTTCCTTTTTCTGTTTTCCTTCTGTGCTGAGGGTTTCTTTGAGAAGTTTTTCTTTGTCTTCCGGGAGAGTTTGGGCTGGGCCGCGAATCGTTGCTATTATAGGTCTTTAAAGCCTGTGCATGCATTGTATCTGATACTGGGCTTTATAAATGAACCTGACTGACTTGCTTGGATACATTAACAAAGAATATATTTGCCATTAATGACTGAGCGTGTCACTCAATGACAGATTTTACTCCCTCTGTGACTCAACGTGGAGCCTGGAGCCGAAGGAGCACTCTGACATTTTGGGGGGGACACTTCTTTGAGTCAGATAAGAAGATCACTGATTTCATGCCTTGTGCCTTCAGCACAGAGGTAGCAGGGAACCAAGTTAAATGTCCTAACCAAATATGGGTTGCTTTGTTTATTTATGGGAGTGATAGATTGCAAAACTCTCCCTTTGCATTATTGAAACTAATCATAACATTCTTCAAATGCATTTAGATCGAGCGCACCAACTCTCCTGACACGTTGTCCCCGTTTCCACATGAAAAATGTTGGTGTGAATTTTTAAAACCTTTGTACTCTTTTCACATGCAACTCCACAAGAGATGAGACAGAGAACACTTACCTCCCTCGCTGTCAGATTCCTCTGTTGAGAGCAGAAAAAGACACGGCATCATTAGTTTCCTGTCTAACACAACTTTGAAAATTATTATAGAGCAATGTGACACGTCAAGTATGAAAAACAGATTAACAAATAGGCCGTATATCTTCTTTTTGGAAAACTTTTTTCTTTCTTTTATTATGTCTTCCAACAGTGATCCTGATGAGTCACTCCTACCTCCCACTGAAGGAAACTAGTCATTTTATTAAGCAGGTGGAGTGTAAATAGAAAGCAATCAACTGTAAAATCAATTTGGACGTACTAAAAAAGCCCTTCTGTGAATAATTAAAGTGCAGCTATTTAAGACATCTGCATTAACTATGTAAGATGTGCCTCATTGGTATAGATAATTAAAATAGGGTGATCAGGGAAAGGGGGGAGTTACCTTGACCCCCAAGTTTGGGTCGCCGCCTTTGCCCTTTGGCGGATGAAGGCCGAGGTATTCTAGCTGGACTGTCAGACTGTGGGAGGAGGAAGGACAAGAAAAAGATATAACTTTAAGACAATAAAGTCTCATCTTAAGGCCATATTGCAAAGCCCTAACAGACAGAGATTTCCATGCAAAATACAAAGCAAGAGGAAGTAAGTGTTTTATGTTCAATATACTGCATTGTTTAAGTCCAATAACAGTCAATCATACTAGATTAGATATTGAAAAAATATGATTTAAACTGTCAACAAATATATCCTGAAGTATCATACTGTAAATGCAAAAACATTGGGATTTGGCCAATAGCTTCAGCAGCATCACACAAAGTAATGACATTGAACAAGAGCCAAGCAGACAAGTGTGCCAGAAAAAAAAACATTCAAAGATGCAATGAAGAAAAGCTAGTAGTGGAGAAAATTGTGAATAACTCTGCTGGGTAACCAACTGCTCTCCACCAAACTGGCTGGTTTTATACTTAACTGAACATCTCGAGCTCAACTACACACTGTCAAACCAACATTTAAACTCCATCCCACATCTGAGCAAGACGGTAAGTGACCCTAGTCGTTTTACAGCTGACTTATGGAGCTCAAACATACAGTATTTCCTTTGTCATTAAAATGTCTCACCACACACTAGCCAGAGTCGTTTAGCATTGCAAAAGTGATATTTGAGCCGTCTCTGCTGAAATAAGATCATACTTTATTCAGAGTTAATTCTTACCTGGTTCTCAACTGCTTCTGCAGGCTACACAGGCAAAGAACACAGCATTACACTGTGCACTTAATAGTCACATTTATTATTATACAGATTGTAAGAGGAGGACCTGTTATGAACTATAGCCCAAACTAGGACTATATCAAGCAGCCAGCCACCCCCAAAGCCACTGCAGTAGTCACTAAATTCTAACACTCAAGTGTTGGCAATTTACAGGTCTAATTTGCTACTGATTGTTTGTGCAAGGTTGGATACCTCTTCAACTGGTTCAGGTTCCTTGCAAGAATAAGAGGCACAACATTAGGAAATAAATCTTTACTGAATCAAAAACGGTGCATAGAGTATTTAACATCTAAAATCAGTGACCAATTCTACTTTTCTCAAGTTGGCTGACATAACATACAGGAAACTCTGCCACACCATGAATGCAGATGAGAAAATGAAATGGTCAATGATCAAATGATAGACACTGCATTACATGAATTACGTGAATGTTCTGCCAAAAGGTGAACTTACCGCTGGCACAGGTTTGGCAGTTTTGCCCGCCTCTTCAGGGCTTGGTTTTTGCTGAGGTTCCTCTGATACTCTGGCCTAAGCACAAACACACAGAATGTAAATAATGACATTTGTTGCTAATATTTAAAATGTGTGGGGGGTTAAGCGGCATACCTTGCTGTTGCCACTCTCTCCACTTTTGTTCCTCTCTTCCCCCTCTTTGTGTCGCTCTTTGTCTCTTCGTTTCTCCTTGTCTCTTTCTCGGTCTCTGTGAGAATCCCTGTCTCTTGTCTTTTCTCTGTCTTTGTCTCTCTCCTTGTCCTTTTCCCTCTCTCTGTCCTTCTCCTTGTCCCTGTCTTTGGTTCTTCCCTTGTCTTTATCCTTGTCTCGCTCCCGGTCGCGGCTCTTGTCTTTGTCACGGTCTTTGGTTTGGCGGTCCTGGTCGCTGCGGTGGTGCTTGTCCGAGCGCTCCCTGTCACGGTGGTGCTCCTTCTCCCCATCTCTGCGTCTGCTCTCCTGCTCTTTGGGCTGGTCTGGGTCCTTCTGGTCCCGGCTCCCGCTGCGCTCTGTGATCTTTTTCCTCTCCTGGAATAGTTCAAAGGTGACCATTTAATGCCAGCCACGGCTGAATAATGGCAAACTCATCGTATGATCATCTCATTGAATTTTCAAAGAAAGCTGCAGCTTGCAGGGTTGAAAGCTAACAAACAGCAGTGTGTGATAAAAACCGTGATTGGAGTAGGCTATAAGCTCTCACCTCTCTATCCAGATGACGTTCACGTCCCTCCCTATTTTCCTTGTCCTGGGACCTGGAGGTGCTGGCCTTGTTTTTTATGTCCACCTTTTCTCCTGCAAGCACCCTCTTCACTGCATCCTCACTGGACATCTGCAGATCAAGTGTAGGAGAATATTTCAGTTTTATACAGCAATATTAACCAGCGAGTGATAATAGCTGTCAAAAGGAATGTGCAGAGAAGCGTCCTTCAAATAGATGGCCTGGGTACAAATGACGTTGGAAAGCATTTTCTTATGTGTCCTTAAGCAAAACATGAGGAGCCTACTCTGTGGCTGACATTGACTTCTTTGTGGAAGGGACATACAAAAGGGTTGAATAGAGCAGCACCACATAACATTGAAGCTTTATTTACCAGTGATAAACATTCTTTACATAAAAAAGATGGATACACTTTCTAAAAAGGACAAAGAAATGCCAAAAAGCTCAGCAACAAATTAAAATGTTGACATTTAATAGGTTTTTAACAGCAAGCAGGAAGCACGTGTTTGACCAGTCACCTTGTCCAATTCAATTTATATTTCTATTACAGTTGTGGCCAGATCTCAGGGAAAATACCAAATAACGTCTGAGAGGAATACATTTAAATTGCCAAGAGTTGTCTTAATGACATGATATCAAACCACTGTTTAAAGAACATCTATCCCCCAGGCATCAGATGTTTACACTCCACCTCCAGGGTTCAATTAAAGTATTTCAAAGTACTCCCTGAGGTAGCTAGACAGTTTTCCCAACAGTATAACATTTTGACTTTGAAAAAAACAAACACTGAATTTTCTTTTTATGCAGTGTCATAACTTTATTTGTTTCTCCAGCTGGTAAACAGAAAATATGATCAATGAATGAACTGGAGACATTGGAGTATCTGAGAGTAAGTGTTTTCAATTTACCATTTAGCTTTTCAGAGTGTGTGTGTGTGTGTGTGTGTGTGTGTGAGTGTGTGTGTCTCCAAACAACACAGACCTTGTTGAGGCAGCACTTGGCAATGGCCTGCAGCAGCTCATTGGTTTTCTCAGGTTCATGGCCGGCAACAATGCGTGCCGGCTTTGCCGCCAGGGGCTCGCCACTCACCAGCATCACAACATCTATTGCTTTCTGGAGGAAGACTATCTTAGCGTCCTTATCCTAGAGAGAAGAAAAAAAAAGGTGCTGTGATGAAAAGGACAGTGCACAGGAGAGACAAGAGATAGGATGTAGTTGTGAAAACTCCAATGGGAGTTATTTTCCAACACAGTTCCCAATGATTGAACCCTTGAGACAAGTTGCTCCTATTGTGCTACACTTCTAAAAGTCTTAGTCCAATCTGCCCTGACACACAAGTCTTGTTGTGTGAATGTAAAAAAACACATGTCCTTCTCCAAACAAATGGCCTGGATAAGCGGTGCTTCTAGTCTATCAGCCTGCTGCACCTGAGAGGTCTGCCAACTGTGTAACATAAGGACTTGTCGCTGGTGCAACCACCAGGCCACTCTGTGTAACATCTGATAACAGGCTAGCCTTTGCAGTGTTGATCCCCGTATGTATGACATTTCTACTGCGCTACATGCACACGTCCTCTCCAAACAGTTGATAAGATACATAAATACACATACTGTTACAAAAACGTACTCTTACTGCAACCATTCACATTCTGTGGTCATAATTTAGCAGTATTACAGCCGAGATTATAAAAGCTATACTGATAAGATAACCAATACATTTCCGATATATCTGACATTTTTGTATTTCAACAAAAAGAGTCCAGTGCAGCACTCTCAGTAAGAATATAATTTACAGAACAAAATGTCAGCCTTTCAAACTAATTTAATTCACATCTGATGATATCAAAGCATAAAATTTTAAACCAAACAATGACAAATTAAAATTATCCAGTTACGGTAAGTTGCTGTCGTGAGGTATCCAGTTTCTAGCACCAACATTTATCAAAGCCTATCATCTTCCTGCCCATTATTGATTCGGGGTCAGCTCTCAAACAGCAGACTTGAGTTCTGACACCTTGGCTGGCCCTCTAAGTCATGTCCTGCCAGGTCCGCTCACTCACTGTGTCACAGAGGCAGCGTGTAGGGTTACCCCCACGCACCGACAGCCTCAGACTGTCCCATGTAACGCACAGGTGACCTCATACAAAACTGAGGCTGCTGCTTAGAACTAAATTACATATTCTTCACACAAAGAAGCACATTAACAGAGACGCATGAATATATGAAAAGAAGACTCTTAACAAAAGAATAGTGCAGAGGCCAAAGGTTACTAGAAGAACAGTTTCACCTGTGTGGTCAACTTACCTTAACATTATCTGACTTCATTTCATTTTCTCCAAACAGGCCTTTCATAAAACTAGTGGTCCTTATCACCTGAAAATGGGGAGAAATAAACATGTCACACTAAGTGGTAATTTACAATATTTGGTGTTTCATACCCAAGACTTATATACTGTAGACCATGACAATGCAGTTATGCTACAGCATTGGTTTAAAGTAGCTATCTAAGGTGAAACCTCAGTTGTCTGAAATCTCATTCCTGCAGTCAAATATATTGCTAATCACAGGGAAAGAAGTCACACATGCCTCCACACTTAGCTTTATTAATTATACATGAATCTAAGTGAAATATTAGACTATTCAACAGGTGGACAGTGGAATGAGATCTCACCTCTGTTTAGAGAAGTGAAACAGATTTGACTGTGCTTGACACTTTGTGTATCATACTTGTGACTTGTGGCAAGTATGTGTGTTAACAGGTTAGTAATGAAAGGAAATGAAATGTAGCTGAGATAAAACTGTTTATAATAAAGATCCAAATAGATTTTGTACCTGCATCATATCATTGACTAATGGTTTGAAATTAAACTAAGTAACCTCACCTCCCCTGACTGAGGCTTCCTAATAAATAAGGTTATGTACATCAAGTATATTTTATCTATATTATTTATCTGTGAATAACTACTTTCTTCATGCCATCTAACGGTCAGTTCCCAAGTGGTATAACCCATCTATGTTGTACACAGATAATACAATTGCTTGTGATTACGAGGTTAACAGCTGGCCCTAGTTTGCACCTGACCATCTCTTCACCTGAGAGGAGCTAGTCCATCAATATGCCTCTCAGCCTGTCCATAAGCACCCAGAAAGGCTTCATCTGACACTTACTCACAGATGTGTACCCACTGTTGTTTGACAAACAAACATAAACATAATCCGAGTACGGTTGCAGTGTTTCACAAGCAGTGATTAATTATAGTACAACGTAAAGCTAACCCTTAGTATTATCAAACAGCTGCGATAAGCTGCTCAGCAGTCTTGATCTCAACGTGACTGCTTCGTAGAACCGGACGCATTTAACCAACTTAATACTCACAATCGTCTGACTCTAGTTAGTTAATAGTGGACGAGTTGGTTTGTTGGTCCCTGCTGGGGCTCTGGTCGTGCCTAGCAACTAAACGACGCTACAGACTTTGCTACCTAGCTAACTAGCGTAAGCTAGCTAGCCCACTATATTAACTTAATCGGCAACGTAACATTGGATTACTGATGAACGATAGCAACTCTTTCTTTGAATAATAATTAACGTTAATGGTTTAACTGTTAAACCAACCTTATTCGAATGATGGCAGATAATTTGATGGCTTTAGAAAAGCTACGGAGGCAGAAACGTTATAACTGCGAAGTTAACGATAGCTAACTTACTTGGTTAGCTTAGTTCATGCTAATGTTGGTGTATTAGCCAGCTAACTTGTCTGTGTTTTAATTTAACACAGGTCGGTTGGCGCTGTTTTTTTCATGAACACGGGCACCATAGATTGATGGTACTAGTTAATCAAACGCCTGCTTGCTAACATTATCGTAGTGTTAGCATATCAGTCTCACCTCACTGAAGATGTCGTGAAGGTATCGAAACGGCGGCTTGCTTAGCAGTTTCTCCGTGAGAGGCGGTTTCTTAATCACTTTGCCCAGCGTGTCCTGGGTCTTTTTCACCACCGTGCCATTCATGGCAGCAGGCGAGAGCAAAGCCAAGTAGTCGAAACGCAAAAGGAGACAGCAAAAACTAATACGGGGAGAAGATAAGTTGGTGGCTCTGCCGCCTGGTTGCTATGTCAATATTCTGCAATCCCAGAGTGCACCACTAATGAACACTGCGCATGCGCTAGGGCCTTACGGTTGCTAAGCAGTGCTTGTGACCATAGCAACAGCTAACAATCTGCAACAACGCAAATGACAGACAGACAGGTAACAGGCAGACAGACAGGCAGGCAGACAGGCAGGCAGGAAGACAGGCAGGCAGACAGGCAGGCAACAGACAGGCAGGCAGGAAGACAGGCAGACAGACAGACAGGCAGACAGGTAACAGACAGACAGGCAGGCAGGAAGACAGGCAGGAAGACAGGCAGGCAGACAGGCAACAGACAGACAGGCAGGCAGACAGGCAGGCAACAGACAGGAAGACAGGCAACAAGACACGCCAAAGGGCAGGCCAACATCTGAAGACACACCTGTATTCATATCCGTGCAAAATAGCCTTTACAACATGTGTTATCTACTTTGTACATGTTTATTTTAGGCTCCCTGGAGGGTTTTAAAGGGATGTTGCCTCTGTAGTAGAAAGCGGATGTGTACAACAAGCGTGTAGTAAATTAAAATGTCATTCATTACTTGTATATTTCAATTATAACACATTCTCAAGACGCACCTTGGCTTGCCTCATGGCACACCTGTGTGCCTCGCCACACCATCTGGGAACCACTGCCCTCTGCTATACATTTTTCTAAACCCTTCAGAGGACTGTCACAAGGTGATAAAGCCAGTGATCAGAGGAAACCCACAGTTTATTGTAGGGTTAAAGAGATGTCACATGGGTGTATAAGATTTGTGCCACAGTATACTGCTGAGTGTCGCTAGTGTAACTTGATTGGTGAGCCTAACTCGACTCACACGCTGAACCAGCCACCCTCCTCCCCGTGACATTATTATAGTACACTCCTTTGACACACCTGTTTGGTGAGTTCAGTTAAAAGCAAGCCCATCTGACAAAAGGGCAGGTATATAGGAGGCCGAGCCCAGATGCCTGTTGCTCCTTGCTGTCAAGGTAAGACACCTGCTCCTATGTGCATCTTCAGAAGATAGAAATACTTGAATTATGAATTACTTTTCCATCAAAATTTACATAACTTCTTATATCAGCCAGATACTTCCTGCAGTTAAATGCGTGTCACTAAATTGTGTATGATTGAGGATTTGTGAGACTTCAAGTGATCGTTTTTATCCTTCTTTACAGTTCTGGTAGCAGTGTAGTGATTTATTGTGTCATTGTTTGATCAAATAATGAACAGAATCAGAAACAGTGTAGAAAACTCTTCTTTAATGTCATTACAAAAAAAAAGGGGTTCATTTCAAATGCTGCTCACAAAATAAATATTACAACATGGGAGCAGACAGAGCCTTTCCTGTAATTAAAGTGTAGACTGTAGATGAAGCTGAGATTTCAGGAAGTCTTTCTGAACTGCCTCATTGACGTTGCTGGTGTATGTGCCGCCATTTGAATCCGAGCTTCGTCGAGCTTGTTTGGCGAGTTGGCCTTTCACAGGAAAACACGTGCCCTCTTTGCAAATCCCTTGATCACAGAGGGTAACAAATGAAATTGTCTTTGAAATAAACATCTGACAGAATTTCACTCTAATCCGGTAGCCGGCTTGTCATTGCAGTTCTCTCAAAGGACGGGAAGTGATGCTTCGCTGGGTCTTGTTCGCTTTGTTCTTCGGCATCTGTGCCAGTGCCGGAGAGCAGAAACAAAAACAAGCAGGCAAAAGCAAGGCTCCTGACTTGTCGAGAGGTGGGTGATCTTCCTTTTTTCAAGCATGCACAGCATTAGTTTACATCACAAGGCACTCAAATAAAGTCCAGATTTTGAATTTATTGAAGTGATTCAGTTAATGGAGCATTGTGCGACATGTTCATTGCTGTTGACTGCACGGCTGTTGTGTCCTACAGGATGGGGCACCAGTATTAAATGGGTCAAAACTTATGCAGAGGGCCTGGAAAAGATGGTCAAAAGGTAAGAATCTGCACTTTGATGACAATTTTGAAATATTTAATGTTTCAGTTTGGTTTTGAAAGTGCAATTTGCACCCTTTAATTCCCTAATAGAGCTGCATCCTAAAGCTCGGGGCAACACAGATGGTATGCATATGAATTAAAGGGTAACTCCATCTTTTTTACACCTATTTCCAACATGTATTCACAGGTCTTGAGGAGTACGACTGCATGTGTGAAGGAACTGTATAAAGTGTTTTGTGTCTCCAGAGGAAGCTGCATGTGATCTGATAAGTTGCCTCCAGTGATGTCACTCTGCAGCTAAATTGCATTGTGGGTAATGTAGGCGCCAGGTTTTGAAAAGCAGTTCACTGGTCTAGCATTGTACTTCTATCACACTTTAGATTCATAATGAGCAGCTTCACATCAAATGTTGAAAATCGACACAGCAGAACCAGAGATATTGTTTTTTTAATTCCACGCATTCTTCTGTCTTTTCAATACCTGGCGCCTACATTTCCCACAATGCAACTAAGGATATGAGTGACATCATGGAGTCACAAAAGACCAAAGACCTTAATGTGTAAAATTGGTGGAGTTACCCTTTAATATTGACCAAGAAAGCAGGAGACCTGTCCTCTAATTCTGCTTTTTAATAACGGATAACTATAATGCCAGAAAACATATTAAGAGATTCTTAAAAAATTACATTTTGTTTGTCATTTTCCTTTTAAAATCTGACATGAGGACTTTGATTTCTCGGGGATTATGTTTTGCATGACTGCGTCACGCCCATCATTGTGTTCATCGTGTTTGAGGAATGTGTTGAGTTGTTTCTCTGTGGTTTTGCTCTCACAGTCAGAAGCCTCTGATGGTCATCCATCATAAAGAAGACTGCCCCTACAGTCAAGGTACTGCTGCCACTTTGGTTTATTACAGCTAAAAAAGAAATGTTGACTGTAAAAACATTGCACATCCCGCGCTGTCCTTCTAACCCAGAGCTGGGCTTGGTTTCATGGGGAACACAGTGGGTGCATTCCTTAATACCAGCCAAACAGGCAGTGAAAATAGTTAAGAATTATAGTCATTAATCACACAGCTGCTTGCCAGGAAGTGAGCTCAATGGAAGTCTCTACTGGCGTTTCTTAACACATAAACAATGAATACCACCTGCAGGGCAAAGTCTGGCTTTTACTTCTGACTTTTGTCAGATTTGAGGAAAAAAGTAGAATATTTTACAGCCTGTATTTGAACGCCTGAACTTGCCAGTGCTTCATTTGATTGTGAAAACCTAACGTTAGATTTAAATGGGTTGGGTCTCATTACCTTGTGTTACCACTGGCAAGGAGTAGTCAAGCGACATGGATGTTCAGTAGTCTCACCTGCAGAACCTGTTCCTAACCTCCTAACACCCTCTGTGTCTGTCAGAGTGACAAAGTTAAGTTTATGAACACATATTGGTGTGTTGCAGCCCATTAAGTTTTGCTGACTTTAAAGTTAATTTATTTATTTTTTTTTCAAATCTAAGCTAAACATTTCTTTTACAGCACTGAAGAAGGCGTTTGTTGCTAATAAGTCCATCATGAAAGTGGCCAGAGAGGGTTTCATCATGGTCAACTTGGTGGTGAGTACACTGATCATATATTTAAAACATTGTTTTAGTGTTAAAGAATTAACACAATTGAAATGAATCAATCAAACTTTATTTGTATAGCACCTTTCATACAGGTCGGTGCAGTTTAAAGACAGAACGACTGCAGACTGTAATAAAGTGAAAAAAATATTATATAAACAGATGATATAAGTAAAAGGAAAGATAAAAATGATCACAAAGAAAGACAATAAAATGGATAATAATCTAAATTATTCATGTATCTTAAAGTGAATCATGGATACTAAATCAGGCATAATTAAAAGTTAAAAGTAACGTGCAAAGAAAAACAGCATCTAGCAGGAACCGTCTTTACATACACAGTCTTTGGCCTCATCGTTGACCAACTTCTTCTGTTTATATTATTTTGTTTATTTTTACAGGAAGAGTCTGGGGACAAGAATCTGGCCCCTGATGGCTACTATGTTCCCAGAATCCTCTTTGTTGGTAAATAGTTACACCTTTTATCATAACATAGCAATCATCACTTTATAGTCTAAGTCAGTTGAAAGATGTATTTCCCTCATCACATTCACTCTCCTCCGAGTTTCTTGACTAACTTTGAGACTCTCTCAGAATCTCACAGTACTTTTTAAGCCCTTTTAGCAGAATAATGAGTCAAACCTAACAGATGGCGGACGTGGCGCTGATGAGGAGGAAAGGAATAAAGGCTAACCGACTGAGTAGTTATGTATTCTTAATGATAGTGTGGGAAGTGTTGGAGAAACTGGGACTGCAGATTCTTCCTTTCCCTCAGCCCTATATAACAATTTATTCGGCTGTTTCCTCGCTGAGACTGACTCCTGTCATCTGTTTGTGTCTTTCTCTTTCTATTTTCACTTTCACTGGTTGCTTTCCCGTCATATTTTCACTACAAGTTGCTTTTAATGACTGTAACTACAGAAACAAAGGTAGATAAGACGACGGACAGCAGTCATGGCAGTGATCAGATCATGTTGCTCGCTCTCCTCAGCTGTGTGGCATCTCTTTCTGCAGATCCGACCATGACTGTGCGCACAGACATTCAAGGAAAGTACAGCGACCGCCGCTACGCCTACGAGCCCGCTGACTTAGAGCACTGTGAGTGACCGTCCACCCTCTCTGATGACATGTTTGGGGGGGAGGAGAGTGCTGCACACCTTACCTGTCAGGAATGTGAAGACACTCTGAGATCACATTGTGTTTTCTCATTACCTCCATATTTTGACAGATGACAAACTTTTGGGCTTCATGTGGGTGTTAATAAAGGACTTTTGCAGGTTTTAGGTTCCAGCAGGAGGGTGCTGAAAGGTCTAACTGCTTTTATAGATACTCATAACAAATCACTGTGTCCAATTTGTTGAAAAAAGTTTTAGCGGCTGTAGCTCAGGAGGTAGAACGGGTCGTCTACAATTCACAAAACAAGGTGCTGTTAGCAAGAAAAGTTGATTTTTTAGTCTCATTCCCAACTCATCAAAAACTTATTTTCCATCCCAAAGCTGAGTGTTGAACGAGTTGGGACTCAAAAATCAACTTTTCTTAAAAAATAGCACCTTTAAAGACGATTTTGGCAAGAAAAAAGAGCCAAACTCAACACGGCCCGAGCAACACAGATGCACACACAGGTGCTTTAACAAGGTTTTAAAGTGCCAATTTTTGGATCACATGCAGTAAATGTAAAGTGGTTTCACTTCTGCTCGACCTATGGATCAGAAATATGTATTTTTGTTAGTTTGTCCACTTTTTATTCCTGTGTTTACAGACAAACAAACCTAAAACTTGAGCGTAAAACATGACTAGCTTAGTGTTGCTGTTCAGTTTTACACTGTTGTTGTTCTGTCCTCAACATTTATACATTTTTTATTCATTTAATTGATTTATTTTTTGCCAAATTATGTCAGGTGTCTAATCAAAACCTAAATGAGCGTAATGATATTTGTAGTAATAGTTAATTAACAACTTAAATAGATGCTTTGGTCAAAATATATAAATAATTAATGCACCAATTTCATGTAAATGTGATTTATGGTCTTTATTCTTATTTTCCTCAACAGTGGCCAACAACATGCACAGAGCCAGAGTCCAGTTGCACCTTGAACTCTAACAGGCTCAAGCTGCCATCTGACTTCCCGCCATCTTCCAGTCACGCTGGGCGTCCTGCTCAGCGTTCAACGCTGAAATGTTTACATGTTGGTCAGACCTTAATAAAGCCAAACGAACAGAAAGAAAGGAGAGTTTCTGTGTATTTCTGATGTATAATGTTGGGGTATTAAAGCTTACATGCTCATTCAGCTGTTTATGATAATATTTAGCTATTAAAGGAATAGTTTGACATTTTGGGAAATACATTTATAAAGCAAACTTCTTTTAAACATGTTAAGAGTTGTTCATTAATTAAACACTTCCCCCTTTCTTCATTCAGTTACCCTTTGTTACTGATATTAAAGAGTGGACATTTTGAAAACAGGAAGAACACAATGAACCAGTTAAAATGGCAGCAGATACTCGAGAAATGTATTTTGAGGTAACACTTTATAATAACCAACAATAGTAAAACTTACAGTTTCTTGGGAGTCACTGAATATATGTGACAGGATTACGTAATCAGGATATCAAAAAAAGGTCCAGTAAAGATGCATTCAGTATTAAAAAAAGTGGGATTACTAACAGGATTACACTTTTAATTATATCCTAGTCTGTGTCACTCTGAGTGAAGTAATCTTATTGATATTTCTTTAATCTTTATTTACATATGTTTGGTGTTCATCCAAAAGTGTCAGGAAGTAATCAAGTTACATTACTTTAATATTGTGATACTTGGATTACACTGCTGGCTCCATTTTTTAATTAGTAAGTAATACATTTTTAAAGTAACCCTCCCAGCCCTGTGTAAACATCAGTTGCAACTTTACAACGGCCGTCTAAATAATGTTTATAGATGAACTACACAGTATTTATTAACCATTTACAAAGTATCATAAACATCAAGTCACAATAAAAAAGCTTGTTTGTTAACATTTAAAAAAAGATTATCTAAAGCTTAATTAACTATAGATTCACCACACCAGTGTTCATGTGATAACAACAGGGACATAATGAACACAACCTCTGTGGATTTTAACCAGAAAACTGAATAACATCTCACAGATCGTTCTGTGTTTTAACCACAAGGTGGCAGCATAATATAGAAACCCAAGCTCCTGTGACTCTGTCCACTGAAATCATAATTGTACTAATTATTATTCATGATAATTAGATTATTCCTTGATAAAGTTGATCATACTTAGAGCAAAAGCCCAGGTAGCAGGTATACACCACATATATTATCATTGTAGAGACAGTTTATCACCCTTTTAGTATATATTCTAGAAGAGAGTATATCTATTCTCTCTTTTTAAAGCTTTAACAGTCATTAATAGTCATGATTTGGTCCACAGTTCTTCCTTGACAATTCTCCTAACATGTGCATTAGGTCTCACTGTGCATCTCTTGTTTAACAGCGCACCAAGACAGCTGCAAAAACAGCATTCCCCGACAGAATGGGTCCATGCTGCGCTGCTGTAAACAGCCCAGATGCAGTTTTCTGCTGTCATCACCAGGATTAATGAGGAGTTTTTAATTGTTATGGCTTCACCTTTTGAAGGAAAAGTGAAGCTGACTGCTGCAGACATTTATCAGCAGGGGTGACGGCTCTGCAAACGTGCATCAGCGTCAACAAACGCACACTCAGAACCTTATTAGAGCTAATGAGATGCATCCTGAAAACCCAGTTATTTTTCTTTGAAATTGGAGAAAAGCAAGAAAACAGAGATTGTAAATGGGTCAGTAAGTTTTACTTCCCCAATATTATTTTTCAACATCTACTGAAGGAAGTGATCACTGAGAAGCGATTAAATTATTCACACTGCCGTTGCTTCTTTTCTTGCTCAGCGCTGACATCTGAAGCAATTGTGTTCCCTCCTCTGATGTTTTTCAGATTTCTGTCTTTCAGATGGACCCAAGATGATTCCTCAGAAACTTCCAACTATTTTCCTTCTGCTGCTGTTTCTCAAGAATAGGTTTCATAGGCTTACACTCTTGGGTTCATAATAAAATGTGTTTTCTACTCAGACTTTCCTATACCCAGGGCCTGACAATTCCCTGTCTGGCTCATTGCTGCTCTGTGAAGGAAACATCGCCTCCAAAACCCTTTCCAACACTTGATGCCTCCAAAAAACTGTCATATTGCTTAAGAATATGAAGCACGTCCACCTTTACTTAACAAAAAATGTGAACATCTGGATGTAAGTTGAATCAAAACCGAATGAAACGTATTTACAGATAATCGAAGACCTTCCTAAATAAGAAAATGTCTTTTTTTTTTTTTAATGAAATTCTTTGCCAGTGCTCCACTCTCCTCAGCATTTTAAGAGAAAGTTTCTTAAGAGACACACACACACACACACACACACACTGAAGGACAGTGTGATGTTTTTATTTTGATTGATCTTACCGTCTTTATCCTTTATTTAACCGGGAAAAAGTCTTGTTGAGATGTTTTTAAAGAGTGGCCTGTAATAAACACGATATAAACATACACATTTCTAAAATGAGTTCAATGAAAATTTAAGAGCAATCACTTGGACCAACAGCAGTGCTATGATCGAGATCTTCTAAATTCCTGCACAGTGATCAACGCTGACAACTTCTGGTCCTTCTTTAGATTATTCCAGGAAGAGGGGGCCTTCTTGCAGGATTTTGGGTGGACAATCAGCACAGCTTTTGTTTCTGTCCCCTAGCTCAGAATATAGACTTAAACACAGGGACATAGTGAGTGAGTACACTGCTTTACACGCTGTATAATATCTTATTAGTCTAATTGTACAAACACTGTGCAGAAATGACTCAGTGTGGTTTTACAGCAGGTTGTGTGTTTGATTATTTCTTGGCAAGAAGCAGCAACTTGCTTCCCAAAATGCTGAACTAGCTGTGTGAAGAAGAGGATCCAAGTTATTTGGATTCCCATGAAACCTTTCCAAAGGCACACGGTCCTTTTTGTTTTTGGTTTATGTTCAACACCAAAACTAATTTGGTCGATTGGCTCCTTTCCTACAGCCAGGAGATGAGTTTGACTTTGTCACAAACATGGAGGCCGCTGACAGTGTTACTATGGTTACTTGTTTATATCTTTAACTTCAATCTCTTTTTCAAACTCACTGAACTTGAACACTGAACAATGTTTGACCTATTTTTGTTTTCGAGCTGGATGGAAAACTATTTACGCGGCTACGTCTTTAACTTCAATGTCCATTACGGTATCACGCTGGAAAAAAAGGGGCAAACATTAGCGTGTCCACCTGGCTGTCATGTTCCCAACACTGTTGCAGCCAAATAACACCTGTGGGAATGAATGCCGGTGCAAACCTTTTAAAAAGTAGATTTTATTGGATTTGGTAGTTTTGTTCAGTGTGAACAGTTTATCAAATCACAATTTCAGACCGACGCAGTTGCCAGCACCCATGTTGTATAAATAGCAAATGTACTTGCACCCACATTTGTGCCCCTGGGCGTGTTAGTCTCGAGAGGCTGCTTACAATTATTTAAAACTTAGAGTAATGTCACTGTAGCAAATACTGTGGCAGATTTAGGCAGCAAAACAAAAAGGTTCAGTCGTAAACTAGACAGGAAAACTCTGCATAGGAAACAGAATGAAACTTTTATCTTCTGAAGGAGCTTCTGCGAGGCTAATTTAGTTTGTCACCAGTATCCAAGGTCACTTCTCCAATCCCTCATAAGGAAGCCGATCATACAGGTCGTAGTAATTAGGATGAAGTCAGGAGAAGTAGTATGAAGAGCGGGAAAGGTCATGTAGAGAGGAGGTCGGCGACAGTGAGACTGCTGATTGTGTCCGGTGTGAAACCAAAAGGCAGCGGTGAGTTATTTTAACTTCTCCGGCTCCTTCAATCCTCCGGTCGTAGAGGGGAGGCGTCATGTCTTTAACAGGAGATGCTGAAGGTGTGACAGGTCGGGTTTCCATGTCATTTATTTTTTCAAAAAGCTCGGTATCATGGAGCTAACGTTAGCATGGAGAGCTCTGACTTGCAAAAGTTGTACTTGGACCGCTTTACCTAAGGGAAACACACCAAACTGTACAGCACACACAAAGCAGGAACGCTTGAATTTGCAAGATGCTGTTGCCGAACATGCTGCCACACACACACACACACACACACACACACACACACACACACACACACACACTTAGTCACTTTTTCAGTTTGACTTTGGCAGCGACAAGGGCACCGGGCTATTAGTCCTCGTTTGCACACTGCTTGGACAATTTAGCTATTCAAATAGAGCCCGCTTACTGGAAAACAGCTCCTTAATGAAGAGGTGGCCGGGTAATATGCCATAAATATATTCTTTTATTCTTCCCACACACTCATAAATACACACTGCCCGTACCGCATACGGCACCATTATGTACACCCACGCATATCTTAAACACAAACTTAAACGCACACACACACACACTCCTCACACACAAACACAAGGGCAGACTGATATTATAATGTGTTTCTGGGGGAAACCGGGAGCAATTTTCGCCATGTAAATCAAAAAGGTCAAAATGCAAATGTCAGCTTTTCCATCCTCCTTTCCGTTTTAATTATTCTGTCAGGTTCAAAGAGTCTTCATCAGAAAAGGAGCCGCTCTGACAAAGGAAGGCCTGAGCTCACAGATAAGCTCAATCTGCGTCTCCTCTTGACACTTTCTTCTCTATACTTAGCCTATCTACACTCCTCTCACACACACAGCGACAGCATTACCTCAAAGTAAATTACAATGTATCAGTAAGAGCACGGTGCCAAAAGAGATGGTTCTGCAATTACCAGCTGGCTGTGGGATGGTGAGTCAATTAATTTACACTGCTCCCTGTTAGCTGATTCTGAAAACTCAGGAGATGTAAGATTAAAGTCCAGTATTATTGGTTCATGCTGTGTGGGACGGAGCCAGAACCAGCACATTGATCTGCCCTAAATTATTCTGCACAAAGAACTTCGACATGAAGGATGTTCTGTGCTCGACGCTCTGCGAACATTGTGCTTTTTCCCTTTAAAAGGAGAATTTTGTGGCATTGAAAATATTTTCAATTCTCGTTTGTTTAACAGATATTTTAATTTGATGCTCTCACACGAAGGCCACAGCACAGCATGAATTATTTTTCATTTCCTTTTGAACGAAATATCTAAACTTTTAACACGGTGTATAATGAATACGAAATACCTGGTGAAACCTGAAAAGGATTCTTGGTGCAAAAATGCAGCGTCCTTCGACAGAACAATGACGCGGGAGGATTAAGAATCTTTTTTTCTTTTTAATGAAGCAAAAATCATAAAAACTAAGAGAATCTTAAAATGCATCCTCGTAGAAAACTTAGCCCTCACTTTATACTTTATAACAACCATCATTTATAATTTGTATATGTAGAGTTAAAGCAACATTATGCAACTTTTTTCACCTTAAATTAACAGCTTTAAAATCATGTTGATGATACAGTGTGTTGTAACAGGGTGAGTTGTGTCTCTGTCACTTGTTTCTGCACTATGTAACTTCAGTGAGAGGGTCAGATCACAGCGTTACACACATGTTTACATCAAGATACCAGTTTTCAACACATCACATTGTCGTGACGTCATGAGTTTTGTTTGAAGTCAGCACCTACACCTACTGACAGACCAGGGATTTGTGTTGATGACACTGTGGGGGGCGCCACACCAAATAAAACCTCAGTTTCTAAATAATGTTGCTTGCTGTTAACTAAAATTGTGATGGTTATTATAAAGTGCAACCTCTTTTTTCCTGTGATCATAACAAGTTTCAGAATCACTCTTTATCAAAGCGTAGCTTCCTGTGTGTACTGAAGGAAAAAACCACCAACAAAATGCTGTTTTATGTCCGTGTGATTGTTGGGACCTCGGGCCAGAAGCTGCAGCAGTCCGTCCCACTGCAGCTCATTATGTCCCTCCGTCGCTCTGTGGCAGGCAGGCAGCATCCGTCTGTGATCAGACCACATTATGTGACTTTGATTTGATGCGCATTTTTCTATTTCATTAAGTATTTCTCACTTTTGTTAATCACCAAACTTTCAGAGAGGAGTTTATACAGCTGTAACTCTCTACAAGCTTCTCCATCACTGCACTGATCGTAGCATTTTAAGAAGCAGATGCAGTAAATGGAGACCAGCGTATTATTTTATAGTTGCTATCTTTATACCTGTGTATTTACTTTCTAGTTAGGCAACGGAAACTATAAAAATATTTGTATTTTTCTACACTTCTGCCTCTCACTTGTGTCTTTGCCTTGGACTCAGTGACAATGGCTTCGACGCTCTCAGTGTATAAAACCCTCCCTCACGCACACAGACACAAGGTCACAGAGGTACTCTAGCCGGTGAATAACAGGAGGCTGGAGCCGGCCGCGGCGGAGAAGCGGTCTTGCCATGTGATTCGCCACATACATCAACTCTGTTGAGCAGAAAATTGAAATGGAAATGTGGGCCTTGAAAGAGTGTGGCTCCCATTTACCTCTGGACCAGAGCTAATGATTTGTCATTTCTCTCAGGGGCACAAGCTGCTGCCCTCGCTCTCACACTCGTGCTGCACCAGAGGGCCCGGGCAGCCTCCCCGTCCTCCACTGTACTGTGTGTGTGTGTTACAGCTGTGTAACTGTACTGTGTGTGGTTTCTGTTTAACTCAAACTCATGACGACTTAAAGTAAAGCTCGAACATAGTGCTGATGAATTATAGAAATTTGTCAGGAGGCTTCTAGTAAATAAGCTTTAAATATTTATTCAAACATTCTCATTAAAATGTTTCACAGGCTGACAGATTATCAACAAAACTGCACAGTCGACTGCATTCATTAAGTGCTACGGACCAGGGTCGACTCAAGTACATCATCAGAATAATTCTGATTCAAGGAAGTTAAACATATTGACTTTAATATTCTCCTGTGGTTTTAAAGTTTTAAGTTTTAAACTTGCTGCTAATCTCCACTCAGCTGACATTAAACACAGTAAAACATTTGACCCTAATACGTCACCTGCAGCACATCTGACGTGTCGTCTGACTATTGTTAACGCTGATCTGCTGTAAAACGCAGCACTTGCATCCCGATAGATGTGATAAAATGAATGTTTATGTAAACAGCGGTGGGGCTGTTAAGATTCAGCAGATGGCCTCTGAATTATTGAGGAGTTGAGACTTTTTCTAACATGTTTTGGTCCGAGCTGCGTTCGCCTTTTATTACTGTTTGAATCTGAGCTTTCATCATGTCAATGGAGTTGTGAGCACAGGGGCCCCAGCGTTTAAAAGAAAAGCTTGATGTGTGATTTATTATTGATCTGATGGCAGTATCTGCTGGGATACTGAACAGACACAGACATACGCAGCGTGCTACTCTCCATTCACTGGGTGACCTCATGATTTCTGCCATTTTCTGTTCAAAATATCAGACTTTCCTTCCTAAGTTAGAACAAATGTATTATCTCTCTCAGGATAACACACAATTAAAGATCATTTTAAAGATGTTGGTGATCTAATATTTAACATTGAAGTGGCAACAGATAACTGGATCACAAGTCTGCCTTCATTTTTCTGGGTGATTGTGGAGCACAAAATCTAATATGAAAGCGAGGTTTATGTGGAACCAATCAATGTTTACCACATAATGACACCTTAAAACAATAAAGTCGTCTATCGCCAGTTTCAGTGTGAAATGAGCAGAACTTAAAAAGTACTGTAAACTTACCACTTGGTGACCTGACTCGACTCCCTGTGCGAGTCGGAGATTAAAACAGCAGTAAATGCATGAGACACCTCCGTCTGACTAATCCAGCCTCACCTTGAGTCTGATTGACACCAGACGCGTTTGGAATTTGTTTCTGCTGAAATGTTCCTCTCAGCGAGCGAAACGAGCCCCCGAACGTGGAGTTTGAGTTAAACCACCAGTCGTGTATTCACAACATGTATACATTTCAAACAATCTCAGGTGGATTCTTGTGTTACTCATTAAAGAACAAAGTGTTTACTTAAAAGATGTGAGATCCTGTGGTGACTCTAAAGATGGTGTATCAATGATGCAGATAGCTTATTTATTGAATTGCAAAAGCAGATGTTCAGCAGCTGGCTTCTCTGGATGGATAACTTCAGTTGAATGGTGTGACAAGTAAAATATGCTGACTAATGTGTGCTTTAAATTTCCAGGTGTAGTATTGTTGAATTAAGGTCCAGTGATCTGTCTTACCTTAATGTACAACCTGCTGGTGATTTGTTAGTTTTCAACAGAAGGGACCAAACAGCAGGTCTGTGGGTGTGTTTTAACAGCACAGATGATACTACATGAGTCAGGCAGAAGTGTGCCTCTATGACCCCTTCACTCTTGTAAGTATACGTTGCCACTTGACACTTTGATCATGAAGGTGACACTTGTCTATAAGGAAGACAGTACGGTGGCCCTGAGAGTCAAAACACAGAAAATGTGATTTCAGAAAACACAAAAACACTTCAGTTGTCTTTTGTGCAATGTTGTTTTCTAAAATGTTTTTCCATTTTCAGAATTGTTGAGATTTGTGAAGTGTTGCTGTGTTTTGACCCTCAGGGCCACCGTACTGTGTATGAACTCTACAGCAGAGCTATTCAGCTGGCAGCCCACGGGCCAAATGCTGCAAATCAACATCCTCATTCTGGCCCTTTGTCTGCTTCTCAGCACAAAAATACTCTCATTTTTTTTACAAAAAGTGTTGGCCTTGACTGTTTAAGCAGAGTTTCTGTCTTGCTCTTTTGTATAACAAACCTATTTCAATTATAAAAAGTTTTTTTTTGAAAAAAAAGGTACGTTGTTTTTAAAGTTGTCTAGTTTTAAAGGTAAAGCCTTGACACTTTACTTTTTTTTTTTCAAATCTGGCCATTCTAAGAAAGTAGTTGAGTAGATCTGCTCTACAGGGTCTTATATACTCCACAGGGTACCGACACCTTCATGATCAAAGGGAAAATAAGTCATGTGTAGTCGCAGAAGACCGAGAGGATCCTAGAGGCACACTGCTTTCCAGTAGTATTCCTCTAATGTTGTTGTTTTCTGAAATGTTGAGTTTTGACCCTCAGGGCCACCGTACTATATACTCTACAGAGTGGTGTCACCATCATGATTAAAGATACAAGTAGCAATATGTAGTTGTGGAAGTGTGAGAGGATCATTGAGGCACACTGCTGCCTGTGGTTTTCCTATAAAGTCGTTTCTCAATTGTTGTTTTTTGTGAAATCTCAAAGCGTTTTGACCCTCAGAAACACGTTATATAGGGTATAGTTATATTATAGAAGTAATTATTTATAGTTTAAAGTTTAGAGAATATTATATATCCAAGATGAAACTGAAATCAGGGTGGGACTCAGAGAAAGAGCTGCAAATAAACTGTCCCCCATTACAGCACCATGGACAGCGCCATGGATTTGTCCAAACACAGCACAGCTAGGCGTCTGATGTTTCAGAGTCATGGTCACAGATTCGTATCTGCCAAACTCCGATAAAGAATCTATGAATCAGGGGCACTAGGCTAACCTATTCGACTAAACAGTATTTTGGATGCATGATGCATGATGCATGACTACTATTTTCAAATTGTTTTATCAGACTCTGGATGTCTGACAGTACTTACATCACCGTCCTCGTTTAATCACAGCGAGCTCAGCAAAGCAATCTGTTTGGAGACAAACGTATTTTTTCCGTGTGATGATTCTCATAAATTATTTATCACACTATAAATGTTTTTGTGCCCTGAAAGCCTCAAAATGATGATGCAATTAATTTCAGTCTTCTTCAACGGCTGACAGCCAGAAGTTTGATTTAGAGCCTCAAATGAACTCTCCGTTGGACAAACAGAGACAGACACGCAGAAAAAAACCATAAGAAAGAATGCCAACCATGTGCAAAAGTAAACTAAGAACTCTTTTATTCTTTTTTGTTCATTTTATATATCTATCTTTAGCTTTTTATTTTATTTTTTTTTCTACTCGAGTCCTTTAAAAGTTTGTCATCATGCTAGGTGCAGCTTCAGTGTTGGTAGTACATGCAAGGTTGTGGGTTTTTCTGTTGGTGGAGGTTTTTCACACATCGGACGACTGGAGGAGAGGGAGAACGGGGAGAATATCGAGTGGACAAACACTGACCACTCTGGAGTCACGCCCCCCCCACACACAAAAAAGAACAAAAACAAAGAAAAAACCCCAAAATACAGACGCAGCTGCAGGGGTCGGGTGGTGGGGGGGCGCATCAATCATCATCGAGGACTCACAAAGGGTTAAGCAGAAGCAGTTCAGTTCTTGCTGTGATAGTTGCCATCCAATCCATAAACGGGGACGGTTTTATATCATGACATCATCAGTTGACATCTTTAGTGCAGACATAAGAAGAACAAAACTCTAGAAGCAGGCAGTCTCTTTAGAGGGGAAATATACAAAAAAAATCCTCAGACAGCTTTGTAGAGAGAGGACAGAAGAGGAAGAGGAGGAGGAGAAGGGGAAGGAAACGTCATTCAGACTCCTGTTTGCGATGGGGTGACATTAAAGGAGACATCAGGAGTATTGCTTGTGACTTTGGTCTGGGTCTGTTTGGATTTGTCAGGGGGGGCACTGGATCCCACAGTTTTCTTCTTTTTTTTTTTTTTAACCCAATTTCTAGGTTTATACTTTTAAAGGTCCACTGTGTAGGATTAGTGGCATCTAGTGGTGGGGTTGCAGATCGCAACCAACTGAACACCCCTCGCCTCACCCTCTGCTAAAATTGTGAAAAACGCAAAATGCCTTTACTGAGCTTGTCCTCGGCAGAAAAGACGACGCAGGTTATAACAGCCCATATTTAAGTTGGTCATTAGGCGGCAACCTCTGTGGCTAAAGTAATTATCACAGCTGAAAAGGAGGACGTGAGGAGAAGTAGTATAACGTCTATATACTGGAGGGAGGTGGTTGGGGATGGATGGATTGGTTAAACATGCACAGAAACCAGAGTATGTTTTAGTGCCATGTTGTTTTGGGAGACACTGACATTAAACCTATTCAGTCTTTTAAGTATGAGGATGTGATGACTTTTCTAGAGCCAGCGTCTGGTTTGTCCAATCTGGGCTACTGTAAAAACATGGCGGTGCAACATAGTAGATGTCGTTGAAGAGGACAAACTTTCTCTGTAGGTAACAAAAACACAATTCTTAGTTTCAGGTGATTATACACTAACTGAGTAATTATGAATATTATATTCCATTTCTGCCCCTACATCCAGTCTGGTTGGGCCACGACCTCTATAGGCCATAGTACTTATGACAGCAGCAAAGGAGGACGTCAGGCGAAGTAGTCTAAAGAGCGAGAGAGTGGGAGGTCAGGGACAGATGTTCAGGTCAAACAACAGGACTTTCGCGCTGACTGTGTGAGAGTGAAATTCACGCCAAAATCTTATCTTACTAACGTTGAGTTACGTCACGTACATTTAGAAACTGAAGTTGCATAATTGACGTAGTTATTTTAAGCCAAACCACACTGTCAAACCACAGCAGTGATGTTGTTTCGGTAATTGAGGATGTGTTGCCTAAATCCTACACACTGGACCTTAAAGTCGACTCTGGTTGATTCCCTTTTCCTGCTTTTCTAACACGGACTCATAAAACAACCAAATAGAAGTAAAAAAGTTACATATATGACATCACACGTGCCAGCTGGTGGATGCCACTTTTAGCTGAGGCACCTTACAGTGCATATTTTTTTTTTTTTTAAACATTGGTGGCTACAATGGGGATGAAGCCTGTTAACCCCGGCAGTGTTAGTGCCATGCTTTATGGTGCCCAGTGAGTCACAGAGAGCCACTAATACTTACTTAGGTACATTAACATCTTCACAATCCCAGCAACAGGGAGAACAGTTTGTAAGGGCGGGATGAACGGATCGTACAGGGAACAGATTTAGTCATTTTTGTTGTTCCTTATTTACACAGAACTACTTATACTGCAGCAACAATGATTGCAGGTCACAATATACACGTGCCCACGGAGAGCTACAGATGCACTAAAGAAGCCTGACAATTCATTTTCCCCCAAAAACTGAATGGATTACAGTTTTTTTTTTTCTTCTTAAAAATCAAAAGTACATTGTTAAGTGAGTGTACAAAAAACAAACAGTAAAGGGTCGATTTAAAAAAGAAAAGTGAGGGATATTGAAGAAACACACATGGACATCATCATCTTTGGTGAAGATTCCACAGAGTATGTCTGAGCACACACATATATTGCACACACACACACACGCACACACGCACACGCTCACATACATTTCCTACAGCTGGGAATTCACTGCAGTTACTTGGAAATGTGTCCTCGTGTACCGATTTTAAAACTCGAGGATGTTTTTACGCACTCGGGGTGTAAAGGTGGCAGGTCGGATCACAAAGGTCTTCTTGGACTACGCAGCTAACGTTTGTTTCTGTAGATGAAGAAGAGAGGACGGCGGAGATGACATCACACTGTGACACATTTGGTTGTAACCTACTGGTAGAGTTTGTCAGACATTAGCACACGTTGCATCTGTTCGTACAGGGACTGCATGTTACTTCACTGTTGTGGAGGGATACAGCATCTTTGCATTTCAGACTATAACTACAGGCCGGCACAATGTAACTTACTGCACGTGGCACTCCAGGACGTAGACCGAGCCTTCTACTGACAGCTATCGTGGATCCCTGCCACAAAGTTACAAGATCTGAGAGGTCTGTGTATGCTATCACTGTTTTCACTGCAGGATTATCCCCCGATCCCTAAATGCCCAATCTTTAAGAAAAACAACAACAAACAAAAAAACTGTCCCTGTCCCTCCCCCCGAAACAAACAAACAAACAAACAAACAATCACAAGAAATCTAGAAAATAGAGACAAAGATTCAAAGCTGCCTGTGGAGGAAGATGCTGGCATTCATTCAAAAATCATTCACTGATGGAAGCTCTCCACCACGTGTTTTCTGCTCTGTAGGCCTCCCAGTTCAGTTCCCATGCAAAGCCATGGCTTAGATCAAGGAAAAATACAACGTGCAGCACCTCCCAAAGCTTGTCCCAAGACCCAGGCGAGGGGAGGAGGAGGAAGAGTCGGGAGGAGGAGGAGGAGGAGGAGTAGGGGGGCTGCGATGCTCTCAACATGACCCCGCCATGATGGTTCAAGTATGGAATGATAGTGACATAAAATAACTTAAAGATGAATGAATGAAGACATAAAAATCAACAAAACCGCTGTGACACCTGGCCTGTGTTTTCTTTCCGGTCAGTGAATCAAACAGGACCACAACATGTTGTTACATTACCATCTTTAATACAGGGGCTATGAACACGTAGTCTCATCTAAGGAACGGACCAGATAACACACGTTAAATGTTACATAACTATTGTATGTTCTTTCTTTTCGGTACTAGATTTACATCCTGAAGATTTATGCATCTTTAAATTAAAGTTCCTCATAGTCATATTTTTTTTTTTTTTTAGGTCCATACACGTTGGTTTTAGTTAACAAAGATCCTGTTTCTAGGCTACATTTCACCCTAAACTTGCTACACTCATCGATCAAGACAACAGACAAAACTTTCAACTCCACATCTACGGCATAAAAACATCTCCTCGAAACACAAAAACCATGGATTCCAGTTTTAAAACAGAAAACAAGTAGATGAAAAAAACATCATCCTTTAAAATCAGAATAAAAGGACAAAAATCAACGTGAATGAGAAGAGACGCGGTGAGGTCTTCTGAGGAATGAGAATGATGAGCTATGGATGGTTTGTGAATTTACGCACGTTTATTTCCACAAGTACAAAGTGCACGTGCGTGCAGACACATGGGACGGAGGTAAGTGTCTCTGTGGGCTGGTCGTTAATAGGGGGCGCTCTTGCTTTCAGGCCTGGGTCGGGGGGGAGGAGGAGTGGGGGGTTAAGGAAATCCCTTGGTCCCATGACTCCCTCAGGAGCTCAGGGTGAACTGGTCTTGCTCAATGGGCTTTTTGACCCAAGCACCCAGGCCGGCCTTGTGGAAGGCCTTGATGAGCGCCTGCTTGGCAGAGTGGTACTCTGTGGCTGCCTGCTTGGCTTCATGGTAGGAGCTGGGCCTGAGCACCTTGATCCACAGGATGGACGACAACTAAAAGGGAGAGAGAAAGAGAGAGAAGTACGTAAATAAAACAGCTTACAACATATAAGATAATGTGCGACAATACTGAAATAATTTTAGTTTTAGCTTAAGTGAAGTCATACAAGTACGAAGTAAAACTGAAAGCAGCGCACACTACCGGCGAGGAGGGCCGGGTATCAAACTTCTCCTTTGTACGGCCTGAAATGCTTAAGAGCAACAGAGTTCAGTAAGTTTACCTTGGAGTGTAGGCGCACCCAGCGGTTGTAGAGGGCGTTCTTGCAGAGACGTGAGGCTCGACCCATGTCGTCCTTGCCTGTGGTTGCATTGATCACCTCCAGAGCCTGGTCACCCACCGTCCAGTTCACACTGAAGTTGGGGGCCTTGCCCGGCTGCCTGGCCTCTGCATTACTTATACCTGGAATCAAAAACAACAAATGAAGATAAAACACTAAAGAGTGGCACACCTGAACAAATATTGTATCTGTCCATCTCCTAATTGAATGATTTATTGAATATGAAGTAAATCCTGCTACATCTCAAGATGTATTTAACATCGATTGACAAAAAGCATCTCCATGAAGCCAGAATGTTTTCGTTTTGGAGGTTAACACAGGACAATATTCTAAAACAGACTAAATAAAATGCTGAATTAAATGTTTTTCCTTTAGCTGCTCTGTTCACATTATGTTAAGACCCTCAACACATAAAAAAAAATATCTCCAAGCTCTCAAGCAGAACTGTGACAGAAATAAGATAATTATTTTCTTTCTCCTTCCTCCAAAGCTTCTGTGGGAGACCCACAGGAGCGTATTAAAGGATGAGGTATCCAAACACGGCAGCCCATTCCTTCAAATGACAGCTGCTCCCACAGCTCTAATATCTTGAAATATCAAGTTTTTTTCCTCGCTTTTTATTTTGTTGTTGTCCTACTGAGTGGAGACAAAATATCATCCACCCAGGGGGACTCTGAGGTCAGAGCCTGCTCTCTTCCAGCACACTACGGGGCATCGGCCTCCACTGTATCTGAAGCGTAAATGGGAGATATATGGATGCCATAAATCCTGGTGTCTTACTCTGTGTGTGTGTGTGTGTGTGTGTGTAACGCTCCTTGGTTCCATTTGGCAGCACTTGTGGCAGAAGATGATTTAAAGGGGATGAAATCCTTAGTGCTCTAACGCCACAGTGCTTCACCGCTAAAAACTCTCTAAAGCGGAAAAGGTTAATAACCCCCAACTATTATCGCCTTTACCCGCCATTTAGAGAGCAACCAGAGAGGAGGAGCAGGGGGAGCTGCATTTAGCTCCACACCATGTGATATGATGCCCTCTGTCATCCCAGAGGATCTAAAAGAAAATGACCACAGCGTCACTTCACCTGTCTGGATTTCAGTTTTTGTTGTGGCCTGTTTTGTTTTCGTTTAGGCTGTATGGTCGGATCGGTTGTGCTGTTCATAAACCAAAAACGCAAGAGGATACAACAGTGTGTGTATCTGCTCAAACGTAAGGTTCAAACGTTAGCAAGTCCAGCTAATTAGCTTCCACATTCAAGAAGAACATCATTAACTTCACACATCGGTTTGTGGCCTTGCAGGTGAAAGCCTTTCATTGACAATTTGATTATCCAATCCGATAATCAGCCAGGCCAATGATCAGTTGTAGTATACAGTGTATACGTTCATGTAAATACATGTATAATACACTTCTACTTGTACTTTTGATAAACTTCAGTACACTGAATATCATATACTTTAAGACTTTTACTCAAAAGCTATTTGTACGGTTGACACATTGTATCATATTATCTTTACTTTTACTCAAGTATGACTTTTGGGTAGCTTTTTACAACACTGATGTTCGTAAGCATTTACAAAGTGAGCTAGCAGCAACGTTTTAAACCAACTGACAGAGCTACAGTAGCGTTAACTTAATTAGATAGCTAGCTACAGCTGATAAAATCTACAAATTTGACAATTATTGGCTAGTAATGAAAACCTGCTTTTGTAAACTTCTGTCTGAAATCAAGGACTTATTGTTTCAAAAATGACTAAGAACTTCAATGGAAATTCTGCTACCGTAACCACTGTAAGCTGCATATGTGCTGCGTGAGAAAGGAAAGCTTGACGTGCACAGCAACAGTGACTCAGGGGGGCTGGATGACTTCTTGTCTGTTGAGGTCAATGCTTGGAGTAAGTGTGCAGTACTTTATGTAGTACTATTTTATATGGAAAAGAGAGGGATTGAAACATTTCTCTATGTTAAGAAATAACATTTTGCTTAAAATTAGAAGAAAGAAGGAGGGTCCGTGACAGTGGACTAAATGACAATAAAGAACCCACTGGTTTGTGTGTTTCTGTAAGGGAAATTTTTACATTGTTTCACAAAGTCCTCTGACCGACCGGAAGACGAAGACTGAATGCTTCGTCTAAAAATGGAAAGTCAGGGGGAAAAAAAGAAAAGAAGGCTGCAGGAGTCTTGGTCTATATGGCCTTTTTAAAAGGTCAAGCTGATGCTGAAAATTTACAAAAAACGATGAAGCTATTCAAATTCCACAGGAACTAGGCAAATGTCAGCTCAGATCAAACACAGGAGAAAAGCAATAACTGTCTTCCTGCTGTGGACTGACCAGTGAGGTGGATGAATGTGTTTACTGCTGAGGATTACCATCTTCCTCTTTGATATTTTGACAGCTTCAGTTTGATTTGCAAATATTGATAAGACGGCGTCCTCAAAACATGAAAATGTGAACATAATCACGGCTCAAGTTAAAATTTCAGCAGAACTCTTATCGGATTCTTATTTCCACATCACTGACCGCTGAGCAGAGGCCTGTTGAGGGTGAACTGCTGAGGCAGGTCCTCGATATCTGCGATGCGCTGGTACATGGCCCTGGAGAGGTGGTCGGCGTGGTAAAGGCTGCCAAGGATGATGCTGGAGAAGTAGATTGGCTCTGTGAAGTAGCTCATCAAAGACCCCTGAATGCCCACCACGTTCCACCTGCAGAGGGAAAACACACACACACACACACACACACACACACACATTAGAAAACCTGGAACTGGAGCTAAACTTTTGGGTGATTATGGAGAAAAATTGTCTGAATAACGTTAACCTTAAAACGCACTTCCATTTTGAGACCTAACTTTCAGCATCCGTTAGTTAAGGTCAGTCAATCAGTCAATACCTTTGGTTCAACACCTCATTCACATTCATAAATATTAAAAATAAAAACAATTACATTGCCAGGCTGCCATTGTAAATAAGAATGACCTGCCTTGGTAAAAAAAAGGTTAAAAAAAATAATTAAAACCTCTGTTCGGCAATCTACTTCTAAAATGTAATGTATTACATGTTACTAGTCACCATCATTTGAAAGTAATAAGTTCTCACGGTTTCCGTTAAATGAACTGAACAACTGAATTGTGGAGAATTTAACCAAACTAACCATATCGACAAAAATTAAAACATTAATATCGTTATGAGCCTCTTTGAATGAGCTTAAAAGGGTTGCAAGCGACAATTGAGTCTTAATTTCATGAGTTGTAATACACTTAGTACTAACTGTAATAATATTTCCGCAAATCCTATTAGAAAAGCGCTATATTACTTTGTTGCTGCTCAAAGTAATATATTACTGTAACAGGTTACTTTTGTAGCACATTACCCCAAAACACTGTTTAAAGCATTCAAATGAGTCGCGTGATGCACATCATGACTCCATAGCAACCATTAACTACCATAAAGAGCAAGCAGAGCCGGTGAATCAACGGTTAAACACTTACACAGTATTAAAGCAACAGAAAACACCATATTTTCTACCATTATTTTCTAAATTTCTCACTGTAGTTTTTATTAGAAACTGTCAACTCTTCAGTGTCTCAACCATTAACGTATGCTTTGCAAAAATGACATGTATTGATGATTGCAGTCAGCCTATTTAGTGACTGTGTTTGGAGCTTAAGAGCTGTGTTCTGTGTTTCTTCAGCATTAAAAAAGTTCAGAAACTGAATCTACAAAGAAAAATGACAACTGGTACGTTTCACACACAGTGACAAGTGACACACACACAACCCCACAAGCAAAATATATTAGTACATAACCAGCCGATGCTATATACCACACATGATCACCCACAATCCTACACTTGTGTACACTCTGAGGTATCCAATTTCATTTTCTACAAACTTCTGTGTATTTCTACGCTGTGTCATTAGCCATCTCTCCCCAGTCATTTTCCCATTGACATGCTCTGTGAAGCATCGTCTGAGAGAGAGGGAGAGAGGGTAGAAACAGACAAGAAAGAGGGATGCAGAGGGACACAGTGAGAGGGGGAGGGATGAGAAAATAGAGAGGATACGAGGGGGAAGGAAATTAAGAGAATAGATGAAGCGAGGATATTTCTTTATGCCAACAAATTTGATGAAAAAAAAAAAAAATAGTTCAGTCTCTCTCTCTCTGGAGCCAAGCCCATTCATCCCCGGGATGTAAATCTTTAAAAAACACAATCAATTATTTCCTCAAACAGCTGGGCACTGTTTGGAGTTAATTCAAGCCGGTCCTATCACATCACGTAACACTGTCAAACAGTAATGAAAGGTAGGAAGTGGTTGAATGCTGAACAAAGCTGCTGTCTAACAGAAGCTAATGGGTTGTTGTGCGTGGGAATATGGCTGATGTCCCTCCAGATTCCCTGTGTTTATATGAATGGCATCCAGGAACACAACTATATGATATTTGAGCCTTCCCTCTCCCGAGCGTGATATCAGAGGAAAATGGCCGCCGTGTGCAGGCGCAGATACCAATATTGTGACGACCCCTGCTGCTGTTTATGAGTGTTGTGTGGGTTTGTTATTGACACCCTCTACCTGTCTCTCTCTGAGGTTGCCAGAGGAAGCTGATTGCAGTAACAGCCAGATGTGGAGCACCTGTTTGCTCATTCTTATGTGATGATGTGATGATATTAAAGCCCAGCTTCCAACTGGGCACATGTCTTTCTCCAACTAACTGAGAACATCAAGTTTCTCCTGTAGTGGAATCTAGAACAAGACAGAATTATAATGCCTACTCTCACTGTGATGGCCCGCTGGCAGAGGTGCACATTCACTGGTTATGTTTTCACCTGTGTCTATTTGTTAGTTGGTTGGTTTGTCAGCAGGATTACACAAAAACTACAAAAGGGATTTCCATGAAACTTGGATGGAGGCTGGGTCTCGGCCCAAAATAGACCCCATTGACTCTGATCAGGGCAAAGGGACAGATGCAGGCATTTTTCACACTTCCTTTAACATTGCGAGATTGGACATTTTTCAACATTTCTGTTAATTTCTCTTGATGAAAAAAGTCAGCTGTATTTAGGCGGTATCAGTGAGTGAGTACAATGTGAATCCGGTTTTTAATTGGGTATGGGTAGTTTAAAATTTAGAGTGATAGGGACTGTTGGGCCTTGGTGAAGGTATGTGTGCTGTACCATTCTAGTTTAATTAAAATTATATTATATTCCTATATTTTAGCTGCTAAATCTTTGATTCTGATTAGATTTTGTTCCAGATATTTAAGTATGCTTTATCTGTAAACACAGTGTTGGATGGAGCCTGAACGTAACTGTTGTGCTTTTAACATTAAAGAACTCGACTTCTGCTACATCAATTCTTGTTGGTTTTGGTACTTTTGTTGTAATTGTCGGTGTTAACGCTAACCACTAAACCATTAATAACCCTCCAAATTCTCAAAAACCAGAAGGTGACAGTGTGATGATTCTCTTTTTCTTTCACTTCAGGCAGTCTGTTTGAGAGTGTGTGAAATTACCACCATAGACCCAGAACAATGAGAAATATGCAAGCACAAGACCCGAGGCTAGTAAGAGGGACCACTGTTTCCATATGCAATATTCTCTGTGTATAAACGTGTGTGAAACTGAGGGAGGGCAAAATGAAATCTCTGAATTCATAGCTGCGAGCGGTGAAGCACACATTCAGCGCAGTCAAACAGCCTCGTAATATTCAGCGCCGTGTGCGCACACACATTTTGTCAACATAACAACGGGGGTTTCGCAAATACACCTGAAAGGACACACACCACAAACAAGCGAGCACACGCGCATTATGAGCCATGTCTTCGGAGGCATTCAATTTAAATCCTGTCAAACTTTTCTGTATTTCTTCGGCGTCTTATTTTATTCAATATCATGCTCTGTGCACACACAACACACACCGAGAGAACAGGGTCAGAAGGCCAATATAATCAGCTGTTAAAGACGGAACGACAGGAGGAAAGAGGACAAACTAAGAGCTTTTTGTGTTTGCTAATGAGCTCATTCAAATAGCAGCGAACAACAGATACTGAGGAAGAGTGCTGCTCGCTCTCGCTGAAGCCGTGGGGCCGGGCATGTAATCAAAGGGAGAATGAGAGGAGAGAAACAACATGTAAGGAGGGAACATTAAGGGCAAAGTGTGCCGCTCAGGTGCTGTATTAAATAGCATCCCTGCGGCTAACAATCACTCACAGGGGGACAGAAGCAGGTGGGCAGCACATCTCTCACCTGGCTAATAGCTGTGACATGAGAGGGCAGAGAGAGAAGCCTTTCACAGTCTTTTCCTCGCCGACACAATCCCTAATCTTAACCACGGAGGGTTAATTTTCTGTATCATCGCTGTGTTAAAATATATCATGTTTTTCCTTGTTATCTTGTAAAGCTTGGCCAGAAAAAACCCACATGACTAAATGTACGGCCTCCAACCTATTTTGCCCTCTACTGACTTGGATCGCTCCACTTTGGACAACCACACAAATTCTGAATCACTAGTACCGCCGCTGACACGCTGAAAGGGCAACAAGACTTCTCACACGGTGCAAACAGCGTCCGCGACACAGTTGACATCTCCCTCATCAAATGCAGACACGGCGTTCAATCACTCGGAGCGTTCAGGCAAGGTATTACGACGCTGGACGGAGGAGGAAGAGGAGGAAGAGGAGAGTTATGGAGAAGTTTTATCGTTCATCACAGGGGAGGCACAGTGTTGCCTTGAACATGGACAGAGACTAAAGACGATATGATCTGCCTGCAAAAATGTCCCAAGGACCCATCAATTCAGCTGTCCCTGGAAATGATAGACTTGAACTGACAAAGCGAGGACAAAATGCCATTCATCGCAGCACGAGTAAATAAAACACACAAAAAGAACATCATGAAAGCTTCAGCATAAGGTTACAAAAAGAGAGAGAAACAGAGTTACCTGAGGCAAAGGTCAGCATTTTGGGCAGTACATAAATTTTATTTCTCACCAAGAGTTTCAGATTTTTTGTCATTTAGAATTTTTTTTATATAAAAAACATTTTTCATGGCTTTATTTGAAAGTACAGCTCAAGAGTGAAAGAAAAGGGATGAGAGAGATTGAGTTGACATGCAACAAAGATTCAAACCCTTGCCCGCTGCAGCATCTGTACACAGGGCGCTCTAGTGTCGGACATTTGAGTACTGATATAAGAAACAATGTGTTTCTTGCTGGTAGACGGATTTACTTCTGAACACAGCCAGGCTAGCTGTTTCCCCTTGTCTCCAGTTTTTATGCACAGCTAAGCCAATTGGCTGCAGGCTGTAGCTTCACAGTTAGCATTTTATATAAATGTTCATCTGTCTCAGAGACCTGATCAAAAGTCATACTCTCTCTTTGTTTGTAGCTGTTTTAATTGATTGTTGATTGAACTTGTATTTTGTTCCATTCAGTATTCGCAGACCTGTTTTAGCCGTTTTCTTTTTCAGAGTTTAAATGAAGGCAAATAATAAAATAATAATAATACAAACACAGAAGTGGTATCAATTGTCTCGTCTAACTCTCTGCAAGGAAGAAACAAACACATTTCCCAAAATCTCAAAGTATTCCTTTAATTGTTTTCTCTGAAGTAAAGAAACAACAGAGAACAACAAAGCAACAAAACAGCTTCTAGTCATAATGAATATTAACCGGGGCTGCCCAATTAATTGAAATATTTATGAAATCGCAACACGGCCAAGCGCAATATCTAAATCGCAGGAGTTGCAACTTGATGAAGGCGAAACATGTGACAATTCAGCTTTTTAATGAAGTACTGTAGAGCCTGGCCTTTTTTGTTCTCCAGATGCAAGAATAAAGAAAACATGTTTTTTCAACCCCAACAAATGTCACATCATTTTCATCAGTTTTTTCAGTGAAAATTAAACATGATCATTCTCACTAATGGTGAAGCATATTGCAATCATGAAGAAACCTGTCAAAATAATCCGCAATATTAACTCTGACAGAAATCCCCAAATGTCTGCAGTAAGACTTTGTAAAGGCTCTAAATGAACTAAATTACCTTGCGATCTTGTCACTGCAGGACATGGTGAGTAACCTCTCCCCCTGCAGCACCCCGTCCCAGGTCTGGATGGTGTTGCTGGACCTCACAGGGATGGTGCCCTCCCCCGACTCGATTTTCGTCCTCAGCTGCCCTCGTGCTTTCCGGTTGGGATGTCTATCTCCTTGGTCTGAGGGAGACAGTGCGGAAAGAAGATGATAGAAAGAGATGCATAAATAAAAGCATAAAAGCTATGGATTGATATAAAGGACTACTGTGCTGCACATTTTGGATCCCCATCAGTGTGCAAATACTTCCTCAACATGAGAAAACAGAGAAAAAAATGAAAGCAAAAAAACAGATTCCACAAAAGCATAACCTATTATTTATTATTACGTTATCAATGTGTTCTGCTGTTCCACCAGCAGGCGCCATCCATTCTGTGACTAATTGAATGTGGCTGTTTTCTATTCAGTCTGCCATGTGCAACGGAAAACACTTTGACAAGAGTAAGAGGGAGGTTAATCAGACAGACAGTGTGGGTGAGCTGGGCGGGAGGAAGACTGATAGAGACAGACAGCGAATGACAAAAAGCTCTAATTACTGGAGCCTTGTTTAAATGTGTCTGTAATGCGTATTTGGACATCGGAGTAAAATTCTAATTAAATGAAACCAAGCATGAGTAAGAGGAAAACCTACAAATTTGATTACATGAAAAACACTGTTGATGAAACTGAATTGTGAACAAATTAAAAACACAACGCCGGCTGAGCTGAGGAGGAGAAATGAGGCTGGTGTGAGGCAGCGGTACCTTCCACGCCGGCCTCGTGTGGGGAGAAGATCCTGGCGTCTCCGCAGGGCGAGGTGCTGATGTAGAGGTGGAACTGAACGTTGTCCTTTAACCTGTAGCCTCCCTTTTCACAATGCACAAATATCGACTTCTGGTGCTCCTCCTTGCTGTTGCTACGAGGACGGACAAATGGCAGATTTAATACGAGGCTTACAAACGGCACATTTTTCAATTATAGCTCGCTTAAATGAAAGGAATGAGATACAGCAAAGGGCAGTGTGAATATATGTAATTGCGACACCGTCCACTGACCTGAGGAAGAACTCCAGCTGAGTGTAGAGGTACCTGATGAGCGAGCGTCGGGCGATTATCTCAGCGTGGCAGTCATTGAGTGCCAGGCCGCGGTCGCTCATGTACTCACCGTTGATGCATTTGGTTCCCGTGGAGACACAAATGACCTGTGCTTCCTTCACATCTGTGCCTGTTGACGGTAGAGGAAACAAAGACATATAAGTCAATGGATACACAACCTTAAAATACATACTATACACAGTAGGTGGTAGTGTTTTAATGATGTGGATAGGACGGAAATAATCCTTTAACTTTTGTCCTCGTCTAACCCTGCAGAGAGATGGCAAGTTGCTGTAAACTATATAAAAGGGAACTTAAGGAAACAGAAACATTCTCCATATGAGTGTTATACTATTGTTTATTCTATTATTAGATAACTAGCACTGATACATCAATGCGTGAGTAGTATTTTCCTGTGTGGTTGATCAATATGGAGTTAATTTTACAGCCCCCCTCCACTTAAAAATGTGTAATTGCTTACTGTTACTTCACTTAGATGTTTAAGCTTTACTGTTAGGAACACAATGGGTCACAAAAGCACAGCACTGCTTTAAAACTCTGGTAAGTTTAGTGTTTTTAAAGGATAGGTACACCCAAAAATGAAAATTCAGTCATTATCTACTCCCGTCCATGCTGATGGAAAGTAGGGTTAAGTTTTAGAGTCCATAAAACATATCTGGAGCTTCACAGCAAAACAGCGTTGCATTAGTCTCCTTAAAAACTGAAGCAGCTGGGGATTTGTTTTTAAATGTCAAAAAACATCCAGGGACAAAAAAACAACCAAACGAAAAAAAAAAAAAAAACAGCTTGTAGGGCGTAATCCAAATCTGTGGAAGCACAATTTACTTTTCAGTTAGAGTAGGAGACATGTTGTGCAGTAAAAGTAAAAAAAAAAAATCCATATCTAAAGACTGTGACTTTCTCAGTGAGCAATAAATAAGTATTTTAAGTCAAAAAAGACATCTGTAGATCTGAATATGTTTAATTTTTTTTGTTGGATTGTTTAATCTACAACATTGCATCATATTTGTAAGATCATCATATTTACTGTTTGTGTGTGAAATCTAAATTAAATGTACATGTCAGGTCCAGAGTTGAGTGATGGCAAAGAATGGAAATGCTCATGTTATGTACAAATATCTATAGTACATGTTTTTTTAGCTGCACTCCAGCACTGGTTATAAGACAAAAAACAAAACCTGTGGGTGTTTAACTCATAAATGTTGTTGTTGATGCATAAGCTGCTAATCAGGCCATTCATTTACATTAACTTGCATATATCAAACACTTAACATTGTCAACCTTTTCTCCATGAGCATTGGCACCTGTATTTTCCTTTGGATAACACTTGAAAATTGACTGTCAGCACCATATGTTGTGAGCGGGAAAGCATCCCATATCTACCTGTTGTCATGACGACTCCTGCTAGGACTTTCCGTCGTGCATGGGGGGAGGTGAAGTTGTCTGTCAGCTCACTGAACTTATCCACCACCAGGCGAGAGACGGCATCAGCCAGAACCTGGAATTACACACACACACACACACGCACACACATACATGCACACCGCCACACAAACACGAGCTTGTGTCAGATATGTCAGCTTACAAAGCGCGTCTGATGTTATCCTCCCCTGGAGCACCATGTACCTGTCACAGCGCTCGCATTCAGCTCCAAACAAGAGTCAGAGCGTTGAAACGGCAACAAGTGAAACTAGGTTGACCCCCTGAGGTATACCTAACCGTCTTTCAAGCAACGCTGTTTGAGTTTGGCATGACAGTTATAATTTACCTCTCTCTGCTGACAGTGAATCACAAGAAGCAAAAGCCAAACAAATAAACCTGAGCAACAGATGTGAACAAAGTGTTTGTTTGACGTTCTACGCGGCTTGAAACTCAAGTCTAAGCTCTGGGGGAACCTGAAGTGAACTTCATACATCTTTTGTTCTTGGACAGCCAACTCCTCTCGCTGGCTCTTTATCCACTGCTAATGTGATGGAAAGAGGAGAGACGATGGCTGGATGACCACAAATTAAAGAGATTAGTCCAATATTACATCCCTGCTACTTTGGAGTCACCCACTCGTAGCCAGATCATTTGACTTTCGAATGTCAAGGTCGTCTATGGTGTGGAAATGACTGTTAATCTCTACGGGTACAAAAAAGTTGAAGTGCCTAACATTCAGACGAAAAAAGACATGTTCAAAAATATTTCCTATTGGGAATGAATAAAAGACTTGTTTTTCTCAGTGTTTGATGGTTTGAGTGTCAACAAAACCAACTCCAACCTCAAAACACAAAACTAAAGTTAACATGTTTTTTGCACTAGCAGTGGACTCCAACCATTTTTCCCCATTAGTTCCTTGCCAGATGGAAACAGGCGGCAGAAATTAAATACCAAGCGACAGAGAATTAATAGAGCAATTAGTGGGGGCGCTATCGTTAAAATGGGGTTCTTGTCGAATAAATCAGTTGACAAGTGGAGAGAGTGAGTAAAGGGGAAAAAAGGCTTTGGGGAGGGGACTGTTGACAGTGTGTTGTGCTGATTAGCTTTGCCGACAGTGTTATCTCCCCTCACACACTGGCATGGCTCTGTCACCTCTACAGTGGCATCAAAAGCAACCACATGCCCTTAGTCCCTGCACACCTGATGCGAATGAGGCTTTAACGATAACCAACTAGAACAGCAGAGTTTGATGGGGGTGAGCAGTTTGGAGTAACCTTCTATGCAACTCCAAAATCAAATCGATGTTTATTTCCTCTTAGGTGGCCACATATTCTGTAAAATCCCTGAGGAGTTACTGACCGAACTATATGATGATGATATAATCAGCCGCTCGTTTTGGAATACACTCATTATAGAGAAGATTTTGTGCTTTGCCAAGATGAAAAATAAACATAATCAAGGGAGTGGTAGTGTTAAAAACGCCTTTCAGCTCCACACGCTTCTCCTCAGTCTTTGTGATTTCAAGTTCTGTCATTTTCATCTCTCTTCTTAAATTCTGATTAGTATTTCAAACCTACTTATGATTGACAAGGTCAAGTCAATAATCCAAAGACAGCTTTAATGAAATTTGAAAAATTATGTGACAGATATGCCATTGCATTCTTTAAAAAGCAAGGTAAAAAAATAGAAAAGTAGATCTTCTGTCACTCCACAAACTCTCAAATCTTGGTTCTCTTGTCATTTCCAGTGATTTCGGTGTCTAGAAAGGCTGTTTCAGTTTGTCCCTTATTGACTATTGAATGTCTTCTAAATGAGAAGTCTTGCATTGTATCTATAGTTGCATTAGCCCATATTGAAAATAATTGCACAAGTACTAGTAGAGAATCTTTATGTATCATGAAACAGTTCAACAGAGATAACTTTCAAAGCAAAGCAAAGTGTGATTGTGCACCTTTTTGCTTTAATGGTGAGGGCACTCTAACAAGCTACTGTAAGTAACTATTGTCAGGCATTGTACAGGCATGGTGCTTTTTTAGAAAGCCTGACACATGTTGTAACTCAAGTTCACATTTACTTTGGCTCTTTGGATTCATAAAAAAAAATGCGGTCATTCACAATAACTCATACCTTACGGGTCTGATGTTGGGTCAACCCTGCATACTTACTTTTATAAATAAAAAATGGATTTGAAAGGTAACTGGCTATACTTTAGTGTGGTCCCAGTTGCTGAACATCTTGTTGAAATGAATTCAATGGCTGAGTTTCTGCTCTGATTCGGTCAGAATCTTTACTACCCCATTTCGACCGAGGCGGTTCAGGTGCTGGTTTGGAGCCAGCGCCTACTCAGGAACCAGTTCTTTGCATTTCAACAGCCAAAGAACTGGCTCTCTATCAGGAAAACTGGTTCCAGAGCGGCACCAACACTTTGCTGGTCTAGAACAAAGAATTGCTTACGTCAGGGGCTGTGGGTGGGGTTATCATGACCAAGGACTAAGGAGAACTAAAACAGCTTATGACCGCCATTTTTAAAAACCAGAGCTAGTGTAGTGTGTACTGTCTTATCCACGGGAGAGCAAACAAAAGATTTTCACTATGGATGCCAAGTTGGAGCAACGGTAGTTCGAGGATCATTCATATTGATATATGACTGATATATGTGACTCTACAGTGGCACTAATGCTCATGGAAAAGCAAACCGGTTCTTAAAAGTTTTTCACAGGTTGAACTACCTCCGAACCAGCACCCACACCAGCCAAGAACCAGCACTTGGTTCGCTTTGGTTGAAAGGGGGTATACAAGTATAACAGTCTATGAGGAAAATAAACATCTTACCTGGGGTAGGTGAAGCTGCAATCCCTCTCTTGGTATGGGTTGCCGGGATGGCGTCTGGTCTAGCTGCATGTTGAAGAGAGCTGAGAGGGCGGCCTGCGCTGCCCGGGCTTTAGCCAACTTCTTGTTGCGCCCTGAGCCTTCAAACGTCTGTGCATCCACCGTTACTGACATCACAAAATTCTTGGCATGACTCTCCCCGCTCTCTGAGACAAAGTCATATTTGAGGCCTGGCCTGAGCTCATTGAGGATCATGACTGGGTTTTTGCCACTGGAGGGCGAGCTGAATGCTGATGGAGGGGGCAATGGGGCCTGGGCAAGGTTGCTGCCAGGTGGTGTGGGCAGTGGGTACTCCCCTAGTGAGTTTAAGGAGCTGCTACCATTAGAGCCTAGATAGAAGGATTCTTCAGGTGCGGCTGGTGTCTCAAAGCCATTGAAGAGCATATCTGGGAAGTCAGCTTGGTCAGATGTAAAGTCTGTGTTCACCGTCAATGTTCGACCCATGGCCAGGTGTGCCTCAGAGGCATTGGGGAACTGGACGAAGGAACGCAGTGCTTTCTCTGCTGCATTTAGTTTCGCCTTCTTCTTAGTGGGGCCCATGCCCTCAAACATCTGTCCATTGACCTCCACAGTCATGACAAAAACAGGAGCATGGACTGGTCCTGTCTGAGACAGCAGTTTGTACTGTAGACCCGGTTTGATTTCGTTCAACTGCATCAGAGCATTCTTAGGCAGGACTGGCCCGGGCGTTTTCTTGCGCTTCTTGGCCCGGAACTTTGAATGTGCATGTCCATTGTTCCCCTCTTCTAGGGGACGCTTTCGACTGCCCAGGCCGCTTCCATTGGGGAGCTGTTCAGCCACTCCCACCCCGTCCTTGCAGGACACGTTGTCCAGGTTTCGGTTTTCCTTAACATCGGTGCTGCTCGAACCTGCGGTGCCCAGAAAGAGTAACTTACAACGCCTTCGTTGCAGGATCTTGTAAATGCAAAATTTATAGATTCCTTTATCACTCTTTGGAACTGAACCAATGATTTGTGTTCCTTAATCAAAGCAAGAGAAGCTGGCTTTTCATTTGATGGAACATATTAATCTATAGTCTATCAATATTACTAAAAATATTGGACACCATTGGTACATCTCCTGTTCATGAAGATATGCCGAGTTCTCAGAGATGTACCCTGGTTAACATTCATAACAGTGTAAGGAATTTTTTGACTACTTCTTTTGCTATATAGTATTTAACTATTAAATGTACTACTTTACATTTTTACAATTTACATATTCGTTAATATAATTATAGTTATGAAGGTTTGTTATTCTAATGGACAGGGTAAAGTGTGAGAAATATATTTTTCATTTTTCAGGTTGCACAGTGTTATGGGTCTCAAACATAAATGCACACAAATACGAGCTCACATATCAACAGTCAACATAGACGCTTTCACGCACACAGAGCTGTTTCTCATCCACTCTTTCAATTTTTAATCGCTTGAGTGCCTCCAGAGGAATTAGGTACATTTTAAGTGTTCAGTTTTCAACTCCAGGCTCTGAAATATACTGTACTGGGGAACACATATCACTGAATCCAGTTAGCAAAGTGGATGGAATATTGGCAAAAATTTTCATTTATAACATCCTTCAGCAAAGGCTTGATAGGTTACTCCTTGCGGTACTCAGGAGAAAGAGAGGCCGCAGTGTGCATGAGTGGGTTTGTAGGTTGGGTTGAGGGAGTGCAGGGAGGAGTGCAGGGGGAGGAGCTGAGGACCAGGCAAACAGGAGAATACATCAAAGAGGCAGAAGGAGAAGACTCCACCTACTGCAGGATCCTAAAGGCTTGACTGGTGACACGGTAGGAGGTTAAAATGCTGTTTACCCGTTTTACATGAGATTTTTGAAAAGGATGACTGTCGTATTTAAAATGAGGAAAATCTGAATTCAAAATCTGTTTCTAATGAGGTGCCATTCATAAGACCCTGCGCCTCTGAGATCCCCCCCATGGAGCTTGTCAGAGAACACAGTGTTTCAGGTTGCAAAATGTAATGACATGCAGTTACCATCTGCATACTACAACTGACATGTCTAAGGGCAAGAAAAATGGACGCTTATTTCTTAGATCAAGAACACAAACTGCATATCCTTCAATTTATGAGCATATCTGCGCTCAAAACATGCAATATGTCTTGGTGTGTGCGTGCATTCTGCAAACTGGTTTTGCAAATAAACAAGGGAAAGAAGGGAGAGCACAACTGTGCAGACTAGTAGCCAAGAAGAGGTATCACCTATCATAATGGTGATAGGTGATATTTGTGTTTGACAGGGACATAATCTCTCAAACAACCATTTAACCACCATAGATACTGTAACATGTTGAAGGCTTTTAGCTGTGGTGGAAAATTATGAAAGTTAAATAAGAACTTATACTGTAGCAACATTGAACACGTAATGAATGCAGACCACTCCAATGTGCAGCAGGACATATCTTTAAACTGGATACACCTGCAGTGTGCAAAACAAGACGGTGAGCTTGTTTTTGGGATTGTGTCTTCAGTTTTTTGACCAAGCATCGCTGTCAATCTGCAAGTTAACATCTACAGACTACAGTAAACCTGATAAAGTTACTAAGCAACCACCAGCTGCTACTTAAATGCAGATAGGTGATCAAGACCCCAAAGTTGAAGCCTTGTTTGGTCTAAGCTCAGTTCGCTCAACTTTTATTTTCTGTTTTTATCTTCCCCACGGAGGTTATGTTTTCGCCTGTGTCCATTGGTTGGTTGGTTTGTCAGCCGGATTACACAAAAACTTTTATCATTACTTTTATTATTTGATTCACTCAGTCTGCTCTCATCAGCTATTATCACACAGGTGACCGGAAACAATAACAATAATAGTAACTTTCCAAACCAAGGTGCCAGCTAGTGTCATTTTCTGTATGATGTTAATTACATTTAACAGAATGATCAGAATTTATTACCCATTTCTGTATGGGAAGCAAACATGGCCTGTGTAAAAAATACAAATAGAAGACTTGTCTATTTTTGCAAACAGAGTGGATCTCTGTGGCACCTATGCAGCACTTACAGTACACACTGCTCTCACGCCTGGTGTAGCCGTTTTAAATCAGCCGCTCTGCAAACAGCCCGCATGTTATGTGTTCAATGTAGTCAGCCATTTAGACTCTCATTCTAAATTAATTATTTAGAATACTACTGGAAAAATGGTGAATTTCCATTGGATTCAATGCATGATATACTTGAATACAATATGTAGCAATAACCAATACCTCTCCTAAACAGTTGTGTTTGTGGGGTAGTGGAACCAATTTGCCAATCAAAAAATGTAATCACATACTGACCAGCATGCTGCACAGACAAATACAGAGAATATCATTGCACGCAGAAAAAACAAAACAAAACTGGAGCTCTCTTTCTCCGTTTCAGAATGTACCATTCAACACATTAAGAGTTAAAATTGATACCATTCATTTTATGGTATTTTAGCTTTTTGCAGAACGATGGATATCCAGTAATACTCTAGAGCCTAAGATCAGATCAGCGGACAAAAGCCATAGAGCAACAGTCATGACACCATGCACTGAATTATGGCACACCTACATGCAGTTGTGGTCATTATCATGCCAGCATCTGTGTAATCAGCAACCATTAGTTATGCAAAGACAAAAGATCCAATATGCTTGGATCTTTCAGAGCGTAGTTCCCCTGTGGGGGTTGCATAACCCAAATATCGCAGACGAAAACATCTTTTATCACAACTTCATTTTAAGGGTAACTTGTTTGTCGGGCTTTTGATTTTGGAATGACTCGAGTGATTAAAGAATTTCAAGAACTGCTAAGGTTGTCACATAAAAGTTAAGAAATTGTTTCATGTTTTTTCTCTGGTGTTCCCTTGGTATTTAAGAAATAGGCTTGTGTGAGCTTGGACTGTGTTTTATCTTCAGATATTTCTTCTGAGGCTCCGGAGGCTTTGAAAGACAACAAAGATTATTTTGGAGGCATGCTCATTTGACTTTACAACATGCTTCTTCACAGAGCAAAAACACTGAGTACGACACTACAATGAGGCCTGTTATTTTGTATTGTGGGTTGGTGCACTGCTAGGATGACAGATCTCTCTTTTAAAGTAGCTCAAAAATTGTTAAGGTGTGGGCAAACACACATTGAATCATGACTTTCTGTAACTTCTAAGGCTTAGTTGCTGGGTTCAAACCAAAATGTCTAATTAAAGTTCAATAAGCTGAAGTAGAGAGGATTTTCTAAAGAGAGAGAAGGGGGTAGAGGGAATCTCTAATATGACCTGATGCCTCTCAGATGTAATTATTAGATCTTTCTTAAAAAGTTTCGGTAAAGTCAGCGGTGTGTATTTGTGTGTGTATGAACTGCTCTGTGTCTTGGTTCAGGTGAGGGCAAACGAAAGCTTCCATCACGCTCATGGAGTAGAAACTAAACGAGAATATGATTATCAAAACAACAGATATAATCTTTTCAGACATGACAAATAAATATGTATATAACTGTAAATATATATGTGTGTACATATCATAGAATTAAACACTATTCATACTTATACTGTGTATTATCATATATTTTATGTTACTATATCATATGAACTAGTTGCATAATCAGCATAACAATCCATCAATCCGAATCTATATATTGATTCAATAGTAAACGATCCAATGTGATTGATGCAAAGTAACAATATCGATACATATCATTATTTCTAAGGTGCACTTTTATTTTGTCTGTGTCACCTTTTATGTCCAAGTGCACCTCCTTCCTCAACATGCAAACAGTGCTAGTGCAAGGAAGTAATGGTAAGAACAAGACGAGGAGGATATTTACTCATCTCATAGGATCATCTATTCTATTTCAATTTTTATTTGCATTTACCTACTTGCTACTTTGTCTTTGTGGTGCCGCAAAACTTGAATTTCCCCTCAGGGGATCAATAAAGGATTATCTTATAGTTTTGTCTCCTTGACTGTAACTGAACGGAATTTTATACTCTTGCTCACTGTTCTTGCTGTTATGTGTCAGAGTTTTAAAGTAAATCTTACTGCACTTAGCCACTTACAATTATTTATATATTGCTATTTTCTTTATGGCCAAAAGCAGAAAAGAAAGTTTTTGCAGTTTCTGTTTTTGCTAACTGTTAAATGGACATATGATACTGTCTCATATCGATCGCAGCCCCTTCAATTGAATCGAATCAAGATCATATCATGGCAGACTTTTTAACATTATGGCATTGTTGTCCAAAAAATCCAGTGGTGGTTATTTAAACCCTAAGTATAAACATCCTTTATATTTAAAATTATTTTTAGTTACATTCTCCTTCATTTAGATTTAAACTGTGCAATTCTCCTATGCAAATCCCTGCTTGTATCCTATGCAATCGAAGTTTGTTTGCATTACAATTATGTATATAATTATGTATAATTATCCATCATGTCTGTGTGTGTAAAAGGTGTATAGAGTGAACATAGTCTTCATTTTATCTAATTTTTGAATTCCACTATCTTGCGTTATTTTTCTTTTCTTTAAAAAGTATGTAAAGGCCACATTTGCCTTAGTTTGATTAGTTTAATGTTGTATTGTATTTCACGTTGTTTTATAAAATGTAGGCGAAGCATACTCATACTTCGAAATATAAGCGAGTATACATGTGTTTTCACACTGATTACACATCAGAGCAGGAGAGGAAGAAGACATACAAGGGAAGGCATGCGGGCAGAAAAGAGGGAAACAAAAATACAGGCGGGCATTTGAAAGTAAAGAGCAGCTATTGCTCAGACTGAGAAATGAGGAAAAACCAGAGTCGACTCACTCATATTCTCCTCCTCATCCACATCCATGGTGACGGGTTTGTTCTGACCTGAGAGCAGCCTCGCCCCCACTGCACCTGGGGATCACAAGACATGAAGGTGGACTGCATAAGTATGGACGGTGATACTCGTGCACATAAACACATTCCAAGACCTTGAGTGGCTACAGCGATGATAAATTTCTTGATGCTCCAGCACGCACACACAAAGGAAAGTGCACATTTTGCAGTGTGGAAGTAGCCGGCGATGTAGGCATATAAATATTCAGAGACTGAGAGATATCAAGGTGAGAGAGGAGGCCAGGGCTGACAGGCCTTAATAGCAGGAGCAGTCTATTGTGACTTTAATATCCCTCCGATTAGACCTCATTTCCCACTGCCTGCTGAGAGATATACAGCCAGTGACATGGCCAAGTTACTCCGTTGCCACACACACGACTTATCCCAAGGTGGAGAGTGCGATTAAAGCTCCATTAAGCAATATTTTTCACACTAACATAGAATCAAATGATTTCATGCAATTTGAAATGTTCGCTCTGGGTCCCAATTATACTGACAAAGAACACCCAACACTGAGACTTTAAATTGTTGAATCCGAAGCAGCAAATGAGTGGCTCATTAAGAAAGCCAAACATTTAGCAAAGCCTTTTTTTCTCCAGCTTTCTTGCCTCAAGCTTCTGGACAGTATGTGATCTGGTATAAGGCAACAATGGGGGATAGGAATTTCAACCTGGTTGTATCTTTTGATGTCAAACGCCAAGCAGTCTAAACCAAATGTGTCATGACCTAACTTTCAAAATGACATTTTTTTTGCCAATTGGGGGCAAGGGAACAATCTATAAATATAACACAGACTTACTCTCACAGTATAAAGTTGTAGGAACAGTTGGCCAGTCCACATCCTGCAGAGGTGGAGATTTTTGAGTCTCATTCCCAACTCGTCAAGTACCGACGCTTTGGGATTGTAGGACGGGTTGGTCGCCATCCCGACGCGTCAGTTTGTGACGAGTTGGGAATGAGACTCAAAAATCTACTTTTCTTCCAAATAGGACCTTCAACAACCACTTAAAAGTAGTATATTAATATAAAATATAAATCATATGTATTGATATCATCTAGGTTTATTTCACACATTCCTCTTCTTCATACAAAATATGCCCAAGACCTGTTAACAAGTCTCTTTCATTTGTTACCGAGAATTTTTTCATCATTTTAATAAAAAACCCCTGCAAAATAGTTGACAGTTGGGCTGTAACTAACATAATATCTGTGTAAATGAATCCGTCAATTATTTTCTCGATTAATCAGTTGGTTGTTTGGTCTATAAAAAGTCAGAAAATGGTGAAAAATATTGATCTGCATTCCCCAAAGCCCAAGATGACTTCTCTTGTTCGTCCTAGAATCAGAGAATGATTCATCAATTATCAAAATATTTGCAGTAATTCAATAGTTGACAACTTATTGATTAATTGTTGTAGCTTCAGTTGACAGCACTACAACAAAACTAAAATAGGACTCGATTTCACCTTTAACAGATTGTTTGGATCACAAATTTTTATTGATGATTCGTGTCAACCATAAGGTTAACTTTTTATAGTCATTACACCCTGCTGAACATCAACTTAATGATCTCCAAAAATATCCTTTGGGAAAAGTTGCGGCACCGGCTCATGCTGAACCACTCATTACAGAAATAATAGTTCTACAGAAAGTTTCAACCCACCACCAAACACTTGGAAAAAGTCATAGTGCGACAAAAAAAATGTTGCTGAGGGCAGGGCAGATGAGTGCAGACTGATGAAACAGACTAACAGAGTAAGTCAGATGAGAGAAAGAGAAAGTTAAAGCAGCAAAGAGGGAGAAGGGAGAGAGGCGAGCGACACAGAGAGACAGAGAGAAAGCAGGAGAAAGATGGCATTGTGATATAGAACAGATTGTGCTGATTCTACTCTCCCTCCACCCGTCTTCCATCAGTGCCCCCATTCCTCAGCCAGACACTTTCTTAAGCTAAACTAAATGGGCTAATTAATCTGGGCTAATGGTGGGTGACAGCAAATATGCTAGCACAATTATCACCCTATTAAAGATTCATATTCCAACCCATAATTGAAAATGAAAAGGTGGGGTGAAGGGAGGATGGGTGGGAGTAGGGCCAACAGAGTGGAAGATGAGAGTAATTTCTCTCAGGTAGCGGGAGCCAGGTGCCCCCCGGACCCCCCAACACACTCATCCAGCAACCCAAAACCACATCGACACGCACGACTAGTTGCACTATTTACAAGTTGTTACTGCTGCAGTGCATTACGCTGTACGGTTTTGTTTCCAGACAAATCTAAATCATCGTGTTTTATTTGTTGGCATCTTAATTTGGTGTCTCGCTTTCAAATTAATTCCATCGTTTCTTCATTTTAATGTGGCTAAATGTGGAATTGAGTTATTGTGGGTAGATGAACTGCGTTGAGTATATCTAAGTGTAAAAATAAAAACTAAACAAGACGGTGGTTTTATTCACATACTTCTCCGTCCTCCTGCACACACTGCTGTGACGTTTAATCAGCACCCGATGCAAATGTGCCTGTCAGTTTTGATTTTCAGACGAGACCGCCTTGGTCATAAATCTGTAACCATTCCTGAAATCAGGTGCAATCATTGGGGAGCAGCCCACGAAGAATTCATAAAAGGAGTGTGCGTGTTTGTGTGTGTTTTGAGAAGTAAATCTGGAGGTGAATGGCTGTGCAGTCCTAAAGGGCACTGTGCCTCAGAAATAACCTGGGCCCTCGTTAATCAACATGTAAGCACTAGAGCCCGACCAATATATTGGTTGGTAGATATTGACCTACCACAGATATATCGGTGTTGTGTATATGTGGCTCAATATACACCGATATGAAGACTTTTCTTTATGAAATTATAATGCAGAAAAGATAGTTGGGACAATTTCGAATCAATAATCTCCCAGTGAAGTTCATTGTCTCAGGGAATTGGTGTCATTTTATACAATAATGGTTATTGTTAAACTGTTAAATATCCTGCCTTTGTCCCAAGTGTTTGAGAATCACATTTGAGGGATCACTGCCAGCTATTAATGAGTACAGCTCTGATCAAGCTTACGCACTGTATCCTTTGGGGGAACAGGAAGAGTGAAAATAGAAAGCATTGCGAGTGCCACAGCATGCATCAAACAATCTCAACATCCACATATTGCCCTGTGTTTTCTTTGATTAATAATTAAACAATTAGTAATTAGGAACTGGTGTCAAAATCTTTAAAAGACATCTGTGACAGGTCTTTGAAAATGTAACATGGCTCATCTTGCATTGCGCTCCACAGGGAGTGCATTTTTACAGAGTGGCTTCTGAGTAGGTACCGATCCCAAAACAGATATCGCCGGATTTATTCCATGGTTTTGACTTAACAACCGAAAGAAAGCTGTACGCTTAGATTTCCTGTCCACCAAGGGTTTTTTTAACCGCCTGCCCAGTGGCTGGAGATAGCTCGGTAAAAGGATGATTTGTTGCCTTATAATAATATTATAAGGTTATGGTTTATAATATGGTTTCTGAATGCAAATGGCCCTGAATGTGCACGAGCATGGTGGTTTTGAACCTGTGAGATTTATCAACGCTGATAAAAAAACTGGTTTGTTTGTTTTAAACTTTGAATTTAGAGCCTTTGCTCCACAGTGTTGATAATGAAAGCTCATATTTTTGTGTTGCATGAGATTAATGATCCTTATTAAAAATCATTCTATAACCCTTCAAAATACACCATGTCGATACAGAAATCGGTGCACTCTCAATTCTCAGAAACGGAGACACATAATTGTTCAGACAGATTAGTGCTGTGCTTCACGTACAATGTGTTGTGTGGATGTATATGTGTACTGTATGTGAATATTCTCTCTTTGACCAAGATCATCCAGATCAAGTTCAGTCAAATACTGAACAAAAGTGACATATTATATATCAAGTTATCCTTAATAAGGTCCATTAACTGATTCCTCTTAGGTATTACTTGCAGAAAATTTTAAAAAAAATATTCAAAGGTATACAAGCCGCTTTGTTTAAATGAATCATTTCAGAACCAAAAAAAAAAGTGTGACTGAGTTGATGTATGATACCTTTTACTTCCAAAGCACATATTCTACTACCAGCATTTCGTTTGACTTTTTAGGGAAATCTCTCCAGTTTCAAAAGGCACTTGAGCATTTCTCGTTTAAGATCAGTGATTTCTGAACATTAAAGTCTGCAAAACTAAGTTAGACTTTTTTCACGCATTGGAGATTTATTAGACTCTGGTAATAGCAAAGCAGGATTCTTGATAGATTTTCATTTTTTTTTTTTGAAAGAGGTTGATTTAAAGTGAGTCAAAAGAACCAACAGTGAGGGCTGCCGACTGCCTCCCTCCATATGCATAAATGATACCGCGTCATCAAGTTGTGAGACGGCTCGGTTCCAGGTAATTCTGAGTGGACGCTAAGGGAGGCAGGGAAAAGAGAAAGATGAGAAAGAAGATGAAAAACCTCAAATTCAATCTGGCACGGTGAGAGGGACTGAGGGGAAATAAGGTGGTTTTGATTTGTCTCTCATCCCTCGCTTGCGCTGTGACGGAGCGATAGAGCATCGCCACCATGGAGGGAGCAGTGGCCAACTGACGGGAGGAGGTGGGGTGGAGCGAGGGATGGAAAGGTAAAGGTGAGGGAAGAATAGAGGATGAGAGAGATAGAAAATGCAATCCTATTCCAAGTAAAAGAGAATCATTATCTCCACTAAAACAGAAGGCGATGGAAAGGTCTGCCCTTGGCAGGCTGTGGGGCTCAAACTGTCTAAAACAAACTGCCTATGAAAGCTCGTGGAGGAAGTCAGATGTTGCATCAAAATAATATCAGACCAACTTCAGACCTTAAAGAAAAAAAAAATGAAAGCCAGACGCATAATTAATTAAATATTCATTCTTGCTTACGTGAAGGGATAACCTTTAGTAATTCAAAACAATCTGAAAACATCAAAATATATTTGGGCATGCACCACATTAGTAGCTATTGTATCTCTGCAACTGGATTGTTATAAAGCAAAAACCTTGAAGCACAAAGCAAAAAACATTGAGCTTAAAGGTCCACCGGTGCAAAGATGCAAAATGCATTAGCACCGTAGCTATGTCTGACTAAAGGGGCATCATTTTCCCTTGAACTGTGTGAGGCACTGGATCTTCAGTTTGACTGAATTTACATAGATTTCTCTGTGCAACTCTCTCCAAGTTGTTATAGGTGATTAACAACGTTAATATCTTAAGAAACGTAATGTATGTCCAGAGCCGGAGGGCAGCCTGTTGGGACAGAAAACTGCAGCTGCGCTCTTTGTTTTTTAACCTCTCCTAATTGCGTCTCATATGTTGAGGCAGTGGCAGCTCTTTAGACTTTAGAAAAGGATATAATTTGCCGACTCAATGGCATACAGTAATGGAATAATTAAGATAATGCCTGCTTTGTCTAGTCTCTGTAGGACCTTATATACAGTACCTGACCTTTCACTGCAAATGGTAAGGGATGGCTCTTAAAATGCTCGGGACGTGGATCTGCCTCGACTGGGAGGGTGGCTTTTACAGAGTTTGTACCTTAACTCTTAATAACAGAGTACCTCTTTTCAGTCTCCTGTACTGCTTTAGATTGCAGGTTCTTCTTTTTTATTTAGTAGCCAGTAAGCTTGAACTTGTGAGGCCTGTTTCAACCTAATCCACATCACTGCTATGGTCACTGGTAGCTTAGTGTTCTCAGAACCAGAATCAAAAATACTTTATTGATCTGCATGGGGGAAATTGTGTAATGGCTTTCATAACACTGAATAGCTTTACACTGTCCCTATATTTTATTCAGCACTCGGTTTATTTTATTTTGTAGCCTAGGATGTGTTTTTCTCAGTAACTTGTTGCAAGGTACAATTTCTCCAATACAACTGATCTTGCTTTTATCTATCTCAGTGCCATCAAACTTACCATCCTCCGGGATGGTGTTGGTGCTGTGATCAAATACAATGTTCCTTCACTATGCTTAGTGCCACTACTCTTGCTGACAGTTGCTTGTCCCACTTTTGTTTCTGTTTGTTCTTTGAGCACCCCCGTCATGTTTCCATTTTGCAACACGCTGTCTTTAAAATGAGTGGTGTGGTTTTTGCCCTTGCTTTTCGAACATGCCATTTCCCCTTTCTGTTGCACCCTAATTTATACTTGCTTTGAGTGCACGCTGTTTTACGATAATTTGTGTATTTGAACTCACATCTATGTGCATGAAAAGTGATAGTCTGCCATGTGAGACCGTTTTTTGAAATGTATTCTGCCAGAAAGCCTTTAGTAACTCAGTTGATATGGTATAAAGATGGACACAATTTCACAATCGTGTTGGATGAAAAGATCTCGCACATGTCTTCCATTGGGATGGTTAGTGTTAGTTTGATTTTTACTTTTAAACTTGGTATGCATATTGTTTTTAGGTATTTTAACAGAATATTTTCAGTTTTCAGTCACAGGTTTGTTAGGTTTAGGCAACAAAACTACTTGGTTAGGTTCAGGCGACAAAACTACTTGGTTAGGTTTAGGAAAAGATCATGGTTTGGATCAAAATAATAAGTCACTGTTCACTTTTGATTTCACACAGGACACGAACAGTGATGATCAGACAAAATAAAAAATAAAAATCTCTGTAGTTACAAGTGACAAGACACCAGATGTAAGCCGACGAGAAGGTGCATCAGGCACACAACACTGTGTGATGCCGCCTCTTGTGAAATACCACTTTTTTAGGGAGACACCTTTGTCCACACCTTCTATTTGTCCCTCCATTTTCCTTAGCTATTGCATTATCTACCATTTTAGGCAATTGCTTTTGACAAGCCTGATTCTATATCACATCTGACTGATGAGAAAAGTCCAAAATGCACCGCTGAGTTCTGCGCCTGCTTTTTTGTTTCAGGTTTAAACTGATCTGTACTTCAGAGGAATACTTTCCCCTTCTTCTCATCAGTTTGTTCTTTGCCCTTTATAACTAACGTTTACGTGGGCATTGCGAGTCAACTGACTGAGCAACAGCTACGGCTTTGTATAAAAAAAAGTCGACGTACTTCAGTTATAGGAAGCAATACCACAAAAAGGGACACAAGTGCACACAGTTGTAATTTGTATCAACGATGACATGGCTGTTGGCCCACTGATGGAATGATGGCTTCTAATTGGTCCCATGACAAGATAATAGCCTCTGATTGGTCTGACAGTAAAGTTTCCAGTGTCGTGACACATAAAAGGTTTGCTCTTTGGTGTGATTACAGGGACTTGAGGGGGCACTTGTGCTTTGAAAACACTTAGCTCCTTTACTTCAACTTTAGTATTACAGCTTTCACTCAAGCTGCATGTGGTCCACTGTAACTGAAAACAAACTTCTTCCAAGAAAAGGCCACAAATGCAATGCATGCTTGTCATTTAAAGTTAGAACTCGATAGTAAAAATGCAGACAGACCTATTTAACTCAACTCTAATGAAAATAAATCACTTGCATCTTACTTTATCCATGAAATTACTTGTGTGCAATTCATTCAGCACTTCTTGCCTCGTAATTTTTCAGTCTGCAGTGTCGTCAGTGACACCAACTAATGCTTGGGCCCAGCTCGGCAATCTAATACTGTCACCCAGACTACATTAACAGCATATTAAAGACAAAAGCCTCCTCCTTCAAACTTTCAGTAGCCTGACATGTCAGTATGCTGACACGACCAAGATAGACTCTAAAAACAGCCCCCGCTTAACTCCTGTCATAAATAGAGGAAAAAGCTAAACAAGCACTGTCGTACAAACACAGCCGTGTACGTACTTATCTCTGTGATCTACATGTTCCTCTTCATGCTGCCGAAGGAAACCGAAACTCCCTTATTCCAGGAATCTGAGTGTAGTATTCTGGACCTGGATGACTTTCTTGTTACCTTTGTGATTTATTTTCTGTTCTGTAAATCAGCTAGTCCTGCTAGTTTTACCTGTATTTACCCTTTAACTTAGATTATTCAGTTTTGCCACTTGCTTTCAAAGCTATTATCTTATCTAGTTGTTTTTAAGGGAACCTTTTTGATCTCATATGGCTGATTATTGTATGGATGCACAATAACTTTTGTTTCCAATCCTATTCTCTGAAAAAGCGAAGAAAAAGAAATGACAGTAGTGAGAAAACCTTGGTAAAATAGAGTCCTAAAATGTATAATTTTTGTTGAAATTTAAAAATGTTAAAGCTAGTAAAGTTTAAGTACAGTTTGACCCAAAGTTATAAAATGCTAAGCTTGAAAAACATATCATGAAAATGTAGTCTGAGAGTCAAGTTTGTTTGTTTTGTTTAAATAACATCTTTGAAAGCTAAATGCAGGGGTGTAGAGTGTGATACTAATGTAGAAGCAGCAATAAAAAATCCTGATAAACATTTTTTTTTAAATTCAGTCACAGCGAGCAGAGGAAATTTAATATCCAGTCTGTTATCGAGCCCGAATTCTTGTGAAAGTCATAATTAAAAGAGGAGATTCTCAGTACAGACAGCTAAATCTCATCTGGCATGACTTTTGAAACCCCTACTTTGAAAAGCAATTTCTTTAAAAAAGGAAATGCCTTCTGAATATATATTCAGTCATTTCACCAATGTATTTATTAAAATTTTTATTTACTTAAGTTTGCATTTCTTGAACTGCAGAGAGGTTTTTAACAGAGTCAGTGACATCAGTCGTTCGTAGTTCGTGTTTGCTGTGTGGAGGCAGAGAGGGGAGTGATGCTGAATCCTAACCAGCAACATCATCTGGTACCTGTGTTAAACCAGTAGCCTGTGTTGTTTAGGATACTGGTGAGAAATGTTTGCTGCTTTTTGCCAATAGCAATTTCATTACAAAAAATGTTTATGTGCATCCATGAATATTTTTACATGTATGAGATATAAATGTTTAATGATGTATTTGTCACAACTAAAACTCCTCCTGTGGATGCCTGTAAATGTACAACTGTAAACCGTGTACAACTACATTATAGACAATACAACAATGTATTAAACATTTATACACTGCTTAAATATGGGCACTTAAGTAAAGTGTTACCACTCAACATGATGTGAGCTCATATGAATTTGCTTGTAGAATGATAATTTATGACTGCTGTTAAAATGTGTATGAAAGCCTTCTTGAGCTATAATTGCTAATTTGACTGAGCCTACTTTGTGAGTGTACACTTTTATGTTAGAACTGCTAGAAAAAAAACAGAAAGCTATGCAACAACAAATAAACTACGCTGCTGTTGTGATAATATTAACAAGGTGAAAACACTATGCTGAAAAACGCCACGTGTCAGTCATTATCGCATCCACAGCGTCAAGTCCTCCGTCATTTTCAGCGGACGACTTGGTTGCTTAACTGACCGCTCGGTCCGACAGGCTCTCTTGGGTGGTATTGTGGCTCACAGTATGCCAGGACTGCCAGGACTTGCTGGGTAATGGACCAGTACGGAGGCTCAGCTGGGAGTTAAGAGGGAAAAATGCCCTCGCATTTTCAGCTATGACTTGAGCCCCTACGGCACAGCTAATTCAAAGGTGCAATGCTTGGTTTTAGTGTTGGTGGGTGTTTTTACCTTACAATGAAATACAAACTCCAACAACTTCTGAACAATATTTCTCTCTAAATATATTTTTCCTCCCTTTTATTTTTTCTGCCCAACAATCCAAAACCCAAAGTTCAAGTTGAATCAACTGATCAATCACTTTCACTCTGACAATTTCAAAATGGATGTTAAACATGAAGCTGATCAAGTTTACTAGCTTATTAGAAATTGTAACATTCTTAAAGCTTGGCTGAATGCCTACGACTCAAAACGTAATGGACTAATATTTTCCCTCAAACATAAAAAATTAGTCAAAACTGACTAACAGAACTGCAGGGATGGAGAGGTGTGGAAAGAGGCGAGAATCGGTCTTTTATTGTGTTCCAGACTTTAATATCTGACAGCCGGTCGTTTATCATCATGGACCGCTGATGGTGAGGGAAGGGGAAGGTGGAGAAAGCAGAGGCAGAGAGTATCAATATGAATTTTTTATTTGATGGGTTTTATGGGAGATTGCATTTCGGAAGGCTGGCAGAGTCAAGGTTCATGGAAGAGTGAGAGGAGAGAGAGAGATAGAGAGAGAAAGAGGCCAAGTCATAAAGGCAGAGCGAGAAATAATGGTGTCCATACACATGAAGAACACACACTAACGCTTCTGTTTGCAACATGCTACACACTATCCCCACTGTATGTGCATTCAATCAAAAGCATAAAAACAAAGCGCCTCAAATTTTTATCATTCTGCTTGAAAACTCCCGTCACGCATTTTCCACCTTTTGTTTCTTTAAACCCACACACACCTATTTTTCTCTCTCACACACATACAGTACAGACTATTTGTTGCCTTTTTGTTTTTCTCCCTCACACAAAAAACTGTACACACACAAACACACTCAAACTTCTTGGACTGGCTTCAGGTGTGGTCATAAATCATCAGAGTGAGTGGCTATGATTCCTCCAGCACCAGCAGAGCCGGGGGGGAGAGGAGGACGGGGGTTGGAGGGTGGAGCACAGGGCCGGTGGGCCGGCGAGGAGGCTGCAGCTAAATGGCTGCCCTCGCTTCCTGTGTCTGCCGAGGCCAGAACGAGCGACTGCTCAGCCTCTGGGTGCGACACATCACAGACTGCCAACACCAGTGACAGAAACACATGTAATGGTCTGAATAATCCCCTTTAGATGGACTCAAAAACACACACAAACACACACATGAACCCAAAGAAGAGGAAGCCAGGCAAAAATAAAACAAAAAGATAGTTGCTGATGGAGGTAAACAACACATGAAACACTTCTGCGATGCATAGCAGGGTGAGAAAAACAAGTTCATCAGATTTTGCTCTCTTTTGATCTAATTTTCAGGGTCAGTCGACTTATCTGGGCTTTGTTAGCAGTAAGAGAAGAGAAGAATCTGAGGATGGGTTGGGCTGCCATCCGACGGAGCCTGGGGATCTGTTCCACATCAGCACCTTGACCGAAGGCAATGACTGAATTAACCCAATATACCTTGAACTCCACGCAGAAAGGCCCTGCCCCCGCCAGGAACCAAATCCAAGATCTTCTGCTTAAACATTGCGACTTTTTGTAATTTTATAAAGTAGATTCCTAATGAAAACACAATGAGGCTACAAACCTTTGTCTTTTTATTACTTGACAGTGTGACAAGACCCATCGCCAACATGTTACTGGCCCCTTTGTGGCGTGGCAAAATAATACCCAAAAATATAAATTAATCTTTCAAAAAAGATCCAAAGAACACCCATATTGGTGTACAGTCAATGTTGGTTTCTGTAAAATATGACCAAGATCGTTTCATTATCTAAACCATGTTTAATATTGTAATGAAGCTCCCCTTACCTTAATGAAGCAGTCACCTTAACCCAGACTACAATCTTTACCTAAACCTTACAAAACAGTAACTAGAGCTTTGCCACATCATAAAAATTACCATTTTTTTTAATACTGATCTGTAATTGGAAGAAAACACTTCAATATGGACAAACAATTTGTTGTTGACCTGTTACAAACTGCTTATGGTTTTCACATGTCACCACAGGGTGATCAAAAATGTCAACTGTATAATCTCAAAATCTGTTGAGTCAATTATGGGAAGCAGGTTTAACTTTACTTGTTTTTTGAAAATGATCAATTTTTGTTTGTACAAACTTTCCAAGATACTTTTGCTCCTAACCCAACTCCTACACACAATTTAAAAAATAGAAAACACAAGCCATGCATGTACACGCTTGCATACACAAATACACCTCCTGACTTTGCTTCCCACATACAATTTAATTTTTGAAAACCGCACTTTTACTGCCACCCACCTACCATATGCACATCGATGTCTGTCTGTCAGTTATTCTCTTAAACATCCATTTTCTTCCACTCTATTTAAAATAACAAACACAGTGTACGGATAGGTTGAGCTGGAAAATGAGGTAGGGACCGACATCTCCCACCTCCAAGGAAACCAGAGGTAAACATCTGTCTGTTGTGGCTTTATATGGTCTGTAAAGCTGTGCAGTTGCAAATAGTGTGGAGTTTGACACATAGTAAAGTGAATACCAGAAAGATTAGATAACTGTGTTTTTGCCTGGTGGGAGACTATCACAGACACATATTTGAAAGCGTTTTGAGTACATGTGCTGTTTCTCTGAGAACTACTCATACTGTATGGTATTCACACCAGAGTACAAACAATACAAGGTTTATTTAGTCAGGCCTGAACCCTGATGATTTGGGGGTTACATTTCCTCCATTTTAAGTCCTTATAAAACAGTTATCAGAGGAGGAGTTTACTCTGGACTATATTTTTCGGCTTAGTTTGATTTTATTTGTGTAATAACTACAGAGCTTCTGTGTTACGTGTGTTACTTTGTGCCTCATTTATCTGGCCTGTTGTTTGATATAAAAGGGAATAAAGCTAAACTGACAAAAAAATAAAAAATTCTACACATTAACCTGAAAATTACATGTATGATAATTTCTCACTACCAGCCACTACTAGCATAACACACCCAAATTTCCAACCTGAACTGTTAGAGCTTGGCATACTTCCTATAAAGCTTCTCAACGAGCTACATTCATGAAAACGCTGACGTTGTAACACAGGGAACGGGGTGAGGCTAAATGAATGAGCATCGTTCGGCACAGCTTGCAAAACACAAACAAGTTTGTGACAGAGACTCTCAGGTAAACGACAAGGAGATGATCAGTCTACACCAAACATACCAACTACTACTTTGCCCTTGGTTCACTAGTTTTGTTCCCAGACAGTTGCCATTTTGGTGCAGCGAACAATGAATGCTGTTACAGACTAAAAATGTAGAGAAAATTCATGCTGCACTTTCAATGCTTTCACCATAAAGGTGACTTGTTCCTTATTTATTTTTTTCAGTAAGTTGTAGTTCTGTATTAATAACAGACCGTATTTAAAATTAATTTTATAAGAGTTTGAAAGCAAAATATGTATTTATGTGTGACTGTGCGCAGTGGAGGATAGGGGGGCGTAAAAATATTCTTATCTACTAAAGCGGGGGGCCTTCAGAAAAAGTTTGGGAACCACTGTACTAACTGATCCCTACATGCACTGTTGTTCAACTGACAGCTGAATGGATTTGTCAGTCTCTACTAATTGTTCAGGACAAAACAAATAAAAAATAATCAGCAAACGAAGATGATGTTAAACTGAATCAATAAAGTGGAACAAAACGGTGATTCAGGTTGATTATCAGGCTAATATAATGAAACAGACACAACAAGTGGCTCTAAAATTGTAATAGTGGCAATTTCAAAGCTGGCAATGACAGACAACAGTTAGTGTTTATCAAAAATAATTAGGAATGGGTTGTGTGTCTACAAGCCATATGGGAAACATACTATATATCAGACATCTTTATCAGAGATTAACATAACCTTTATTATTGATTATTAAAGATTCAAGCTGCCAATTACTAGCATCAGCGTTTGCTCTGTTAAGCTCAGTTAAACAACTCAAGTCATCTCATGAAATAGTTTATTTCCAGAAAAAACTGACACTTTAGCTTTCTGGAGAGTTGCTGCAGCATCTCTCACTCAGAAATAAAGAATGGAGAGAAATGCTTAAGTAGGTAACGACAGCTTAAACATTTCCTTAATGAAACTAATGTACTACTTTAAATTGCTGGAGGAAGAACAACTTGTTTGTTAGAAAAGTTTGGGGAAAAAAGACAAACAGGAGAGTTGTGTTGGTTACAAAAAAAAAAAAAAAAATCAAGCGAGCCGGAGTAAGAAGGGAGAAACAGATCGAACGAGACTGAGAGTCCAAAATGAGGAATCGAAGATGAGGAGGAGGAGGAGATGAGAGGAAAAAAGAGGGGGCAAGGAAAGGGAAAGAAAGTGGACAGAGACAAATGGCCATGGGAAATGGCTGGTGCAGGAGAGCCCGCCTATGAGACAGCCCTCTCAGCAGCCCTAACACAGACTGATAGGCCCACCGGGCTGCGCTGTACCGCTCCGGTCTATTCCATTTCTGTCTGATTCTTCCCTTATTCTAAGGAAGAAAAAATCACATTTAAAGCCATATCAGGCCTACCTAACACAAAAAAATGTGGTATTAAAACAATATCGTGTCTCTGAAAGCATGAACGCTCCAGGCCTATTTGTTCTTTATTGTGAGTAGTTTCATTTTATTATTACAGTTGTATTTAAAATTGAGCTCCTGGGGGGCATTTAAAAATCATTAAAACATTTTAATTAAAAAATTTTCCCAATGCGATCTCATCTTTTGAACTTGGTGTGCAGTGTTTCCCACAGAATGGCTGTGTCAGAATCACAAGTAGCCTAAAAACCACACATTCAGGTTTTTGTCCACCTATGATTCCCATGTGGATAAAGCTTGTTGTCAATTACGTAGATGACCAAAACCAACTTGCACCGAACGATGTTGCAACAGCAGGATGCACTTACAACTGAGGACGAGTGGTGTGATACCAGAGAGCGTCTGTCTCTCTGCCTGCAACGCAAAGCAAAAATAAAAGTATAAAATGCTAAAATGGGTCGTCAGATATACTTGGGCAGCAGTTAATCAGTTAATATACCTGCGCAGCCTGTTCAGGTAAAGTCTATGTGTGGGAAACACTAGTGTGACACCAAATTATGAGGATTTCTTGCTTTCTGGCTTCCACAAAAAGACAAGCACAGGTACCAAACATTGCTGCACTGTTCTCTATTCACTCCTTAGGCTGACTCCAATCAGTATTTTTCAGTATTTAAACAAAGTTTATGTCTTTTATCAATCTCAGAACCCAAAGGCTATCGCCCGATGACAATTTAGCCTCCAGGGACAATGGCCAATGTTTCACAGCTTCTGGTATAGCCAGCGGAAATCCAGGCAAGACTTTATCTTCCAGTCCTATTAGCAACTTGAGACGCAAGAATGGAGTTGGAGTTGAGACATTGCTCTTAATTTCTCTGCATATAAATACATATACATTTAAATAAGCCAATAATACCCATCAAACAAAAGCCAATGGGCTCCACCTCTTTTGCTCTCCACATGGATTGTTTACCCGTATGCAAGCAAAACCAGATCAAACGTAATTGGTCAACATTTCTTGGACTTCAAAAGGAAACCAGCACGCTTCCAATAACCAAATCTTGTCCCTTGACTACAGATTCTGTATTCATATGCAGATATCTGTTTATAGAGATTACACTTTATTTAGATCATAAAATACTCAAAGTGCTAAAATTACTACATTTTGACTCTGTTCTCTCCCTTTCAAAAAGCATGCGTCTGATAATCCTGTGTGTGCAGAGATGTTCAGGACAATTTCAGATGTAACTGTCTATGCATATGATCTGCACAATAGTAAAAGAGTGCAGGGATTTTCCTGTTAAAGACGAACAATGAGTAGATGGGTGATTACTGCAGGTGCGGCAAAGAGACTTATAAGTTAAGCGGGAGGGAGTGGAATAGAAAATAAAGACAGAGAGGGGTACAAGGAGGAATACGGAGACCATTGTAAACTGTCCATGTATGCGGTCAGGTAAGTGAGTGCTACTGTCGCCATCCCACAATCCCATTACTTTCCCAATAAAGCTTTGGCAGTCCAGTGATTACCTCAAGAAATCGAGAGAGAGGAAGAATCTTAATAGAAATGGGATCAGGGCTTTTTTTTTTTTCGTGTGAACTCAAACCCTTCCTCATCTCTCTCCCTCCATGCTGCTTCCTCAGGTGATGTCTCCAGGCACTGACCAGGTAATGCACCGTAATGGAGTACACGTGTGGGCGCCGGTGGCCTAATGGAGAGGGGTCGTGGCAGAAAGGGGAGTGCCTGTCGGGCTGCCTGATTGAAACTGATGGGCCAAGGTAAGAGGGCCACAGAGTACGGCCACCCAACATGGCCCTCCCTGTCTCATCAAACAGACACACACATGAACACACACACACACGCCCACCTCAGAGTCCATTATTCAATTTGGCCCTTCTAATGACCAGCGAATTAGGCTGCCAGAAGCGATTTGCCTTCTGAGCCCTACTGCTGGACGTACATGCTTTTCTCCACTCTGCATATTAAGAGGCAGCCATTCACACGCTGACAGCCAATAAGCCTCGTCCAATCAGTGAAGTTAGCTGGATGAGCTCGGATGAGGAAGGCATCTGAGACAACAAATGCTTGATAAAAACGGGGTATTTGAAGCGCTGGAAGTACGGTACCCCCCCTCTTAGAACAAATAGTCTACATGATTTGTATCTAAGAATCAAACATCCACTTCATAGATGTGTGGTTCATATCACAGAACGCAAATATGGCATTAAAAATATGATTTGTTCTATCATCAAACTGCTTTTCCCCCACAATAATGAGCACAGAAAACACTTGGCTAAAACTAGAGATGTTCTGACTCCATTTTCTTCTTCCAAATAACGATTCTGATACCTGAAGTCTGCCAAAAATAAATAAATAACTGCTGCAGACTACTAACTGTGAAGGAATTCTTGAGAACTGTTCAACTCAAAACCTGGATGTGTGCTGAAACATTTATTGAAGCTTGATCGAGGATAGGAGGCATTATCATTACAAGTGAGAACACTGTATTGTGCCAGACTAATTCTGAAAGCCACTTCCTGTCCTGCACGAGGAATATTTAACCCTTACCAGTCCCACAATACTTGCTAATGGTCCACATAAGGTCACTCTTCACTCATCCATGCAGATGTAAGGACTCTGTTGGGTGGTGATCTTATGAGTATACACATATGCATGCTGTTGATGGATGTTGGCTGCTTGTGGAGTAAAAAACTCAGAAGCTGAAGAAGCAGGGTCCCGTTTCCAATATATAAATTATATGGTATTGGATCCTTGAACAGACTTGGCAAAAAAGCCCCGAATCAATACTTTCTATAAAATGAAAAACAGACGCTTGTTTTAGGACAAAATACACTCTGATTCAAGGCCTATTTGATAAAATTCCATTACGTCACAGTTAGGATTTCCTTAATTTTTATTTTCAAACATAAATAATTAAATAAATACCACAGCCTTAGTTTTAAACATGGGCAGTAAAAGACTTGGCAACCAGTTCCTCAGGAATTTTTATCAGTCGAACGCTGCTGACTGGGTGTTGTTTACCTCAGCTCTGCCATGCATACTGTGCTCAATCTTGCATCATATCTGACAGTGACAGAGCTATACTGCATTTATTTAAAATGTTATACAGCATCGAATAATATGCAAATGTTGATCTGTAGGCTAGCTGACAAGAGTACCGGAAACAACACATTGGTCTTATTCACGATGAAGACGTATCACTGTGCATATAGATACGTTTCGAGGATGGCTGTTGAATCTAAAGAAGCGTTTTTTGCTTCTTCCTCCTTTTCTGTCGATTTCCTGCCGATTCTTAAGTCTCTTATTGCATTCAGCCTCGCAACAATCCTAAAAAAGATCGCCAAAAATCCCGTCATGCTCATTCTGAACCACGGATTGTATGCATGGACTGGCTTTGTCTCTCATGTACACTCTTGCTCTGTGCAGTGAAAAACTGTCCCCTCCCTCCTTTATAGATTCCTTAGGTGCAGGTTTCAGCTTTAATAATAATAAAACTCCTCTACTTTTGCTTTCTTCCATCTTTTTCAAGGTTGTTGGGTGGCTGCCTCTCCTCTTTTCACTAGGAGCTGTAAAATCTATTTGACAGCTCTGATTTATGACACAACATAGGCACCGGGTGCCTGTGGGGGGAAAAGCGAGTATGTTTGAGTGTGTTTGGAAGTGTGTGAATGTGCGAGTGTGGGTCGCTGTGAGCATGGCCGGCCCACAGAGGACCACCACTGCTGTGCTCAATGCTCAAGCACCCAACAGAGCACGCAGGTAGGAAACTCCTGAAGACCCGCACGTGCACATATATATCCAGATACACCTGTGATCTCATGCACGCACATGCTGAAGTGGCATTAAGAGCTATGCCAACTTGGCAGCAGTCTGACAACATAAAATTTCATATGATGTTAAAGTTTCATGATTGAGCTGATTTTCAGTCCCCTTATAGCTATATTTCTACTGTAGTTTGTAAAAAATAACAATTTTAAAACAATAAAACGCTTTCTTTCCCTGGAAAAACGTATTTTTGACTGTGAAAATTCACATGAACGCCCCCCTCAAGTCGAAACAACACTTTGGAAAGTCAGAGAAAATTTTGGTACACGAGTCGCCGAGTTGAAGTCATATGATGCTGAAACATGGCAGACAAAAGTAAACACTGGGTTGATGGTAACATGCATGTTTGTGAAATATATTTCATGGCATACATGGTCCGTCAACGTGATGTTTAAATGCTCTGAGCAATAAAATGCAAAACATCGTCCACGTGTCTCCCACATTCCGACTTCAACATCTTCCGAACTCGTGAAGTGGGACTAAACGCTTCTTTCGTTGCCTTTTGGATTTATCTTTAGTTTTCTTGGATTATTCTTTGTTTGACTTGTTTTCACCTGGACTTTCCGGCCGCCTTTAGTTATTTGTGTTCTTTCCGTTTCACCTCCGTTAAGTTTATTGAAGTTACCTTTTGCTATTATATCCCTGTTGTATTGTGCCCTGTGGTTGAGTCCCTTTTTACATAACAACATCTAGTGTAGCAAATTTTTTTACAGGAGTTTGAAAGTACAGTATGCTACAGAGCATTTGTAACCTCCTGCTGTGCTCTTTTTCTTTCAATGTAGCTGTTTACTTAAATTTGGAAGTGTTTTTGTCAGTTCTTTCCCTCTGCCTTCCTCTGTCCATCTAACCCAGCACACAATCCTCCCCTCCGTCCTCCTGTTCTCCTCGCCTCAGTGCCCCGGGTGCTCACAGCTTACACCGTTTGTCACATTCAAGGCCGGGTTAGCCGCACTGGGATCCTGCTCCGCAATGAGAGGGATGTGCACATGCTCGAACGTTTTTTGGGTGGGTATGTATGGGGGTGGGGGAAGTCTGAAAATAAATGCAGTGCAAGGACATGAATGTAGATTTGTGTGCGCCTGCACCTGTGACACTGTCATCTCGGAGCTGAATTTCACACCTTGTGGCTTCGCTATTGTCAGGCAGAGAGGAACGGTTGATGGACAGCAGGGTGAGGACAAAGCGAGGAACCTCCACTGGATAAAAAAGGTCGAGACGGCTGACAGAGGGAGGGAGAAAGTGTTCATACACCCCAAGAAGACAAATGTCAGAGGTGGGAGCGGAGATGATGTGGGAGGACAGATGAACAGTTCAAGACGGAGCAGAATAACAGTGAGGGCTACACTATCTTACAAAAAAGCAATATGAACTGCGATTGAATCTTTCCTTGGTAAGAGTTGAAAAGAATCTGTATCCACGGATTTGCACGCAACAAATTTGGTTGGGAGAATCTGATTTTCATCTCCACATGTCCTGTACTATTACCTCGAAAGAAATTCCCCTCCACCACTAACATGAAAGCGGTGGAGTAACTAGCTGCAACAGCAAAACATTTCAATATCCATATCCACTCGAGTCTACACCCACATGAATCTATACTAATGAGGTTTATCTCTGCGGTGATAAAAGGAACCGACACAAATCCCTGCATACATCTCCAGGGCCATGAAGTGTCTCTCCGCCAGCTAAACACACCTCGGTGGTTTGTGCGTTCTCGCTACAATGGTTTTTTTCCCCTCCGTCAGTCTGTTACAGTCATTAGTGGCGTGCTAATCAAGGCTAATTACATTGAGACAGGCAGACACAACTCATTTCTTATCAAGAGGCATTGCTGCTGTGTTTGTGGTGCATGGAAATGTTGCACCACTAAATAAAACACCGCTTATAATCAACAGCTTCTTTGCTGTTAGGTAAATGAATGCAACCATGTTTTCTGTTTGATTGTCATTGTTGCTGTTGTTAAATTTTAATCGGTCTGTCTGAGCTTTTAAAGAGGCTGTAAACCAATATTTTGTGTCGACACAAGCAGCGGCTTACATTATGATGAAGGGACGGAAAACAGCAAAATCAATTTAGAAAGTATGGAAATTATGATTTCTTTGTTGTGTGAATATGCAAATAAGTGAGTAATTGAAGACGTTAATGAAGGAAAGGAAAGAACAGGAGGGTTTGGCAGGGAGGAAAGAGGGAAGATGTGTGAAAGAGAGGAAGGATGTGAGGTTATCTGAGAGGAGAAAATGTGAAAACAGAGTCTCGTTGTAGGCAAAGTCTCTTCCAGGGCGATGGATTGTAAGCGTCAGGTGGTGCAGATCCCCCTCTCTGCCCCCCTATTCAAGTTACAAAAGCTCATTTTGGAGATTCTGCTGGCATGGCAGAAAAGGCCTCTGTTCCCCATTTTCCATATTTCATATACGGCCCATTGGAAAGCATCGTCTGCAAGTGTCATGGCTTGGCACATTTATGAGAGATGCATTGAAGAACTTATCATTTGGAAGATATGCTTAAGTTCAGCATTTTGTAAGTGAATGTGCAGCGTAAGAAAATTCACTTATAAATTATGATCAGCTACACACCATCGATACAGCATGTACAACTACAGGTTTGTGCCACAGAGCTGCAGATGAAACTAAAGATAATAATAGCACATTTTATTTAAAGCTATGTAAATAACTTTTTTATATAAAAAAAAACAAACAAAACAAAACTATAAGATTAATCAAAAAGGAAGGTATGAAAATATTAGGACAGGGCAAACCAGAGACTATATACAGAGGAGGATATACGTTAACTGTAAGCCCTACATCTTCTCATCAGCTAAGTAGCGATGTACTTCAGCCAAATAATTAGGTGCTTCATTAAAAATATTCAGGTTATTACATAAAGTTACGTGAAAGTCTTAGTATGATCCAAATGTGCACAATGCTAAAGTATAGTGTGTGTGTTGTGTTTAAAATTGTCATTCTAAAGAAGCACAGACACGTTTGTGTTCAGCACTGCAGTTTGAATTAATGGTTGACCCTGGCTGACCCCTGTATCGACATGCTGAAGTGTCCTTGTGGAAAACACTTATCCACACTTCATGGTCTACCCAGTCTGTGCTTCAGCTGACACTGCCCTCACTCACAAGGAAGCGAGCAAAGAGATTTTGTTGAGTCAGTGTCACATTATTCCTCTGATGATTGTCTTAAGTAAGCATGTGACCTCGTCTCTCACAGCTAGCATTAGGTGCTAGCGCGCCAGGCACTAAAGCTAAAGTGCTAAGCAACTTATCAGGAGGCTTCCAGCGTGGGGCATTAAAGCTGACTGAGAGAGCGAGTACATCAACATTGGCCCAAAGTCCTGCTTAGTCATCGCTTCTCTCAGTATGGTTGAAAAAGTGCCACTTTCATTCCCATGTTGATAAGGGAGAGTGAAAGGGCCGGAAACAGACCTGTGTAATGCTGATGGACGTAGTCAGTCTCTGAGTGAGCGGGGCTCAAGTGCGAATCGGGGGGCTAGAAATGCAGCATCAGCAGCCGTGGATTTACTTGGATGAATGGACTCGGCTCGTCGAGGAAGGTGTGGGGGGGAGAGTGGAGGGCGGTGGGTGTCAAAGCAAGTGGCTGAGACATGGCTAATACTGCCAGTGAGCTGTGGCCACCTAAGTAATTACTACCTTTGCTGTTAGGCTAATCCCCAGAGCAGAGCAGCAAACTCAGGAGAGAAAAGCTTAGAGTATTTCAGTGTGGGGCTCCCGTCACCCGACTTCAATCGCATGGAGACACGGACCTGTCTCACTCAGAGAGAGAGGGGAGGGAGAGATCATCGCATTTATTTGACTCTATATTCAACAGATAAATAATTCTGATACTCAAAGAACTTCCTGCGAGGAGGGCAAAGCAGATTGGGCATATCTGATTATTATTTTATTATTTTAAGAACTTTTTAGTGCTTCCATCAAGCATTTAATGTGAATAAAAATGAGTTGCTGAAATATGAGCGAGAGTCCCGTAATGAAAATGCAGAAGACAGATTTGTGAGCTGGCCTCTCTTAAGTTAATTAACTTTTTTTTTTTATTACGCTCAAACAAGAGTGAAGTTCTTAATGTTTTCTGACGATGCATCCCACTAGCCTACAGGGTTTTTTAATACTTTGTAGTAAGGATGCAAGATCTTACATACATTTAAAGAGCATCTACATAGATGCATATACATGAGCCTGCGAGTTAACCCTTTCATGCATGGATTCTTAAAGCCTACAGGTTAAGATGCATATACATACAGCAACTCTAATGGTCACAGTTGGATGTTTCATGTCAATGAAGGCCAAAATGCGGGGGAAAAAAAAAAAAATGATGGTGTTTCTGGTTTGTTTACATCAGAAATGTTTCTAAATATATCAGTAAATTAGATCTTTATGTTTATTCATGATAATATAAGAAAAATAAAATGCTAGATTATAATCCATAACTTTAATTATAGGTGACTACAGTTATTTTTCGTTTAATTTAGTCTTTATTCAACCAGGTTCGTCCCACTGAGATTACAAATCTCTTTTACGAGGGAGACCTGGCCAAGAATGTCGGCAACACAGAGTTATAACAATTGGACTGGACTCAATGGATTTCACCGTAGTATTAAAATTGTTCAGTGGTATAATATTCTATAAAGTTTAACTTCTTTCTTTAGCTGGTGCCGAAAACCTTAAAGCTTTCCTTCCCCATTCAGTTTGGACTTCATGCATGAAATGTCAAGAGAACGAAGAATGCGATTTCCATATTTCAAGTGTAAAACAGAAGATAAGTAAATAAGAGGTTTGCCAAGAATGGCTTTATAAATAAAAATGTACCTGTGACTGAGGCGCTGTGCACCTGAAGCAGACTAATTCACTTACAAGTATAACACACAACGATGAGAACAACAGTTTGTAATGAATCTCAGAGCCCCATGAGGACAATGAGCAGAAGCATTCATACACAACTTCTTCATAATCAATAACAGGCAAAAAGGGTAACCTTCACCGATTTCTTTTTAACACAGAAAGAAAAGTAAGACTTGTTTCTGTAGTAAAATCCAAATAATAGTTTAACAGAGAACTAAGTACCCTTGCTTGTATACAGTATATATTTAATACTTGGGAAATGTATCGTTGGTAATTTTTTCAAACAAAAACATAAATACAAGAAATTTAGACACAAAACATTTCTCAGATGAAACACTAGTACTGTATTACAGGATTAGTTATCATTAAAAAGAATAATAATTTATGTCACATGCTAACTTATTTTTTTTGGATCAGCAGTTACTCTGGTCAAGTATGATGTCTTCTGTAACAACTGCTGCTACACATTATTATGTGATACAATGTTGATTAAGGCACATGTTTGATGGATGTGCAAGAGGAAGAAAAAGTGCATTTGATTTTAAAATAAAAACAACTTCGAAATGCAATGAATGAAACTTCCATGCAAGTAAAACAACTAAAACACAGAATATAAACTACACTATTTGCTCATTTAAAACCTTCTGTATAGGTTTAATAGCCTCAAATTTCATACTGTGAAGAATTTAACACTGTAACTGTACGGCACCATCTGTGTTTGTACACCGAAACAAGGACAGATTCCACAGCAGTCTGCTGACGCTGTTAACAACTTCAAACTTGACAGACAAGGAAAACAAACGGTTTATTACAGCTGCTGCTCAGCTCCGCTCTTCCTCTCCTGAACATTACAAAGTCTACAACGAGCCAGCTCAGCATCACTCTGCGTGTATGAACTGCTGCCGTGAGGGTTTACCTTTGCGTTCGGAGCGTTTCTTGCGCCTCCTCTTGAACCTGCGTCGGATCAGGCAGTAATAGGAGCCCACGTTCTGCGCGCCGTTGGTCAGAAGGGCCATGACTTGGTCACGACTGACTAACACTGTTGTGAAAACAGCTAAAACAGCCTCTCTAACAACACTAGACTAACCTGCGCCTGATAAAACTTCAGCAACACATGGTCTACCTGTCTGTCACCTGCCTGCCAGTGCTCTCACGCTCGTCCCGTCTGTGCTGCCGAGCTAATGATATTCACAACTCCACACACCTGCAGCGTTTCTTTGTTTCTACTTTAGTCCGTCCCTTGTATCCGAACTCTCTTTCCCTCCCTCCCTTTCCTCCTCCTCCTCTCGCTGTTTCTCTCCTCTGTTGACTCCATCTCCACCCTATCAGTAGTCGGGGAGGAGAGGCGATGGAGTGTAGTGTGAAAAAAAGAAGGAGGGGACTAGCGGAGGAGGGAGACTCTTTCATATGTTTGTGAATTAAACTACTCAAACACTTTAATCCTCTCTCAAATAAACGGACGTCTCCAAGAAGCAAAAACATCCTCAGAATCCCATCAGTGAAAACAAACGTGTGCACTAAATACAACTTCAATATGCTCTCTCACACACAATATTCAAACATGCTGATAAAGCTTGTTTCAGAGCAAATAAATGTTCTTGTTGCGCGCAGTTTAAGTCTAAAATCAACATTTACATTTCTTGTTTTTTCTTCCCTCTATACCTAGAAGATGCTCAGGAGTGTAAAGATGAGAGCCAACTCAGAAAGAAACCCTCTGCCTTCCTCTAGTGGTAATATTTTGTAATTACATCTCTGAAGGTCCCCAAAAAAACATCTTCCAAGCACCGAGGGCCCACTTATGATTAAAATGATGTTGATGATCCAAGTTGAAAGTCATATTTCAACCAGTATCCAAAAAAAAGTCTATATGAGGCCAGAGGACAAAGACAGGAGGACAAAGGGGAAAAGAAAAGTGACCAAAACAACAGAAATGGAAAAAAGTAGAGAGAAAAAAACAACTCACCTTTGGCTCGGGTGGGATGTCTGTGATCGGAAAAACCTGATGGAGACCAAGAGAAGAAGAAGATGTTCCAAGTAAGTAAACAGCAGAGACTCTGGCCGCCTGTAAAAGATCTGGAGTACTGACAGTTCACGTCGATGTGAGTTAGTGGTTAGACACAGATGAAGTGAAGGTGCACACACTAGATTCATGTTCCATTAGTACTGGTTATCCAGCCAGGTTTCCACATCAGGAAACCAGGCAACTGTCTGAAAACACTAGTGTTTCTTGACGGTCAGAGCTGTTGTTTGCAGTAATTGAATTCAGGTCTTTCCACTGTGGGAGACTGGATCCATTAATTTAGCTGGAAAATAATTATATCTGATTTTAATTAATTCATTGCCATATAATTTGAGTGTTTCTGTGCTTCCCCGTGAGCACTGCATTTGGAAAACACAAGGCTCTTATTAAGAAATTACTTATTATTAAAAAAACATATGACTAAATGCGACTTAAATGTGTTTCCTGGAAAATAAACAGGCTGAAGGTTAACAAAAGGCCTCGAACATACAGTATAACCCACATTATATATGTCTCAGAAGAGAAGAAAACATGTTCATGGACTTGATTAAAGGCACCACAATCTGTGACATGAAGCAATAATGGTGATGAAGGTACATTTTGTGGGTTGAATATCCTGAATATCTTCTAGTTGGGTCACATTTTCTTTCTGTTGTCTTCTTGCTTGCTTCCCCTCAATTTATATTTGTTTAACCTGATGGTGTCATGGCTCTGGTTTTTGGTTTAGTTGTTTCCTGTTATATTTTGGTATATTCATCCTCGTGTGTCATGATTTCTTTCCACTTCCTGCCTGTGTACTTGTGTACTGAAGCCTGTGTTTTCCCCTCACTCTTCTTTGTTTCACTATCCTGTCTTCCCGCCCTGTTTCACCTGTGTTTGCTGCCTGGGTCCTCCTGTTAGACTGGTTCTGTTCTTTGTTTTGCTTTTTGGTTTGTACTTACTTTAGTTTTTGCTTGTGGATTACTCATGTTTTTGTTAGCAGCCTTTTCGCCTGCCTTATGTTGCTTGAATTTTGGATTTTGGACATAAGCTTTCATCAAAGCTCGCTTTTGGTTTTCACCTGCCTGCCTCTGTGCTCTGCATTTGGGTCCTCTTTTGCCAGACTTGACGGACGGTTGGTGGTTTCAAACATTGAACATATGTATTATATTCAACAGGGTTCATTGCATGTATTTATTGTAATCGTAGGATTGTAATGTATGGTTGAGTATTTTCTATATTTTTTTTTAGTTTGTAGGCACATGACCTGTCAGGTGACCAATCTGTACAGGTGCTTGTAATGTGTGCATCTCCACTGATGAAGGGCCTGTTACCGCAACGTCACACAAAGGTTATACATGTTCACTGGAGCATTTGCTAGCATGCAGACTCTCAGCACCTTTACTCAACATGTTTGGGTGGTGCATACTTGTGTACATTTTCTGTATATCCTGCGCAATCCCCTCATATTCTCATCGTACTCGTATCGTATGTCAACAGTGACAAGTTTTCCTTGTTTTGGCTTTGCTTTAGCACTCTGGATTTTAAATGAAACCATGACTAGGAGTTTTGGAAACATTAAGGATAGTAGACGAAGGTGTCTTTATCCACACTGTGGCAACCAAAGTGTTTTTAAAGCACCGGTCACTGTTTCTGTTCTGTTATCATCAACACACCAACTTCAGAAGCATCAGTGACCATGAACAAATGAATAAGTAAGAAACACAGTTGACTCACTGCAATGTATAGTGGAGCAAAGTCTATTACACTTTTCCACAAGAAGTCTCCAAGAGATTCAAGAGGTGGCAATTGAAAAACTACTTGAAGCCCAAAAAATGCCAACTAGATATAACAGTTAATCTACAGGCCGATGTGAAAAAAAATAAATAAAACAAAATCCCTTAAAGCTCCACAGCTCTCTGTGGTAGATACAGCTGCTGGGGATAGAGATGATAGTAAAGGAATAAGAGACGAGGAGGGAGAGAAGAAATAGAGCCATAAAAGCTTGGGAAGAGTAAAGGAAGTGTGAGGGAGGATATAGAGAAAAACCCCTGAGTGAGAGAGTAAGATAAAGGATGAGGCGAAAACAGGCCAGAGATGTGGTAATGAAGAGTGGGAGATGAAGTTGTATGAAGTGAGGAAAGGTAAGATGAGGTGACGAGTTGGGCAAAATAAAACTGAAGAGCTGTAATAATCCAAAAGAAGGATCTGTTACATTTGGGGTCTCTTAAGGTCAACGAGGCTCCTCAACAGCTTCCTCCTGATGCTCGATGAAAATCTGAGCTGTAGCGATATCAACCCAACTGCCGAATAAATACTGACAATGTTTCTGCAAAAAACGTTTATGTTAAAACTTCACATTTCTTTATGTTGCAACATGTTTCTTTAGATTCCATTTTTCATTTTTAAGTTGTGAAAACGCTGTGTTTGTGGCCTGGTTAGGTTTAGACACAAAAAACACTTGGTTAGGGTTGGGAAAAGATCATGTTTTGGCTTGCACTGTAAAAATACCTGCTTTGAGCACCAGAAACACAGCGGAAGATGTCCCGACTTCTTGTCAAATGTCTGTTTTTTGTAATCACAAAAATTCTCAGCGGTCTCCCTGTGGTTCCACGCTTACAAATATTGAAACACAAGCTCTTACTGTGGTCACTGGCTTGGCAGCCCTTCTGACATTGCTCCACTGCCATCCCCTCCACCACCCGATATGAAAGTCAGGTTACAAACATGTAATGCGAACGTGATATGATACGTTTTGTAGTGACATCAACATGGTACGTAGCCTATGACACGTAGAAATGTGGATGGCTCAGTGGTTTGAGGAAATGTGAAACGTGAACAATTTATTTTGGTGAGTGGGCTAAAGAAAATTAGTTGATTTTAGTAATCAATTAATTGTTTCAGTCATTTATAAGCAACAAAGTCAAACATTTGCTGGTTACAGCTTCTTAAATGTGAGGCTTTGCTGCTTCTCTTAGTAAATGAAGAGTCTTTGGACTCTGGGTGAAACAATTTGAAGACGTCACTTTGGGCTCTGGGAACTTGTGATGAGCATTTTCAAAATCTCTTGACATTTTATAGACTAAACAAATAGTTGTTTAATCGTGAAAATAATCGTTAGTTGCAGCTCTAATGTAAAATGTTCCTAAATAGCAAATCAAAAGGATTTGGAGTAGAAGTTTGCCGATCAAGCACACAAAGTTAAACTGAGCAGAATAAGAGAGAGAAAGATGTTGCAACAGAAACAAAACAAGACAACAACCGAGAGGCAGTCGCACAGGGAGAAAAATAAAAAAATAAAAACTGTGGAATGAAAAAGAGAGCCAGCCAAAAGATTCAGGATAAGAGTTGTGGGGCACAGACGTCAGCCTGAGAACGGAGATGATGAACTGAAATAAAATCCAGACGCAAATTCATTCATGCTTCTGTGTACAAGCCAACGATAACTCCAGCTGGCCAAGTCTCACCACAACTGCCTTGGCTGGGTGACCGCTATTTGTTTTGCTTTGTTTGCTGAAGGGGAGACGACTCAGTCCACTTCCCTCTGTATTCTAATTCATAGAGACTGCACGAGCTGCAGACGTGGGAGAGCAGAGTCGGTGCGTGCCCCATCAGAGGCACATTTTGTTCCACTGCTTTCTCTCTCTTGGCATTTTCAACACATACTGACTGGACAACAGTAAAGAGAGCTGCGGTCGCCGAGCCAATACTTTGTGGTCATCCAGCCTGAATTTAAAGTCGTTCCAGACTCCGAAATAACAGCCTCAACTCCTGGTGGCCTTTTGCAGCGGTTTTGACAGAGAAACACAACCATTGACAAAAACAACCTCTTACACAGTTTCGCAGAAAGGCAATCCAGGCTACTGCGGTGAGCCCATCTGTTGGCTCATACGGTAGATGTACTCACAGTCAACTAAAAAGCACAAAGCTCTAAAAATAGACTCAGTGGAACAGTTTTTATTCTTTTTTTTTCTTTTTTCAAGCCTTTCCAAAGCTGTTCATGTGAATATTTACGTCAGTACCAGGGATGCAGACTTCCAAGAGCTCCATCAGTTATTCAATTACAAATTCAACTGGGCCAGATTTTAAAACCGAGACATGTAGATGGGCCAGATATGTTCAGCAGCCTATTCGAAATGGTTTTCATTGTCAATTCTATATTTCAGTGTTGACAGAGAGATTGATCAAGCATAGCGTTTGTGAGTGTCACAGTGCCAGATGTTTTGAAAAGCTACTAAGCGATGTCAGAACTGCTTCACATGAGAAAACATGGATTTGTGATAGACACCTGACTCATACATCTTGCTTGATCAGTGCTGCACATGTGCAACTCTCAACAGAGATGAGTGAGATGGCTACACTTGTTAGCTACTTCCATCATTAGCTCTGGAAAAAAAAATTATGTGTTACTGATCAGGTTGTAGAAAAGACAAAAACAAAAGGATTAAAAAAAAAAACCCCTGTAAAGGGTCAAAATAATGTTTGATATAAACATTACATCAGTATTATTCCGCCGAACAAACTGTTGCAAAATGTCAGATTTTGTTGCTAATTTTTGATTTACTGGTTGGGCAAAGAGATGGACAGGATACAGGAGGAAGATAAAGAAGAAACGAGAAATTAATGATAAAGGAATTAAAGAACTGGAAAAGTCAAGACCTGGGACAGTGACAGACTTTGTGGTTCGTTCACTATTTTCAGAGCTGGTGTGCCACGACAGCAGATCGGTCGATCGGTCGATATTCTTAAAAATACACAGAATATATACATGAACGCTTGATCCCAATGATCCCTCAAATGTTGTTATCAAACATTTGTTAGAAAGATACGTAACAGATGACAGATATTTTACAGTAGCCTACAATAACCTTTATTGTCCTAAATGGCATCAGTGCGCTGAAAGAGCAGACTTCACATTTATTAATTAGAAATTACCACAAGCATATTTTTCTGCATTATTATGTCTAAAAATTGCATCTCGAACAACATATGAGCCCATACCGATATAACTGTGATAGGCCAATATCGGCTGATAATATCGGCCAGCCTATAAAACGGTCGAGCTCTACAAAAAAGATCTGGATATTGAATTTTTTTAAAATCACCAAAATGGAGCCAAATGGTCAACCTGATGGTTTCAGCAGTTATGTTGGCCTATGTGTGCAGCTTAACATCAATTTCCATGATTTAATGTCTTCTGGATCCAGTCTAGTGAGGTATATGATATGAGAATGTAGTGACTTATATATACATCAGATCTATAGATGTGTGTGTGTGTGAAACACCATATCAGATTTACTGTCTGTATGCTGGGCCACCCTGGGATGCTTCTGGGCCAGATGTGGCCCGAGGGCTGCCAATGAAAAGGCTGCAGCTCAATCATGCTTACTAGTAGTGACAGGAGACTTTACTTCCTAATATTGTTCAACTACCACAAAAATATTGAGGGAAAAACTCTCTGTAGTAATACTGTAATAATGTATAACCAAACTGCAGCAATAGGAGACACTTCAAAAGGGGTCAGGTGTCAAATAAGGCAGCCTCATTAAACCGATATGTTGACGCTCTCACTTTTACAATGCGCAAACAAGACCCTTCAGCTACACAGCGCTCAGTGCTCATTAGTATTTAAAAGGAGCCCTCATTAAAATCAAGTAACACAAACCAAAATCTATCCATCTAACAGGCTATTTCAAAGCAAAAAACAAAACTAACAAGCTGAAGAACTAACGAACATCTGGAGAGGAATATACAAACAAGGAGGCGAACCTCAGGATGTTGCTTCAGCTGCATGTCAGAGCAGTTATCTCAGTGGAGAAACACCTACAGACCTTGCATGTTGACGTGTCCTGCGATGCCTGAATACCTTAACATGAAGGCAGATGAAAAATGTCCAGGCGGGAGAAGAGTTTCATTGCCTTGTGAGGAAGCCACGTTCCTAAAGCAACACCCACTGAACCTCATCTTGTGCACAGAGTTTGGCAGGAGAGAGAGAGAGAGGGAGGGAGGGAGGGAGTGATTGTGTGTGCGAGATTAGTTGAGACAGAAGGGGAGAGCCTCTGAGAGCTTTCGGGAGTTGAATGTAAGTGTAGTGTGTGTGTGGTGTGGTCATATTAGCGTCTAATAGCGGCGGACCTCCTCTCAGGTCTTTGAAGGCTGGAGTAGGGTGCAGAGTGTGGATGGAGAGAGATGCAGGGGGCTTTGGTTAACTCAAAGTGACCAGCGGAGAGAGTAAAAAGCCATCTGAGACCAGGCCGGACAAAAAATTAATTCAGAGTGGTTGATTATGAAAGAGAAGGATTATGAAAGAGACAGACATCCAGTCAACTGCGCATGAAAAGAGGAGTGCGTGACTGTAACCCTCGCCTTAAGCCAAAAACTAGGCCAGTGGCTCGGTAACCACTGGCCACACACACACTCCACACACACACACACTAACACACACACAGGCGAGCCAGGGTCCTGATAGACATTAAATGCCACCCCTCCCCGTGACCTAGCTTTCTCTCACACATACATACACACACACAAAGGGGCACAATTTTAATTAATCCATCATTTAATTAAAAGTGTGTGTGTGTGTGTGTGTGTGTGTGTGTGTGTGTGTGATTGTGCTGTGATTTATTGAGCGTGTGTGTGTGTGTGTGATGTGCTGTGATTTATTGAGCGTGTGTGTGTCTGTGTGTGTGTGTATTGTTCTTTCCCCAATGCAACCCTGTGAATGTCTGGCAGTGTTTTTGTTGTACCAACACTCGTCCAGCAGAGGGCGGCACCGCCACAAGATGATCAAACATTATATGCAGTATGTGCAGAGTGATTAAGTGTTTTTCATTTTGCCTGCATACTTCCAATTCAATTCAAAGTATAGGTGCTGTAAATGCTCACGTGTTATTCTGCTCCATCCTTGAATCTCGATGAAGTTCAGATCTGAATGTATGTGTCTATGCTGTGTGCATTGTCCAGTTCCCACATGTGAATTTGTGAAAAGTGTAAAAATGAGTTGAGTAGGCATAAGTGAGAGCAAAGGTGGTGACAAAGGGGACACATCCGATCAAGCACTCTCGTCACAAAACTTTACACACTAAGATGAAGAGAGTGAAAGGGTTTTAGAACGGCTGCCAGCGCTCTAAAAACTTCACACTGTGCAGGCAGTCTTATCTTTGAAATAAGCCAAACACCTACCCTCAAACTCAATGATTTAAACTGTGAGTTAACTGAAGTGAGCCGTCTCCTGTCTGGAATATTTTTTTTTCACAGGATATAAGCAAAGATTTTAGTAAAATCTGATACCTTCAAGGGTTTGTTCGAAGGTATTTGGCTGTATTTCCAGTGTGGCTCTGTGGTTTCCCTGCAGAACTTTTCTGTATTCAGATCCATGTTCTGTGCACCATTTTCAGGGAAAACATTGTGATGCTGAATTGAGACATCCTGAGAAGTCTATGATGCATTTTTCAGTGCTGAAAGCTTTGAGGCGATGGGTAGAATTCACAATGACCAGTGTCGATACGTTTCTTGTCATATTTGCAGTTTTGTGGGTTGCCAAAACAATTTTGGTTGCATGAGGTGTAAGGAGGGGCATGGTCTCTAAAAACTAGTGTTGTCACAATAATGGGAATTTCTAGCTTCGATACAACACCATGAAGAATATAATTTCAATACCACAGGTATTTGAGACAACATTGAGGGCATACAATTTTAGATTGTTAGTGCAGTTGATCGATACTTTGGAAAATGAGCATTGAAACAGTTTCAAATTTTCACAATCTTCAGTATGTTTATCAATAAATTGATATTTTTGACAATGCTACTAGAACCCACCACGACATCACCCACTGGTTTGTGGATTATGTTTTGAAGCCTCAAGTTTAGCATTACGGCCGTCGCCCATCTTGGTTTTTTGGAATAAGAAGAGACCATATTGGAGAGAGGCTGGAGCTAGGTAGGACATCCTGATAGGGTCTGGCTAAGGACCCCGAGGACACGCTGTGGTAGTGACGGCCTGTAGCAGACCCTTTTACCCTAAATGGCAGCATTATTTACAAAATAAACATCATGCTACATTGAAGAAGACTTGAAACAAGTGGTGTAGATCATAACCTCATCAGGAAACTGTTTACTGTGGTAATAAGTAATGTGAGAAGTAGGGTAATTTTCTCATAAACATCCGGACATATTTTTGAAACCAGTGGAGTCGCCCCCTGCTGGCCATTAGAAAGAATGCCGGTTTTAGGCACTATCGCATCAGCTTTAGTTTTCAGATCCAAAAGCTCCATCAATATCTTATAAGGTAATTTGTTTAACCTTACAATGATACATTTCAAGGTTTAGCAATTGGCTTAAACACAATTGTCAATGAGGGAAGCCAGTGAGGGATTGTGCCCTTGAAACTGCAATAAAGACGCCTACTGTTGATTGGGGCAATGAAGAAGGGGCTGGAATCTGCAGGAGACAATGTGAACCTCATGCCCTCCTGATGAAGCTTCCTACTGGCAGGTGAAGAAGCAGCTGGTGGCTCCACATGTATCACAGGAGCCACATGGCCTCGACACCCTCGCCAACAGTGAGAGGTAGCAGTGACAAAAACTGCATTGCATGTGAAACATCCTCTCCGAATCAAGGGAGAGAATAGGGGAAATGTCGAGAGTATAACTAAACTTCTTCTGCCAAAATGTGAGCACAGACAGTCTTTGGGGTATTTGCCAGATAGCACCGAGCTGTAGTGTATTCTATGTGGTGTTATGGACGAACATAAATATTGTGAGGACGCGAACAGCACTCACTGTCACAGAAAGCAAGGCCAAACAAGACGGGGGTTGCCTTCACCACAAAAACAGCCTAATGTGAGGGAAAACACACGGACACACAACCATCCAAGAACTATCTATAAACACATCAGACTGCCAAAATACTCTAGTGACTTCTAACAGCTTAAAAAAAAATCTGATTATCCACTTTTTTTTAGAAACCTCACTGCTGCTACTTTTTACTGTTTCTCTAAACAGGAGCCTGCTTCTGTTCTCTATAAGACGGCCTGTAAATAGGAATGACTTAATTCTTCCTATGGGAGTTCCCTTAAGTTCCCAAGCCGACCATCGGCTCCCACTACTGGGTGTGGTCCCCTCCTTAACCAGCCGCCGGCTCTCCGCCTGGGACAGATCTGCTCCGCTGCTTGTGGCTTTGGGTTCTTGGCTGGGCCTTGACCACCAGTTATGTGTGTGTACGTATATGCCTTTGTGCATGTGCGACGTAAGCCTGAAGAGAACAATGGACGGCTCTGTGTTAGCTCCTCTGGCAAGATACACACCTGAAGGGCAAAGCCAAGAGGCTGTAACAAAGTAAGGGCAGCAGACTTTGAGCCACACTGCAGGTCTTTATGACTGTTTATGAAGTGATACAGTCAAGTGATATGGTTTCACTGCGGGCTTGGCAATGTATCAGTATTATTTTTGTTACTGTGATACAAGACTTTATATGGTCTTAGATTTTACACACCATCAAGTGTTGTCTTTTCCTGGTTTAATGGCTGCATTACAGTAAAGTGATGTAATTTTCTGAACCTACTGGACTGTTCTACTTGTCCTAATAATTGCCTTTACCCACTGAGGCCCAATCCCAATGCACCCCTTGCCCCTACCACTTGGCCGAGGTGAGGGGGTCATGATTCGTGTTGGGATAGAGAGGCAGGGTGAAGTGTTAGGGCTACATGGAGGTTTTTCAGAGGTACAATTCAAACCAAGGGTTAAGAGACCTCTCTGATATTTCAATGTATTATGGTCCTTTTTCTCTATATCAAGTATAAAACAATCACTACTACTTTGATACAAGCCCCCAGGAAGAGTGGCAGGCTTTGAAACCAGCTTTCTTAGTGACAAAACCATGTAATTACAACGTCACGTAATGCGCTTGGGCCCAAGAAGACTTTTTCCCATGAGCTTACACTGTAAAAAAAAAGCGGCTGTAAAATGGTGGATACATTTTCTGAGCGTTACAACCCTGCGAAATGACTCGTTTCACTGTCATAAGTTGAGCCACTGGGTCCAATAAAATTGAAAATAATAATTTCTATTCAAGTTAGCCAGACACTACACCAGAAGTTAGCTGGCTTTAGTGCGCCTGCTCTATGGGCCCCATAACACGAGTCATTGTATATCTGGAAAGTCCTCCGATGCTGTATCCAGGTGTTAATGTAACGTCCTTGCTTTGCTGATGTCTCAGTAGCTAATACGCTGGCTAACGTTGCTGATTTGTGCATGACAGTCCTACATTTTGACATGTTTCAATGTTGTATTACCCCCATTTGATAGCATATGAAGCCCGAAAGCACACTTCTGTCCAGCAGCAGATAAATGACATTGTGATAATGCCTGGATTGCCACAGTAACACAAGAGAAATAAACACAGCTGAAGATGGTTGAGTCTGTTTACATAAATGCCATTGATGACAACTGATGATGTGCAAGGTTCTTGAAGGGCTGCCCCATTTCATAGGGGGAGATTTAAAACCTTTTGTATCTTTGTTCTGAGGGGCACTCGAAAATGAGGCGTAGGGGTAAAAATTGATAGATATTGAGGTATTTGGTCATAAATATTGTAATATTTGACTGTATTGCCAAGTCCTAGAATTTTAGAAGTATTTTTGAAGAAATATCAAGATACATTTTGTGCATCACAATATAGCCTAAATATACCGCAATTTTATTTTAAGGCCATATCACCCAGCTGTAGTTTAACCTACATTAGCAATATAAAGCGGCAAGATTTGTCTATACACAGACCTCCAGGCATCAGATCCCCTCTAACTCCAACAGTGTGCTTCTTCAGTCTTCTTTGAGTTTCCTTTGAACAACTGGAGGTGCTCTCCTGAATACAAATCAAGCTGAGCTATTTTGATATTGTATGAATTCACTTGTCAGGATTTTCCTCGTGTCAACTCTGGCTCAGTGGAGCTCCAGCGAGCAACATTTTGACAACGATCTCAGGGAAATCCTTCAAGGTTTGCACATCGTCATGGCAACATGGTCAAAATCCATCCGAGCTGGGCTTTCACGTTCCAGTTGCAGGATGTGAATTTGGATATATTTAATGTGGAACCTTTTATTTTGTTTTTTTGGCTGATAAATCAGGTCACAGGTTCAGGGAAAACAATAATTGAGATTGTGTCTGTTAGAGTGTGAAAGTGACACATTCCTGAGCCAGAACACGTCAACACAAATTACCTGACATTGTTATTCAGAGCAGCTGACAATGAGCAGTGTTTTCTTTCAAGGATGCTTGAGGAGGTTTTAATAGTAAACTGACGTTGTGATAAACGCAGTGGGACTGGCAGTATCCCAGCATACTGTGTGTTTATTATGAGTTGCTCATAATCTACAACAGAATTTCTCTCCTGCTCCCCGTCATGCTGAAACACGGTACATTTCTCCACACCTTTAATAGTCCTCCCCCTCTTTATTATACGTTACAACATAGATGTCAGCATTTTTCCCTATGACGAATGAGCCTCTCTTCTCAGCCAATTTATCTTTTCTAGCCTGCTGTGTGTCCTTGTTGGTGGCACAACCTTCCATTTCCTGTGTTACAGCGAAGAAGGGGAGGACTTGAGGTCACGGGGAAAGAAATGAATCTGGGTGCAGATGGGAAAAGGGGGTATCTCATTAACAGGGCAAGGATAGATGTGCTGAGGTAGAGCCAGACGGACAGAGAAATAAGACTGGGACACCCTGATAGCACGGTAAAATGTGTTTAAAGAAATATTAAAGATGCTACAAAATCCAAACACAATAATCAGCTCACTTTAATTTCAGTAGATGGAAAAGCCGATGGAAGCTTGCCCTGAAAGTGTTGGATTGACTCACCCACTCACTCACACACACACACACACACACACACACACACACACACACACACACAGACACACACACACACACACTTACTCAAAAGGTTTTACTGCACTGCAATGCGGTGTGACATTGAGGATAATGACTGCACTCACGCACACACCCGTACACACAGACACACACATGTGACTGCAAAAAAACACCCGTGAATACACAAGGGGGATGTCAAGGTGAGCAGACACGGTCCTCCACGGATTAAAAGGAAATACTCAGTTAAAAAGCTTTGTGGGGTCATTTGTTATTGGACTACATGGAGGAACAAGGAGGAGGTCGTGACAGGTGAGTGTCGGGGACTGCAGCAGACTTTCGCTGACGCTCATTAAGACTGTCAATTAGCAAAAGTACTCCCACCCAAAGGGCAAAAAAAGGTTGCTGACATTGCCTTCAAAAATGACCCATACGGCAATTTTCAGAATGACTTACATCAGTGTTTTCTGATCTTTCAACCCTGAATATGACTGAATTTCCATTTCATGTATTTAATTTAGCCTGACACTGTTATCCCGGTGGCCAGTATCTTGTTTGTTTTTTCGAACCAATAAGTGGTCATTTTCATTCAACACAGAAGCTGCAGTAATGGTTGCTAGGAGCAGCATTTCCATTATAAGAAGCCAAATCGGGAGTTGCTGTTTTTAACAGTTACCTCATTTCAACGTGTATAGTTGAAATGAAATGTCATCCACACATCCATCCGTTGCAAATTTTGATATGCTATGTTTTATTGATGTAACATGACTAAAGGTAGCTTGTCTGGCAAACAGCTCATTTTTATCGACTGAACAAACTTCTGTTGTTTCTCCGGAGATGACAAATTACATTGAAAACGAGCTAACTAAGCTAGCTTATGTTACAGTTATGCTGAGGAGGATGCCATTAATGTTTACATTCCATGCATTTCACGAGGACAGGCCTCTCACCGAGCCATACAGAGTAATTAATTATCATGCTGACTATTACAGCTTGGGGAGGACTTAACTTGACAAACCTTTTTCATTATTTGGGTTAGGGTTAGAAACTGTGTGTCATTTCCAGTAAAGATACATCAAAATATCACAATATAAAACCTGTGTTTTGTTTTTAAAAGTACATAACATAAGAAGATAGGCTATCAGAGGAAACTCACCCATCTTAGACTTGAGTGGTTACCTCTCCAACCTGATCTCAGTGCACAGCTGATGGATACATATGTTTGTTTACGTGATGTAACAGAAGTTTATATTTAATGGATTCAGCATTGAATAACCATTACAGGTTAACCCCTGTAAATATCCTAGACTTCCTACAATATACAAACTGTTGCGAGACTTGAAAGTCACTGAGAAAACTCACATAATTTCTGATGACTGCTACACCTTTGAACAAAATGAAACTTTGCTGCCTCAGGAAAGTTTGAGGTCATCCCAAAAATAAAGCCATAAAAACCCTTACTTTCCTCCCTCACCTGCTCTGATGGGACTACATGAGCCTCTCTGCGCGAAGGGTGCCCACGCAGGTGTACATCAGTGTGTGTGTATCAAAGAGAGTGCATGTGTGCACGTTCTTCTCCTCCTCTGCTCTGTCTATCTGGGTCAGCCATCTGGGCAGTTGCCAAGGCCTTGGTAAAGTGGGCATCACAGCTGGCCAGCAAACACACACACACCCACACACACACAGGACAGCACAGAGCCACCACCAGGTAACATCTGCAACTGCCACCGCCCAAAGCAAGCGTCAACACTGCCACCTGAGCCCTCATTATGTTCTCTGGGAGTCGAGGAGTGAACAGGGTGGGCTTTGTGAGTGCATGTGCAAGAGCAAAATGCTTGAGAACCACTCTGACTGCAATTATAGGGGAATGTGTGTTTGTGTGTTTATGTATGTTTGCATAAATGAGCATGAACCTTCGACTCTGGGTTCATTTTCCTTGAACAGGAATGTGGTGTTAAAGCTAATCAGCCACTTTCAAGATGGAGACCAAATCCCGGCTGCAGAAACCTCTCCAACCTCCTTTTCTTTCAGCCTTTCTGTCGCACAATGGCGGTTTAGGCTTTCCCACACCTCTTCAATCCAGTGGTCGCAGATAGGATTACAACAGAGGTGCTGGAAAAGTAGGCCACCACATGTTGAGTTCAGATTTCTGTGTGTGTGCCCGTACATTGTGAGTGTATGAGATGACACAACATTAAAGTCCGGGTATCCAGTGAAGTAGGCTAAAGCTTACACCTGGTAAAATGAGAACCTTTTGTGGAAAGCCGTTATCGGTAAAGGCCTGTTTTTAGAGGACCAGCAAATGCATGCGAGTATACACAAACACACACACTTAGGACATAAGTGCTCCATTCAGTTTCTTAACCCAATAAATGGTCTCAAAAGAGATTATAGCCTCTTTCATGGACTTGTCTTAGCTTGTCTGTAAAATCAATTAACAGGAGAGATTCAGAATTTCCAGGTGAGACTGGAACAACTGCCTGGAAAAGGTAGAGAGTGCTCTGTGTAAGCAGCCAGTTTTCAGTAAGAAAGTGCAGAAGCACACATGGAAAAATGTATTAAAACGCTTACAAGATCTTTTATAACAACCGTGGCCTTTATCAGGTAATCCCAGACAAATTGCCTCAGAGAAATGAAGCTCCAAAGAAGAATGAGCTAAAGTCCAGTAAAAGGACTGTATCTGTATCTGACCTCCAGACGGTTTTCCTGGAAAGGGACCGGCTTGCATGAATGACCCCCAATTCAAACTAAAGTAGCCTTCAGACTTTTCCATCCATATCTGGGGAATAAATGAAGCGTGATCTGTGACAATATGGCTACTAGACAGATTTAGTGGTGCAGTCAGCTCAACAACAACTCTAACAGTCTCCCCTCTCAGGATTAAAACCACTGAGATGTCACTGAGTTAGGCCTATTTAACCCAACCAACTGCTACACTAAGTCTGCCCAACACGGCTTCTTCAGGCACTGGACAGTTCCCTTGAGTCAATGTGGAGCAGACTGAGTGAAAAAAAAAAGAAAAAAAAAGAGAAAATCAAGCTTTTGCATAAGAAGCAATCAGCGATGGTAGAATGGTCTTGGGAAAGCAACAAAAACATGTGACAGCCTCTTGGCACGCTGTTGTTGGTGTCAATGTGCCAGGCCAGAAAACCACAGAGGGGGAATTGGGGCATGGGCAGATGTGCCTGTGGCTCTGGGGCCTCCGTCCCTCTGTCAGGCCTCCCCTCCCCCCCTACTCCTTCATTTTCCGCTCTTTGTTTTTTCCTCTCTTTCTTAAAGTCTTCATCTGACTGCCCGACACACGCCAGCGCAAACATGGTTGTTTCCTTTTACTGCTGAGTGTTAAAGCCTTAAATTATTGAATGTTTTGCTCCCTGTGGCCGACAGCAGAAGACTATGGCTGCACCAGCGGTAAATGTATGTGCAGTAAGTGTATCAGGTGAGAGAGTATGTTGTTGTATCTCAAGTGATTTCCCCATTGATAAATGTTAGAAGAAAGACAAGGCTGCCCATTACAGACAACCCAATTGCCAGATTATACTGTATATTAGCTAAGTCTATATCTGCAAAACCACAGATAAGTTAAAACTGAACGTTTCTTTATGCCTGTTTAGGTTGAATTTTCTATTTCTGTCTTTTCACAACACTGTGCTTATGCTCTGCTTAGGTTTAGGCACAAAAACCACTTGGTCAGGATAAGTAAAACATTCTGGTTGCCAAGATCCCAGATGGAGATTTCCGCAAGGTCTCCTTAAAAAAACACCCACTTTTGAAGCGACAATATCCGCTGATAATGTTCACAGCTCTCTTGTCGCTTTCGACAAGACAAAAACAGATGGAAATATCCCCAGGTGTCCTTCCAAATATCCACTGGTGTCACTTGAACTGCAATCAGCTGTTTGCCAGCCTAGTTTGCTGTAATAATCGCACATCTGTCCCAACCAACTCCCCATGTGAAATATGGATAATAAAAGTCTGATATGCCACATTTAGTACTCATGTAAACCTTGGATGTATCTGTGGTTTGCAGACACGTTAACTGCAAACATTGTATCGTGGCGACTGGGCTGTTTCAGAAGATGGAGTATTCAGACCAGTTAAAACACACTGAGCTCTAACAGTGAGTCAGTATTAATACAAAGGAGGGCTGAAACATCTCTCTGGGATTACCATGTGGCCATAGCTGCCTTAGGCCTGTCCTACTATGGACCAGTGAACAAAGCTGGTCTTCCTTGCTCGCTGGGCTGCTTTCTATCCGTCTTCATGTCTACATTTTATTTATTTTATTGCATTGCATTGACAGTGTGACAGCCTGTAGCCTTGGAGAATTCAAACTCTATGATGTTGCAAATTTCCAAAAAACACAAGAGGCTGAAGGAATTCTTCTGAGAGAAAGAGAAGAGCTCTGCAGAATTACGAATAAAATACACAACGTTTTAATGAATCACTGCCAGAATTTTCAAGGGAAAAAGATGACAATATGATGTGAGTACTGTGCCATCCTTTCATCTAACTATCCAAATTATTCAGGAACAAGTTCTTGGAATCAAACCGCTTCAAGATTTCACACTCAGTCCCTCTTCATTAGGATAATATTTTAATATATTCCCAAGACTACTGTCAGCTAAAAATGACCTCTCATTTTCTGTTATCTGTTTGTATAGTGGTTGCAGTGGTTGCAGTGGTATAGCCATTATGCTGCAGGACTGTATTTGACATCTCCTTTCATGGGGCAAAGGCCACAGTTACATAAGTGTTACTATTTTAGTTTGGTAACTCACATGCCTCTGATGGAAGGACCGAACAGATTTCTGCCAGTACAGCATCCCTAATGGCCAGTTTTAAAGTACCCCTAAAAAACTGCAGAGAGACAATATTCAAGTTTTTTTAATTTTTTTTTATTTTGTGTTATACTTTATTGTTTTAATAAGCATGCTGTACTTCTGGAAAACGGCCTTACTCCTTAATTAATAACTGTAAGGCATGTTCATTTGCTTTGGTGGAAAGTTATGCTGTGGACCGGAGGACTAATGATTCAATGTGATGCGAACATGCTGACTCAGGAGGGTTTCAAAGTCATTTGCCCGTTGGGTCACTCAAGGTAAACCAGGGACCGAAATAGAGAGAGAACAAGGGGGGGCAGATAAACACCGAAGACAATGAGCCAGAGCGCTTTTGATAGAGAGGAAATGGCACTATAGCAGCAAAGGTAAACGTAAAATTAAGTGCTTTGTTGATGCAGCGAGAGAGAGAGATAAACAAACTGAAGAACAATTTACTGCATTCTTATTCTTCTGACCTTTTTAATTCACTTTATTTAGTATAAAAGAGTGGGACTGAAAAGCAGTGGGTACAATTAGATCATTGAAATGCAGGTTAACAACATCTACACTGTTAGCTTCAATGACCAAACAAAGTGGCCCTTGATACTGAAGACACAAAAAAGTCTGTTGTGAAAAGCAGGAGGTAACCTTTCTTCAGAGATTTCAGAAGACATGCCAACATAACATGCTCTGTGCAGTAGAGCCAAACCAATACATATCATCCGCAGATATTGGCCTGTCACAGATATATTGGTTATGGCGTTTATGTTATCCAATATGCACCGACAGACAACTTTAAACTGCAGAAAATGATGCAAGGAGTAATTTATAATTCATACATTACCTGTAAAGTTTACTGCTTCAGTGCACTGGTGTCATTTTAGACAAGTTTATAGTGAAACTGTAAAATATTCTGACTCCGTTACATATCGTCTCTATCTCACAAGTGTTAAGTAAAATCCACATTTGAAGGATCAATGCAAAAAATGTGTGTACATCGGCCGATATATACACCGATCAGATCAGAGCATTAAAACCACTGACAAGTGAAGTAGGTAACATGGATCATCTCATTGCAGTCAAATGTTCTGCTGGGAAAACTTGGGTCCTGGCATTTATGTGAATGGCACTTGACACACACCACCCATCCAAATAGCGTTGCAGACAAAGTACACCTCATTGTGGCAATGGCACTCCACGGTGGCACTGGCCCCCCCAAGCAGGACAATGCACCCAGCCACACCACAAAAACTGTTTAGGAATGGCCGAAAATTTGACAAAGAGCTCCAAGACTCGACCTGGCCTCCAAATTCCCTAGCTCCCAATCCAATCCAGGATCTGTGGGATTTTAAATTGCTCATAGTGAACATCTACGGGATGTTTGCGAGCTGGTAGCCCGAGGCCGGATGTGACCCTTGAATTACCTAATTTCGGCTCTTTGATCAATTTGTTCGTAAGATAATTAGCCTGTTCATTAGTTATGTCTGTTGTAAGCACAAAAATACTCATACTTTATTTAAAAGTTTGAACAGAGGTCGTTTAAGCAGAGAAATTTACCAGAATCAAACTGAAAACCTGCTTCTAGATTTAAAAGGTTCATTGTTTTTTTTTTTCCCCTGTACTTTTGAATATATAATGTTTCTTTTTCAATCTTGAAAACTAATGAACAACAAGGAGAAAAAAACAAGAAGTGCATTATGCTAACACATTTAATTTCTTGGATGTAAAGGTCAGACACTGATGACGGAAATGTTTGACCTCTTGGCACTTTACCTTTTTAAAAAAAACAGGTCCTTCTTAAAAGTAGCTGAACCGGCTTGCTCCACAAGGTACATTTAATACTACTGTGTACAACAGCAAAGCAGGGAGAAGTATTGGAAGAACTATCTAGTAAAAGAAAAGACAATGAACCCAGACTGCTCCAAACATTATAGACCACGCTATGACAGTGAAATTGTTCAGTGTAGGTTTGAACTACTAAGACAGAACTACAGGAAATACATCTTGTGGTATTTTTGATTTAACATTTTTGCATTTTGAGTTTAGTTTTGTATTAATTTCAAGCAAAATTGCAAATTCATTCTATGCAGCAAATGATGTGTGTGTTAATGTGTGTATGTTTGGACATGGGAGGGATTAAAAATAGTTTTTCATCTGCAAAATTAGAAGCTGGCAGAAGACACTTGAGTAACACTCCTCTAAGCCAAATGCTTGACGGCAGTGAAAACATGAAAAATGGAACTGTCATAATGCCTCAACAAATCCACACTGAATCATCATCTTCTTTAGTGGAGCCTGCTCAACACAAACAGCAAATTCATGTTTTGAAAACTGCAAATTACAACCTAAAGGCTACATTAGAGCTGCAATGGATAGGTTCACCCTTCTTGTCAGTGCGTCTGGAGATTCGTCCCATTTGCTCCAACTTCTTTTGTCAGGCATGGACGCTTCACCACCGACAGGCAACAACACATTAGTACTTCAGAGTAAAATGCAAACTGTTTTCTTGGACTCACCTATGCTCAACCCTTTGTCTGCTTTGGTACAACGTGATCTGGTCCTGGCATCACATATGATATGACATGACTTCCAGTTACTATTTCAATTAGGAGTTTCTGAGCTTCTATACAGTAAAATAATACTGTACATTTGTCAAATAACCTGTCTCTATCTCTCAAAGTGAACATGACAGCAAACTGCTTCCACTGAAAAATGCGTTGTAATTTTAGCCCAATTTGCATGCAAGCCAGATTCACCGGATTGACAGAACAATCAGTTACAGAGACTTCGTCCATCATCTCTATTTAAGCACATCATCACTTCACTTATGACAGTCTAATCAATTCAAACAGGCCCTCTCATGGCTTTTGGTGCCCATGTGTATGCGTGCAAGTATAACTGTGTGAGTGAGTGTGTGTGTGTGTGTGTGGTGTCGGGGTATTCCTGGCACAGAGCAACAGCAGATGTGAGAGGTAATTTGGAGCCCAGAGAGACGCTCTCTGATGTGTTACAAAGCATTATGGGTAAATTTGCTGTCATTGAACTTGAGTGGACTTCAATGACACAATGATCTGTTCTCTCCTGACACACACACACACACACACACACACACACACACACACACACACACACACACACACACACACACACACACACACACACAGTTTGTTTTCTAGCTATAGCCTTGACCTTCTGGGACACATTTTTTGTGTGATCATCAGATTCACCTTTACGGAGGCAAAAAAAGAAAGCTTTGTCGCAGAAAAACTGGCTCACTTGCAAAGCACTCACAGGTTTAATGTTTATAATTAGTTAAAGGAGACCTGTTGTGCCTTTTCTCCTTTTTCCTTTCCTTCAGTGTTTTATATACAGTAGGTTCTTGTGCATGTAAAAGACCTCGAAAGTTAAAAGGGTGGAAGTCAGCAGCAAACACGTAAAAATGTATTTTTTTTTATGTTGTTTGCGGTGCTGGCTCAGGCGTGTGTGAGCTGACCAATCGGAGCAGACTGGGTATTCGGGAGGGGGGTCTTAAAGAGACAGGAGCTAAAATAGAGTGTTTCAGACAGAGGGGGGAAAACAGCGCTGCAGCACTGGACAGTATGAGTAAACTGATATGTTTTTAAAGCATTAAAGCATGTAAACCTATTCTAGTAGTAACCCAGGAAAAATGATGAACCTGAAAATGAGCATAATATGTCTTCTTTCAGAAATAAAGTTCAGTGTGTACTCATTCATTAACTTACACTCAAAATCCAAGATTTTGAACGAAACTGACAGGGAGGTTATTCTGTGTACACCCCGTGCACTTTGTCAGGCTAGTAGTCACAGGCTGGAACTGGTGTGGTAAAATGCTCGAGGCCATGTTTATGTAACTAGTTTCCTAACATGAGAATGGGTCACACTCACGCTGCAATTATGCCACAATAGAACAAGAGGCAAAGAGGAAAAGAGAAATTAAGTGTAGTTAATATGCTGACCAGCTGAAAAAGGTATGATTTTTAGCATAAATGTCCTCAGGTCAGAAGAGTGGGCACGATACACTGTTGAGATCACCACACACAAATGGTGCTTGTAATTACAAAAGGGTGAGAGAGGGGAGCGGGGCGCAGAGTTAAAATGAAACGACATAATGGGACAAACTATCATCTAAAAGGTGGGCAGTGGCAGAAGCAAGCAGATGCAAACAGACCGTTGGCAGCAGCATTTTTGACATGAGCAGACAATGAGGTCATGGGCTGCCAAGGCTGTTTTTTGTTGTTGTGGTTCTTGTTACTTGCTCACCCAGGGCCTTCGCCTGAACCCATCCGCAGCATAGCTTTAGCCTTAATGATAATGGCTTACTCCAGGACGTGGAGACTTGTTTTCAATGTCCCTCGACTCATTCAGCTTTCACCCAAAGGGACACCGAGGTTATGATGTTCACTCCATATAACATGGAGCAATGCACAGACAAAAACACACCAGCACTGGCCTAGGGGAGACGCAAAAATGGGGGCAGGAGGGAAGCTCAAAAGAGGAGACGCAGTCATATCCACTGAGTATGGAGGGAGCAGAGAGGTGATTCCATCCACTGAAACTAATGCAAACCTAACCAGTGAGCAGTTCGCAAAGTCAAACAGAAGAAGATCAGCTCTGTAGTTATATAAGCATTATGATTGTGTTTACATCAACAGCCAGCCAACGGGACATAATGTCATCTGACTGCTTAGAAGTGCACTAAAACATGCCAGCAAATTTCTGTCATTTCCTGCATGCAACATTCAAGAAGGGGCCATTTGTCATTCTATCACATCAATTTTTCATATATTGACTGAGCAGTCACAAATGGCCTGGCGTTCAACCACATCACAACGTTAAGTAAGGTACAGTACATATGTTTTGAAAAAGCCAGAGAAGTATAGTGGCAAGGGAGGGCAGAATGCTCTGCCAATCTGCTATTACTAAAAAATGGTGCAGAAAAAGAAAGACATTTTCTTCTGTAAGGAGACTTATTATGATCATTTCCAGATCTCTGTTTTTATTCTGGTGCTCCACTTGAGTAGCTTAGCATGATTCACAATTGTAGGAATTCCTTATTTGTCTAATACTGGCCCTTCTTGTACCCTCTTACTTCATCCTCTTTCAAAAACAAGCCATGTGGGCTCTTTTCTCCTCATTTGATTGTTTATTCATTTATTTATTTTTGGTATTGTTTATTTTTACCAGGACAGCGCACAATTAAAAGTAATTGCACCAGAGTTAGCTAGCAGCTGATTTGCATCTGTTGTCCCTGGGCAGGTAAGCAAAAAACACAGAACGGCAAGTACACTACATAGAACAACACAATACATAAATAAAACAGCACAATACATTAAGGCCCCCCTTCATAAAATCCCACTTTCTTCAGAAATGAAACTTCAAGAAGCCTACCGAGGGGCAGCACCCACTGCTTCAGAGCATCGCCTCATCCTCCTGCTGGTGTGTATGACAGCGTAGTAATATGGGGCACTGAAATAGATGAGGCCAGGCACCCTCTACAGAAACACATCTTTATAACTTTATTCACTGATTTTGGTAAAACCAGATCATATTTTATGAAGAAAATACCTCAGTGATTTCCTGATCGACAAATCAATTTACTAGTCGCTAAGTTATCTAGCACATTAGCTTTGGGGACGGTGGAGGAGGCTGTTAAGACTGCTAACTGCATGGTTAACTGAGCTAACATTACAATTAGCAGCATTTAGCAATTACTTTTAGCAACAAGTAAAACTCTGTCAATCAGAAAGCTCTATAAATCACAGAGTTTACGCAGAGCAGCTGGAGGACATCGGAGGAAATGGCAAAAATATTTTCTCCATATTGCCCAATAAGGGCTGGACCTTAAAATAATATTTTAGGCTTTATCGTGATATACGATATATATCTAGATGTTTTGAAATTTCCTCAAAACACTTCAGAAGTGCTACACCTGGGCAACAATATCAAATATCACAATATTTTTGACCAAATGCCTCAATACTGATAATGCAACAATATTGCAGGGATAATTATTGGGTCTTTTACAAAATTTTAACACAATGATATTTTTGATAAATAATCATCAGTAATGTTGATATAATCACAAAGTAGGTAAAGGCTAGTATTAGAACAAGAACAGTCTTTTTTCAGACAATCACATCACTGTACTGTAATGCAGCCTTTAAAACAAAGAAGAGACAACTGTTATGTCAAATAACGATAATCTCAGACGGTACAGTCTCAAATCACGATAACAATATATATTATAAATATTGCCTAGCACTACATCCAACCAACCAAGCAGCTGGATGGTTGCATCTTTGCACTTTGCTGTGGTGCTGTGCTTGCGGCAGACTGAACAACAAACGAGCTGATGACAAACTGATGACAAATTGTGGGTCAAGGAAGAAAAAGCCGTTGGAATTATAGTATTCAGAACATTACATATATGAAAGATGATAAATCATAACAGGTCCCCTTTAAGCTCTGTCCTCTGAAGGTCAATCTACTCCTGATATTGAAATCTGGACACAAGTGGTCATGTTTCATTGAGGTGTCTTGAGCCAATCTGCAATATCAATATAAGGGCTGATTGAGGTATTTTAATGAAACTGTAGGAGCTCCATAAAGCCTGACTCCTCTTGATCCAATGTTTATTGTAACCAAGTGGGCTCTGGGTAAAACTGCTTGTCAAATCTGCCCCATAGTGCTCTGTTCAAAACCCTGGAACAATTTCCTAATGTGCAGCATTGCAAGTGCGGCGTGACACGAACAAATAAACTGCAGGAGGCACTTTCAATAAATGATAACCACAAGCAGCAAAGTAAGCAGAGCTGCTTTGAGTAACAAAATTGTTGCTTCGCTGTGTTTGCCTTCATTTCAGTCAGCTTTTTAGATGCAGCGTGCCTCTAAAGTGCTGCTGTTGTTTGAAATTGTATCCAGTCCTTCATGCAACAACACTTTCAGACTGACACTCCTCTCTTTATGGACACAATACAAAAGACTATGGGAAACCATAAGAGTAAAGCTGGGTGTATTTTTTTCAGAGCTACTCAGCTGTATTATATCTTCTATAAATGGAAAATCGAAATTGTCTTTACCTAAAAAAAAAAACCACAACTTAACGACAACTGAAAAAAATCATGTTGTTTCTCCAGACGTCAGCAAGATTTCATCAATATCCTGAATTTGCCTTTGACAAATGCAGAACTTGATGTTGAAAGCTGTGAAAAAAATCATTACCACATACCTTCTGTTCATCATGAAAACAAACTGAATTTTCACACATATATCTTCTTTGTTTACACCATTTGCTTTCCTGTAAATAGAAGACCTGAGCAAGCAAAGCGGCCCACAACAGCCCGTCTCCTGCCAACATATACAAAGCTGATAATGAGTGATTCATCAGTGCTAATTTGCTGTGCTAATTTTATCAGCGAACTTCACAGGCTTGAAGAAACCTTGCTATGGCAGAATGCGTGAACAGCATGAAGCTTAACACAGGCACGGTCACATTGTCAAGGAGCTGCCGTGATGTGTGTGCACTGAAATGTCAACGCCCAAGTACATATGATATATATACAGTATATATCACAGATACATCGGTATCTGGGAATATGTTGCCCGATTTGCACCAATATGACGAACAGTTAGAGATTAAAATGCAATTTCCATAATATCGGCATTGGACTCAAAAATCATGTATTGGTCTGGCTGTAATATCTGATTTAGCTCAAGTGAGCTTATTAAAGTTCATTCCAGGCTCATTACAAATGTATTTGCATTTTCCAATCAAGACATATGGGATATGGCGATATTATTCAGGCATTCGTTGGACATGTATACAACCATTCAGAATATGAGTCTCACTTGGGCTCTCACCTGTTTAAGGTCCGCTCTGTGTGTTGCCTAGCCCACAGTTTGACAGGCTGGGGTAGAGATGCCTGCACACCTACTTTTAAATAATTAGAAAGACTTGGTTTTGAGATCCCAAATACATTTGAAAAGACGTTATTTACACCCTTTTTAAAGCTGAAATCTTCACTATAGCTGCTAAGCTAAAAGTGTTAAGCCTGATTTATGCTTCTGCGTCGCGGCGACGGCGTAGCTACGTCGTCGACGCAGACCCCTACGCGGACCCTGCGCCGTAGCCTGACGTGCGCCTCCAAAAAATCCTGACTACGCGTCACGTCGACGCGTCAAGACGCTAACGGCCAGGACTGGGATTGGTCCGCTCAGACCGTCATTCCGGCAGTTGCTTTTCCGGTCAACAGTATAACAACACCGCCAGTTACTTCTGCTGCTTGCATGCTTGTCTCCTATTGCTTGTGAACTCCATGCTTTGTGAGATCCCAGCAGGGCAGGAGGAGTATTGGTGTTGTGCAGCATGTAGCTTGTAAGCCCCACACTGTGACCAGAATGCTACACAGCATATCCGCTCTGACCGCAACTGCAGTGCAAGAGAGCAAGAACCCCCCGAAACCAATCCCCCCCCACCCCCCCTCGCGGCTTGGCGGTGAATTGCAGACCAACGCGTTCCCTCGACGCAGAACTTCGAATGCTCAATGACGGCGTAGGGTCGACGACGTAGCTACGCCGTCGCCGCGACGCAGAAGCATAAACTAAGCTTTAGTGGGTGCACAAGCTCCAAGTCCTGTCAAGGTTGTAAATAATGTCTTTTCATTTTCTATTTGGGATCTCGGGGCTACTGAAGACTTGTATTATGCCAGATGTGCTGTAGCTGAGCAATTTTACATTTTTTTTATGTTTTAAAACAAGTCCCTATCTACTTCAGTTGTTTAAGAGAGTGCTTTACCCCTGTTTTGCTGTGAAGCTCCAGAAGTGTTTTGTGGACAACGACACTTGTGTGAACAGCTTCGTAAGAATATCGTCTTTTTAGAAAAAAGGGTAAAAACTGGAATATTTTGTACATGTAAACGGAGTCAATGAACTTTGCCATTAGAAACTTGACATATTGGTAAACGTCTTGTCCCAGCAGTATGGCTCCGACGTCAGTGCCAGCCAACCAGCTGGAGCATTTGGAAATATGTGTGTGCATATGTGTGTAGCGCTGTGTCGATTTGACATAGCTCTTCCACTTATTTCAGTCCTTATATAATAGAGATCATTTCTGATAAATGTGACAGCAAACTCATGTCATGACGCAGTCAGGTTGGAAGTGCCTACTGCTGCAGGGAGACAACAGCATCACTACAGATCAAATGTTACTCACTGAATGGATCCAATAAAAAACACTTGAAACACTCCCTAAGCAGACTACTGAAACAACAAATGGGTCTTTAGAAAGGTCTTTTACAAGCTTATTCATCTGTGCTTGTTTGTATCCAAGCCTTCGCTTTGATTGTGTTTCAGTCAGAGGGATTTTTCTGTTTTAGTTTTTAAAGTTACAAACAATATTGAAGGGACAGCATATACAATACATTACGATCTGTATTCCCATCTGATGCTTGTTTATTTGTTGTATTTCTTCTCAAAAACAAAAAAAAGTGTCACTTTTGCTGTTGGTTTTAGCATTATCTTTTCGATTATAATATTAAAGACTGGTCAGTGGAAATACATAACATTGGGAATTGCTTTCTAACCAACACCAGCAGTACTGCAGGAAGTACTGTGTTTCTGTGTCAGAGAGACGGGTCGGGGAGTGAATCATGTGGTTTGGGGCGCTGTATGTTTCAACATCACCTATGGAGAGCAATCTGCTGTGGTGTTAGGCTGGGGTTTTTCCCTGCCAGCCAAAATCTAGGGTGGCTTAATGTGGAAAAAAGAGTTTCATTTTTGTAAATTGTTAAAAAAAAAATGTAAAAAGAAGTCAGCATTGCCCCGGTGTCGGTGCCACCTTGTCATAAGGGCTCTGGGATTTTTATATGTTTTGATCTGTGGCAAACACAAGTTTATGATACCTAATTGTTTATTCAGGAAGACTATCTTCCTGACTAGCTAATGTTAGGCTGTAAACGAACTACATCGCGATCGCATGACTTCAACGTTACAACACTAAGCGTCTTACTACACTATACTATACAAACACTTAACTATAAACTAGTCAATACACAAATTCTAAAGTTAAGAGTTGTATAGTTTGCAACTGTAAAGACGGACTAGTGAGTTGATGAGTGTCTGTGTTTGGCGTAATGGCGCTTAAAATCCCAGACAACTTTGTAGTCTTATTGAGCTACTTGTTAGCAACCACCTTTTTAGAGACAAAAACAAAACTTTTGTTAATCACAGACATTATTTCAGGCATTCACCAAACAATTCCATCAACTACATCTAACTTCTGTATAGGTTTTGTGACTCATTTCTGCAGCACTATAACATCACAGTTGAAGTATTAGTAAAAAAAAACAGAATTTATAATAAAAGCCACATACTGTACTGTACTCATGTTCAATTTGGGATTTTTAAAGATAGTACATAAAGAGGGAGGTCCACCTCTGATACTTTACAGCTCTTTTGGGAATGTGACAGAGAAGTTGAGATGGATTCAGTTTACCACTTTAGCTCTGCAACAGAGGTAGGTGTAGCATCTCCGTGATCTCTTTTAGCCACTGGGTCCATCTGCCTGCTCTTCCATTCTGCCTGGATAGCCTTGCTTACTGACTGAGCAGTTTGCTGTGTGGCGGTAGGGGGTGCTAAGCTTGTTGAAAACCTGGAGTGCACACAAATGGCTCATGCATGCACAATGTCTGATACACACACTCCATCACTATTAATATTTGAAATCCTGCAGTTCAATGTCTTATCCCTCCCTTTATCCCGTTCTTTTGCTGCTAAAAGAGCAGCTCTATACCATCCATCTTGTTTGTATGGACTGGCCCCCCAGTGGGGCAGGGACTACTCAGAGATTCATATAAGTGGAAAGTAGAAATCTCAGAATCTGTCATCATCTGTGGTTGCAAAATGCGTTTTCAAGCCTATTTAGGACACATTTATAATCCAGGGGTTTAGCAGCTAACCCCCTGGATACTGTACTACAACTACATAACTAAGGTCAGGGTGTAATCCTGTAATAAGTCATATTTTTACTACAGCCAAATGACCTCTCCTCCTCAGGTTAGAAACGAATGAAAAGGATGCAAACAAGCTGGTCACTGGAGAGAAAGCAACTGCTGCCAGTTGGTGGCAAAGTTGGTTTGTAGCACATGGGAAGTGGAACCAGCAAATCTTAATGACACTGTGTTTTGCCAGCAGATGCAGGCACACAGCAATTGAAATACTTATTCCCATCTCAGAATCAATCATCCACAAACTGTTAAAAGAGTGAGTGTGTTGTCAAACTCAGCTGACAAGCCTCAATCCATCAGAGAACCAACAATAATGTGTTTGGTGAGGAGTGGAAATATGTACAGGCTGTGAAATACATATTTTAAAACGCTGCCCTTCATGTCAATCCAATTTAGTACAAACCCTGAACTATAAAGTAGGTTTTTTAAAACACAAGTCATGTCCGTCAAATTCCTTTTGTTGTTTCTGCAGTATATTATACGTTTTTGTTGGGGGCAGTTATTTTCTGCGTCAAGGTCTTAGGTTTAAGACGGTATGAACCCTACTGGCCCTCTTGTCATCTCGTCCTCAGTCCAAAAAATATATGAAGAAGCAGCATTTACTTTAGTTAGTTTAAAAGCAAGCTTAAAAATATTTTATTCTTTTCTACCTTTGACTGAATCTCACCAGAACTCACCATTATTCACCATACTTTTGAACTTCAGTTCTTCTAAGTGCTGTGCAAAGATTAAACAGCCTTTGGATATTAATTGTGCTCAATAAATAAATAATTTCCTATAGAAATCAATTGATGCAGAGCTATGCCAGAGACAGCACACTCCATGTGAACAGCTGATCGTAATGAATGAAGATTGATTTTGTAGGTAGGGCTGAAAGGTTAATGAGATTAACAGTGAGGTTATTGCACATTCATGTAAGCTTCAACAAACACGCCTGCGTGAGTTACACTCCTGTGTGTCATTTCAGTAAAGTTAATAAAAGAGTAAAAATTTCAGTGCGAGTAAAACTCACCCTGGTGTGTGCAAAACTCATTTTCTTCTCTATGCTCACACACTCATTCTCTGATGATTTCAGCCATAATGAGTTGAGTATTATTATTTTTTAGGCCTCAGCCAATTACACTTTATGACCAGTTGAACTACGTCTTCTCTATTGTTGTTAACATGGCAGTTTACACACACAGACACATTAGAGAGCACATGCACAGAGACGCACACACAAACACTTTAACAAAATGCACAACCATTCTTTCTTTATCACAGACACACGCACACACTTACTATCTCCCTATATCCAAAGAGCTAATTATAGCTTTCCCATTAATCAGCGACAGCTGTAATTATACTAATTCCAGTGTGTAATCTGATCAAGGTGAGGAAGATCAAATCACAGCCTTTCTGTCCTGCTAGGCTTTACGGGGGGTTCAGTAATGGTGGCGACAGCGGTGAGGTTGTAAGGAAAATTGATTTAGACCAAAACAATCTGATTTGACTTGGTATGGTGGCTGATTAGTGGGGCAAAGTACAAGCATGTGTGTAAATAAAGCTATCTCTGGTGTCTGGAGGCCATTGTGGCTGCTAAATTGCTTTTTATTAATTTAAAACTGCTTGTATTGTTAGACTGTAACGCAACCAACGAGGAACGGTTGTCTACCTACAGTATTAAACTTCTGTCCAATCTTCACTTCAATGAATAGATGAATAAAACTTCTTCAGCTCTCTGTGCACACATCTCTCTGTGCTCTGTGTGTGATTATACCGGCAGATAACTAATGCAGACATGTGTGATTTCTATTAATAATGGCTGCTTCCGTAAGTAGCACCGTACTGTTTTATCTGTGTGTGTGTGCGTAACCATTGTGTGAAAGTGCCAGATTAGTGGTAGACTCATCTGTAATCATCTACCCAAGATGGTGATAATTGGTGACAATATGTCCTTTTGAAACTCAATATGTGAACAAATCTGCATACGAGTGTTTACCATTTTAATATTGAGCAGCTCAACTCTACACCAGATACAGAAGAAGACTAGGAATTAGGGATGTCCCAATCAAGTATTTTGCATTCAGGACCTGATCAAAAGCAGTAGAAGCGAAATAGTTTATTTACAGTCCTGAACTGGGAGTTAACTAGTTGTAGCGTGACTGCTGTAGTAAGCTAGTTAGCCGGGCATGCTACTGGTTTCCTTACATTTCATAGACTGCTTGCAGTTTTGCTGTAAGTTCTGCAAATGTGTTAACTGCAGTTTGGGTTTTGGAAAACCAAACACCTCCCTCCAAACTCTTTACAGAACCAGTATTTTTTATATTTCAGTTCTGCAGTGATGAACTTAAGTATTACAAGAAACTTTCTAACTGGTTATGAAACCAACGCATCCTCATATCTAAATGAATGAATGGAGCGATTGCAACCAGTGATTCTGAAAATGACATATCACCGCTCCCAAGATAACATGACCGTTGCAGCATACCAGCGACAGGCCTTCATAAAACGCTCACACTTAGGTTAGGTTTAGGAAAACATTGTGGTTTGGGTTAAAATAACTACATTACGTATATAACTTCACTGTCTGACTTGACTTTCGCTGTCACACTGGACCCAAAAAAGCAGTCTCCTGAAAGTTAAGTGCCTGCTGGACCTGCACATCTGTCCTCGACCTCCTCCCTGTGCAAACTTTGTCACTGTTTATACTACTTCACTTGACTTCTCTGCTGCAATAATAATTACTACAGCCACTAAAAGTGGCCATCTAACAAGAAACATAAATGTGGGTTTTAATAAGCTGCTCTCTCACTAGACTGATATGGTAGTTTTTCTGATGAGGGTGGGCCGTATGAAACAGTGTCAAGTTAATACTGATGCCTCTACATGGCCTACATATGCAAAGATTGGCTATTTCTGTAGTATCATAGTACAGCGTTTGTATTAAAAAATGAATATAGGAAAATTGGTAGCTTCATATTCAAAATATGGGGCAGCAGTAGCTGTAGCTGTAGGGACCAGTCAGCAGGTAGTTTGGACTGGTAGTTGAAGAGATGAGCAAGGCACCAACCCCAAAAACTGCTCAGGACGCCTGATGTGGGGCAGTCCCCTTGCTCTGACACCTCTCCATAGATTAATGCATGTGTATAGGTCCTGTTGGTGCATATGTTTGAATTTCTGTCCTGTGTGTGTGTTAAATTTACCCAATACGGTATATATATGGTAAAATTATTCTTCAATTGACTTTGGTATGGGCCTGAGTTACATACTGTATCAGGCACTTGGAAACTGGACGCTCTGATTTTCACATAATCAAAATGCCACCAATGAATAAACATACTAATACAGATGATGTACATAACATGTCACCAAGTAATAACACCTAGGGTAAATCATTTATACAAGAAGTACATAGAAGTGCTGTGACATTTAAGTCATGTAAACAAACCGCTGCCACTGAAGTATTATGAAGTTTAATCAGTGATCCAGATGCAGTAGGTCCCATCTGTACTTTGTACAGTGCAAAACAGATGTCACCGAGACAGTAAGCAGACTGACTCTGCTGGGTCAAATCTACACGATCAGTGATAGCAACCTCTGTTACGGCTTCGCCTCAGTGACTACATTGTTTTCACATCTGTTCACCGCTTCCACTTCCAGGTTCCAAAACAAATGGGGCCTTTGATACCGGATCCATCCGTCTCCTGTTGGTCACAGGCACAGATGGAAACCAGTGTACGTGTACGATTTTCTTTTGTACGACAGCTAGCGAGGGCAACAAAGAACTGTGAGAGTGAGAAATAGATCAGCAGAGTGTGGGTGCAGTGTGTGATAGCCCGCAGGTACTCTGCAGATGGATTCTTCACATATAAATACATGCTAATCAGTGTGATGCAGTGTTGTGAGCCACTGGACCATACAGAACATATGGTGCCGGAGAATCTGAGGAGAGAGAACGCAAATACAGCAACATAATTATATTATAATATAACGCAAGGTTTACTTTAAGATATTTCAGGATGCTGATGTTGATTTTCTCATTAGACCGCGTGACTGTGTTCAACAGGAAAGACTCAAAATCACTCACAATCCAAAAGCAACACTAGAAGGAAATGATTTATGTGGACTAGAATATAAGAAAAGAGAACAGATGTTAGAAAGGTCTTTTGAACAGAAGCCAGATTAAGTACAAATGAAACTAAAGCAGCTTTGTTTCAACCTTGACCTTTTGACTCTTGAACCTGCTCCCTTTGTTTCCCTGGATTTTGCTAATCGGCATAATCTACTAAAGCACACCTCACAAGCTGCTCTGAGTAAGGGCAGAAACACAAAATGTAAAAATATCTCCCACTTTATTCTAACCTTGTCGGCAAAGCTCGGACTCCTGGGGACATTTTCCAGACTCGATCAATCTCATATGCGACTGAACAACCGAGACCACGCTTGCTGCCTGTTTGTAATTTGGGGACACACAACCATCTGTTACATCTAGCCAAAGCCAGAAGGGTCAGCGCACCTTCGGACTGGTGTGGGACAGAAGTTTGCAAACTATGAGGTGAGAGGGAGAGTTGTGAGGCAAAGATACTGCATGAAGTGAAAGGGACATGTGCATGCAGGTGTTGGAGGTGAAAAAAAGGGGAAGTTAATAATGGTAGTGAACACAGACTGAGATATTGGTTGGTTGATGTTATCAGTTGATATTGGCCTATCATAGATATATGCTGTCAGAAGAACTTAAAACCCAAATCTTCATCAAAGATTGTACTCCTCTTAGAGTCATAACTCAGTCAAATCTAATCACATAGGCCTGACACACTGTTCTAGATTCAGTAAGACTTACACTTTCCAAGGACACCATTATCCCACTTGTCTATCACAAATAAACAGCCCTATAAACCTGCTAAGGTTAATTCAGCAGGCTTTAATGGTCCAACATTTAAACAAATACATGCTTGTTTCTGTCTGCAGGGGGCCCAATGTGTCCCGACTTTGAAAGCCCCTGGTGAGGGACATTAATGCAGGTATTCATTAATTGGCAAAAAAAATCCTGGCGGAGGGTAAAATCATTTGTTACTGAAAATGATTTAATTCCTTTAATCATTTCAGCGGGCTGGAACTCAATAATGTGGAGAGCAGTTTTAATGGTCCTTCACTAATGTGGGTCAGCCCAGCAGGTTTGCTATCAAAATTTCAACAGAATCTACATATTTCTGTGCACACGGTTAGCAGAGGTATTAAATATATATGATGATGATTTCTCTAGTGCAGTATTTCAAAATGCTCTGACTTGAAATGCTTGAACTGAAGTGGGAGACCGACATTAGCCTGACATCTCAGCAATGCTCCTGGTTTCTGCTGATTGAGCAAAAAACCTTCAAGATGGGTTCTCAACATGAGCAGCTGCACATATGGTAAATAGAGTGTGCGTGGATGTATTTCCATATCTTTGTGTGTGTTTGTGTCAATGTGCATGTCTTCATACAGAGGAAAAAATAAAGGGATGAACTCAAATCAGGATTCTGATTTAGCCACCTTGCAGATGCTGAGCTCCATACATAATGCACAAAATTCATTCATTACAAGTCCCAGCTGCAAGACCAAAGGTCATTCTTGCAGCAGTTCCCATTTCATTTCATTGGTGCACAGCTTAGACGCACGTGAAAACTATGGTGCTCATGACACAGATGAGTTATTGTGGCCCAGTTCCTGGTGGTATGAAGATTAAATCATCTGAGCCAGACACCTTTGTAGCAACAAGAAGAAAAAAATGATTAAATGAGGTGTGTTATCATCACACGCAGCTCTCATCTTCCATCATTCAGTGAGGACCTGACACTGTATCGTGTATCATGGGCATCAAGCAGAATACAGAATGTACTGAGGGATGCATACATGATGTTTTACAGTCCATTTATAAAGTGGGGATTGTAAAGTCTTTTGTCAGTGTCCCTCTCCAGATTTGCTAGCTGATTCATGTATTCATGGTGGCACTGTAGGTGCATATATCGGTCTAATTTTTTATTTAAGTGATTACAATACAGAAAAGGATGCTTGGGGTGACTTATAATTGCTAGATTCCTTACTTACTGACTCAGTGTACTGATGTAATTTTGAACAGCAAAGTTTATTTTTAACCTGTAAAATATCCTGCCTCCGTTGCATTTCTCTGTTATAAGTCACAATGTGCATCAGAAACTCACTGAATGGCATGTAAAAATATGCAACTGGGTTGTCACAAGCTTCTCAAATGGCCGTCTTACTCTGCTTCCCAGCAGCAACACGACACACTGTAACTGTATGAGTGTTGGCTATCCTGCCAAAATTGCGCTAAATATTTATTACAATAATGGAGGTGAGGTGGAGGCAAGATGCCACAGGTTGTATTACAGGAATGTTACACACAGAAATGTCTGAACGCACAGAGAACAATGTCTAAAAATTCAGCTTTAAAACCACCGCAAATTAACTACAGCTCTAGCTCACATGTCTACATGCAAAGGGCTGTTTTGCAGTCTGACGATGTAAGCAAACAAATATGTGCTTACATCGACGAATGCAAAATATGTGTGTGCTTGTTTGAGTCTGATACAGAAGCAGGTCATGCTGTGTGCGGTTTAGGAGCATCTTCTCCCTATAGGAGTGGAGGATGAGGGAGTCTGTATGTTACAGAGACAGGCAGAGCTGACAGCATTGTTTTATGCATTTCTTAAACTTTTCAACACCTTTAATCTATAAGGAAGTCCTTACAAAGGCAGCAAGGTGCCATCACCTGAACGCTCACGGGCACAACCCCCATGTAGCAGCATGCGTTGATCAGCATCTTCTCAAGGCGGCCCTCCTTCTCTACCTGACAGTTCAACCCCCACAGCGCCCAGCAGGAAAATGGAGACAATTTAAGAGGAGTGCATGGGGGGCTGTAAATGTCTCCTCTTGTCAGTAACACCAGCAGTGTCAGAGCTGTCTCTGACTCTCCATGAACAATAACTGCACCATGGCATAAAAAATAGAAAATACTGCACTTCCATAAAGTTGAGGGACTTGTAAGAGACAACATTTTAAAAAGCAATGTCAAAATTGATTCGGAGGATATCTTGACTTTTGATCTCTAGCTGAAGCTCTAAAAACACTAGATCCTACACTTCCCACAATGCAACTAGATTAGTTTCTTTTGTTAAATACCCTCCCACTGCCTTTCAAACTCTACAATCAGAGTTCGTACTGAAAGCTTTCAGTTGAAAATGTAAAATCTCAAGCCCAAGGTAGAGTAAACCTTATGACATCACTATGACATCAACTGGGTTATTGTTTTCAGACTTGAGAAAGCTCCTGGAGAGCCACAGACATTATTATAGAACCATTTTTAGTATTTTTTTTTTGCAGGCCGAGTAGTGCTTCCAGTGATGAGTAAACCGATCTAGAGTGAATGAGTCACCACAACATGAAGGGACACAAGTGGTTTGTGGACATACATAAATGCATTTCCGTGGCCTACGATTGATCATCTGTACACAACAAAGCAAGGGTTTTGAGACTGAATCGAACAGAGGTGAGTGGAGGAGACAGGCAGTGAGAGACTAAAAGAGATGGAGGAAGAGTCGAGGATCCCCTGATATTTGAGCCATTCTAAAAATAGCAGCACTGGAGCAGAGATATGAATTGTACTCCTCAAAGCCCTCCGAGAACAAAAGGCAGAAAGAAAGAGAGCAAAAGCTGCATGTTTTCTTTTTCGATGTAAAGGTGAAACAGGAGGGGTGAGCTGAGTTGGCAACGGCTACATGTATAAGTTACACCACTGTTTATGAACTCTGTCTCGTACAGAATATGAGCCCTATTAATTTCTGGCTGATTGGTAACGTTACTCCTCATTTGGCACACCGGTCATTGGAGTAACTCCAGGGTTGAAACATTCATGCTGTCAGCACGCCGTAGCTTAGACACGAATTTGTTTTGCATACGAGATATCAATGTCACGGCTCGATTCTGTTGATCAAAGAGGACAACCAGGAGTGGGTTGTCATGCTGTCAAGCGCACACAGTGTATCTGCAACAACGTCACTCAAAAATCTCTTCAAAAACCTTCTTTTTTATGATTTTTTTTGTCCTCTTTTTGAGCTTCTCTCTTATCCGATCATCCTCTCAGGAAATCTCCACCTTAGGATTTATCTTAGATGTTCGTCATCTGGAAAGACCACTGTTGCACCTGTGTCGGGCCAGCTATATGCGAGAAATATCACAGTTCTGGACTCACCGTTCCACTGAGTAGTCAAGAGGAAAGCTGTGTCTTTTTTCCAATCCTTTGCAGTCCACAAAGGCCACACACAGCTCCTGCAGGAAAAAAAGGAAAAGGATTAGATATGTGTGTTGTGGCTCTATACATCGAGTATTCTGCACTGGTTCATACACTATAATGCATCCTCTGCTATGTTAATATCTTCAAAATAAATGTTAAAAAAGAGAAGCGATATTTGAGGTTATGGGATTTCTCATCAAATATTTAATAAATGAATCTGGTCCAGAGTGATCCCACATAAAATCCCATCAATAGGGAGGTCCTGCTTTAACCGTAGTGCTGAAATATGGCTCGACGAGGGTCACGTGCAGGGTGCGACATTTCTTAAAAGGAGCAATAAAAAGAAACAAGGCCACGGATCTCTTCAGGCAGTCGGTGGAATGTCACAGATCACCGGGATATAAGAAGAAACCGCCTGTCAGCACCCTCCTGACCCTGCTCCAAGCAACTTGACTCTAACTGGCACCAACTACAGCAAAAACATTTCAAAACGGCACTTAAAACAGAGTGGCAGTAAACAGCCAAGACATCAACAGAGGCGTCGGGAAAAGGGAGCAGATGCTGCCCCATTGTCCAATCACATTAGAGACAGAGATTCCACTGTTGCAGGCACAAGGAGAGCTAACTGGGAAACAAAACATGGATGTGACTCTGGCAAGGTTTAGCATCGACTGAAACTGAGACGCAGACTTCTAGAAAAATTAAAATCAGGTTACTTGTCTCACACTAGAGCTGGCTATTGCCACTGATGTTCCCAATCACAAGGTTTGGTTCTATATCGATCCAATTGAATCCAGTGATTCTGTCAGATTGCCGATAAAATAAAGATTTTCATTTTTACTGCAAATCGGTCCCAAATATCGTTTTTCAGTCTCCTTGATTTCTAATAATCGTTATCAGTATCAGCCCTGAAAAAGCCGGCATTAGATCATTCAAGTGAAGATTGATTTGAATCAGAAAATTCATTTTTTATACCCAGCCCTATCTCATCCTGTCCAAACTAACCAACCGCTGCCCTTCAACAGTGACAAACAGAGAAAAGAGCAAAAGATACAAGTTCAGGCATCACAAGACTTTTATCACAAGTACATGTAATGTGTCGATACCAGGTAACATACTACATGACAATTGCAAGATCGTATACCTTTATTATCATATACACTCGTTTGTTATCCTACCCAAACAAATTAAATTCTTTGAGCTCAAAGCCTCATATCTTATTCTAACAGAGCAGCTTCGCACTGCTTGTCTCTTTAAAAAAAAACAAAAAGGCTTGTGGGGTGAGTGTATCAGACCATATGTTATCTGCTTGGGCATATGGGCAACTTGCTTAAAAAAAAAAAAAAAGAAAAACGCTCCGTCTTACACATCCTCCAATGTCCTGTGGATATAGTGTGTGTGTGTGTGTGTGTGTGTGTCCATCATCTGTATTCAAGACATCAACCAAGGTGCTCTACACCTCTCTGAGCTGCCACGAGGATTCACCTTCCTCAAAGTTAGCCTGAATTTACATATTTTGCCATGCAACATGTGCCTGTTCATGTCACAAGGCATACATGACTTTCAGTGTTAAAACCAAGTTCAGGAAGAGTGACCAAACGCATTAGGAGTCTTACATATTAATGCGTAGGGAGCCCACAGCTCAGGTTCTATCACCCTAAACGCCTAAATACTGTAGGTCAGTGCTGTTTCCATACCAACGGCATAACTCAACACACTCGTACAAATCATGAATTCAAACACCACCCCTGCAAGTAGTTTCATGTTGTGCCTACTGAATACGTGCCTAAATTCAAACACACTATTTCAGGAAACAGTTTTCTACACTCATAAAACTCGGCTGTTTCCGACCCGAAAGCTCCAGCGTTGATTCAATGTAGAAAAAACTGGTTGTTTTATGTGAAAAACCTCAGAAGGATAATGTGAATCCATAATACCATTAAATTAAGAATGTCCTTGACATGGTCTCGTTACATTTACCAACCCTTTTCTCATTATTCTCCAGTTGTATGGCTTGACATGAGCACAATGCAGCAATGTTGGACAAAAGAGCAACAAAACAATGGATCCGGATCATCTGTGTACTGCATGAACAAGGGCCTCGGTTGCTTTTTGTTAATACGGTGTAAGATTTGTTACATAAGTCGGCTGTGAGTTGCTATGACTCACCTTGTGTGTTTTCTCTCTCTTGTGTCTTGTGACAGCGTAATGCAACAGAAGAGGAGGAAAGGCTACGCTAGCACTTGAGCAGCCTCATCTCTAAGGGCACTACTGCTAATTTAGCAGTAATGAACACATCAATTTGAGTTTAAGAATATTCAGCCACGACTACTATCTGCTGTGGGGCCTCAGTCGTGCCTCCTCCGCTACAAATCGAGAGCAGTGGATTAAAAATATGATGGTGACAGCAGAGGTTGAAGGTTGCTGGCTCTGAAACTATGAGGACGTCTGTAGCGAAACCAAAGCCTCTAACAAAGAGAAATCTCATTATAACGCTGCATGAAGAATCACTAGTTTGCTGAAATGGAGGGGAATAACTTGCATCAGAGAGATGACCCTTATTTCCCCCCAGCAGTAGCAAAAAAATCTGCATTATGTGCTTCAGCCTGACATTGGTTTTCACTGTGATGCTAAGTCTGTCTCAAAATCCTCAGCAGCTGCAAGTCTTACTGAATACAGCTCCTGATTCAGTGGTTTTTGCACAGACTCTGCATTCTTAGCAACTAACACTGCAGTTCCAAGTAGGCAGCCGAACACGTTGGCAGATGTCAATCGTGATACATTAAAGACAACAACTGGTAAGCAATTTAGCGTTAATGAAGCAGGAACAAAATGCTTAAGTTTCTGGTTCTTAAATGAGCTTTTGCACGTCATGTCGCTCCTTAATTTGTGAAAAAAAAAAACTTCCTCATGCGGCGACTTTCTCATGCCGTTAATGGAGCCGGCCGTAAGCTGATCCAAACTTTCAACGCAGCGCAATTAACCCCGTTTTCATAGAGGGAGAAAAAGTTCACTTGCTTTTTTGACATAACATTTCCCAGAGGCAGAAAGCCAAAACAGTGTTCAATGATCTGTGGTTCTCCCTTTCACTTGGTTAAAGAGGTATTTCACCACTGCATAAAAACCTTGACTAAAACTTGGCTGTCTATGCAGTAGAAAGACGCAAATATTTTTGAAATTGGTGCTACGTGACCAGAGAAAACTGAGAAAAGGCTGCCGTGTTATAACCTTTTGCACAAAAAGGTAGAAAACCCACAACAACCACAATGCTCTGTGCCACATCAGAGCAATAAACACTCCTGCTGTTGGGTGATGTATTGTGAGTTGGACAATGCTTGGTTTTTGAAACAGAAAACAGCACGGCGTCTAGCTGGTAACAAACAGTATTGTATTACACCTATATAGTTTTTCACAGAACAGGAGCTATATTGCAGTGATTTCTGGTTTTATTGCAGCCAAACAGTAGGCTTCTATGTTTCTGACAAACATTTTACTAGAAAAAAGCCTAGTATTAAAGGTTTTATCAGGGATTGGTGTGACGCCTCTCACTCGATCAAGATCGACAAAGAAAGTGACAGCTCTCTCTCTCTCTCTTTGACTGCCCAAAGTGGGCCAAAGTTGGCCTGCCATTAGGTTCACATCGATGTTTCTAGAGAATAAAAATACATATTTAAAAGGGGCATACGAATTCTAGTTGGGAACATTCAAAAGTAAACTAAAATTATCAACCATATGTGAAGTATCACGTTTACAAGCTATCTACTGAAGTTAGCAAGCTAACCAGCTAGCCCTCGTTCCAAGCTCAGTCCGGACCACTAGCTCCACTACTACCTAAGTAATAATGGTAATAATTAATAATGCTAATGGTAGCTACTGTTAGCAGTATTTAGCGCTTACTCTGGTGATATGCTAACCTTAGAAATGCTTTACAATAGATGTTTGCTTTAGGCCCTGACCCTGCTGTTAAGTTCAGTTTTGGCCCTCCAAAGGAGGAAGTTTGGGGACCTCTTACCTCAGTGATATCAGCCGACAAAAGAGTGGGGGCTCTGGGTGCCGGCAAAATGTGGAGAAGAACACCATTGTTCATTTGCATATACTACCAATATACAAAGCTGGTTGAAAACCTACAAAGTTGTTGTTGAGATGCTGTTGTTTGCTACCAATAAGAAAATAAAACAGTAATATTGGTTCATCATTGGGCTGATCATACTTCCTCAAATCATCTGCATTCTCAGCTCAGACTATGTGATTAAGCAACTCATATCTCTTTTTCTGTGAGACTGAGAAAATAAAACAGAAAACCGAACAGTAAGTCAATACCTTACTCAGACCTTTGAATTTAATGCTGCATATTTACAGAAAAGTTTGCAGACCAAACTGATAAAAAATGCAGTCAGTGTTACACTCCTCTCCCCTGACTGTCCTGACTGTCATTTTGACAGTACAATGCAGTGAAGGAAGAATTCCACTGTCCCTGAAGTATTCCCTTTGTCTCATTCATATGTATCCAGTAACATTGGAAAGTATTCTTTCTCTTTTGTCAAAGTTGCTGAGAATCATAGAAATGAGAACACAAGAGCATTAGACAGAACTTGAAGGGAAACAGAGATGTGCTTCAAGGCTATGCCCGATCACCACAGATGTTCAAGAATGAAAAATGGTAATTTGTCACAAAGTGCCACACAAACTGTAAGAAAAGCATGTCATAAGTGACAATCAATATTTTTTGTGGGGCTATTCATGCCATTTCTAAGTAATTGGTGTTGGTTCTGTAAAGCCAGATTTATTTCTGATCTCTTCTGACTCTTTTTTTCAGCCCAGTCACCAGGATGAAATGTAAGCAGTTAACATTTAACCACTGGATATGTCTGATGAGGGACCACGGCATTTCATCATTTGTAAGCGTGACAGCACTGGATATTTTCAAGGAGATGCAAGACAATTTCAAGGTGATATTTTTGATGAGAGGTTGGGACATCTCCAGCCGTGTTTGTGGAAACCAGAACAGGAATTTTAAGCTAAAACATGATATTTTCCTAACCCTAACCAAGTGGTTGTTGTGCCTTAACCTAACCCAGCCAATAAGCACAGTTTTCACAACATAAAACATAAAACAGAACCTAAAGAAATGTAAAGTGGTTTGCAGAAACATACATTGCAAACATTTATTCTGGCAACTGGGTTGTTCGTTTATGAATCAAAGTGCCCTATGGTGTCATTAAGCTAGAAAGTGAATTGTGGAGCGCATAAGTGAACAAAAAGCCGCCATCAATTAAAATTAAGGCTGACTGATGATGTAAGTTGGCAAATATAAATATACTTTAATTTAACATGACCTCCTGGCACCACTGACAATTATTCACTGTTTAGATGTACTTGTTTGTGTTATCTGTCGTAGCACTTCTGTGTCTCAGTTTGTTTTGCTCTCACATCTGTGAAAGAGGCTCATTTGATTCTTCACTGGATCAATAAGCTACAAACTACATCAGGATTCTGCATCTAAATCAGTGACCTTTTTTAAAAATTCTGTTTGAAAAGTATGACACATCTCTGCAGGTAAACCCGACAGGCCAGATGATGCCGCAGCGGTAAAATATAACTGCAATAAACTTCAGCACACTTCTGCATCATTACGCAGATGGTGTGACAGCTGATGGCTGTTTGAGCCTGTTAGCTGCCAAAAAGCCTTAACTTCTGAAAACTGGAGTCAGGGATTAGGATGGAAGTCACATACTGTCGAAGTTTGTGAGGGAGAAGTGAATGAGTCATTCACACTTACTCAAAATGCCGCCGCAAAGGTATCTTTAGGGAATGAACATTGAGGCGATTTAATGGAGCTTTTCAGCAGCCAATAGCAAAGAGCTATAAATGTTAAAGTGGCTGCGTGACTGTGAATTGTACAGGCAGCAGAGATCATCAAACTTAGCCTCGTTAATAAAGTTTTTGAGAGAATTGTAACAGGAAGCACCCATCAGTCTTTTGAAGTAGAAGGCATGTGATCAAAGCTGCCCTGTTAATGTCAAAATGTGACATGAACACATTTCTGATGCAACACTAGACTGAAAGTTGATGTGTCAAGTGAGAGTCATAATGAAATACTTAAAGAACAACAAAGCAATAAGCCAATTATTTTTTTTTACGAGAATGAACCATCCTGAGGCTAAAATAAATGAGGGATTAAAAGCTCTAATGCATGTTTTTAAAACATGTTCAGTTAGCTCTCTAATGCCTATCCTATTTCTTCCTCTTTTCCAAGGAGAAACCACATCCTTTGTTTTTTCCCCGACCCATCTGTTTTTCTTGCTTGCTCACAGAAACTTTTGACTCTTTTGACACCTCTGTTGACAGCTTGGTGCATCTTGCCAGTGCACAAGACAGCAAAAGACACATTTCAGGCCAACTCCCACAAGGCGCTACAATGGGTTCAGTTTCAGCTGAACCCTGACTAAATGCCAAAAGAAGGCATTCACTATATTTAGGGCCAAGAGCTGAAGGCATGAACAATATTTTCAAGTAAGGCACAAACCCAGCTAATAATGAACTATATAAACAATTTTATTATCTGATTAAAATACAAAGAAAATGTCCTAAAAATCCCCTTTCATAACTAATTTTAAAGTGAAACAGTCCCATAATTGAGCCTGATTCAAAGCAACATGTAGCTTTTTTCAACTTAAAATAACAATCAAAATCATTTTGATGGTAGAGTGTCCTGTAATAGGGCGAATGGTATAAGGAGAAAGGAAACCCTTATTTAGTGCGGCCAGTAGCTTATGTCCATGGACGTCAGCTCATGTTAACAAACTTCTGACACAGGTTATGTGCGGTGTAATGATCTTAACTGTTACTGACACTATTGAGATGACATTATAAATCTTCTGTACTTGTGCACTTTGTTTTAGTATTTTCCATTGACCTGTGATTAATTAACAGGATAACCTACAATATAAGATGCATATAGTCTGTCTCTGGTCCCCCTCCCTCTAAACTCTAGAGGGCCAGCAAGGTGAGAAATATCGCAGTATTCGATAAATAATCTAGTATCAGCCCAAACCTATTACTCTGTCAACACACCTAGCCTGTTTTAACCAATGGCTAAAAAAACACACAACTGTTTATAACATCTTTTGGCACACCTCCACACTAAAGCACAACTCTTGCCATTTGCTCAAAAGGCTACATGCTGTTCGCTTAGAGGAAACACATAGGCTTCATAAATAATTGTCACCCCCATCAAGACAAATTACGTCTCAGAGCCACTTTGCATAACATAGTATGACATGGGCTTTACATATTGTACACACAAATGCAATGACACACCATCAGGCTGATCAACCCTCCGGCTTTAGTCCACAGTATAGATTATGAGTCACAACCACTCATTAGAGGGGGACTAAACAGAGCGGCTGCATTAAAAGAGGTCACCCTCGGTTGACTGACTCCATCACATACATTGTGATCCCAAGGTGTCACCACGGGCAAAACTGTGTGCGCATCTTTGCGTGTGACTGCGTGTATGCATCTGTTAACTTTTAATGGCATGGACAGGACCCCTGTATTTTGCTTTCCGTGCAGGACGTAAACTTTTCAAAAATATCTGGGTTTCAGTAGTCAGGTATGTGCTGTGGTTTTGTCCCTCTGTGATCACTGCAGAGTCGGCAGGCGCAGCGGTTTTAATTTGTCTGAGCCGTGACTTGATGCCACACTACAGGCAACAGTGAGCTGCTAGCGAGGCATGAACACACAAACACACAGACATCCAATTGAGATAAATTTGTGACCGAGAGCTGCACTCAATTACTGTGTAATATAAACAATTCAAATTAGAGGACCCTGCACATGATCATCTGATGTAAAAAGATATGAAAATGTAAGTGTTCATTCAGGTTAAGTTGTTCTACATTACTGCATAATTTGCAAAATAAGTTTGTTTTTGTTTGAGGTGCTGCTGCCAGTCCAGTCATGTTGATGGTAACTTTTAGGGATTGACCCATGTGGTTTATTTGCAGCTGACATTTAGCTACATTTATTATCTAATCTTTAGTTAATAGTTACATTGCAGATTCAGATTTTCATTGTTGAAAGGTTTAACCAATCAGATAATCTCGTGGGCGGGATATTGATTGAGACCAAAGATTGATTGCTACAAACAGAAGAAAGATGCTGCATCAGAGCCAAAGTAACACATTTCTAAATTAATTAATTTTATCGCCAATCAGACACAAAAAGCACTGATGCTGATTATTGCAAAATATACTGAATATCAGCCACAATAATAGGCCAGCCTAATAATCTGTCGATCTCAAGTAATTTAAGAATTATCAGAGTGTAATTTAACTCTTCCATGCAGCCAGCTCTGTGAAATGTTTAATGTGATGATGAGGAAAAGTTCAGCAACGTTTTAAGGATTCATCCTGTGGGGACCATGACTGCACGAAATTCCAATCCACCCAAAAGGTTGTGAGGTATTTTAGTAGATAAGTGAACATTTTGATCTGTTGGTAGCTCTTTTTTTCAGCCCTGATAATGAGCCAGGCCAAAAATCAGTCTATGCAGGCTGGATAAGTGACCATTTTGATATATTAGTGGCTTTAAAGTCAGTTGAAATACATGTATACATATACATAAAGTGTGGACCAACCAACTGACATTCCCATCACTCTATGAGAGGTAAAAACTGTAGCAGTAAACTTGTACCTTCACTCTGAAACTATAAATACTGAAATTTGTTCCGACTCAAAGTGAACAAGTTTCTGATTAGCGTGGTATACACTTGGCGAATGCAACAGATGGGTTCAGTTAGGCAACATCCTCCGTGGCCCGGAGGGTTTAGCACTCACTCTTCCTGCACCGGCACCACATGTAAACACAGACAAATGAGGTCCCGACCTAAATCAAATATAAAACAGACTAATCAGGTTCAGATCTGGGCTCAATTTATTATTGTGTCAGAGAAAACATTAACTTAATAGCGAACAAAACCAAGAATACAAACGTAAATAAATAAGACGTAGATAAAGTCTGGTCAGTACAATACAAACACGTCGGAAGTTGAACGGCTGAAATCCATTCAGCATGGCTCTTGTATAGAGACATTTTTTTTCAGATGACACAACTCTCTAGAGTGTCCATTACTCACGTCATGATGTGTGACAGCAATGGACTGAGTGCTTCAGGCTAGATATTTGCTGAGTGTACTTTGTGCTGAACAGGTGAGCTAACCTCAGAAAAAGTGTCAAAAAGATGTTATCCAGAGAGCGGAGACGGAGGCACTTCCCAATTCGACTGTCAGAAAAGGACGGGGCACGATGACAGGTATACCAAAAGGGGTGAAGCTGCAGAGGTACGTGCTTTAAGACTGTGAGAAATAATGCTTCCATACTGCATTCAAGCTGTAAAACCACCTTAAGCACACTTATTTTTTCTTTCTTTATGTAGAACATCAACTGTCTATATATGCACAGTACTTCCATCTCATAACTGTGCGTATCTGTTTGTGAACATGACCCCAGCAACCTCCACGTCCACTTAAATGAAGCAAGAGTGCCCTTTAATATACTTAATAACAAATGCACAGTAGTTACTTTTATTGTCAATGGCTTTTCTAAATGCTCAACTTTGGGTGGCTGCCAAATGCCAAAAGCATCAGCTGGGATTGAACTGTTTACTAAAGTTATAGGTCAGCACAAATGTCAGAGGAGAGGGAATAGAGTTTGCCGTTCTTTTCAAACAGGGACGGTCTGACAATGAACGATGAATTAATAAGTCTTTACTATCCATAATGCAAACTATTCCAGTGGCAGATACAGAAGTGTATATGGAAAATTATAATGTAGGGTGTTAAGCATCGTTTGAAAATCTGACCATGGTAACAATCACCAATCTCATCCCCACATGGACCACCCAAGCCATCACTAGTCAGGCACGTTCTCTCACCACTGATTGTATACTACAGTGAAGAAAGCTTTAAAACAGCAGCTTATTCTCTCAGCCAGCATTTTCTATTGACATGGTACCATCATTTAAGGTTCAGGTTAAATCTGACAACAAAACCAAGAGTCTACAGCCATGCTAGTGCAGCTCAAGCTATCGTTTACCATGTTTACCATCTAAGCTTAATGTGTTAGCATGTTACCATTTAGTTAAGTGGGCTGATGGGATTGCCACAATTTTTTCAGGCATTTGTATTCAACAAACGGACCTGATGATGGTTTTAGATGGAAAGTTAAGAGTGGCACCACAGAACAATTCATCCCGGATGTGGTGTACATCTACATGTGTGTACCACATTTCTTGGCAATCCATTTGATAGTTGTCGAGATAAAAAAACTCATCACGGACCAACATGGTAGCATAACCATGTTAGAAAATGTTTCTACGTGTTGTCAAACAACTGGTTATGGCAAAATAAGTTTGTATTATAAAACATTTGCTCACATATCAAGGCACTGAGAGGGAATTTCTTGTCATCTACATGAGGAACTGAGAGCTGTGTGACAGTGTAGCGCATGCTGCCAACCGAACATATGGAACCAGTATGGGATAAGGAGCAGGAAGCTGTGTTGTGGCCTGGCTGTGGTGACGCATGTCTGGGAGACTGACTATTTTCAAGCAGCTTCTATTTACAATGCAGCCCCGCCCTTGACTTCCTTGCCAAGCGCACTCGCCACCAGTCAGCGACACAGACTCTTTTGACTAGGGTCCCGCACCCAGTCAACAACAGACCCTTTGTCATTATTAACAGCTCTACTGCAATTTCACAACTAGCAGCTATAGAGAAATGTTACACCAAAATGTGTCAGGATACAAAACAGCAAAAGTATTTTGCATCGAAGCTGTGCATGTAAGCCACCCATGAAGCATGCCACAGGCAAGACCGTGGCTAGTAATAAATAATACAGAAACACATTAACAACTACAAAGGCCCTCTGAGAGCGGAGACCTCCGCAAAGTCCAATAGTCAACTCTTCAGTGAACTGCAAGCGCAGCCACTATATGTGTGGATATATTTTATCATGGAGTTTATTACAGACAATTCACAATTCCCATTTGGATGTAAGGAATAGTATAATTGGTTGCATGATGTGTGTATTTACGTTTCACACCTTAGTTTGAGAAAATTGAAGTTTTCTCGATGAAACCACTGTCCCTGAGTGCTCCATAACAGAAGCAATGAGCAATTACACATTTAGGTTGCCCCAAAGGATTTCTGGTACACAGGAATGTGGACTGTAATACAGAGTCATCTTATTCCTGTTATTGAACAATCCAAAAACAAGTCCCATCCCCTATTAGTTTCTGTTGCTGGGTCGGACAAGCTTGACAACCAGCTGCAGCAGTGTTTAATAGTTAGTTTCTGGGACTCAGGCAATATAGCTTCAAGAGGTCAACAGCAAGGACTACAGTATGCCATGGAGGGATGTATTCACGATTTTAGGTTAAATAAAAACGTCAAAACGATGCTCAATAGGGCCAAGTCATTCCGATCTGAAGGAAAATAAGAGAAGCCACACATACTGTACTTTGTGCCACACACTTTTTGTAGAGGCCGATGATGACAAGATTATCAGTCAACATCCATCCTGCGCTGCTGGGTATGTCCCGTTTAACCCTTCTTGGGATTAATAAAGTACTCTATGGGAATATGGGAAAATGGGAAAGTTGACCGAGGTACTTCCGGGTACTAAGCTTGCTCAAATGTTATTTGACCGCAGGGTGAAAATGAGCGGGACATAAGAAGGGTCAATTGGCTACGTTTTGTCAATATTGAATTTTATTACAATCTACTGGATTTTATGATGTAGGTATGCATTTGTTGCACCAAGGCCAAAGTCTATCTTGCCTGTGACTCGGGACCGCTCCAAATTTTAAAGGATTCTTCTTTGGCCTATGCCATACCCTTCCACCAAATGTAATAAAAATTGGACCAGTAGTTTTTTCCATAATCCTGCTGTAAACCAAACAGAATTGTTTTCCTTGGCGGGGGTTTGAATAAATGTGAATGTGCACTCTGGGTACGGAGGTTGGAAGGTGGAATTGAAACAAAAACAGTAACCACGAGGAAAAACAAGAAATGATTGGAGCCGATCAGACTGATGTAGATTAAATGAGAGATTTAAACCAAGAGATATTTAATGTGTGTGTGTGTGTGTGTGTGTACCCATGTCCACTCTCAGACCCTGCAGAATTCTCAAAGAGATAATTCCCTTAAAGCAAGTGTAATGCAGTGGGTTTTCCTGAGCCATCAGCCCCACAGCCCCTCTCCCTCTCCTCTCTTCTTTCTTCCTTTCTCATTCATTTGATGCGCTTCTTCCTAATCTTCCCTGGGCTGTCGACCTCACAGAGACAGAGGACACACTCAACCATTCAGCCATAGCTACTCATTCACATAGCAGAGAAAGCTTTCCTTGTTCACTGTGCTTAAGTGTTTCCCTATGTGTGTGTGTGTGTGTGTGTGTGTGTGTGTGCATTTTTTAACAGTATAATTTCCTGCATGATATCAAAGTCACCAGCTGCTGAGGGAAGATTTTCTACATCTAATCCATTGTGGTACTGAATTACAATTCTGTAACTGAGTGCGGTACTCTACTCAGCTATATTTTGCTACCCATGAATGGGAACACAGTGATTCAGCAACGGGTGTTGATGACTCAATAGCTTAAAGGGGAATGTCACTAATTTTTCCAACGCAAAACAAAGTGTTTTTCCAACCCCTCCAGAAACAGGTCACATGACTTCTTACCTTGCACGCTTATGTGGTGTGCACCATTTTCAATGCAGTAGAGCATCAAATGGAGAACACGGAAATATAAAGGCAAACAGACACCTTATTTAGGACTCTAGATTCAAGGCAGATTAATCGTTTTTAACTACTTTCCTCAAATGAAAAAGTGTCTCACAAAGTTCTTCTACTAGTCTGGTTATCAAGTATTTCACTGTTTTACTGTATGTGCAGAGACAAACAGGCATCTCCCGTCTTCGCCAAGGTAGCGTTTATTTTTAGATTGTTTACCCCAAATTTTGCATCCTTTGGTGCCTGAACTCAGAAACCTGTTAAACGGAGCCCCTTCTGTCTGAGCATTTAGTCATTCCCAAGCAGCCACGGTTTTGTTTGTTGTCATCGTTATGGTTGATGTACCATATGTGCACTCATTTTCATCCCCTGCCATTAAAAAGCAGAGTTAAATTGGTGGCAGTTTGTGAAACTAAAAAAAGCTTTTGCAAAACAGTCAATGGAAATTTAAGTCATCTGGATGGAGACGATAAAGCTCTCAGCTTGCCAGGTTCATGTCTGTTTATGTCAATAAAAACAAGTTGCTTGTGATCTGACACAGCTAGTCCTGGTAATTCTGGCTCTGAGAATGATACAAACTCCTAACCTATAATTACAACATTCTTCAAAGTTTAGTCAAAGAGCAAGCAGCAATAAATTTTGTCAAGCTGGCTCACAACCATTAGTCAGAGTCTCAAGACAAGCACAAAAATCAGATTAGAAAGGTCAATCAGCAACGCCTTGGTGCCCTTACATGGAATACTTCACACTAACTGCTACAGCGGAGCGTTTGAGAGCAGGGAAAGTCATTTTTCTTCAACTAAGTGGCTCTATATGACATTGAAAGTACACTATAGGATGAAGGGAGCTGAAAAAGAGCATGCACGTGGTGTAAGAATGTTTCAAACACTTCGCCAATTATGGCCACAGGCTTGAATCTCAACATGCAACGATAAAATGCATCACTCCTCCAAGTGCTTTCAAAGTCCAGTCAGCCGTGTTGGAGATATCACTTGTGACACATGGAAAAACAATGGAGAGCACCCTTAGGCCAGAAAGCCAAGACAGAGTGGAAGAAAATAGCGCTTAATCCCTTGAAGGGTTTAATTAAAATATCATCAATAACACCATTTTTACACCAAAAATAGCGCATTTCCACATTAGTTTCTCACCGACTAATAAGATTATGACACCAGTGTTACCGGGTACACCAGGCATTTTACAAGAAAAGACGCTCACTATCTGTAAAGTGGCGTATTAATTTATTGTCAAAGCAAAACCAACCTTTCCTACTGCCCGAGCAGTAGGCTAGTAGGCTTGACACAGGAAATGCATTGTTAAGTAATTGATCAAGAAGGAGATTTTTACATGAAAAACACCTCCAACTAACACGCTTTACCATTGCCATTAGATGAGTTTGCCTTCTTGTTTTGTCTTCTGGTCCGTCATGTTTGTCGCACAAACGAGCCGGAACGGTAGAAAGCAGCAAGGAGGGCAGTGACAATGTTACAGTGGTTACTGTTTTGTATCTTTTACTTAAGTCTCTCTTTCAAACTAAACGTTGACTGATCAGTGTTTAAGCAGATATAAAAATATTTACACACAAACAAGTTGCGTCATAGCATTGTACCGGAAAGGGGCAAATATTAGCATGTTCACCAGGATGTCAAGTTTCCATCACTACTGACCTGAGCTGGAGCAGTTAAATGCCTGTTACTACTGCATGGACATTTGAACTGGGAACAAATGCCCATGCAATATATGCATTCCCACTAAAGACAAAAAAGCCAGATGTTAGTGGGTGTTGGTGGATTTTTGTCCAGTGTGAGAGGGGTCTGCTACCCCCTTTGAACCAAAGTGAACCAAGTGCTGGTTCTGTTCTTCAACCTGCAAACCTTTTAAGAATGGGTTTGCTTTACCACAGGCATGAGAGCCACCATAGAGTTACATACTCTAGTCACTGTATATGTTCCAGCTTTGCTAGGAGCAACTATTGTGGACTGCACTGACTCTTTTCAAGTGTTGCTCCTGACTTTACATGTCTACATTGGCATCTAAACATGACTGGTCCTTGGACCACTGTTACTTCAATTTGGCATCCATAGTGAACATCTTTTGTTTATTCTCTTGTGGATAAATCAGAAGACAATACACTTGGTCTGGTACTTAAAAATAGTGGTCATTAGCGGTGTTTGTTGGTCCCAAGTCACAATAACACCTGGTTTGTTCTAGACAAGCTAAGTGTTGGTGCTGCTCTGGAACCAGTTTTCCTGGCCAGGAACCAGTTCTTTGCCTGTCGAAACCCAAAGAACTGGTTCCAGAGTAGGCACTGGCACTGAACGAGCACCTGAGCCGCCTTGGTCAAAAAGGGGTATAATAAGAGAACAGGTCAAAACACATGCAAACAAAATGATACAACGTTGTTCCATTTTTTAAAAATCACATCAGTAAAAAAAAAAAAAAAAAAAAAGGTTAGCGGGGTTAGGGTTGGGGGGTGTGACGTGATTACAATAAAACCGACTCCGACTGTGAGAAGGAAGATGAAAGTTTGACATGCAGAAGAGGCAAAGAGAAGAAAGACAAGTGAAACCACAAGTGACTGAGCCCTCAGAGGAAAAACACACCACTGCAGCACCAAGCACTACTTGTCACTTATGTCCTGCAACCATAATCAAGGCACATTCCCCAGCTGTGGGATTGGTGACACACGGACAAACCTTCAATCGGAATTACTATCCAACATTGTGTAGTGCCTTGAGTGTAAACACAAACATGATAATTAAATCAATTCATATCAATTAGTGAAAAGAACTGTACACCCTCAGCCAGGAGCTAATCACATACACAACTTGAATGTGTACCTCAAAGCAACATTTCTCCTCTGAGCTACATTAAAGAACATGTTAAACATACCCGTTAACAGTATCAATAAACTGTAGCTATTTGGATTAGGCTGCAGGGAATCATGAGCCAAGTCTATAGGCTATGTCTGGGTAAATGAGAATCTCAGAGGACAATTCAAATTCAAGCTGCACTTGGCTGCCTATTGTTTCGTCCTGAGCCATTACAAGTGGCGTAGTTAAGAGGGTATTCCAACACAAAACACCAAATTGGGCTCCTGGATGTGCGCCTGCACCACAAATTCAGGGCCAGACTGTGTTTTTCGGTATAAATTATTTAGCTACACAGACAGAGGTGTTAAGCTAGCAAAATAACAGTAAAGCTGTAACTAAAGATGACTCGAGTATGTAATGTGGATGGTTCGTTTGCTATATGAGGGAATATTTATAGACATGGCCACTGGACCTGATTTATAATTGCAGATTGACCACTGCGGCAAAATGAATCTGCATCTGTGAATCAACATCTGGGAGAAGCAGGTGTGAAATTTGCCGCTCTGTTGAAGACTGCTTCATCGGGCGCACACAGAGGACAGTCAGACACGGCAAGAGAGAGACAGATTAGACAACATTGGCCTTTCACATCTTTAATATTTTAGAAAAATCTGTAAGACATTTAAATCTACAAAACCGTTGCAGATTAAGAGATGTGTGGGACATGCAGGAGGACTGAGACTATAGAAAACATGGCACACATGCAGAAATGCAAAACAGCCTTTTTCTGACAGTCTGCAGCTTACAGCACGTCAGGTTAATTGTATAACAAATGAACCATCTACATACGTTTGTATATCGTTTCCTTAACTAATATTTCCAGTTCAGTGGCAGAAAACACATTAAATGCAGACTTTATTATTAGCTCTTCATTAGCAGCACTGCATACAAATGAAGTGAACTGAGGCTGTTCTTATTTACATCTTCCCTACTACTATAAATACCTCACTGAACTGAAAACATCGCAGCATAAAATATTGCAGCCATGGTGGTGATTTGTGATCACAGAATCAACCCCCCTTGTTTCTTGTTCTCAATTACAGCAGAGACAAATGTACAGTACATGTGAGGCAAAGAAACTGTGAGGTGAAAAAGACAACAAAAACAACAGGAAGTCAGACCTAGTAATAACTAATTAGGCTAGATTACATAGATTTTGCTAGAATGTGGGCTAAAAAAACAACATGACCCACAGTTAACTCACTCACTCACTCACTCACTTTATGTTAACATTATACTTTGTGTTTCCACATTAAGGTAACATAAATAAATTGAGGTCTGACCTAGACTATCACCAAAAGTATGTTGAATTCCTTTCAGTGTTGGAAAAACAAACTGAACCAAGGACAAAACGCAAGACGTTTACTGACACTGACTCAAATCAGAGCAAACGAAATACAGGTGTAAAAACGTCCTTAATGGAAACCAGTTTCTTGTTGCTTTTTAGAAAAAAAGACCACAATATGCTTTTTCTTTCACCCTCGCAGCATGCGTGACAATATCAAATGTAAATAAATCTGTGTTTTCTCAAAAATTTGCCACAAGGACATAAACACCACGCCAGTCTCAGGACCACAGATGCTCGGCAGCACCTCTCTGATTCATTGGTTGGCATAAAAATAATCCATCACCAGGCAATAGCCTGTTCACTGATGACAGAGGACATATAACTGTCATTCAGTAATCAATCAAAAGCTTTTGTCTTGGAGTTTATGATGGTTACACTGAAAGGGTCATGTTTAAATGAAGGGGGGATGCATTCACATACACACACACACACACACACACACACACACACACACATATACAGAGCCCAGTTCATTGGCAGACTAACCACAATCCCATTTATCTCTGCCACAGAGCGATCAAACACTGGCCTCATAAATCATAAAAGCTGTCATCATTGTCTGTGCTCCTGTTAGCTGCCCACAGACTACAAACGAGTGGAAGGAAAATTAATATTATAAGAGTCATTGAGCTGTGGGCACGATTCAGACCTCAGCCAGCGTCACTGGGATAAATATTTCATCCTCTGTGGTTGTTTCACCGATACAGAAGAGCTCCCCTCCATTCAGACATCACATCAGAGGTCTAAAGTCAAAATACAAAACTCTATTTATTGACTCTGAAAAGAAAATCAGTCTTTATTGATCCATAGACTCCAACATTTCATTAAATATTATTGAGGACCACTTCCTTGTCTAGTTAATCTAAGAATTAGTCAGTGTGCCTTATTCATGACACATTCATATGCACAGATGAGTGACACACTTTCTCTGCCAGGCTCTTAGATTCTCTGGGGCGAACGGTTCCACGAAATATTAGTTATTTAAAAAAAATGTGCAGCAGTAGTTCATCCCAGTCATGGTCGTGCAGAAGCAGGGCAGCCAACATGACCTTTTCCTCTGCAACATTCACCAGCTTGTCCTCAGGGATATCTCTGACCTGAGTGATGTAATCTCACCGTCATAACGGGAGACCGTTTTTTCTCTTTATTCTGATGAATTCTTTCCACAGTAGATTGTTTGCACATGGATTAAGGATAAGGATTACTGCTTATATACATGATTATTTGGGCTTCCTTATGCTAACAACAGACTGCAGTGTGCATGTATCCAAACAAGAAAAAATCCTGATTCAAGGTTCATTCAAGGTTATGAACGATTGAGTGGACCGCACGATGCACGAATCAGGCGTAGGTGTTTTTCTTCCTTTTCTTTTTCTTCACGACTTTTCAGAAAAGAGAAAACTAAGAGGGCACTCCCGGGTGAGGCTTCATGTTAGTCAAGACAGAAACACACTGTCTTACCATACATCTTTACGTGTTCAATACTGTTATACCTGAATGATCAGTTCGAACTGATGGCCACAAATCTGCTCTGCACTTTACTCCAACCTTCCTCATTTAACAGCGCAGGCAGCAGATGCAGCAGCTTCTGTCTATCAGAAACGTCTCCTCAAATTAAATCAAATCAAACATAAATACCACAAACAAGCACAATTCCTCAATAGCAGTGCATCTACAGTAAGAGAAAATTAATTCCTCCCATCAGTTCATCTGACAAAAATATCTATTACAAATCCTGTGGGGGTGGTATTGAAAAGCAAAGTCTGTCCTCCAGAACTGCACAAAGTCACGATGTTGAACTATTGAAGCAAATGGAAGAGATGGGAAGAACAAGATGAGTAAGGCCTGCCGTAGGCGCAGGTTAAGCAATAACGCTGTGACCTTGACATCTATATCAGGAGTCATCCTCCATGTAATAATAAGGTCTCTCTGACTACTCAGTTGGTTGAAGCTGAGCAAAGACGATGGGGTCAAATGGAGTACAAATGGCTTCAAGTGCATCTTACCTACCAACATTAAACAGTTTAGCATTTCCACTAAATATATGGGTGAAGATGACATTTCTTATTCATGTTAAACATGTCGAATTTAGTAATTATGGTAAATAGTAACCAAAATAGACCATTGTTTTGACGCCCATGAGGAAAGTGCCCAGACTCCCTTCAAAAAATGCTCAAATTTGTTAGTTTAAGAGTTATGAGAAATTTAATAAACTCTGTGAAACACTGCCTACATCAAATTCTTAACTACTTGGGCCTTATTTTGAATTTGGCAAGCGTTACACGAAGATATTTCCTCTTCATGTAAAAATATTGTATCCGTTCGTTCCAGTGATCACCAGTATGTGTTTGTTTGCATTGAGAGCGGGGAAGTGAGATCTAATAAGTGGTTACTCGTGTCTCATGTTAATGCCAGGTGTGAACAGACGTGCTTAAAGCTGTCCACTTGTGATCGGATCACTCAGGACGGACGAAAATACTAAATACAAGTATTTGAATTACAGCATTCTCAGACAGACAGCAAAGCCCTCGAGGGTGAAGAGCGCACTTCCAAGTGATTGTACAATGAGTCAACACCAAATTGATGAATGCCAAGGAATTCGCCAGTAAAGTCTCATTTAGTGGGTGGGGGAAGCGTGTGTTTGGGCTTGCAAGGCCGCATCAGTGTTTCCCCTTAAAACTGAAAATGAAAAGCGCTGTTTACAATAAACATTTAGTAGAAGATGAGGTGATAAATCATTAGCAATGTGGTAGCAATTTGGAAGCTAAATAGCCGGTGCAGAAAAACAAAAGATGCTTCATAACAGACAAGAAATTCCCCAGCCTGCTGCACATAAAATCAGCTACAGGAACGCTGACTACAGCCTGGCATGAGCTGTATCTGACACTACCAAAGCCCATTTGATGATCTTGCATTTTTCTGTTCCCTGAATGGCTTCTTTTTCTTTTTCTTTCCTTTATTTACCTTTACAGTTTTGGCTTCCATGTATGGCTGTATGTTGATGTAAACGGCTTCATATCCATCAAGATTCACATAACTCAATTGTGCACATAACTGAGATTCAGTGAATAAATGACGGAAGTAACAGGAAATATTCACATGCAAAGACGGGACTTTAATTATCAGAAGACCAATGTGATTAGTACTTTTAAATAAGTACTATTAGTAATGATGAGAAATGAATACTGGGATCGGGGAGGAAAAACAAAAAGGAGGAAATTAAATTTTGTGACCCCCATTAATCCTTCAAACAGCTCTGCTAGCAGCTGAACTGAGGTGTTTTAAATTCACCAACTTTGTGTACGCTGTCTTCTTTAAAAGCCCCACAAAACAGCTTGAGTTTGTCATTTCAACCCTTATTTACTCAAACCGTCTAACAGAAACCTCAGCAGCTCCTGTGACAGTTAGACTTAATTTGGTAATTAATTAGCACTGACATTTAAATGAATGTTCCTTCAGCACACAATCAGGAAGCTACAAGCATAAGCTTTCTTTTGCAACAACTTGTCTTTGTATCCTTGGGCTGGTTTTCCTCACTGACCTATTTTTACAGGGACAATGACTGCAGGGTAATATCAAGGTGCAGATGTTAGAAAATGCTTAAATGGTTCATAAGGTTTAAAGCATTTTTATTACAAACACTAGTTACTTTAATCTAATGTTTGGATCGCACAGGGAACCTTTGACTTCTAGACAGAATGGGATTAAATAGGATTTTTTTCTTTTAAAACCCTACAGAGCACAGAGAAGGGCTTACTGTCAAAGCCAAAACTTTTAACTTGACTTAGATAACAAGACATATGAAGAGAGAGCACGTGCTATCAAACATGGAGACAAATCTGTGTTTGATCTGGGTAATTGAGGCTTTTTTTAAGGCCTCTGACTCACCAGAATCTTTTCAGCACTTTGGTATTTTGCTGATTAGCGATTACATACCTATCTACCTAGATACATCAGTGAACTAGAATAATCGCTTAACGCACAAGTCAAGTTGCTGTTCCTCCACTACGGTAACGGCCAGAACATTTTTTGCAGCATGTTATGATGTCACAGTGAAGTTGACCTTTGACCTTTTGGATATACAATGCCATAACTTCATCATTTTTATCCTATTAGACATTAGTGTAAAAATGTTTTCATAATTATCATAAAAATTATTTAGTTATGGCCAAGAGTTATGTGTTTTGTGAGGTCACAGTGACCTTGACCTTTGACCTTTGGTCACTAACAGCTAATCAGTTCATTATTGAGTCTAAGTTGATGTTTGTGCTAAATCTAAAGAAATTTCCTGATAGCATTCTTGAGATATCGTGTTCACAAGACTGGGAAGGACGGATGGACGACCCAAAAATATGCCAATAATGGTACTGTAAAGTTAAATTAACTGATCCCAGAAACTGCTCCATAAACTTTGGTGTCAAATTAAGAAAACTTGAGCAAGAAGACAGACAGCCTCTACTGAACTGGATAGAGAAAAATAACAACCCTTAAACAATATAAATCCGCTAACAAGATTACGCATCAAATTAGTAAAGCGAAATTAAATGGCTATCCAGTCTGATTAACATGGCTATGGCTCGTTGACTCATCTAAACCCTTAATAAGCATCCATTTTACTAGACTCCATGCTGCTATTACAAAAGCATTTTTTTCCATGGTATACTCTCTATATTTCAATATCATTTTCACATAGTATTGTACAAATCATCCTCAGCTGTCCCTTTGTAGCGACAACAATTTCCAACACTTGACATATGAGCAGTTGGCAGTGAAGGAGACACTTTCTACAAGGGACCTGACTCTCTACACGAGCAGTACCTGAGCAGGATATCACCTACAGATTAATTCCAAAATTCTGGAGGGATTACGTGGTCTCAGACCAGCCAACTCAGGACATTCAAGCATGGAGGGGACTGCATGAACAGGACTGTATCCGCTGCTTCCTCTGCATATAATAATTCTGAGAGCTCCGACACAGCATCAGGAATGTAAGCCCATCAAAATTAAATGTGATACTACCGTGTGTTAAGATACAAAAACACAACTCAGTCAACAGTTTAGAGAACATTAACCAGCAGACAAGAGTTTCAGTGTAGCTTTTACAAAATCTACATTAATTATCTACATAATTTACCCCTGGGTGGTCATTTCAGGTTCAGGTTCAGTTTACTTTTTTGTACCTGTAGGTAGATTTTGTTTGCAGAAAAAGACAAGACAACCACCTTAACACACATTTTACAACAATGCTGACAATAAACAAATGTAATACAACATGATTTAAGTACTCATAGCTCCACTAATCAGGATTTAAGAGAGGATAAACAATAAAAAAAACATTCTAGAGCATCTGTGCAAATGTCACTATCACTTATTCATTTTAACTGATGAAAGCACCTGTCAGCACTGGCCATAAAGATAATTCAAGATTCAATTGTTGTTCCTAAATGTTACTCACAAAAACAGAAATTAAGAGATGGATTAATAAATACTGAGCCATACAAATAAGCTTTTTATATGTTGGGTGGCAGAGGATGAGGAAAGAAACTGCTCCATAGTCTGGCGGTACGGAAGCGGATACTTCTGTATTGCTTTCCAGATGGTAGCAGGGTGAACAGACTGTAGCTGGGGTGGTGGTACTTGACGACCTTGGTAATGAGACTCAACAAGCAACTATCTTTCTCCAGAGTCCCTTCCTGCACCTGGTGTTGACACACCTGCATGGTGTGCCTTCAAAATGAAACCAGCTATCGGAACCCACTCCTATCAGTAATAAACACTTATCAAAGCTCAGCTCTCTGGCGAGTGGTAGTTAATCCAAACAAGTGTTTAGAAATATCAAGTGCTTCTTTGCCTCATGTCGTCTCTAAGTACCATAAGACAGCTCTGATTTACTTGTAGTCAGAACCATAATTTGCAGTTCTTAAAGCCCTGAGAGATGCTGCTGAAGCAACAACACTTGATACTCAATGACACAAAGTAAGTCCCCCGAAATGTCTTTCCCTTTTTTTTTTCTAGACTTCAAAAGCCAAGTGTCCTTCAATCACCGAAAGGCTGGTGCTCACTTGTAGAGATTAATTAAAATGGTGAGTTTCAATGGGCTCAGGCAAATATTCAGAAAACAGGACAGGACCTTGTAAGTTAGTACACATATAAAAAAAATAATTCTCTGGTTGTTACAGGTATGCGTCTGCCTGCTTCCTGCATGCTGCTTTTTTTAATTGATAAATCAAAGTGGGATATGGACTAAATCAAGCTTCAGCTTATGTTCGGTAAAGGAAAAAAAACATAAGTGACTTACAGAGAGTCACTTTGACTTTATGCCTCCTGCCATATGTGCTCAAACATTGGCCCGGCTGCTAATTGGTCTGTGCTTTGGTGTATGCATACATGCTCTGTTCCAGTTGAGAAAACGTGAGTGAAGTCACCCTTGTAAGCTTGTTTTGAGTAGCATGTGTGATCCATCATGGATCCTCTGTCTAGATCTAGAATCACTGTGAGAAAATGATAAAGGAAACAAATAAAAGGATAAATCGTCAAAGGAAAGAGAAGCCTGATATCAAAGACTTTGGCGGGGGGTTGTCTTGTTATTATCCTTCTGCAACTGGAATCGTTTTATGACCTTGAGAGGGGATTTTCCTCTGCTGCCAACTCCTAATAGATACTTTCAGCATTAAAAAACTGTCTTTCCCTACATAAAATATCCAAACATGCGCTTCAACCTTTCCAACATTTGGAAAGTTCTGAATTTATTGCACTGAGCCAAGACGTAGACGAGAGGCTACAATCAAAACTCAACAAAGTCGTAAAGGGTTATAGCTAGTCTTTATTCCACAGCTGGTAGTCTAGTTCCCTAAATCCACTTTCAGTCAGCGAGGCCAAAACCCTCCCCAAATATAACACTGGCACCATCATACTTCATTCTTGTTTACTACATGAATGCTCCCATTAGGCAAGTTGCCTTTGGTAGTTTTGACTGTTTCCATTCGTCTGGAGCCATCCAGAATGCAACACATCTGACCTTAGTGAAGGCAGCTTCTTGTTTTGCAGCTACTTTTTGACAAAACCACACTGAAGCCATCTGTTAACAGAAGTACTCAATTTCCATCATCATCAACATCTGTAAAACTGGGCATTTTATTTTCCACACAGTCCTTAATGGACGACATATGAAGCTTCAATAAAAGCCGGAAGGCGTTTGACCTCTGCCATTTCATCAAAATGGGGTCAGAGTCTTTGTCTACTTGTGAACAAGAGCAACAGCCTCACTTGTTTTCCAAAAGAGTCACTTTATTTCCTCACCATTAGCCAACAGACAGATATTTTTGAGCCTACCTGGTACCCTTTGTGTTTATACAAGAAATGTATTGAAATGGCAAGGCTCCTTATTTTATGAACAGTGCAATATTTTGGTAACCTTAAAGGACTGACTAGATTTTTATTAAAAGTTGAATATGATAGAACTTGAGTGCTGTGAATAAAGCACAAAATAACCTAAATTAATTAATCAAATCGCTGTCTGAGAGCAGAACGAGAAAGCACACCTAGTACCATTGTAGCAATAGTGCGAAAATAAGTATTGAAGTAATTTCAAATAGAGCCCAAACATTACTCAATTTTTGAATTTCAAGCTTCAAGCTTAATGTTCAGGCTGATAAAAGAAAAACAGCGAGACATTGTTATCTGGCTTAGAGCTAAACATTACAAAATACTGATATATAGAATATTGTTTGTTTTACGTTTGTTTCAAATTCTAAAAACATAATGAGTGTATAAAAAGGAATAAAATATTGTGCTAAATACAATAACACACCACAGAGGTAGATTTTTTATACAATACATAGTCTAGAATTTGTATTTTGAAGACATTTCTAATATTTTGGGTGGAAAAAAAGGCTACATGTTAAGAATCTTTTAATGACAGGAGACTACAATACTGTACTGGATTTAGATTTGGATCGAAATAGCATGCAAACTATGAATTACCATTCTAGCATATAATGCTATTTATAGGCTCATGAGCTCATTAGACCTAATTGACATACGGAGAATGCAGCATCTCAAGCAAACAAGATCCACATGGAGACGAGGAAAGCGGGCGAATAAGATTATTTCTTAACATGATTTTTATTGACTTTGAAAATGAGTAAAGTCAGGATTAATGAGAGGTTTAGGTCAGATCATCATCTTATATTTCACATATTACCGATATATCAGAATCACCAAGTTTCCGAGGGGCTGAGGATATTGGAATTAAACCAGGACTTATTAAAAGATTTCAAGATAAAACCAATTCATTAAAGATTTCTTTGTAGTAAATAATGAACCATTAATCATATGTGATGCTTAAAAAAGCACTGCTTTTTTAATATATGAAATCCAGCCAGTCCTGGTGTTAAATGTGGGAGCACAGCCTGAAAGAAAGCACACTTTATACATAGAGCGGTCACATCCATCTGTCAGCTTTTTGTAACCCATCCCCATGGCACACAGACTTCACCCTTCACCTCCAAGCCTGTGGGGAAGATTACTCACTGCACAAAGTTTTAACTCTGAGGATACAGACACTGTCTGACATTCAGCATATGCATCAGCAGACCTGACAATCAGATAGGGAAGACTTCAGATTCACAAGGTCATACTAGAGGACGAGGACACAGACCGGGGAGCATCACAAATAGAGCAGCACAAGGGCAACTGGAATAGAGACTGACTGCAAAAGACGGGTGAACTAGTTGGAGAGAGGGGGAATGAATCAACAAAACTGTGCTGTCAGCATCCCCGGGGCCAGCAGGGAGCATTAAGTGAGTTGACGTGGGCCGCTGAGTCTCCCCCTTTTCTCCTTGCTCCTCTCCTCCCTTCCATTTCTCCCTTTGTCTTTCTCTCTCATCCATATGGCAGATTCCACCTCTTCCCCTCCCCCTGCCCTGCTACGCACTCTATTGAAATGGCCTCTCTCCCACACACAAACCCACGCTTGCTTGCACAAGCATCCCACATCCCCTGAGCCATGTCTTATTTACGGTTCGATTACGGCCTACCGCCCTCTAGGACGAACGTCCTCCTCCACCTCCTCTCTGCCTTGTGCCCAGATGTTGTTCAAATAATTAGGGGGAAAACCTGTTTTGTCCACTGGGGTCATAACAACATCTGTGGCAAATGCAGCAAGAAAGCTGCAGTAGCATCTTCACAGCGCTGGTGTCGGCGGGAGGATGAAGCCTGACATGCATATATGACTGGTGGAAGACGCAGCTATTTATTTAAAACACAGAGGAGCATTTTCTGAGGTGGATGCATACAAAAGTACATCGCAAATAACGCAAACGGTACTGTGAACCCAAAAAGCAAATCCCTGTGTAATACATAAGTTAAGAGCAGAGGGCTCTGCAGCAAGTACACACCTCCACCGAACAAGGTAATAAAGTGTGCGCCAATGATTGAACAGAACCCCTGGGAGGCACAACGCAGCACTATCCCTGCTACAGCGGTGAATTATATGACTGCTACATCTTCCTTCCAAAAACCACGAGCGCTGCCTGCCTGCCTGCCTGCCTGCCTGCCTGCCTGCCTGCCTGCTGACGCATTCAACTAGAGTCTGCAACACACTGCTCTGCAGCCTGTAGCAAACTGTGAGGACGCAAAGCTCCTCTGTGGGATACAAACACCTCCTTCATATGGGCTGGTGAATGTAGCAGCCAGAATTAATGCGACATGCTTCTAATGAATATTAAGAGGTCTTTTTACTGCACAGACTCTGTGTGTACCACTAGGTCGGGGCTTATGGGTGCTCAGCAACCTTTTTATAGACACAGAGAGTATGCACCGGTTATGACACATCATACTACGGCTAACATATAAACAGATATGTTTTGGGAAATTAGTTCGAAATTGATGGTAAGGATTGTTTGAGCCGATCTTTTATCACTTTGTCTATACTCACCGTATACGTCATAGCATTAGACCTTGATAAAAAATTGTATGTGTTGGCTGTGAATTGTGTATTTATCAAACAATAAACCAAAAATGAATTGAACACGGGCCAGTCCTACGTTTTAATGTGCGTTAAAATACTCTTGCCATCAGTCATGCTTTTGTAAATCAAACAAAAACATGTCAAGTATAGACACTAGTAGTGGTGATAAACAAAAGGAGCTGCAACTAACAATTATTTTCATAAATGATCATCATCAATCACTTTGTGTATAAACTGACAGAAAAGAGTGATAAACTCCCATTACAAATTGCTTACATTTAACATTGCTTGTTTTACTCGAACAAAACGCCAAAACCTAAACTTAAAGGATCAAAATCATTAAATCTGAGATGCTGTAAACAGGAATGTTTGGCATTTTTCAAACCAAGGGTTAATGTTGGCCACGTATGTTTCTGCAAAACTAGGTTAATTTTACAATTGATTGTTGTGAAAATGCTCTGCTTATGGTTTGGTTGGGTTTAGGCACCAAAACCACTGAGTCAGGTTTAGGAAAAGATCATGTTTTGGCTCAAAATACCTGCTTTGGGGTGCCACTAATACAGCTGGAGATGTCCCGACTTTCACTCAAAAATATCAGAACTTTGTTGCCACGAACGCGGCTGGAAATCGTCCAGAGGTCTGCTCAAACAAATCCAATGATTTCACACTTGAAACACACACATAAATGTTGATAGTCTCAAACTGGCATCCCTTTTCGCTTAACTCCACCACCAACCCCTCCACCTCCTGATATGAAGGTCAGGTCATAAACATGCAATGTGAACACGATGTGACACGTATTGTAGAAATGTCAATATGGTACGAAGCCAATGACATGTACAAATAAAGAGGCTTCAATGGTTTGCAGAAACCTTAACTGACAACATTTTATTCAGGTGACTGGGCGTTTCTGCTTGAAAAAAACTGACTTGAACATGAATGAATCAAAAGATAGTTGCAACTAATTTTTTTGTGTCAATGGCCTGTTACATTAATCAATTAATTGTTGCACATAAGAAAGCCGCACAGCTTTCCCTGAAGTGATGACTTGTACATTTATGGACTCTTCTGTGGACTCATGGTTTCTTTGCAAATATTAATATTATGGAAAATCTAATGACTGAAAAATGGGTGAAAAACCAGACATAAAATGAGCCTTTGTCCATGAGAGGTGAGCAGATAAGGTCACATAGCTGTGGATGTGAAGTATACAGCGGCTGACCGTCAAAGCAATACAAAAAGCTTTGTGTTCAACAGGCAAAAGGAACAAGTTGCAACAAAAGCTACTCACAGCACAGAAACAACAAAAACATAACTGCCAACAATCCGAGTGGCACACATTCCTTTACTTGAGACTAAGCACTCCTTTCTGAAGTGAGTGGCAGATGTATAATCACGGCATATTTGAAGCCTGTTTACTCCAATTCTTTTCCACCGCCCTTCTCTTTTTTACAATTTAAGCAACAGAGGAGTATTTGACTAAAATACTCTGCTGTGGCTTTGACCGCTGCTCACTTTAGTAAAGGTTGTTTATTTTACTACTGTTGTCATTGTGAGGCTCTTCAGACAAGTGGATCAGCAAACTGCCAAAAATGTCATTTAAATGGTAGTGTAGAGAGAAGCAGCCATCTGCCCTGCTAATCCCAAACAAACGAGTGTTACTGAAAGTGTTGTTCCCAGACTTTCAAATGCCCCTTGCTGTTACACTGCCATTTAAAGGCAGCGCAACAGTATTATGCATGTGTGTGTGGGTCAGTGTCTGCCTGACAGCACTCCTCCACTGTGTCTATTTAGGTCATCCGGTTGAGTTACAACACAGATCAATCGTTTCACCTAACTGAAAGACAATCATCCTCATAAATGCATTTTGTCTGCAGCAGTAACCGTTTTTAGCACAACAGGGATTACATAATAATAGTTATGCCTTGCCATACACATAAGGCTTGACTGAGTTGAAGGTTTTCTCTTTTGTTGTTTACTAAAGCATTAGGGTGAGAGGACTCAAATTACTTGGTGTGGAAACTTACATTTTACTAAAACTATCAAGACAAAAGGCAAACATGGAGAAATCTGTTGAATTAGAAATAAGAGCCAGTCTAATAAAGACCTAATTCTCTCTGCCATTGAGGTACAAAATGCAAATTTACATCATGTTATATTGGACTTTTTTTGTTTTGTTATTTTTTTTATTTTTAAACAGCCACCTTCATTTATTATTTTAAGGTAATGCGGCCTTTAAATAATAACGCAAAATTCTTCCGACTATGTTACAACTCACGAGATACTGTACATCTCAAACATTTTATGTTGTTTCACGTGCTCCTCAAAGCACGTGACACAACGCCTCTGGAGACTCCTGAACAACTGCTTTTGCTTTGTCTGTCAAAGCATCTTAGTAAACTGTTTTTAAAAGGTGTGAGATTGGTGAGATAACATCATGAGATCAACAGTAATGTGGATATGATGACTAAGTGGGTCAAGGCACATAGAACAGTCTGCTAAGTTCAGAAAATTACATAATTTTACTGCATCTAAATCCAAAATCTAAGACCATATATAGTCTGATATCACATAATGATAGAATAACAATATATTGTCCAGCCCTACCATCAGCTACATCAAAGCAGAAGTATCCAAGTATCCAAACTCTTGTTTGATTCTGGCCATCAGGACAAGTCTACCTTTCCGCTTCATGATATCAATAAACAGACCACTGACTTTATGTGTCGAGCCTGTGGAATAAGACTTTAATTTAATATTCACTAATACTCCCAAGGAAACTCTCATTTTCACTTATGAAAAACAAAAGCTTTGTGCAAACCCTCACAAAGGACACACTTGCAGGCTAAATTACATACTGAGTTTCAAGGTGTTGATGGAAATGTAAGCCTCTTATAGCAAAAAAAAATAGGCTGCTAATGAAAAGTTCAGTATCATGCAGTGCACATTTGAAAAGTGTAAGATTTGGAAGAGGTGCTAAAAACTCACACCTGCCTCTGGTACAGCAGAACATCCTAATTTAGGCACATCTTTCATCACCACTCGGTCTGAGTGAGAGAGTGTGTTGCCTGGAGAGAAAAATCCTCAACCCTGGGAATAACACGGAGCATGTGCGTCTGTGAGTGTGTGTGCGTTTGTCCATGGAGAGATGTCTCTTAGGCATACAGGCAGCTGAAAAACTGACAGAAGGAAAAACCCAAAGTGACACTACAGAGGGCTACTACCAGAGAAATAAAACACAGATGATTCATGTGATACACAAATAATATAGAACCTTTCATTTCTCAGCTTGGCTGAGGAAGCATCAACACAGGAAATAGAGAGTGTAAAGAGTCTCATTTGGCTGCAAGTGGTGAACCTTGATGTGATCCTACTACTGACACACTTGTCAGATGAGCAGTCAAAGGCTGAGAGCCAGAGTTGAACTGACAACATGGCGAGTGTTCACCCAAAACTACTAACAGCAAGGCAACACTGAGAGTCTAACACTGGGACTTTAGGAAGATTCTTCTTTCACCATGAGCAGATGTGTTACACATGATTTGGATACAAGCAATGAAGTGGCTATAAATATATCAAGATACACATATCAAACACTAGGGTATACTGTATATTTGTGGTTGTGGTATTGAACAAATGACAACAAGCCAGAACAGAAACCTGATCTTACAGCACAGCAGACCTGGGCCAAAATTGACATAACCTGGAAAAACAAAGCTAACTCTCCTACACACAGAGACAATCTGCAGAGTGCACACAGGAGATGTGCAAAGGAAGTAAAGAGCTACCAGCACAAATCTTTGGGAATTTCACAATTAGATATTGATTCTAGGAGTCAGTTTCAGTTTGGAAAGAAGTGGTGGACCTACAGATCAACCAACAAAATTAAATTATAAACATGAAAAAGAATGAAAAAGAACATGGGTTAAATCAAAAATGCTAAAACACGGAAGATTTTGCAGGTTTCCTCAAGTGTTCCTGTGATGACTAAATCGGCGAAGGATCAGCTGATTAGAAAGGAAATGCTAGCCCTCCATGTCAGTGAAAGAAAAGAGCAAAGGAACAGTGTGCATAACAAAAGCTGCAGATAAATCAGACCTAATCCAACATGACAGTTCCTTCAAAAGTAATATGATCAATCCTGCATTAAATTGCTGAAATGCAAACCACACTTCACTTTTACCTTCTTTTTAAATTATTAATTCAAACCCATACTGTGATATTGAAGAATAAAATGTAATATTTTGTTGTGGTGATTTTCTTTTGCAGAGCAAATGACCTGCAACTTCAGGCACGTAGAGACAGAAAACAGAACATTCCAATGTGGCCTACTTCAATTTTCCACGACTGAAAAAACAATACTGTCATTATCTTTTGCATGCTGAAAAAAGTTCCACAATTTGAAAGAATGTTTAGCTATTCTCAAAATGAATGAATGAGCGCACGTACACCAGATTAATATCATGATCAGCCAAGCATCATTTTTTTTGGATGGCATGGTTTCATGTTTTAAATATTCCAGGTAAGACACAGCCAACTACTGCCTGCTTCTGACAGACAGCGTGTGATCTTGTGAAGCCTAAATGGAAACTCTATAACATATAGAACTAGGTGACCAAACTTATTCAATTACACAGAGCACTTCATTCAGAAAGTTCAAAAAGCCTTGCACGTGTTTTGACGACTGTTTCTGAAAACAGACGGGGCTGCACCGCTCCTGCATCACTACAGTCGTTTCTGCACAAGCACTGACACAAATTGCCCAGGGGTAGAACAAATCCTGACCTGTTTTATAGAAACAAAGGGATCAAATTAAAATGTTCCCACTGAGTGAGCAGAGTACACAAATATGCCCCCATGGGCCAGTAGCACCTGCTACGCTCTGCTCCCAGCAATCCCCCCCATTTCTCTGAATCATGTTTAGATTCAAAGCATCTCTATCGGTTGAAAAAACACCTGCCCAGAGAGAGAAACTAAATTCCTTACCCACAGATCAGCATGGCAAGCACATTTTAAAAAAATGTGTTAATTTGTTCTGACCTCGGGTGCAATCATCGGCATGTCCAGCTAACTAACTTACTTTCTACATTTGTTGCTTCCAAGAAGAACATTGTGACTAAGAACTAGTGCTTTCACTGGTGGCATTTCCACAGTGTGGAAGCTAAATATGGATGCTAATGGAGTTTAGCCGAATGTCAATGTCAGTGACTTCATCACTGGCTTTACACAACTGCAACTCTTTTGTCTTGAAATCGAAGATCAAAAATATGCCATCATTATCATCCTTAACTGCATACATGCCATAGAAGAATGGAAGACTTATGAGCAAGTAAAGTAGTTGGTAGAGCCGACGAAACTTACCATTCAACATGAGTATTATATGTATCTTGCACCGAATCACTGCAAAGTGGATCTGGTTGACGGTTAGATATACATATGTAAAACCACTGGTATAGAAATGGCTTCTAGGTGCTAAGCTGATAACAGATGCAGGTACTTCACTAGTGGTGTTCAGGGACATCAAAGAGGCCTTGAGGGAGTCCTCTGTCAGCCACGGTAGAGACAGAAATACACCATCAAATCCTTGACGCATTTATATCAATAATGGGCTCTATGACAAAACAGGTTTTGCTCAGTTCTGAAACTTCATATCCATAATAACAAAGGAAGCTAGGAACTGGAAAGGCTGTTCTTTCACAAAGGGCATTTAGCCAGAAGGTATTGTGGTTAATTGAGGAAGTCTATCTGAGACCGCCGGGGTTTGACCTCTTCACCCTGAGTCACTCTAGGACAGGCAAAAACAATCTCCTGGCTAAATCTGAGCTTCATTAACCCTTTCAAACAGGAGTGTTGAAGCGAGCTCTCCAGGACAGCACACTAAAAGGCACTCACATTTTTCTTAATCTTGCTCCTCCTTTTCCTTCTATATATAGCCATATCACCAAGGGCTCTGTGCAGAGCTCCATAGAATATGGAGGACGAGAAGGAAACAGAGAAGGTTGATGAATATGAAAAGGACAAGACAGGGGTGAAGAGTCTTACTTCATTCATTTATCCAGCTGCAGACTCTGTTCAGACATTCAAAAGTTTAAAGAACAATTCGCAGGCAGAGGATTTCCTGTCTGACTGTACCTTCTGTTAAAGGCCAGGACGCAGAGTGGAGCTTATAAAACAAGAAAAGAGCGTTTTCACAGCTACTCCATGTGGACTGCATTATTGATGGGCTTAGCCTAATCCACTATGAATACATGTACTGCCACATCATGACACAATCCATGTTTTCTGGGGTGATACACACAGCAAACTCCTATGATGTGAGGATCTGTTCTTGTGCATATGTTCACAAAGCCTGCCTGAAACAGTGTTGGAAAGGCACACAGTGGCTATATTGAGTGACATTGCAGCAGCCCACTATAGCCATACCCTGGGGCAATGTGGCTTTTTCTCCAGTATGCTGGAGATCTACTGCATGCTCATGTATAGGCAATGACAGGTACACTTCGGTCTTAAGTAAAAGTATATCTGGGAGAGATGAGGATGGAGCAGGAGTAACCTTCCACAGGTTAAAAGGGGCGTATTATATGTAAAGCTTTCCATACATATTATTTTCAACTTTCAACAATAGTCAATGGACTGCGTGGATGCAAGACAAAATACTTCTATAGGGGACCAAGGGTGGCCTTTTACATGTTATGTGTTGTGAAAGGGCAAAACGCCCTCATCTGAAAAACGAAAAAAAAAAACTGTATAGGTCGACGGTGAAAGCATCTTATTAAGGAGACCCATATTTACGTTTGACCTCTAGAGGCTTCACTAATTATTACAGGGGCTCCACCACAGATTCCACACAAAATTTTGTGTGGAATCTGTGGTGGAGCCCGTCGGTGACAGAAATCACTCTGATAGGCTGTTCAGCAAAGAGAATTAGTGCACAAGAAGGGAGACAAGAAAAAGAAAGGGAAAGCCCCTTCAGCCTGTCACTGTAATAGCCATGATGTCACCTATTTAGCACAGTTTCTACTTATTTTTCGCCTCTACCTCTTTCCCAGCGTCTTTTGTAACTTTTTATAAGACCACAAGAGCAGTCGCTGCTTTAACATAACAACACTTTGTCTGTCCGCAGTCCTGAGTCTTCCAGTTTCCCTTTTGAATAATGAATACAGACTACCAGTAGCTGGTGGTGTCGAAAGTTTTTTCCTCTCACCCAGGTGCAGAACGCACAACCTAACTGGCCGTCAACTGTAGTCAAGTGCAGCTTTTTTGGCCGAGACACAGGCAACATATAAAAGGTGGCATCTGGGCCCAAACCTAACTGAGTGTTCAAAGAAGGTCCAGTATGCCTGTTGCTGGTACGTCGCAATGGTCATGTTGTTGTGGGAAATGTGGACATATATATTTGGGAGCCACTGGCAGTCGACCTATTCAGTTTAGGTACGAGTGCATGTTGTGTTATTCTGTGTGTGAGGTAGAAATGTATATATTTCTGATGTTTAAATGTTGCATGATTTATATCTGGCTGATCAGAACTTTTGTTTAACTTATAGTATGCTGATTTTGCCTCTCTTATTCATGGTTTTATCATTTTCAGCTGGTTCGGCAGGTTTTAAGTTGCTATTTTCACATTGAGCTTGGCGTAGAAAGCTTACTGTGCACAAAATAAAGGTAGATATTAACTTTGGGAAAACAGTGCAACAATAATCAGTGATCTCTGTTGGACTATCTAAGTTTTCATAAGTTTTCAATGTCCCTAATGAGTTTAACTAATATCCACTGACAGCCTGCATGTTCATGGTCCTGGCAACACTTGAGTATATGAGCTGTGTAAGGTTATTAATTCAGCTATTAAAATCAAACAAAATGCTGAGAGAAGCAAGTCTCCTCTTATTCCTCCGTGACAAAAGAAACACTTTTATTTTTCCCCAAATTGTCAATATTGGTCTGATAAACTAGAGTAGACCAGATGTTGTCTCGGCGTGATGTTCTTACAAGTAGGGGCAACTTAAATCATCATCCAAAAGGTGTGTAATGTGTTGGAAGAAATTGGGGTTTCCTATACTGCCTCAGGCAAAGCACGCTTAAGGAAATAAATATATGCCGAGTCAGACTCTTAATAGAAAATAAAGATGTCAATAACCAGCAGCAAAGACTTCTTATGCTATGTACCAATATCAACCTTTACCATGACTGAAATGCCTCCCAACCTCACAAAGTACCAATTAGATACCTTACACCATTGCATACAACCCCCGCCTACTCTCGTGGAGCAGCTATATGGCCACAAAGTCATGGTTGGAGTGGGGAGCTTGCAGTTATGAATGAGTGCAACCATTAAATGTGAAGTAGACATAAATATTCAGCTAGACAAGCCTCAACCAGCAAAGGTTAGAGAACATAAATAAACATGTTGGCCCTTCTACGATTATTGCATGATATTATTGCATAATATGAAGCACTGGTCCTGCTGCATTTTTAAATGAAACTACATTCTTTCATTCACGTGGTCTAAAAGCAGTGCCTCCTTTCAATGTTGCTTCATAACTGCAGTCAGTGTGAGACTCCAAAAATGGCAACACGGTAATGGCGAATCAGTGACACACCCAAACAAGAATGCTCTCATAAGGAGCACACACATGATTTTCAACACAGCAGGAACGCTATTCTCAAATCAGAGTGACTGAAGCATTTTCTCACCGTGCCATATGCTTTTTCTTCCTACAGCAACACCTAAACCCTGCAAATCTTTTCCCATTGACTGACTATTTCTAGCACTTTTTACAAAATGTAATAAAAACATATAAGTATAGTCCTGGTAGTTTCATAGACGCCTTGTCCTGCCCTTTGTAGTGTTAACACACAAGTGTACGGCTTTGACTTGTGTCACATTCATGCTAACCTCGTCTGGCATGTGCATTAGCCCTTCCTTCTGTTTTCACTGAGAACTCATCCTGAGTAAAAGTGAGAAGAAGCTGCAATAATTCTTGATCAGTGACAAAATCCTGTCCTTACCCCAGCACCTAAAGAGTGACTCGCACGTGTGTCACAATCTTAATGTATACCGCATGAATAATGGCCACAACCTTGAGGCTTTTCTGCTCACCCAAATCTGGTGACAGGGGTGATGGGGCGGCATTGATGCGGCCCCCCTCAGGGAACTGCAGAATGTCTCAGTCAAGCAAGCAGGGGTCAAGCTGCTTTATTTGTACTAACCCCCTACCCAGCACCATCATCCTCCAAAATTATAGCCGGTTGTCCTGACGTGAAGTGTGATTCTCATAGAGAAAATCCCTCTGTTTGGGCTTCTGATTCTGTATCTTATAGTCTTGCTTTAGCAGAGAGTCAGTACCTACTCTGTCTAGTTTGCAGCCCAATATAGTGGAGTGCAGCTTGAAGAAAAGAGGTCTGATTCCCATGTGATCCACAGATGCTGAGAGTGCATAAGACTGTAAGGTGGAAGGGGTAAATGCATCTGCACATGGAAGGTTTCTTTTTTTATTTTTGCCTTTTGTTGGGCTGAAATTCAAAGTGCACTTATCATGGCATGCCCTGCAGGTCAAGGGAAACTTTAAGGAAGAAATGAGTTGCTGACAAATGGCACGACAGATAGTCTGCAAAATGCAAAGGTTCTCAGGAGATATCGGCTGGCTTTCTTCCTTTCAATACAAAGTTAACTTTTACTGGAAATGATGGTGAATAAAAAAACTGTCTTGTTCTAGGCTTAGTGCCGTTTCTTTTAAAAGGTATTCATACTAAGTGGCTTCTGAAAGGGTTTTACGAGTGGTACCAAAATTGTGCACAAATAGAATAGTGAAAGAATTAAGAAAGGCGGTTTGGTAATTACACCAAACTAGGGCTGGGCGGTATGGCCTTAAAATGTTATCGTAATATTTCTAGGTTATATTGCAATACATGATATACACCTTACATACAATATTTTGAAATCTCCTCAAAAGCACTTAATTAACGCTCGGACTGGGCAACAAATATTTTTGACCAATACCTCGATATTAATATTGCGCTTATATTGTACGAATTAGGGGCTGCATGATATATAATTTCAGCATCAACACTGCAATGTCCACACGCATGATAGTGCCATCACAGGATGTGCGATGTTGCAAATGAACACGTCCTGCTGCAGCTTTTTTTTCTGCTTGATATGAAATAACTGACTCTGATTTAAGGGTTTTTGGATACACTGCCTTTGTTGCAAGTGAGTGACATGCAGGCCGACTGTTGCAAATGAGTGACATGCAGGCCGAAACCTGCAAATTAGCATAATATGACCTCTTTAAAACATAAGTCTGGTCTCCATTGTCTGTTGGTACTTTCACAAAATATTAACACAATGAGATTTTTAATAAAATAATCATCATTAATGTGGACAATGACTGAGTGGGTAAATGCAAGTATAACAAGTAGAACAGTCTGGCAAGTTCAGAAAATTAAATCACTTTACTGTAACGTAGCCTTTAAAACCAGGAGGAGACAACACTTATGCCATGTCACAACATTCAAGATGCAATATACTCTGTGTGTATAGTGCCCTGCTCTACAACTTCACAAATAGCAAACAATATCTGGTCCTTAACAAAGCTGCAGCTAATGATTCTACAATGTGATGGGAGCACAAAGCCTTGGAGACAGCTTTGTTCAAACCATCATTATACCTGTGCAACACACCATAAATGAATGTATACCCATGACCCTTTACTTTCCAGTGGTTCAGCAAAACAGTTTGTAATTCAAATTAATAAAGGCAACCATGCCTGCCTAACAGTCTTATAATAGTCTAAACTATCATTATATGCATCTTTTATATATCCTGTACACAGCTGTGAGTCTGCGTGACACACAACTACTTCATGCCTCTCCAAGGGTCACTTTGACACCAGACTGTAGCTAGTTATTAACAGTAGCCTTGGGCAAACAGTGTCTATTACAGTATGTTTTACACAGACTGATTAATTGATTGAAACTGGCCACTCATGTATAATTAAGTCAAAAATCAATCTCATTTCTAATTTGAACTGGGTCGGGAACAACAGCATTGTAGGATGACCTTTGAAAGTCGCAGTGAAACGTCAAACAGTAATGTCATCTGGAGCCTCATTATTTTGTGGATAAGATGTGAAACTCACGTGGACGGCAGGGTGCACGGACTGTATTTAAATTGTGCTTTTCAAGCCCAGGAGGCTTTACAAAGCCTCTCAATCACCCACACATCCACGCATGTCACCTCTGAATTCCTATAAAAGAATAACAGATCGAAGCGTGATCAAAGGAAATTGATTTCTTTATTTATTCATTTATTCTCTGCACAGAAATATCAGGGCTCATGACTGCTGGATGCACAGCAACAGATTTTAAATAACTTGACAGTTCGACCGCATTATGTAATGCCCCTGAAAACTTGGCCTCGAGTATTTCTCTATAACATTAAGTATTTATGACTACTGTTAATTAGCCATACTCAAAGTTGGAAAACATCTTTAGCTATTATTTCTTAAGAATTTCATACTACATACAACTGATCTAAGCTACTTTCTCAGGATGCTGGGTGTGGTTACATCAGATCTGATTAACAGCAAGCGACACAACAAGCCACCAACTGTCAGATTCTGATTAAACTAGTTATTAAATATTCATTAAATGATATTAAATTTGCATGTAGTGTGTACAGTATATCTTTCAAGACTTCATACTGGTTCAACTTTAAACAATTATACTTGCATTCACATTCATTGTTACTGTCAGATCAGAGTTTTAGAATTGACTCAAACTGGGGATTTGTTCTAAAACTTTTCTGGTTGACTTAGAAATTGCTCTGCATGCCCCAACCAACTCAGAGGTACAGCTGGATCTACCAGTTTCACCACTCCTCTGTGTCCTCCACAACAAACCCAACGTATCTTCTCACAAGCCTGCCCAGTCTCCAGGATAAAATGTTGGTACTTAACGTTTAAGCAAATCACTGATTTGTACATGTCAAAGGCTACATACCATATGACATAGCCATAAAAAAAAGGTCATCATCGTCAAATTACGCATCATATTACATGTTTATTATCCTACTGTCATATCAGGAGGTGGAGGGGATGGTGGTGGAGTTAAAGGCTTAACAGGTCAATACCACAAATTTCCATGTAGTGGAGTGCAGCTTTAAGAAATGGGGTGTTTTTGAACATAACCAGAGAATAAGCACGGAGTTGTGAAAAGATAAAATTAAAAATTGAACCTAAAGAAACGTAAAGTTAATTCAACATATTCGTGGCTTGCAGAAACATACACTGCAGACATTTATTCTCGCAATTTGGTTGCAGACAGACTGGGACCACAGTTAGCTGACACTGTCCCGCCTGTCATTTAGTGCTAAAGGCTTTTTTAATCTTTAAACTGATGACAAGAGCAACCGCTTCCTTTTTCCAATGAGCCCTGCAGCCCTTCCTCTTAAAGCTGATGACAACAAGAACTCTCCTCATATTAAGTTTGTAAAAAAAAAAGAGAGACTGCTGAGTGTCACACAGGACTGACTGGTTGACGCAATGCCAAGAAATACTAGCTGCTGTTCACCTAAATCAATAACTAAGTGAGGGAGAAGAAAACAGGATGCCTGGTGTGTCTCAGGAAAAGTAGCCGGGACAAAGGATGAACAGTTGTAAGCAAAAAGTGGAATGTAAGTGTCCACTGATAAGGAGCACAGGGGGAAGTCAAGAGAGAGCCACTCTGTTAAGAAATGTATTCATTTCAAACTGTGTGAGAGTGCTGTTAATAAAAAAATCAAAGAAATGTTAATTGGAGTGCCATGCATCCCTGCAGACAGGCAGCCTGTTTACAGCCACATTTCTGTTCATCAAATTGTTCAGGACACTTTGTTTAATCATTTTTCAGTAAGGGAAGGTAAATCAACTAAACTTGTTTCTACCATCCTTGTGATAAGACTAGACTGGCATTTCTTTTTCGCAGCACGAACACCAACTTGCTGGGGGAAGCAAATATGCTCAGGAAGGCATCTAGAGTGGAAGCAGCCAGAGCAATTTCATTTCATCCAACCTATGCACACAAATATTGTGCCTGCAAACAATTACTGGCCAGTCTAGCAGGTGCTCCTCGCGCCAAAGGGACAATTTGCCCAAATTCGGTGCTTGGCAGGTATTCATTTGCTCTGCAAACACCAGAATTCCTGACAGTGTGACAGTCATTAAAACACCAACACTAGCTGCTGCAGACAATGAGAAGTTACACAAACTGTCCAACATGACGTGCTCAGTCTCTGAAGGTTGATTATCAGTTTTAGAGGTCACGTTAAGGCCATCAATCATGTATTATATGGAGGCCTATATTTTGTGAACGTGAGCTACACTTGCACGACAGTAACAGAATAAAAGAATGTGTGTCCAGCAGCTTAGCACAGAACAACTGAACAAATGTGAGCCCTGATCAGCACCCATCAGCCCGCAAATCCTGAGGTAATGCATTGTCTTTTTATAGTGCCTTAACCCCCGCGATGTAGCAACGGCGTGTTCATCAGAGCTCAAACAACATTGTCCTCGGGGCAGGGAACATATGGATCAATGGCAGAAGCTGCTATGTCCACATGGGGCTGTGTGAAGGTGATGGCTACGATTTGTGTCGCCTCCAGTTATGCATTACAGGAGCACTGAAGGAGAGAAGGGTTCCCTTTCCTTTGACAGCCAGTAACAATCTATTAACATGAGTAGCAGCAGTCGTCACTTCTCTTCTCCTCCTGCTGCTGCTGCTGCAGCTGCATGGGACCGCTAACACAGAGCCGGTGCAGCATCTCAGCTGCATGCAGCTTTCCTGAGATGGCACAATGCAGCAGAGCTGAGTGAACTTTACTCGCTCACACACACATTGCCACACACAGGCAGTTTGGCATGACACACTCAGTGCCTGGCCTAAGCTGTTTTCTCCTCTTTAAACTTGTCACCTCAGCAAGTGGAGCAGTACTGCAGCAGTTTTATGAAATATAAAAGGAAGGTTGAGCGTAGCTGGCCCTTTAACTCAGCTTTGATCACTGTTGTTGCGAAGAGTGGCCCCCTACAGTGCTTTGTTTTAGCCGACTACCGCTACTGGACATTGCAAAAACCTCAATTACCTCCTTTAACTCAGCAAATCAGCAAAATTGCTTTCCCCAAACTGTTATAGAGTCAATCATCCTCCATCATTTCTTTACAACGAAACCAAGTGTTTGTCAGCAAGATAAATCTCCGGCATTGTTTTTCTGTAAAATAATCTAACTACGCTGCATTGTTTCAAGGAAAATGTGAGTCTTTGTCACTTGTTTAGGCCAAATCTCACACCCCACCACAAACTTGGAAGGGAGGTTCACTTTGGGAATGGGGTAGCTTCAAAGGGAAACAAAGAGTAAATATTGGTACCATCACATTACACTCATTCATTATTTCCAACTGTCTTTCTTCAGGGCATTTGTGACACAAGAATAACCACAAACACATTCAAACACACACACACACACACACACACACACATACACACACACACACACACACACACACACACACACACACACAACTCTGCAGTGCTACCTGGCTTTTCACTGATGTGACTCTAGTCCAGTTAATTAACAAATGCTGGTGAGTTGCAATAATTAGCATGATTCCTCCCTCCTTCAAAATCCCAAGATTAAAGCCACAGAGAGACTAAGTGTCTGAAAATGAACTCCATCTTTGCAGCAGTTCCAGGAATAAACATTGAGACTTTTTTTTTTTTATGAAAATCCTGTTTAAGCTGTGGCTAACAGGCATCTGTGGATTCAGGATAAACACTTAAAGCCTTGTTGAATGCGAGTCTGCGAGAGTGTGTTACAGGAAAAGGCCCTGTTTGAGTATATGAGACAAAGGCTCTTTTTACACAGCCTATTCAAGGTGGGGAATGCTGCGCCGTCTTCTGCCTCACCGTTCTGTATCCATGAGTTTCCTGGGGAAACTGTCATGGGTGATACTTCCGGTGCTCGTTGCCAACAAAATATCATAATAACTGATGCGGCAGCGGCACTTTCAAAGCTCTACATGCGTTATCTAAAGAGGGCAAAACATTACTAGTAGGCTAAGTAGTATTCACTCAATAACGTTGCTTCATGAATTAATGATTCGCCATTCCAATCACTCTAGGCCCAGAGATGTACTTGCTGTTGTACCACATGTTCGGGTAGACAACCGGCTGCATGGTGGACGTAGTTGTTCACGTACTTGACTTAGACTGTTGTCCCATTGTTGTCCCTGCTGCTGCTGACTTGCTAACTGACTCTTGACCCTGTCACATCCCCATACCAGCGCTACACTGCTCCTACCGTTCATGTGCATATTGCATCTTGCGTACACATAGCGTTAATTACGGTGGACGTGCACAACCGATGCTCCAAACAGACGCAGAACACACGAGCCAGGCTTCATGGGTACTCGAGCGCGTTGTTAAAAGCAAGAATATCTCAGGTCTAAGAAAAAGCATTAGCATCCTCTAACTAAGGAAAACGCCATTATGGTTAAGTGACGCGACACTCCGGGGCTAGAATAAGGTGGATAACAAAGAAAGGGGGTGCAATTGCTGCTCCTGTGGGATGGGTTAAATGCAGAGAGTCTCACTACGTTGTACATTGCATGACTGTGTGTGATAAATAACAACTCTTCTTCTTCATCATCTTTATTTCGTTAGGATTTTTGAAACGCTGCTCAGAATTAGTTCCTGATATTGGTGCATATACGCTTGTGCAGGGATATGCAAGAAAAGTCAAATGAAATGTTATCGCATTATTTTTGGGGGGCCAAAAATATTCACAAAACACAAAATAAGAATTCAGATATGTCACAGAGTAAACAATCAAGTGAAACACTAAAATATCCCAATATCCCGATGTCATTTTAGTAGTGTAGCTGTACTGGAATGTTTGGTATTAAAGGCGCACTACGTAGTTTTGGGGAAGAAATTTTAATTGGCTGATTTTTTTTATGCCTAAACAAACGAAATAAACAAACATGCTTTGTTTTCATGACTGAATAAACAAACTGACCTTAAAAAGGACAATTTCAGACTGTTTAACTTTGTTTATATGTGGCGGACCCTGCCACCATTCTAGCTTCTAACAGTGTTCTGGGGACCTTATTTTCCTCTGAGAGCTGCTTGTTTATTCAATTAGAGTTTGTATTATCACCTCGTTGACATTGTAAATATTTAAATTCTTCTCCAAAACTAAATAGTGCTCCTTTAATTAAATTTATAGCAAAAATCACAATTTCGTGCCCTAACGAAGAATCTTTCATTTCCATTTCACTGTCCTGCAACCACATTTTGATGTTTACAGACCAAATGAACTCTAACAGAAGTTCTTACATGTTTCTTTTTTATTTATCATGACATGACCTGGGGAAAGTTCTGAATTCAGGATGGGTTTGCGTGGAACAACCCTTTAATTAACAGAGAATAACTGCCTTTGAATAATAACAATAACAAAATGAATAATAATAATATAACAAAGCAGTTGCTACACCTCCAGGCAGGAATTGCATCCTGAATAGCCTGCACTGCCTGAAAAGAAGCACTTGTAAATACCATGATGCTGTGTGCAGGATGTAAATGCAGCCTACAGTGTTACAGGGCTATTTCTAACACCGCAACGCACAACTGCATAACACTTTAATGGGATGCAGCAGCTAGCATAGCGTTAATATTACTGTATCTGTGTGAAGAGTACATGATGCGGTCTCCCGGGTGGACCTTAACAGGCACCACTGACAGGGTAAAGCTGAGGTAAGATGACAGCCATAAATCCCACTGTCGCGCTGCATACACACAACGTAATTTCACAACGCTTACAAATGTACAAGTGGATATTTAGGTTAACCAGCGATGTGATTTTGACCGGTGTGTCACGCTCGTCTGCGCTGTTGTGGAGGATTACAAGCCTAATATTACATAAACACAACCGGAACCCAAATCATATTAGCAGCCCCGTTTGTTTCATCCTCCGCAGCCCCAAAATAACACGCTAACAGCCTTACTCACGGTTCGTGTTCAAAGTTAGGATTCCCGAATACGTTGAAATCTTCTCCGGCACTTCACTTCAACACACAAATGTCTGTTGTCCTCCGTGTCGTCGCTGGCGTTGGAGGAATTTAAAAAAAAAAAAAAAGAAACGAAGCCAGGCTGAGAGAGCGGCTGTACGGTCGCATGTACTGCAGTGTACACAGTCTGCTGTCGGCCCTCTTCTTCTCGACACTCGGCCGCGCTCGCTGAACAAAATGGCGCATTACCGCCCCCGAGTGGTGTGGTGGAGTCAGTGCAGGCCGGTCAGCGCTGTCCTCCCGCCGTCGGCCTCCGCTTATCGACCGACTGAATGGCTTTGGAGGACCGAAGCTCGCAAAATCATACATGTGTAATAATAAAATATCTGAGTAAAAAATGCGTATGCCCATGAATTCACAAAAAAAAACAGTTACAATAAATACAGGCATTGATTAATTTACAAAATGTGACATAAATTGATATTTCTGGTTCCAATTGCCTAAATATATAAATATCTGCCTTTGCATTATTTCTCCTATTTAATCACTTTTATTAACGTATTCATTTTTAAATGTTAATATTTACGTATTTATTTTAGTTACATATTTATTTATGTTTGATTTTTCCTTAGAATTTCCTCAATATATGTATAGATGTTGTGTGTATGTATATACATGTATATAGATATATATAAATATATATATCTATATACATGTATATACATACATGTATGTGTGTGTGTGTGTGTGTGTGTGTGTGTGTGTGTATATATATATATATATATATATATATATATATATACATACATACATACATACATATGTATACATATACATATTCATTATACCTATTATTTATTATTTATTTTTGTATTGAGTGTCTCAACCAGAATTTGTGTACTTGTGTGAAATTATTGAGTAACAATCAATATACTGTATATCACAAGTTTAAAGCCACAGAGATTCCTGAGTAACAATACATATATATAAAATAATAAAAACTGCGTATAATAGCAGTGAAAGTAACCAATACAGTTTTTTATTATTTATACATTATATCTACCTATTACAATTTCTATTTCTAGTCTCTGCTAATAATTTCACACAAGTGTACTGTACAACAACGAGTGACATTATGAGTGATTGAATTGAATCTTGAATTGAATCTTGAGCAAACTTATTTATTTCTGTATTATCATTTCACATCTCTTCATGATTTTCTGCTTCATTATTCTAATGAGGGGGCTGTGAATCAAAGTATGTCATGGGATCATTGCTTTCTGGTTGATCAAAATCATATTTGACTGCATAGATCGACTAAAACATGTCATTAGGGGACATTATGAAACATTTTCAAGGCAAGAGAGGCAAGAAATCTTATTTAGAACAGATTATTTTTACTTTGTGGTATTGGTGGAGGATTCCTCCACCACTGGCATTAAAGACTTAACATGGATAAGTAAGGTAATGATGCTATCAATACGGATCAAGACCATACCAACAAAATCTGTTACAAAAGGAAACAAAAGCTTTCCCTGTGTTTTTTAAACTGCAGTTATTTCTTTTCTTCATAATGTATAAAACATACAAATAAAACAATTTAAAAAACAGATAAAGATTTAACAGCAAAAACATGTTCGATACGGCCACTGCATTATATTATCACACATTTTAAACAGTAGGAATAACCACAGTTTGCCAGACCATTATACACACACCCAAAAAAGACAGTTAGTACATCACTTTAAATCTTGAAGAAAGAGAGAAAAAACACAGAAGCGAAACATTTGATGGCATCAATATATGCAGAATTCATTGTGCATACAACTTCAAAATATACAATCAGACTTTTAAATGACATGAATACAATATAATTGCCAAGACTTTTGGCAATGATGGGACTCTGACTCTCTCTAAGAGCAGAGACACTGGTTCCTTAATTTGTAAGAGAATATATAACGTATATATACATATTAAGTCGGTTTCATAGTGACAAGATAGAAAATTCTCTTTCGAATTTTTGACAATTTAAAACAATAAATAAGAGGATTAACAAGAGGAGGTATGACAAGAAATTCTATTGCAGTAAAGTTTCGGAAGGCTTGAGGTAAATCTTTTGAACCATATCGAATAAGCATTATATCAAGAAGTATAGTCACAAGAAAACTGAGTAAGGAGGTTAAATGTGGCACACATGTTTGCATGAACTTTGCCCTGTTTTCTATTGAATTCACACATGTTTTAATGAGATACATGTAGGACCAAACTATAAAAAATCCATGAAAGACATAAATGATTATCGTTATGTATGCAACTATGTTGTTAACTGTAGTTTCAGCTGGGAAACAAGCAAGTTTAACTATAATCCAATTCACACAAAAAAGCCTGGCGATATATGGGCTGCATAACTTTAATCTCGATGTTAGAAAAATATTTGTGCCTATGATGCAAAAAGGTGTTATCCAAGAGTAACACACTAACTTGATGAGTCTTTGCTTTGACATGACAGAGTGGTACTCCAGTGGTCGACATATAGCCACATATCTGTCATATGCCATGACTGAAAGAATAGACTGATCAGCGCAGACAAATGTGTATATTACGTAAGCCTGAAAAAGACATCCAGAATAAGAGATAACATGAACAGGAGAAAGCAGATCCCAGAGAAACTTGGGGTAGAAACCTGTTGTCCCATAAAGTGCATTCATGCAAAAAGTGCACAGTAGAATATACATGGGTTCATGCAGGTTTTTATCCAAGATGATTGCCACAATAACAGTTACATTAATCAGCAAAGTCAAACAATAACACAGTAAAGCGAGAGAGAAGAGAGCCAGTCGGTAGTTCATTGTTTCATGTAAACCTGAAAGAAAAAAAGTTGTTATAAGAGAGACATTATCCATCACTGTTAGAAAACTGTGTACTTTTTCTCTTTGTCATGTACCCCCATGCTTGACCCAGTCTCTGTTCCCTCATCTCCCTGTTATTAATATGTTGTCTGAGTACAGCAGCACACGAACTGGGAATTCAAACCAACCAACCAGTGATAAAGGTATACAACCTTAATCTACAGCTTGTGCAAAATACCAACAGTGACATCGAGTGGTGAAACCTTTAACTACAACATAGGGTGATATAATGGTACTCTATTATTTGTCAGATGGAGTTGTACATTATAACAAACAGTTGGCCAATGACAATAAACACCAAGTGATGCCCCTTCTCATAGGCAAACCCAGTGTTATCAAGCTAACGGATGATTACTCCAAGAATGGATCACTGGTGTCCACTGGTTACCAGGTTTTTGACCAGGTTAAATGTGGCACACGTTTGCATGCACTTTGCCCTGTTTTCTATAGAATTCACACATATTTTAATGAGGTACACGTAGGACTAAACTATAAATAAAACATGAAATAAGTAGATGACCTTTTATATATATCCAACTATCTTGTTAACAGCAGGTTCCGCTGGAAAACAAGCAAGTTTAACAATAATCCAATTCTCACAAAAAAGCCTGGTGATGTATGGGCTGCATACGTTCAATCTAGATGTTAGAAGCATATATATACCCATCATGCAAAAAGGTGTCATCCAGGAAAAACACACTAACTTCATGAAAGTTTGCTTTAACATGACAGAGTGGTACTCCAGTGGTCAACATACAGCCACATATCTGTCATATGCCATGACTAAAAGAATAGACAGATCACTGAAGGCATATGAGTACATTATTACAGTTTGAACAAAGCATCCAGAATAAGAAATAACACAAACAGCTGTACACATCATGTTTATTATCAAAGGACACTCTTTTTTTTAATATCATGATAAATATCATACCGTGAGCTCTTGGTATTGTTACAACGCTAATTTTAACATTTCCACGCAAGTAAAAATTAATTAAACTAACAAATGTGTTGTAGCAAACCTAACGCTATCTTGGATCACAGTGAGCTGGGGTTGATGGAGTGTGAACCAGTTGTCCTTAAGCAGAGGTAAAACAGGCACTTCGTAGTAGGCTATTTATACTAATATATATGGGTGAGTTGATAAGATGAACACATTTTTAGTTATGTTGCCCTGCAGACAGGGGATAATGAGACAGAAGTTTGATAAAAACTTCTACTGTTATTTCAGGACGTCTCCTGTCAACTGATATTGAATCTATCATAAGCCTCATTTACACATAGATTCTACAATAGTGCATTTGTTTTTTTAAACTGAACCAACTTTAACCTTTTTAAACTGTCTGCACAGTGTGGTGTGCAATATTGTCATATTAAACTTTTTTGCATGAATTTCCTGAGATGTGCACACACATGTTCAACAACAATAATCACTGTACAACTGCGTAGACCATTGTCTAAGTGTGAATAATTTGGATATTCAAACTGAAGCTAATAAAGAGCACAACACCTAATCATCATCATTTTAAGAGCTTCTCCAAATAAGATAGCAATACAAATGATTCAGCGCCCTAAATCTAAAAAAATTCCCATTCTAAAAGATCAATGCAAATTTCAGTGAAATGAATTGAAACTTTCAGCTAAAAAGACATTCTTCAAGGATTCACAAGCTCATATCTGCTTAATGTGCAAAAACTCTTGAGGATATTACATGTAACTCCAACAGCCACAGCTAACAGCTGGTTAACCAGGGCAAATCTAATAAAGAACATTTGACATAGGACTTTAAGTTTCTTTAATATTGTATATAAGACAGAAGTCATTTATTTTTTTAGAGTAAGAACAACCATAATTCTGTTTCGAATTTTGGTCAATTTGAAGCCGTAAATTAATGGATTTATTAAGGGAGGTACAACAAAAATTTCTATTTCAACAAAGTTTTTAAAGGTTTGAGGGAAATCTTTTGAACCAAATCGCATAATAATTACATTAAAAAGTAAACTTACAAGAAAAATGAGTAAGGAGGTTAAATGTGGCACACATGTTTGCATGAACTTTGCCTGATTTTCTATAGAATGTGCACATGTTTTAATGAGATACATGTAGGATAGAACTATGAATATACCATGAAATAAATAAATGATTATCGTAATGTATGCAACTATGTTGTGAACAGCAGTTTCAGCTGGAAAACAAGCAAGTTTAACAATCGTCCAATTCATACAATAAAATCTGGCAATATATGGGCTGCATAACTTTAATCTAGATGTAAGAAACACATTTATACCCACCATGCAAAAAGGTGTCATCCAAGAGAAACACACTAACATAATGAGTCTTTGCTTTGACATGACAGACTGGTACTCCAGTGGTCGACATATAGCCACATATCTGTCATATGCCATGACGGAAAGAATAGACAATTCACTGCAGACATATGAGCTACCTACTTGAGCCTGAACAAGACATCCAGAATAAGAGATAACATGAACAGGAGAAAGCAGATCCCAGAGAAACTTGGGGTAGAAACCTGTTGTCCCATAGAGTGCATTCATGCAAAAAGTACATACTAAAATATACATTGGTTCATGCAGGTTTTTATCCATGATGATGGTCACAACAACAGAAATATTAACCAGCAAAATCACACAGTAGCACAGTAAAGTGAGAAAGAAGAGAGTAAATCTGTGGTTATTTGTTTCATTTAAACCTGAAAGAAAAAACATTCTAATCTGAGAAACATTATCCATCATGGTTAGAAAACTTGTTGTTCCTGTGAAGGGTAACTCTGTCCCTCACAGTGTCTGCTCTCTCTCCTCACTTTTTAATATCTTGTCTGACTACATCGACACGCGCTTAGAAATCAAACCAGCCATTCAATCCTCTTATTTTCAGGATGATGCAATCTACTGTAAATGCAGCACATGAAAATAACAATATAGAACTTAATGGCACTTGTAGAGCAGAACTATTGAACTACCATTAAATGTATAATTTTCATAACTTGGAAAATGATTCATTTGGCACACTGTAGGCTATTTATGCTATAAAGGCATTGACAATAAACGAGCTCTTCGCTCAGGTTTCACAAAGATGTTTGTGAGCGGCCTGTTGTGTAGACAGTCTAAATTTTGGTCCTTTTAGTTAATACATGTCTCCTATCGTGCACTGCAGAATTTTACATTTAAAAGAGGAAATACAGAAACACGTTAGGACCAACAGGATGCTAAGAAACATGGAGTAATATAAGCAGTACAGGATAGAGGGACAACACCTTCTGGATGCCACAGGAACAACAAATAGGAACAACAGCGCTAACCACTGCGTCGCCGTGCTGCTCGGATTAAAACATATAATATTATTTTGTGTCCATTATTTTATGCAATTAATCTCTGAATACCTTTTGTATTATAACTTGGGAGCAGCAACGCTGTCTACTGTAACTGTTGCTGGTGGTCAACATAGGAGTTTCTTTAATACTGTATATAAGACAGAAGCCATTTATTTTTTAAAGTTAGAACAACCACAATTCTGTTTCGAATCTGGGTCAATTTGAAACTGCAAATTAATGAATTTATTAAGGGAGGTATGACAAGACATTCTATTTCAACAAAGTTTTTAAAGGCTTGAGGGAAATCTTTTGAACCAGTGAGTAAGGAGGTTAAATGTGGTACACATGTTTGCATGAACTTTGCCTGTTTTCAATGGAATCTGTACATGTTTTAATGAGATACATGTAGGATGGAACTATGAATATACCATGAAATACATAAATGATTGTTGTTATGTATGTATGTATGTTATGTTGTTAACAGCAGTTTCAGCTGGAAAACAAGCAAGTTTAACAATCATCCAATTCATACAAAAAAATCTGGTGATATATGGGCTGCATAACTTTAATCTAGATGTTAGAAACACATTCATACCCTTCACGCAAAAAGGTGTTATCCAAGAGGAACAGACTAACGTGATGAATATTTTCTTTGCCATGACAGAGTGGTACTCCAGGGGTCGACATATAGCCACATATCTGTCTTAGCCATGATTGCAAGCATTGACAGATCATCGAAGGCACATGAGTACATTGTTACGGTTTGAACAAGGCATCCAGAATAAGAGATAACATGAACAGCTGTACACATAATATTATCATCAAAGGACACCGTTCAAGTCATCTTTTTCTTTTTTTTTAAATATTGTGATAAATATCATACTGTGAGCTTTTGGTATTGTTACAACGCTAATTTCAACATTTCCACACAAGTAAAAATTAATTAAACTAACAAACGTGTTGTAGCAAACCTAACGCTATCTTGGATCACAGTGAGCTGGGGTTGATGGAGCGTAAATCAGTAGTTCTTATGCAGTGGTAAAACAGGCACTTCGTAGTAGGCTATTTATACTAATATATATGGGTGAGTGGATAAGATGAACACATTTTTAGTTAAATGAATGAAAACTTTCAGCTAAAAAGACATTCTTCGAGGATTAACAAGCTCACTTTTGCCTAATATGCAAAATCCTTTGAGGATATTACATGTAACTCCAACAGCCACAGCAAACAGCTGGTTAAACAGTGCAAATTTAAGGAAGAAAATCAGACATAGGACTTTAAGTTTCTTTAATACATAAGACAGAAGTCATTTAGTTTTTAATTAAGAGCACCCAGAATTCTGTTTCAAATTTTGGTCAATTTGAAACCATAAATTTATGGATTCATTAAGGGAGGTATGACAAGAGTTTCTATTGCAACAAAGTTTTTAAAGGTTTGAGGGATATCTTTTGGATCAAAAATGCATAATCATCATTTCAAAAAGCAGAGTTACAAGAAAAATGAGTAAGGAGGTTAAATGTGGCACACATGTTTGCATGAACTTTGCCCTGTTTACTATAGAATTTGCACATGTTTTAATGATATACATGTAGGATAGAACTATTAATAAAGCATGAATTAAATAAATGCTGATATTTATGTATACAACTATGCCGTTAGTGCTAATCTTTTTAAGATTAAGGTTATGATTGAGGTACATTACGAAAAGTCAATGTTTTTCGTAATGTATAAAACATACAAATAAAACGACTAAAAGACAGATAAAGATTAAACAGCAAAAACATGTTCGATGCAACCACTGTGTTATATCATCATACATTTTAAACAGAAGGAATAACACAGTTTGCCAGAGCATTAGCAGGAGAGTATTACACACACCCAAAAAAGGCATTTAGTACATCACTTAAAATCTTGAAGAAAAAGAGAAAAAACACAGAAGTGAAACATTTCATGGCATCAATATATGCAGAATTCATTGTGCATACAACTTCAAAATATACACTCAGGTTTTTACATGACGTGGATATTATAGCCAAGACTTTTGGCAATGATGGGACTCTGACTCTCTCTAAGAGCAGAGACACTGGTTCCTTAATTTGCAAGAGAATATATAATGTATATATACATATTAAGTAGGTTTGATAGTGACAACACAGAAAATTCTCTTTCGAATTTTTGATAATTTAAAACAATAAATAAGAGGATTAACAAGAGGAGGTATGACAAGAAATTCTATTGCAGTAAAGTTTCGGAAGGCTTGAGGTAAATCTTTTGAACCATATCGAATAAGCATTATATCAAGAAGTATAGTCACAAGAAAAATGAGTAAGGAGGTTAAGTGTGGCACACATGTTTGCATGAACTTTGCCCTGTTTTCTATTGAATTCACACATGTTTTAATGAGATACATGTAGGACCAAACTATAAAAAATCCATGAAAGACATAAATGATTATCGTTATGTATGCAACTATGTTGTTTACTGTAGTTTCAGCTGGGAAACAAGCAAGTTTAACTATAATCCAATTCACACAAAAAAGCCTGGCGATATATGGGCTGCATAACTTTAATCTCGATGTTAGAAAAATATTTGTGCCTATGATGCAAAAAGGTGTTATCCAAGAGTAACACACTAACTTGATGAGTCTTTGCTTTGACATGACAGAGTGGTACTCCAGTGGTCGACATATAGCCACATATCTGTCATATGCCATGACAGAAAGAATAGACAGATCAGCGCAGGCAAATGAGTACATTACCTGAGCCTGAAAAAGACATCCAGAATAAGAGATAACATGAACAGGAGAAAGCAGATCCCAGAAAAACTTGGGGTAGAAACCTGTTGTCCCATAAAGTGCATTCATGCAAAAAGTGCACAGTAGAATATACATGGGTTCATGCAGGTTTTTATCCAAGATGATGGCCACAATAACAGTTACATTAATCAGCAAAGTCAAACAGTAACACAGTAAAGCGAGAGAGAAGAGAGCCAGTCGGTAGTTCATTGTTTCATGTAAACCTGAAAGAAAAAAAGTTGTTATAAGAGAGACATTATCCATCACTGTTAGAAAACTGTGTACTTTTTCCCTTTGTCATGTACCCCCATGCTTAACCTAGTCTCTGTTTCCTCACCTACATGTTATTAATATGTTGTCTGAGTACGGCAGCACATGAGCTGGGAATTCAAACCAACCAACCAACCAACCAACCAACCAGTGATTAAGGTATACAACCTTAATCCACAGCTAGTGCAAAATACCAACAGTGACATCGAGTGGTGAAACCTTCAACTACAACATAAGGGTGATATAATGGTACTCTATTATTTGTCAGATCAAGTTGTACATTATAACAAACATGTGGCCATTGACTATGAACAGCAAGCAATGCCCTTTCTCATAGGCAAACCCAGTGTTATCAAGCTAATGGATGATTAATCCAAGGATGGAACAATAGTTTCCACCGGTTACCAGGTTTTCGACCAGGTTAAATGTGGCACACGTTTACATGAACTTTGCCCTGTTTATTATATAATTCACACATATTTTAATGAGGTACACTTAGGACTAAAATGTAAATAAAACATGAAAGGAGTAAATGACCTTTTATATATGTCCAACTATATTGTTAACAGCAGGTTCTGCTGGAAAACAAGCAAGTTTAACAATAATCCAATTCACACAAGAAAGCCTGGTGAGGTATGGGCTGCATACATTCAATCTTGATGTTAGAAGCCTTTATATACCCATCATGCAAAAAGTTGTCATCCAAGAGAAACAAACTAACTTCATGAAAGTTTGCTTTAACATGACAGAGTGGTACTCCAGGGGTCGACATATAACCACGTATCTGTCATATGCCATGACTAAAAGAATAGACAGATCACTGAAGGCATATGAGTATATTATTACAGTTTGAACAAGGCATCCAGAATAAGAGATAACATGAACAGCTGTACACATCACATTTATAATCAAAGGACACTGTTCAAGTCATCTTTTCCTTTTTTTAAAAATATCGTGATAAATATCATACCGTGAGCTTTTGGTATTGTTACAACGCTAATTTTAACATTTCCACACAAGTAAAAATTAATTAAACTAACAAACATGTTGTAGCAAACCTAATGCTATTTTGGATCACAGTGAGCTGGGGTTGATGAAGTGTAAACCAGTAGTCCTTAAGCAGTGGTAAAACAGGCACTTCGTAGTAGGCTATTTATACTAATATATATGGGTGAGTGGATAAGATGAACACATTTTTAGTTATGTTGCCCTGCAGACAGGGGATAATGAGACAGAAGTTTGATAAAAACTTCTACTGTTATTTCAGGACGTCTCCTGTCAACTGATATTGAATCTATCATAAGCCTCATTTACACAGAGATTCTACAATAGTGCATTTGTTTTTTTAAACTGAACCAACTTTAACCTTTTTAAACTGACTGCACAGTGTGGTGTGCAATATTGTCATATTAAACTTTTTTGCATGAATTTCCTGAGATGTGCACACACATGTTCAACAACAATAATCAATACAACTGCGTAGACCATTGTCTATGTGTGAATAATTTGGATATTCAAACTGAAGCTCACAAAGAGCACAACACCTAATCATTGTCATTTTAAGATCGTCTCCAAATAAGATAGCAATACAAATGATTCAGCACCCTAAATCAAAAAAAATTCCCATTCCAAAAGATCAATGCAAATTTCAGTGAAAAGAATTGAAACTTTCAGCTAAAAAGACATTCTTCAAGGATTCACAAGCTCATATCTGCTTAATGTGCAAAAACCCTTGAGGATATTACATGAAACTCCAACAGCCACAGCAAACAGCTGGTTAACCAGGGCAAATTTAAAACATTAGACATAGGACTTTAAGTTTCTTTAATACTGTATGTAAGACAGAAGTCATTTATTTTGTAAAGTAAGAACAACCATAATTCTGTTTCGAATTGTGGTCAATTTGAAACCATAAATTAATGGATTTATTAAGGGAGGTATGACAAAAATTTCTATTTCAACAAAGTTTTTAAAGACTTGAGGGAAATCTTTTGAACCAAAACGCATAGTCATTGCATCAAAAAGTATAGCTACAAGAAAAATGAGTAAGGAGGTTAAATGTGGAACACATGTTTGCATGAACTTTGCCCTGTTTTCTATAGAATCTGCACATGTTTTAATGAGATACATGTAGGATAGAACAGTGAGTAATCCATGAAATAAGTAAAAGATTATTGTTACGTATGTAACGATGTTGTGAACAGCAGTTTCAGCTGGGAAACAAGCAAGTTTAACAATCATCCAATTCATACAAAAAAATCCGGTGAGATATGGGCTGCATAACTTTAATCTAGATGTTAGAAACATATTCATACCCACCATGCAAAAAGGCGTCATCCAAGAGAAACAGACTAATGCAGTGAGTCTTTGCTTTGACATGACAGAGTGGTACTCAAGTGGTCGACATATAGCCACATATCTGTCATATGCCATGACGGAAAGAATAGACAGCTCACTGAAGGCAAATGAGATAACTACTTGAGCCTGAACAAGACATCCAGAATAAGAGATAACATGAACAGGAGAAAGCAGATCCCAGAGAAACTTGGGGTAGAAACCTGTTGTCCCATAAAGTCCATTCATGAAAAAAGTACATAGTAGAATATACATTGGTTCATGCAGGTTTTTATCCTTGATGATGGTCACAATAACAGAAATATTTACCAGCAAAATCACACAGTAACACAGTAAAGTGAGAAAGAAGAGAGTAAATCTGTGGTTATTTGTTTCATTTAATCCTGAAAGAAAAAACATTCTTATTTGAGAAACATTATCCATCATGGTTAGAAAACGTGTTGTTCCTGTGAAGGGTAACTCTGTCCCTCACAGTGTCTGCTCTCTCTACTCACTTTTTAATATCTTGTCTGACCACATCAACACACACGCTTAGAAACCAAACCAGCCAATCAATCCTCTTATTTTCAGGATGATGCAATCTACTGTAAATGCAGCGCATGAAAATAACAATGTAGACCTTTATGACACTTGTAGAGCAGAACTCTTGAACTGCCATTAAATGTATAATTTTCATCACTTGGAAATTGATTTATTTGGCACACTGTAGGTGATTTATGCTATTAAGGCTTTGGCAATAAACTAGCTCCTCACTCCGGTTTCACAAAGATGTTTTAGAGTGGCCTGTCTAAATTTTCCCCTTTGATTCTAATCAACGTCTCCTATCGTACTCTGCAGAATTTCAAATCTAAAAGAAGAAATACAGAAAACTGTGAGGACCAATGGGATGGTAAAATGTAATATATTCAGTAGGAAAGAGGGACAACACCTACTGGATGGATCAGGAAAAACAGAGACAAATTCGATCAAGTGTAAATAAAAAACAAAAACAGACATGGCAATATGTTGCACTGGTGTCATCGTATTTTTTGAAGGATGTATTTGTCACAAGACAAACTTTGGAATTGCGGCTTTTTGATCATTTGGGAATGAGACTCGAAAATCTACTTTTCTTACAAATAGGTCCCTTAAAAAGAATGGATGAAATGATAATATATAATATTATTTTATGCAATTATTCTATTACTAGGTTTTTGTAATCTAAATCTCAACTGCAACGCCCTCCACCCTGTTCTGCTGTCGTCCACTACAATGATATCAGGTTTGCTGTCTAACGTCTGTCTGAATCCAAATCAATGCACACATGCATACAAGACCCATGCAAGGTTATAGATATGTGTTAACAGCAAAAACTCAACTAGAAACAATGTCATCAACAAAGTTAGAGAAAAAGTTAGCTAGCTAGCTGCTAATAAAATCAGTTACTGACTAAAAATGAGCAACTGCTCATGTTTTTTTCTGTCCAAAGTTTAACAACCATTGTCTTCTAAAGTACAACAAATTCCGATTGGTAAGTCTTTCACAAGTCAATCCCAGAGCAAGGAACTGGATGATCGTAGAAGGAAGTATAGGCCTACTGAGTCAGCATCAGCACGTTCAGTAAAGAGCTGAAGTCATGGTGTCACGTCCAGATTAGCTTATATAACTCAAATGCAGGTTTACCACTCAGAATTGTTAATAATAATTGAAACAATGCTTAATTATACACAGAGATGGATAAGAGCAGGATTGTCACTTCTGGCCAGTGATCGTCAATAAACAATCTGTTAACAGATTTTATTATAGCTTGTTCGCTAAGTAGGCCATTTCTTAACAGTTGAAAACTGTGTCAAGGTGACTCTGTTTGAAATGACTTCCCTGTTCAATAAAAAGTTCTTCATAAACAAAATATCTTGAAGGTGCATTTGCTACATGCATGACATTATGCTAAAAGACTGAGGCTATAAACCTTCATGTCCTTTGAAAAGTAGTCAGCATCGTCATCTGTTGATGATCCATGTAATTATGAAGACTTGGAAGTAAAGGAGCAGGATTGTTTTTGTATTGCAGTTTAAATACATGTAGACACATCATTTCACACAGTAAACGTCCTATTCCCAAAAATCAATGCAAATTTCAGTTCAATGAATTGAAACTTTTAGCTAAAAATACATGACACAAAAAAACACAATGATTAATAAGCTCACGTTTGCTAAATGTAGATGTAAAGATATTACATGTAACCCCAACAGCCACAGCAAACAGCTGGTTAAACAGTGCAAATTCAAAGACGGACATTAGACATAAGACTATAAGTTTCCTTAATATATAAGAGAGAATTCAATTCATTTTTAAAGTAAGAACACCCAGAACTCTATTTCGAATTTTGGTCAACTTGAAACCGTAAATTAATGGATTTATTAAGGGAGGTATGACAAGAATTTCTATTGCACCAAAGTTTTTAAAGGCTTGAGGGAAATCTTTTGAACCAAATCGCATAAACATGACATCAAAAAGTATACTTTCAAGAAAAATGAGTAAGGAGATTAAATGTGGCACACATGTTTGCATGAACTTTGCCCTGTTTTCTATAGAATTTGCACATGTTTTAATGAGAAACATGTAGGATAGAACTATGAATAAACCATGAAATATGTAAAAGATTATTGTTATGTATGTAACGATGTTGTGAACAACAGTTTCAGCTGGGAAACAAGCGAGTTTAACAATCATCCAATTCATACAATACAATCTGGTGATATATGGGCTGCATAACTTTAACCTAGATGTTAAAAACAAATTTAGACCCACAATGCAAAACGGTGTCATCCAAGAGAAACAGACTAACATAATGAGTCTTTGCTTTGACATGACAGAGTGGTACTCCAGGGGTCGACATATAGCCACATATCTGTCATATGCCATGACGGAAAGAATAGACAGATCGCTGAAGGCAAATGAGGCAATTACTTGAGCCTGAACAAGACATCCAGAATAAGAGATAACATGAACAGAAGAAAGCAGATCCCAGAGAAACTTGGAGTAGAAACCTGCTGTCCCATAAAGTCCATTCATGCAAAAAGTACATACTAAAATATACATTGGTTCATGCAGGTTTTTATCCATGATGATGGTCACAATAACAGAAATATTTACCAGCAAAATCATACAGTAACACAGTAAAGTGAGAAAGAAGAGAGTAAATCTGTGGTTATTTGTTTCATTTAAACCTAAAAGAAAAAACATTCTTATTTGAGAAACATTATCCATCATGGTTAGAAAACTTGTTGTTCCTGTGAAGGGTAACTCTGTCCCTCACAGTGTCTGCTCTCTCTACTCACTTTTTAATATCTTGTCTGACTACATCAACACACACGCTTAGAAATCAAACCAGCCAATCAATCCTCTTATTTTCAAGATGATGCAATCTACTGTAAGAGCAGCACATGAAAATAACAATATAGAACTTTATGGCACTTGGAGAGCAGAACTCTCCAACAATGTTCAAATGTATAATTTTCATCACTTGGAAAATGATTTATTTGGCACACTGTATGCTATTTATGCTATTAAGGCTTTGAAATTAAACTAGCGCCTCTCTCTGGTTTCACAAAGATGTGTTAGAGCGACCTGTTGTGTGGCCCTTCTACATTATGCTCTTATTAGTCTAACACATCTCCTATCGTGCACTGCAAAATTTCTAAATACAAAAAAAAAATACAAAAATACGGAAATACAGGAAAATGTGAAGACCCACAGGATGCTAAGAAACATTGAGTAATATATTCAGTAGGACAGAGGGACAACACCTTCTGGACGGTACATGAAAAACAAGTAGTTAGACAAAATCGCTCAACTGCAAAATAACACAGGCATTTTAATATGTTGCAGTGGTGATCTCGTATCTTTTAAAGTTCGTATTTGTAAAAAAAAACCAACAGATTTCTAAGTCTCACTCTCAATTTGTCAAGAAGTGAAGCTTTAGGATGGCGGTCTACCTGTCAGTTTTTGACCAGTTGGGAATGAGACTCAATAATCAACTTTTCTTACAAATAGGTCTTTAAAAAGGATGGATTAAAACATATTATATTATTTCATGCAATTATTCTTTGAATAGCTTTTTGTATTTTAATTTTGGACAGCAACGTTGTCTACCGTTACCTTTGCCGGCCATCATGCCGGCCTCACCTAATTTTACCGTTCTGCTCTCATCCACTACAATGATATCAGTTTGGCTATCCACCATCAGCCTGAATCCATATCAATCCATTCGTGCATACAAGACCCTTGTAAAGTTTGATGAGTCAACTAGAGATCATTTTATCAACCAACTTAGAGTTAATGTTAGCTAGCTAGCTTGCTAGCTGCTAACAAAATCAGTCACTGATTACAGTAAAAACAAGCAACTGCTCCTGTTTTTTTCTGTCCAAAGTTTAACAACCATTGTCTTCAAAAGTACAACAAATTCCATCTGGTAAGTCTGTCACAGTTATCACTGGAAACTGCATATATACATGCTTAGCTAACAGTCAGTGCCAGAGCAAAGGACTGGATGTTTGTAGATGGAAGTATAGGCCTACTGAGTCGGTATCAGCATGTTCTATAAAGAGCTGAAGTCATGGTATCACATCCAGACTAGCTTATATAAACTCAAATTCAGGTTTACCACTCAGAATTGTTAATAATATTTGAAACAATGCTTAATTACACACAGAGATAAAAAAAGAACAGGATCATCACTTTTCTTAATAGTTGAAAACTGTGTCAAGATGGCTGTTGTGTGGCCTGTCTAAATTTTGCTTTTATTAGTCTAATACATGTCTCCTATCGTCCACTGCAGAAATGTACATTTAAAAGAGGAAACACAGAAACAAGCTAAGACCAACAGGATGCTAAGAAACATGGAGTAATATATGCAGTAGGAACACAGGAAATGGACAGACAAGCTATGATATCTTCATAATACCTTTCATATTGGATATACTTCCAGCACGTATTTTAATGTAAATGTAATAAATACTTCTGGGTTCTGCTAGCAGGCTGAGTCCTTGTAAGTGTTCACGGAAAAAACAAATTCTGCAGTTGACACATTAGTTTTTACAGTAGATACCTCTAAATACATTTTCGCTTTAATGGCTGACCTTGCCTTCAACGGCAAGTTGGTCCAAGGGCTGACCATACAACTTTTTACGCTTAAAGTTGAGCATCATTTATTTTTTTTACTTCTTTAATAAAGTACTGCAACACATTTTCCTTTTTCATACAGTCTTATTTCTTTTCTTAAGTTCTGGGTCTTAGTTCCACAGGTTCAGTGGTTATTTGTTGTATTAAGGGGAGCTGTTCTAATAAGTTTTTTAAAATCTTCACCTAATTTTCCTTTTATTTCCTAGTGTTAAAGCTCCAATGTGTAGGATGTATGGGGATCTATTGGCAGTACTTGAATATTATTGTCATGACTATGTTTTCACTAGTATGTAATCACTTATAGTGTGGTGCAATCTGCAATCTCAACACCAGATGCCACTAAATCCTACACACTGGATCTTGAAATTATCACTTGCAGGTCATTGACAAATGTGCTACAAAAAGAGTATGATATAAATTTCAAGTTTTTATTCAATCTATTTTATATCTAAGTACAAGACAGCAAACAGTTACTTGACCGCACAGAGTTTGTGAAAATAATATATTTTTTTGTAAACATGAATATGAACATGCAAATTAAGAGCACATATTTTAGAGTCACAACACGTAATCATCATCATCACAAAAATTACACCGAATATCAAGCAATACATATGATTCAGCAACCCTAAATCTTAAGAAGGAAAGAACAACATTCACACAAATGAACACAAATTTCAGTTTAACAAAATTTAAACTTTCAGTTAAAAAGACATTCTTCAAGGATTAACAAGCTCAGGTTTGCTAACTGTGCAAAAACTCTTGAGGATATTATATTTAACTCTGACAGCCACAGCAAACAGCTGGTTAAACAGTGCAAATATAATGAAGAACATTAGACATAGGACTGTACGTTTCTTTAATACCGTATATAAGACAAAAGTCATTGACTTTTTAAAGTAAGAACAACCATAATTCTGTTTCGAATTTTGGTCAATTTGAAACCATAAATTAATGGGTTCATCAAGGGAGGTATGACAAGAATTTCTATTGCAACAAAGTTTTTAAAGGCTTGAGGTAAATCTTTTGAACCATATCTCATAATAATTACATCAGAAAGTATAGTTACAAGAAAAATAAGTAAGGAGGTTAAATGTGGCACACATGTTTGCATGAACTTTGTCTGATTTTCTATAGAATCTGCACATGTTTTAATGAGATACATGTAGGATAGAACTATGAATATACCATGAAATAAATAAATGATTATTGTTATGTATGTAACTATGTTATTAACAGCAGTTTCAGCTGGGAAACAAGCAAGTTTAACAATCATCCAATTCATACAAAAAAATCTGGTGATATATGGGCTGCATAACTTTAATCTAGATGTTAGAAACACATTTATACCCACCATGCAAAAAGGTGTCATCCAAGAGAAACAGACTAATGCAGTGAGTCTTTGCTTTGACATGACAGAGTGGTACTCCAGTGGTCGGCATATAGCCACATATCTGTCATATGCCATGACGGAAAGAATAGACAGCTCACTGAAGGCAAATGAGATAATTACTTGAGCCTGAACAAGGCATCCAGAATAAGAGATAACATGAACAGGAGAAAGAAGATCCCAGAGAAGCTTGGGGTAGAAACCTGCTGTCCCATAGAGTGCATTCATGCAAAAAGTACATACTAAAATATACATTGGTTCATGCAGGTTTTTATCCAAGATGATGGTCCCAATAACAGAAATATTTACCAGCAAAATCACACAGTAACACAGTAAAGTGAGAAAGAAGAGAGTAAATCTGTGGTTATTTGTTTCATTTAATCCTAAAAGAAAAAACATTCTTAATTGAGAAACATTATCCATCATAGTTAGAAAACGTGTTGTTCCTGTGAAGGGTAACTCTGTCCCTCACAGTGTCTGCTCTCGCTCCTCACTTTTTAATATCTTGTCTGACTACGTTGACACACACGCTTAGAAATCAAACAAGCCAATCAATCCTCTTATTTTCAGGATGATGCAATCTACTGTAAATGCAGCGCATGAAAATAACAATATAGAACTTTATGGCACTCGGAAAGCAGAATTCTCCAACAATGTTCAAATGTATAATTTTTATCACTTGGGAAATGATTTCTTTGGCACACTGTAGGCTATTCATGCTATAAAGGCATTGACAGTAAACTAGCTCCTTGCTCCAATTTTCGATTTCACAACTATGTTTAAGAGCGGCCAGTTGTGTTACCAGTCTAAATTTTGCTGTTATTAGTCTAATATATGTCTCTGATCATACAGTGCAGAATTTCAATTTCAAAAGAGGAAATACAGAAACACTAGGACCAACAGGATGCTAAGCAAAATGCAAAATAAAACAGGCATGGTAATATGTTGCTGTGGTGACGTCGTATCTTTTAAAGGATGTATTTAAAAAAAAAAAAAAGATTTTAAGTGTTACTCTGAATTTGTCAAAAACTGACACTTTGGGATGGCGGCTGACCTGTCCTGCAATCCCACAGTGTCAGTTTTTGATGAGTAGGGAATGAGACTTTAACCATACTATTTCCTCCAAGGAACAGTCGAGTGTTGTATTTGGCAGGCTTTTATATGGCAAAATGTAAAACTGAAAGACACAAAAGTAATATGAGACAAGGTATAAGGTATAAGGTCATGGACAGGTAAGCAGGTAAGTAACAAGTAAAAAATGTACATTGGTAAGACACATGGTAACACCATATTCTTTCTTTTCAGATATTAGGATAACTTACAGTTAAATGAGAGGGTAAGTACAGATTAGCTTAGGATACGTTTATTAAAGCAGAATTTTCCTTTCCTATTTAACCATGTTAAGCACTATAATCTATCATCTATTAAATAGAATGAGTACAAAAGGTGAATATTAGCTGCAATTAGGTGCTATATATTCAACATGCATGCTACTATAACTAAAACTTTGCTTGCATACTTTGCAAAATAGTGGATATGACTCATTCAAATAATCACTTGATATGAACATAACACACTCCTGTATTGTAAAACTTTCTGATGGTTCCATCTAAAAGAAGGTAAATGGTGGCAGTAGATTGTCTAGGCTTCATGAATGCAATGTGACCAACTTTGAACGGATTAACAACTGAACGTCATTTCCTGTCTAATTTCTACTTCTGAGGATCAGATGTACAAAATCTACAGCCTACACGACTCAAATGTACCACTAGGGGGAGTATTCCCTGAAGTTGCAACACAAGACTCAAAAATCAACTTTTCCTACAAATAGGTCCTTTAAAAAGAATGGATTAAAAACATAGTATATAATATTATTTTATGTAATTATTCTATTAATAGCTTTTTATATTTTAACATTGGACGGCAAGGCTGTCCACCATAAATGTTGCCAATCGACACTGCCAGCCTCACCTAATTTTACCAATCTGCTCTTATCCAGTAAAAATAACATGCGTTCGCTTGCCTTCTGCTTGAATCCATATCAATGAATATATGCATACAAGACCCTTGCAAGGTTTCATATGAGTCAACATCAAAAACTCAACTAGAGACAATGTTTTCTACCAACTTAGAGTATATGTTAGCTAGCTAGCATGCTAGCTGCTAATATAATTAGTTGCTGATTAAAAATGAGCAACTGCTCATGTTTATTTTCTGTCCAAAATTTAACACCGATTGTCTTCAAAAGTACAACAAATTCCGACTGGTAAGTCTATCACAATTATCAGTGGAAACTGCATGCATACATGGTTATCTAACACTCAATGCGAGAGCAAAGGACTGGATGTTCATAGTCATGGCGTCACGTCCAGACTAGCTTAAGTAAGTTGAATGCAGGTTTATCACTCAGAATTGTAAATAATATTTGAAACAATGCTTAATTACACACAGAGATAGATAAGAACAGGATTGTCACTTCTCACCAGTGATCGTCAATTTACATCCAGTTCAGATGACTTCTTGCTTTTGCAGTTGACATATTTTATTGTAGCTTGCTCGCTAAGTAGCCCATTTCTTAATAGTTGAAAACTGCGTCAAGGCCATTTTTTACAAAAATGTCTTTGTAAAAAATACTTTCTTGATCGAGAAAGGTCTTGAAAGTGCAATTGCTACATACATGATATACTAAAAGACTGAGGCTATAAAGCTTCATGTCCTTTGCAAAAACTCAGCGTCCTCATCAGTTGATGATCCATGTAATTATGAAGACTTGGAAATAAAAGAGCAGGATTGTTTTTGTACTGCAGTTTAAATATATGTAGGCAGATCATTGCACACAGTACAGCACGATGAATGACAATTAAATAATGTCATGAAAACACTTTTTGCATGAATTACCTGAGATGTTCAACAACAGGAATCACTATACAACTGAGTAGAACATTGGCTAAATGTGAATAATGTGAATATTCAAAATTAAGCTAAAACAGAACACAACATCTAATCATCATCATTTCTAAAAGCGTCACCAAAAAAGATAGAGAAGCATATGATTCAACACCCTAAACCTAAATTCCCCTTCCCACAAATCAATTCACATTTCAGTTAAATGAAATTAAACTTTCAGCTAAAAAGACATTCTTTAAGGATTAACAAGCTCATGTTTGCTGAATGTGCAAAAACTCTTGACGATATTACATGTAACTCCAACAGCCACAGCAATCAGCTGGTTAAACGGTGCAAATTTAGGGAAGAACATCAGATATAGGACTTTAAGTTTCCTCAAAGTCATTTAAATCTTAAAGTAAGAACACCCAGAACTCTGTTTCGAATTTTGGTCAATTTGAACCCGTAAATTAATGGATTTATTAAGGGAGGTGTGACAAGAATTTCTATTGCAACAGCGTTTTTAAAGGTTTGAGGGAAATCTTTTGAACCAAATCGCAAAATAATTACATTAAAAAGCAGACTTGCAAGGAAAGTGAATAAGGAGGTTAAATGTGGCACACATGTTTGCATGAATTTTGCCCTGTTCTCTATAGAATTTTCACATGTTTTAATGAGATACATGTAGGACAAAACTATGAATAAACCATGAAATAAATAAATGATTATCATAATGTATGCAGCTATGTTGTTAACAGCAGTTTCAGCTGGGAAACAAGCAAGTTTAACAATCGTCCAATTCACACAAAAAAATCCAGTGATATATGGGCTGCATAACCTTAATCTAGATGTCAGGAAAATATTTGCAGCTACAATGAAAACAGGCGCTAGCCAAGAGAAACATACTAATGTAATGAGTCTTTGCTTTGACATGACAGAGTGGTACTGCAGTGGTCGACATATAGCCACATATCTGTCATATGCCATGACAGAAAGAACAGACAAATCAGCGCAGACAAATGAGATAATTACTTGAGCCTGAACAAGACATCCAGAATAAGAGATAACATGAACAGGAGAAAGCAGATCCCAGAGAAACTTGGGGTAGAAACCTGTTGTCCCATAAAGTCCATTCATGCAAAAAGTACATAGTAAAATATACATTGGTTCATGCAGGTTTTGATCCATGATGATGGTCACAATAACAGAAATATTTACCAGCAAAATCACACAGTAACACAGTAAAGTGAGAAAGAAGAGAGTAAATCTGTGGTTATTTGTTTCATTTAAACCTAAAAGAAAAAACATTCTTATTTGAGAAACATTATCCATCATGGTTAGAAACCTTGTTCCTGTGAAGGGTAACTCTGTCCCTCACAGTGTCTGCTCTCTCTCCTCACTTTTTAATATTTTGTATGACTACATCAACTCACGCTTAGAAATCAAACCAGCCAATCAATCCTCTTATTTTCAGGATGATGCAATCTACTGTAAATGCAGCACATGAAAATAACAATATAGAACTTTATGGCACTTGTAGAGCAGAACTCTTCAATCAAATGTATAATTTTCATCACCTGGAAAATGATTTCTTCAGCACACTGTAGGCTATTCATGCTATTAAGGCTTTGACAATAAACAAGCTCCTCGCTCAGGTTTCACAAAGATGTTTGAGAGCGGCCTGTTGTGTGGACAGTCTAAATTTTGGTCCTTTTAGTTAATACATGTCTCCTATTGTGCACTGCAAAATTTTACATTCAAAAGAGGAAATACAGAAACACGTTAGGACCAACAGGATGCCAAGAAAACATGGAGTAAAATAAGCAGTACAGGACAGAGGGACAACACCTTCTGGATGCCACAGGAACAACAAATAGGAACAACAGCACTAACCACTGCGTCGCCGTGCTGCTCGGATTAAAACATATACTATTATTTTGTGTCCATTATTTTATGCAATTAATCTCTGAATACCTTTTGTATTATAACTTGGGAACAGCAACGCTGTCTACCGTAACTGTTGCTGGTGGTTTAACATACAGTAGGAGTTTCTTTAATACTGTATATAAGACAGAAGTCATTTATTTTTTAAAGTTAGAACAACCATAATTCTATTTCGAATCTGGGTCAATTTGAAACTGTAAATTAATGGGTTTATTAAGGGAGGTATGACAAGACATTCTTTTTCAACAAAGTTTTTAAAGGCTTGAGTGAAATCTTTTGAACCAGTGAGCAAGGAGGTTAAATGTGGCACACATGTTTGAATGAACTTTGCCCTGTTTTCAATGGAATCTGCACATGTTTTAATGAGATGCATGTAGGATAGAACTATGAATATACCATGAAATACATAAATGATTGTTGTTATGTATGTCTGTTATGTTGTGAACAGCAGTTTCAGCTGGGAAACAAGCGAGTTTAACAATCATTCAATTCATTAAAGTGTAACTAAACCCCCAAACCACTTTTTTCTGCTGAAAACAAATGTATTTGGGTATGAAGTAGTGTTGTTGATGTATTCTGGTCTAACTCTTGACATTTTAGTCAAAGTATTTCAATTTGGTGTATTTTGTTGTAAAAATGTAAGAGTGACTGCCCTCTATGGGTTGAAACCCAGCTATTACAATCGAATTTTGCTATTGGCTGAGATGGAGGCCGATGACGTTTTGGAGGCAGCTTACATCACGAGCCACCACTGTTCGCCCCGCCCCTCTGTGTGTGTTTTTGCGTGTGTAGTGGTGTGGGAAGGGGGTGGGGGCTGCACAGAGTGACTGGACATGTCTTAACTGCTCCTGGAGCCCCGCCCACAATCAAGGCATTTTTTGAATTTCCAGCCTAGATGCACCTCAGCCAAAACCTAGGGGTTTAGTTACACTTTAAATAAAATCTGGTGATACATGGGCTGCATAACTTTAATCTTGATGTTAGAAACACAAACACACAAAAAGGTGTCATCCAAGAGAAACAGACTAACGTGATGAATGTTTGCTTTGCCATGACAGAGTGGTACTCCAGGGGTCGACATATAGTCACATATCTGTCTTAGCCATGACTGCAAGCACTGACAGATCACTGAAGGCATATGAGTACATTATTACAGTTTGAACATGGCATCAAGAATAAGAGATAACATGAACAGCTGTACACATCACATTTATTATTATCAAAGGACACTGTCCAAGTCATCTTTTTCTTCTATTTTTAAATATCATGATAAATATCATACCGTGAGCTTTTGGTATTGTTACAACGCTAATTTCAACATTTCAACACAAGTAAAAATTAATTAAACAAACAAATGTGTTGTAGCAAACCTAACGCTATCTTGGATCACAGTGAGCTGGGGTTGATGGAGTGTAAACCAGATCTACATTCTTAAGCAGTGGTAAAACAGGCACTTCGTAGTAGGCTATTTATACTCAGCGCCGCCCCTCCCTAAACGCAGAACACGCGCTGTGCGTAGGGCCCCATGATCCGTGGGGGGCCCCATTTTGCGCAAGGGGACACATTCTCTGCAAATGCGCAAAGGATGCGCATCGCTGCTGTGAGGCGCGTAGAGCACCGAGTCAGCCCGAGGCAGGAGAGAAAAAAAAAGAGACGAGTAATCTCACACCGCACACGTTGCCGTGCGACAGGCAGTTGTATGCAGGTGGAGAGATGGCCTCCAAACGGCAATATGAATCGGGAGCAAGCAAAAGAAAGACAAAGTCTAAACAAGAGGAGGCTTGTGCTTCACTTGAAGGTGGGTATGTTGTTGAAATAAAAAAGAAAACTTTGTGGCATAAACACCCCAGCTGCTAGCATGCTGATCATGAGACAGAAGAGGGGATAATTCTGTCTAGATGTGGACTGGAGATTAAATTTTCCAGCGGCCCTGATTATCATTTATTGAATGTCTTGTTAACTGCATCTACATTCACCTCTGTTGAAAAAAGAGCGGTTAATTGACCAGTTGGTGGTCTTATGTTGGCTCAGGTTTATAGCCTATCAATCTATGCTATCAATAGAGGTTTTGGGCTATTTTTATGGAGGTAAAATGTCGCCATCTTTTGGTGAATTTAATTCATAACAGTATAAGATTAAATAAAATAAGATAAATTAAGATAATCCTTTATTTGACCCACAATGGAGAAATTCAAAGCATTGCAGCAGCAAACAGCAGTGTAGGAATATAGAACCTAAGTACTAAATGTAAAAATATTTAAATATTGAAATATCATCAAATCAAATCATAATGATTATTATTAGTTGTAGTCGTATTTGCATTAATTGCATTTTAATCTTTGTGAGGAGGCTAATCCCATTGCAGTAACTCTCCCTGTTACAGTTGCCTTTGCTGAGCAAAAACTGAAGCTCATCAATGGCGCAAGAACGCTTGAGTGGCCTGGCTATCATAAGCATCAACTCAGAAGTGGCACAGCAGCTGTCATATGATGACCTCATTGATGACTTTGCATCCAGAAAATGCAGACGTGTGCATCTGTAAAAGGCTTGTTCCATTGTTGAAAGAGTCATTTTGTAATGGGGAGGGGGGGCCTCAAAATAAAATTCTGCTTAGGGCCCCAATTTGGCCAGGGGCGGCCCTTTTTATACTAATGTATATGGGGGAGTGGATAAGATGAACACATTTTTAGTTATGTTGCCCTGTAGATAAGGGATAATGAGACAGAAGTGTGATAAAAACCCTTATTTCAGGACGTCTCCTGTCAACTGATATTGAATCTTTTGTAAGCCTTTTTTACACAGAGATTCTACAATAGTGCATTTGTTTTTTTTAAACTGAACCAAGCAGCGCTGGCATAACACCAACCCAGCGTGTTACAACTTTGTTATTGCCTCCGTTGGCAGACCAAAAAGTGTCTCCACATTCTGCCTGAGTAACTTTAAGGTTAGAGGGTAGGGCTGGGTTATACATTTTCCTTTTCCAAACTGTCTTTTCTTAAAGCTTTGGATCTGATTTGGATTTGAAAATCTTGGCCTCAGTCATCCAGACCAAAGGTCCTGTGTGTAGACTCAGTGGGGATATATTGGCAAAAATGGAATATAATCTTCATAATTCATTATTGTATTTTAACCTTAAAATGGTTGAAATGTGCAACATCACCTCTAGATGTGACTAAACCTGACACACTGTGCCTTCAACTTATTTGTGTTAAATCACGAGCAGGTCATTGAGAAGTATACTACAAAAAAGGATTAAATACATTTTTGGGTTTTATTCCATCTATTTTGTTCTTAAATACATGAAGGCAGAATGTGAACTGACTGCACAGTCTGGCATGCAATAATGTCATGTCAAATTTTTTTTCAATGAATTACCTGAGATGTGCACAAACATGTTCAACAACAGTAATCAGTATACAACTGAGTATACCATTGTCTAAATGTGAATAATTTGTTTTTTCAACATATTTGAGATTACACATGATTCAGCACCCTAAATCTAAGAAAATTCCAATTCCTAAAAAATTATGTAAATTTCAGTTAAATGAAATGAAAACTTTCAGCTAAAAAGACATTCTTCAAGGATTAACAAGCTCACATCTGCTTAATGTGCGAAAACCCTTGAGGATATTACATGTAACTCAAACAGCCACAGCAAACAGCTGGTTAAAAAGTGCAAATTTAAGGAAGAACATTAGACATAAGACTTTAAGTTTCTTTAATACTGTATATAAGACAGAAGTCATTATTTTTTTAAAGTAAGAACAACCATAATTCTGTTTCGAATTTTGGTCAATTTGAAACCGTAAATTAATGGATTCATTAAGGGAGGTATGACAAGAGTTTCTATCGCAACAAAGTTTTTAAAGGTTTGAGGGAAATCTTTTGGATCGAAACGCATAATCATTATTTCAAAAAGCAGAGTAACAAGAAAAATGAGTAAGGAGGCTAAATGTGGCACACATGTTTGCATGAACTTTGCCCTGTTTTCTATAGAACTTGCACATGTTTTAATGAGATACATGTAGGATAGAACTATGAATAAAGCATGAATTAAATAAATGATGATATTTATGTATACAACTATGCCATTAACTGTTGTTTGTGCTGGGAAACAAGCAAGTTTAACAATCATCCAATTCACACAAAAAAATTTGCCGATATATGGGCTGCATAACCTTAATCTAGATGTTAGAAACGTACTTATACCAATGATGAAAAAAGGTGTCATCCAAGAGTAACACACTAACATAATGAGTCTTCGCTTTGACATGATAGAGTGGTACTCCAGGGGTCGACATATAGCCACATATCTGTCATATGCCATGACTGAAAGAATAGACAATTCACTGCAGACATATGAGCTACCTACTTGAGACTGAACAAGACATCCAGAATAAGAGATAACATGAACAGGAGAAAGCAGATCCCAGAGAAGCTTGGGGTAGAAACCTGTTGTCCCATAAAGTCCATTCATGCAAAAAGTACATAGTAAAATATACATTGGTTCATGCAGGTTTTTATCCATGATGATGGTCACAATAACAGTAATATTTACCAGCAAAATCACACAGTAACACAGTAAAGTGAGAAAGAAGAGAGTAAATCTGTGGTTATTTGTTTCATTTAAACCTGAAAGAAAAAACATTCGTATTTGAGAAACATTATCCATCATGGTTAGAAAACGTGTTGTTCCTGTGAAGGGTAACTCTGTCCCTCACAGTGTCTGCTCTCTCTCCTCACTAATATCTTGTCTGACTACATCGACACACACGCTTAGAAATCAAACAGTCCTCTTATTTTCAGGATGATGCAATCTACTGTAAATGCAGCACATGAACATAACAATATAGACCTTTATGGCAGTTGTAGAGCAGAACTGTTGAACTACCATTAAATGTATAATTTTCCTTACTTGGAAAATGATTTCTTCAGCACACTGTAGGCTATTTATGCTATTAAGGCATTGACAGTAAACAAGCTCCTCACTCTGGTTTCACAAAGATATTTTAGAGCGGCCTGTCTAAATTTTCCCCTTTGAGTTTAATACATGTCTCCTATCGTACTCTGCAGAATTTCAAATTTAACGGAGGAAATACATAAAAATGCGAGGACCAATAGGATGCTAAGAAGTAATATATTCAGTAGGAAAGAGGGACAGCACCTGCTGGATGGAACAGGAAAAAGAAATAGTTTGGCAAAATCGGTGCACCATAAAAAAAAAAAGAAAACAGGCATGGTAATATGTTGCAGTGGTGTCATCGTTTTTTTTAAAGGACATATTTGCAACAAAAAATACACGTTTTAAGTCTCACTGTCAATGCGTCAAGAAGTGAAACTTTGGAATGGCAGCCGACCTGTCCTAAAATCCCACAGCGTAAGTTTTTGACCAGGTGGGAATGAGAACCAAAAATCTACCTTTCTTACAAATAGGTCCTTTAAAAAGAATGGATGAAATGATATTATATTATATAATACTATTTCATGCAATTATTCTATTAATACGTTTTTGTAATCTAAATTTCGATGGCAATGCCCTCCACCATAACCGTCGCCGGTCGTCACTGCCAGCCTCACCTAATTTTACTGTTCTGCTCTCGTCCACGACAATGATGTCAGGTTTGCTGTCTAACGTCTGTCTGAATCGGTTACATGCTGCCATTCCAACATGCCGCTATTTAGACAGTGACCCCTAATTGTCGGAATAGCGGCATTAAAGTTATCTTTCAAGCGTCCCACTATTTCGACATTGTTTTTTGTCATTGTCGGAGACATGTCGGAATAGCCGGATGTCGGAATAGCGGGCGGACCCCGTCTGAATCCATATCAATGCACACATGCATACAAGACCACTGCAAGGTTATATATTCAACAACAAAAACTCAACTAGAGACAATGTCATCAACCAACTTATAGAAAATGTTAGCTAGCTAGCTTCCTAGCTGCTAATAAAATCAGTTCCTGACTAAAAATGAGCAACTACTCATGTTTTTTTCTGTCCAAAGTTTAACACCCATTGTCTTCAAAAGTACAACAGATTCCGACTGGTAAGTTTGTCACAATTATCAGTGAAAACTGTATGCATACATGCTTAGCTAAAACTCAATCCCAAAGCAAAGTACTTTAAGTACGTAGATGGAAGTATAGGCCTACTGAGTCGGCATCAGCATGTTCTATAAAGAGCTGAAGTCATGGTGTCAGATCCAAACTAGCTTATATAAACTCAAATTTAGGGGCCTCATGTACTAAGACTTTCGTGGATTTCCTACTGAAACATGGTGTATGCTAGAATCCAGAAACTGTCATACGCACAAAAATTCAGATGTATCAAAGTGTGCGTACGCATGGATCCAAGCACTTTTCCTTTGTACATCCCAATCAACGTGGAATTGAGCGCACATGTAGAAATGCTAAACTTCTCCCTGTCCACGCCCCCATTTAAATATGCAAATTAATTTAAATATGGCCTGCACCGGGGATTCCCCTCTCTGCACCATCAAATTTACACCATGAGTAAAGGGAAGAAGCGCAACTTCACCGAATCTGAGCTCGAAACGCTATTAAATTAAGTCGAGAGGCGAAGATCTGTATTATTTGGTAGCCTCTCATCAGGGATAAACACCAAAAAAAAAAAGAAATGTGAGTGGGAGCGTGTATGTGAGGCAGTGAACGCTGTGGGGTCAGAGCAGTGCACACTCACTGAAATTAAAAAAGAAATGGTCCAACGTAAAGGTGGAGGTGAAGCGGAGGATTTCGGGCCACCGTCGAAGCGTGACTGCAATGGGCGGAGGGACAGGAGGGGAGGAACTGACCCCTTTTGATCAGAGAGTGGCGTCTATTGTGGGTGACACAGCTCTAACCGGAGTTGTGGGGGCCCATGAAGGCGACACAGATCATCCCCAAGGGTAAATGTGTTAAACTCAGAAATGTTGTCATTATACTGGTCGTACAATAGGCTGCTCACATTACACATGCTCCTGCGTAAAGTTGCCAAGATATAAACACATTGACTCATGTTTAATTACTAAATTTTTTTATTATCATCATTTCTGAATAGACGATGAGTCAGGAGAGGGCACCTCCACCGGCACCGCGCGCCCTGGCGTCTCCACCGGCTCCTCCGGCTCCACCAGCACCTCCACCGGCGTCTCCACCGGCTCCATCAGCACCTCCACCAGCACCACGCGCCCCGGCGACTCCACGCCAGCTGCTGACGTCCGCCCGACTGGCCGTGTCCTCACACAAGCTGTGCTGGAATCACAGGAGGAAATCGTGAGAGCAATCCGTGGCATCAGTGATCGTCTAGATCAAATTATCAATGTCCTTTGACATATTTGCAATGCAATAAATGCACTTAAAAAGTAAATTGTGTCCTTGCCTCTTTACATCGTTGAAATCAGATGCTGCCCGTATCGCTTCCCGGGGTGGGTCGAGGTTGACGGGTCCGGCATCCGTTCCTCTGGTGGGGGGATGTGTTCTGGCAGTGGTATGCCATGGCGGTGTGCCACGTTGTGCAGGACGCCACAGGCTGCATTTGCGCATCACATATTATTTGAACATTAATTGAATGAAAATGTTTCCTGTTGACAAAAACAAATTCATCCTGTGATGGCGCTTTTATAGCAACCTGTGTGCAGTCAATGTGCGAAATAGCCGTCAATATTCGGGGGGGGTCCCCATCTCCTGATTGTTGCGCAATACCGGTCAAAATTTTCTCAATATGCAGTAGGCCTATAACATTACAATATTTCATGGATGCAAGCCAAGACAATCAGTCTATAGCCTACATGACAACATACAGTACACGCACACACTTAACAATTTTTGACAATCCGATATGCTATAGTATTCATAAAGCAACACTAACATAGGAGGTTGCATTGGCTAAAGTTGTTTGGATGCACGTTGTTTTGTAACAAGGAGAGGCAAAGTTGTGCATTAGCTACAATGCAGACACGACAGTAATTGGCACCAATCTGGCGCAAGAGCAATCAACTGAATAAATGCCAGGTATAGCCTATCGGAGACTGGCACGCAATCAGTGCACTTGCAAATAAGAGCCTGCAGTAAGACCGATCATGTGACATTATTTAACCATCCATCTACAGCAAATACGATCAGACAGATGCATCATTGAACGCATACACAAAGCACATAATTCGCCTAACCGTGCAAACAGGCCATCTCTCAAATTGAAAAAAGCACTACGCCGGGTGCTGACAGACAGCCTACAACAAGCCAAACAGCACCACGGCGGGTGCTCTCTCTAAGACCACAACCAACCACAAGGCCTACATAACTTGCGGTCTTTCCATTTGCCCACCTGCTTCGTTGTCCAACCAGCCGGCAAGTCACTTGTGCTAGCAGCAGTAGCAGCTAACGTTACCTCAGCACCTGCTGCGTCTTCGGAGCACTCGGCCTCAACTTCACGTTGTTGTGTGTGCTAGCTGCACCAGCATCGTCTTTCGGTGCCTCTTCATCTCTGAGTGCTGCCTTTTTGGATGTGAACCCAAAGTGTGTGAGCGATACACTCTGGTTTAGCTTTAGCTTGTTAGCCATTTTTAGTATGACTTCTCAACATCATGTCTTTCTTCTGTTTGGCGCACATCGCTAATTTGCCTACGTGCGCAGGACCAGCAGGCTCTGCTTGGCAACAAATACAACATATCTGTGAATAAATGTTTTGAATTCTGAATACTGGACATTGTGAGCTTAAAAACATTTTAATGACCATTAGTGACATTTTATTATATTTTATTATAATATTTCCCCATAAGGATGAATGGGAAAACACCTCCCAAACACCCGCAGGTCTAGACAAAAGTGTAATGGTTATGGCCAAAATATAGTATAGTATACAGTCAGTAACAGGAGACATTGCTGAACCCTCTGATGTGCTTTTTATTTCTGTAGAGTGAAAAATGAGGGAGCTAGAGCGAGAGACAAAACCGGTACCGTCTGCTCTGCTCCAGAAATTTAGGCTCAAAATTAACATTGTGCCTTATGGGGGAGTTGCTGGAGTTGCTGCTACATCTGAAATAAGACCATTTTCTGAAAGCCAACAAGATTTCCTACATTTCTATGTATATATTTTCTATGTGAAGTAAAAGATGTGGGACCCAAATCAAGCTGAAGATAATTTTTTCTAAACTTTTTGCAGCTGCTCTCCACTCTAGCGATGATGTCACGCACTCTAGCTCACGTGACACACACCCATTATAAAACCAGAAGACGAGCTAAACATCCTTCAAACTAAAACTGTGATGATTTCTTCGAAGAGAAAAGATGCGATTTCAACATGTTCAAGCATCCAGAATTCTAACCACATTAATAATGTTTGTAAGAAACAAAACAGTTTGTAAACTCATGCAGCCAGTGTAGTTACATGATCCCACACTGATTTTGAGTCAATTGGTCACATGATCTGGAAGCTATTGAGCTACAATGCTAATATTTACATATAAAAATTAATAAAAAATAATAAAAATTAATAAAGAATATTTAGAGATGTAAAATGTAAAAACAAGAGGCTTATTTCATGCAGCCAGTGTAGTTACATGATCCCACACTGATTTTGAGTCAATTGATCACATGACCTTGGAGCTATTGAGCTAACATGCTAATATTTACATACAAAAATTAATAAAAAATATTTAGAGATGTAAAACGTAAAAACAAGAGGCGTATCTCATGCAGCCAGTGTAGTTACATGATCCCAACATGATTTTGAGTCAATTGATTACATGACCTGGAAGCTATTGAGCTAAAATGATAATATTTACATATAAAAATTAATAAAAAATATTTAGAGATGTAAAATGTAAAAACAAGAGGCGTATCTCATGCAGCCAGTGTAGTTACATGATCCGAACATGATTTTGAGTCGACTGATCACATGACCTGGAAGCTATTGAGCTAACATGCTAATATGTCCATAGAAAAAATAATAAAAATTAATAAAAATTAATAAAAAACATGAAAAGATGTAAAATGTAAAAACAAGAGGCGTATCTCATGCAGCCAGTGTAGTTACATGATCCCACACTGATTTTGAGTCGATTGGTCACATGACCTGGAAGCTATTGAGCTAACATGCTAATATTTACATACAAAAATTAATAAAAATTACTTAAAAAATATTTAGAGATGTAAAACGTAATAACAAGAGGCGTATCTCATGCAGCCAGTGTAGTTACATGATCCCAACATGATTTTGAGTCGATTGATCACATGACCTTGGAGCTATTGAGCTAACATGCTAATATTTACATATAAAAATTAATAGAAAATATTTAGAGATGTAAAATGTAATAAAAAACAGGTGTATCTCATGCAGCCCGTGTAGTTACATGATCCCACACTGATTTTGAGTCGATTGGTCACATGACCTGGAAGCTATTGAGCTAAAATGCTAATATTTACATATAAAAATTAATAAGAAATATTTAGTGATGTAAAACGTAAAAACAAGAGGCGTATCTCATGCAGCCAGCGTAGTTACATGATCCCAACATGATTTTGATCCAATTGATCACATGACCTGGAAGCTATTGAGCTAAAATGCTAATATTTACATATAAAAATTAATAAAAAATTATAAAAAATATTTAGAGATTTAAAATGTAAAAACAAGAGGCGTATCTCATGCAGCCAGTGTAGTTACATGATCCCAACATGATTTTGAGTCAATTGATCACATGACCTGGGAGCTATTGAGTTAACATGCTAATATTTACATATAACAATTAATAAAAAATAATAAAAAATATTTAAAGATGTAAAATGTAAAAACAAGAGGTGTATCCCATGCAGCCAGTGTAGTTACATGATCCCAACAAGATTTTTAGTTGATTGATCACATGACCTGGTAGCTATTGAGCTAAAATGCTAATATTTACATATAAAAATTAATAAAAAATATTTAGAGATGTAAAACGTAAAAACAAGAGGCGTATCTCATGCAGCCAGTGTAGTTACATGATCCCACACTGACTTTGAGTCGATTGGTCACATGACCTGCAAGCTATTGAGCTAACATGCTAATATTTACATATAAAAATTAATAAAAAATAATAAAAAATATGAAAAGACGTAAAATGTAAAAACAAGAGGCGTATCTCATGCAGCCAGTGTAGTTACATGATCCCAACATGATTTTGAGTCAATTGATCAAATGACCTGGAAGCTATTGAGCTAAAATGCTAATATTTACATACAAAAATTAATAAAAAATATTTAGAGATAAGATAAGCCAATCAATCCTCTTATTTTCAGGATGTTCCAATCTACTGTAAATGCAGCACATGAAAATAACAATATAGAACTTTATAGCACTTAGCAGAATTCTTGAACTACCATTCAACGTATAATTTTCATCACCTGAAAAATGATTTCTTCGGCACACTGTAGGCTATTTATGCTATTAAGGCATTGACAATAAACTAGCTCCTGACTCTGGTTTCACAAAGATGTTTTATAGTGGCCTGTGGTGTGGCTTGTCTAAATTTTGCTCTTATTACTCTAGTACACGTCTCCTTTCGTGTACTGCCAAATTTCTCAATTAAAAAGAGGAAATATAGAAACATGCGAGGACCAACAGGATGATAAGAAACATGGAGTAATATATTCAGTAGGACAGAGAGACAACACCTTCTGGACGATACATGAAAGACAAATAGTGTGACTTATGTGTTCAACTGCAACTTCTGTTGAGATGTGTTATTTTTTAAAGTTTATATTTGTAAAACAAAAATATATGATTTTTAAGTCTCACTCAATTTGTAAAAAAGTGTCTCTTTGGGATGGCGGCCGACCCATCCTATAATCCACCAGCGTCAGTTTTTGACCAGTTGGGGAGTGAGACTCAAAAATCTACTTTTCAAACATATTATACAATATTGTTTTATGCACTTATTCTATTAATAGCTTTTTGTATTTTTAATTTGGACGGCAACACTGTGTACTGTAACCGTCGCTGGTCGCCGCTCGCCGCTGCTGGCATGACCTAATTTTACCACTCTGGTCTCATCCACTACAAAGATATCAGGTTTGCTGACAAGACAAGACCCTTGCAGGTTTCATAAGAGTCAACAACAAAAACTCAACTACAGTTGACTGCAATGTTTTCAACCAACTTAGAGCAAATGTTAGCTAGCTAGCTGCTAATTAAATCAGTTACTGATTAAAAATGAGCAACTGCTCATGTTTTTTTTCTGTCCAAAGTTTAACACCCATTGTCTTCAAAAGTACAACAAATCCCAACTAGTAAGTATGTCACAATTATTAGTAGAAACTGCATTCATACATGCTGAGCTAACAGTCAGTGCCAGAGCAAAGGACTGGATGTCCGTAGATGGAAGTATAGGCCTACTGAGTCGGCATCAGCATGTTCTATAAAGGGCTGAAGTCATGGTGTCACGTACAGACTAGCTTATATAAGTCAAATGCAGGTTTATCACTCAGAATTGTTATTAATATTTGAAACAAATTTTAATTACACACAGAGATAGATAAAAACAGGATCATCACTTCTCACCAGTGATCGTCAATTTACAGCCAGTTCAGATGACTTGTCGCTGTTAACAGATGTTATTGTAGCTTGCTCGCTAAGTAGCTCATTTATTAATAGTTGGAAACTGTGTCAAGGTGACTTTTTGTTTGAAATAACTTCTTTGTTCAAAAGAGGTTCTTGATGGAGAAAATGACTTGAAAGTGCATTTGCTACATACATGACATCATGCTAAAAGACTGAGGCTATAAAGCTTCATGTCTTTTGAAAAATAGTCAGCATCCTCATGAGTTGATGATCCGTGTAATTATGAAGACTTGGAAGTAAAGGAGCAGGATTGTTTTTGTATTGCAGTTTGAATGCATGCAGACACATCATTGTGCACAGTACAGCATGATGAAAGACAATGTAATAATGTCATATCAAACTTTTTGCATGAATTACCTGAGATGTGCACACATATGTTCAACAACAGAAATCACTATACAACTGTGTATACCACTGACTAAATGTGAATAATGTGAATATTCAAAATGAAGCTAATAAAGAGCACAGCACCTTATCATCATCATCATTTTCAGACCGTCCCTAAATAAGATAGCGATACAAATGATTCAACACTAAATCTAAAAAATTCCCAAATTCTGTTAAATTAAATGAAACGTTCAGCTCACATTTGCTAAATGTGCAAAAACCCTTGGGGATATTACATGTAACTCCAACAGCCACAGCAAACAGCTGGTTAAACAGTGCAAAATTAAAGAAGAACATTAGACATAGGACTCTAAGTTTCTAAGTCATTTAATTTTTGAAGTAAGAACAACCAGAATTCTGTTTCGAATTTTGGTCAATTTGAAACCGTAAATGAGCGGATTCATTAAGGGAGGTATGACAAGAAATTCTATTGAAAAAAAGTTTTGAAGGGTTTGAGGTAAATCTTTTGAACCAAATCGCATAATCATTATTTCCAAAAGTATACTCACAAGAAATATGAGTAAGGCGGTCAAATGTGGCACACATGATTGCATGAACTTTGCCCTTTTTTCTATAGAATTTGCACATGTTTTAATGAGATACATGTAGGATAGAACTATGAATAAACCATGAAATAAGTAAATAATTATTATCATGTATGCAACTATGTCATTAACAGCAGTTTCTGCTGGGAAACAAGCAAGTTTTACAATAATCCAATTCACACAATAAAATCTGGCGATATATGGGCTGCATAACTTTAATCTAGATGTTAGAAACATATTAATACCCATCATGCAAAAAGGTGTCATCCAAGAGTAACACACTAACATAATGAGTCTTTGCTTTGACATGACAGAGTGGTACTCCAGTGGTCGACATATAGCCACATATCTGTCATATGCCATGACGGAAAGAATAGACAGCTCACCGGCGACAAATGAACCACCTACTTGAGCCTGAACAAGGCATCCAGAATAAGAGATAACATGAACAGGAGAAAGCAGATCCCAGAGAAGCTTGGGGTGGAAACCTGTTGTCCCATAAAGTCCATTCATACAAAAAGTACATACTAAAATATACATTGGTTCATGCAGGTTTTTATCCATGATGATGGTCACAACAACAGAAATATTTACCAGCAAAGTCACACAGTAACACAGTAAAGTGAGAAAGAAGAGAGTAAATCTGTGGTTATTTGTTTCATTTAAACCTAAAAGAAAAAACATTCTTATTTGAGAAACATTATCCATCATGGTTAGAAAACGTGTTGTTCCTGTGAAGGGTAACTCTGTCCCTCCCAGTGTCTGCTCTCTCTCCTCACTTTTTAATATCTTGTCTGACTACATCAACACACACTTAGAAATCAAACCAGCCAATCAATCCCCTTATTTTCAAGATGATGCAATCTACTGTAAAAGCAGCACATGAAAATATCAATATAGAACTTTATGGCAACTAGAGAGCCGAATTCTTGAACTACCATTAAATGTATAATTTTCATCACTTGGAAAATAATTTCTTCGGTTCACTGTATGTTATATATGCTAAAAAGGCATTGACAATAAACTAGCTCCTCGCTCCAATTTCACAAAGATATTTCAGAGCAGCCTGTTGTTTAGCCTGTCTAAATATGTCTCTTAGTAGTCTAGTACATGTCTCTTGTCATGCGCTGCTGAATTTCAGTTTTAAAAGAGGAAATACAGAAGCATGCGAGGACCATCAGGATGCCGAGAAACAAGGGATAATATACAGTAGGACAGAGGGACAACACCTTCTGGACGGTACATGAAAAACAAATAGTCTGACAAAATCGTTTAACTGAAAAATAAAACATGCATGGTAATATAAAAAACTGACGCCTTATGATGGTGGCCGACCCGGCCTACAATACCACAGCATCAGTTTTTGACCAGTTGGGAATGAGACTCAAAAATCAACTTTTCTCATAAATAGGACTGTCATGGGGATGCCTCATGACCTCTTAGTATAAGACACATCACACAACATCATACAACACTCAGTCACTTTAATTCTACAATCTAGCCACCAGGTGGCTGAGGTGTTTGGTGATTAATGAACATGAAGCTGTGAAACCTTAATGGTTGTGATATGTTAAGTTGCTTGGCATTACTTCCAGAGTCACAAAAAACACATCATATTCAAAAGAAACCTCTGACAAGATTAAGTGTCTTACCATCTTTATTATTTTTAGTTAATCTTTTGTTTCCTCAACATTCCTCCAGACTGAGTGAATGCAAATTTATTTCGGTCGTTTGAAAACACAACAAAGCTTAAAAGCGGCCTCCTTGCACTAATAAAGCCTGGTAAGCAAAGGAAAGTGCACTGACAAACCTTCTGGACCTTCTAGTGTCCAGTCAGTGGCGCCTGCTTTTCACAGTCCCCCAAGGTTTGACAACTCCCATCTTCCATTGTCTGAGAGCGCACCTGAACGCATCTTCAGTTCTGCAGCGACCAGATACACGTAGAAGATGCATGGTAGTTTCATTGCCAGGCCCATCGTAACGTGTTACTGGAAGCATCAGCTTTCATCTGCCCAACTGTTGCTAAAAAAAGGTAGCACACAAACGTTTGGATTTTACCCGCCTAGGCCGCAGTTTTTCATCTTGCTGGACGAGCCAAAACTGCCCTGTCTTTAGCAAACACGTTCTGGATCAAACGAAGAGTGGCGCAACCTCTCTCATATCCCTGCAGAAGGAGAATTTCCATCAGAAAATGTCCACTTTGACCTGTTTTCTTAATGACCACGTCGATTCCGCTGTTTAGACAGCCACCACAGGATCCTGCAACGCCTTTAATCCACGGCGAGGAAGTGAGCTGGATTAAAGAAGACTAGACTAGAAAACTACAAGTGAGGCTTAATTAGTGTCTGGGTAGATACTAGAAGTTAGTGTGTATTGTATGCTTCTAAGCTACATTGTTTGTGAGTTTGTGGACTACCGAGTCCTTTTTATTTGCTGTTAGTTTTCGGCTTTAGCATTAGCTTTTTTGGCAGAAGTGTTCTGCCATGGTTTGTTCAAGCCTCATGCATGCTTGAACACTCTGTGACATCATCTTCCAAGAGATCGTGTCGGACATCTTGGCTTTTCACCATCTTGGCTCTTCGCCATCTTGGCTCTCTTTCTCTATGACCACCATCTTGGCTCTCTTTCCTTGTGTGCATACACACACACACACACACACACACACACACACACTGCATGCTTGTTTGTTATTTGTTGCTTGATTTTGTCTCATGGCTTTAGTTTCATAGTTTAGCTACTGTAGTTGAATGATGGATTTTTGTTGATTTTGTTTTGTTTTGTGGTAATTACTGATTGTGATGGTCAGTGCTCGGATTCATTTCCTTCACTGTTCCTTTAATTCTAAATATTTTACAAATATTTACATTTTAAGTGAACCCTTATTTTGAGACTGTTTTTGGTCTGGTTATGGTTCCCTGATTCCAGGGTGGTGCCCCATTTTAATGATTTGATTATTAACTTTGATTAATTTAATTTGAATAATTACTATCATATTTATTTTTTACATTTCTGATAACTACATCTGCCCAACCATCATTCCCAAACATGGTGCCCCGTGTGAGGTAGATGTAGATTGCTGTAGTGTATTAGTAGTTAGTTTTCTTTTAGTCCTAAACAGTTGACATGCTTTTTCAATTCTGAGGTCACTAATACTTTTAACCTGGCTATTACTCCCCCAGAGGTGCTGAAGTCACCTCATTAACACCCTAACAGGATAGGTTGCGTGAGAGTAATTAGCATAACACCTACTAACAGGAAGGATTGTAAGTCACAGGTAAAGCCTCTAACCTGTGCATCAGCATCAGTAACATAGCAGCAATCACATAAGTTATTGAACCCACTGGCTCCTGCCACTACTTCAGTAAAATGAGTAGACAAAACCCAAGTGTGACAGGAGCCAGAGCTCCCCACGAGCCAGATGACCCAGCCCTGCAGGATGTGGTCGTTGGTCTCCTTCGCCTCTCCATAAAGTACAGAGGCCACTGAAATAGCTAAAACATTAGCACCAGCGATGACAAATTACAGGAGCTAATAAGCTATGTTAATGACCCAGCTGGAAAACTGCAACGCACCATACCAGAGGTCCTTCAAAGAGGTTTTGAACCACCATGTCTGGAACAGCATAACTGGTTCTGGACCCCCATTCACGGGCGAGCTGTATGCATATTGTGGCTCACGCCTGCTTCTTGAACAGACTTCATCCCCACCGTGACGGTGACGACATTGTGTGTGTCTCATTCAGTGTGTCACCAATCACCTAAAGTTCTGTGAGGAGAGTGTTGTCCCCACCAGGAAGGTTTACTGCTTCCCAAATAGCAAACCATGGATCAACAGGGACGTCAAAGTCCTGTTGAACCGAAAGAGGAGAGCTTTCATGGCAGGGGACAATGAGGACACACAGAGGGGAATTCAGAAAGAGCTGAGGAGGGAACTGAGAAGGATGAAAGCCTACAAGAAGAGGATTGAGGGGAAGTTGCAGAAGAACAACCCCTGAGAGGTGTGGGCGGGCGTGAGAAGCAATACAGGCATGCAAAGGGCAGGTGGAGCAGTGGAGGGGACAAAGGAGTGTGCTGACAAGCTAAACCTGTTTTTTAACAGATTTGACTCACCACCTGGGGCCAGGCTTACACACCCCTCCCCCTCCTGCACTGCCCACCTCTCTGCTGCATCACATGACCCAGGCATGACAGCTTCTGCACCTCCCCTCCCAACACCACCAGCCTCTCCCTCTCTCAGGTTTATGTCCAGACCAGTGCCAAAGAATGACCCCCCATGCTCCAAATGACTTCAGACCTGTGGCTCTAACGTCACATCATGAAAACTTTTGAGACGCTGGTCCTGCAGTATCTCACGGCTGCCTGGACCTATTGCAGTTTGCATATCAGACTGACATCGGCATGGAGGATGCCATCATCTACCTGCTTCACAGAGCTTACACACACCTGGAGAGGCCACAAAGCACGGTTAGGATCACATTCTTGGACTTCTCTAGTGCTTCCAACACGGTCCAGCCAGTCCGGCTGGCTGAGCAGCTCTCAGTAATGCAGGTTGATCAGGACCTGGTGGCATGTATTACAGACTACCTCACAGACAGGCCGCAGTATGCCAGGCTGCGACACTGCCTGTCAGATGTGATGACTAGCAACACTGGCACACCTCAGGGAACTGTTCTTTCACCGTTTTTGTCAACCCTCTACACCTCTGACTTCTGCTAGAACTCCCAGACATGCCACCTGCAGAAGTTCTCTGACGACTTCTCCAATGTTGGATGTGTCACAGACAATAAGGAGGAGGAATACAGGGAACTTTGTGGGATGGTGTGGCAGAAACCACCTTCGGCTCAACATCGGGAAAACCAAGGAGCTTGTGGTGGACTTCTGCCGCAGGAAGAGCCCCCCAACACCTGTTTCTGTAAAGGGGGAGGGGGTGGAGATGCTGGACACCTACAGGTTCTTTGGGGTGCATCTGAACAATAAACTGGACTGGTCAGACAACACTGAGGCCCTCTACAGGATGGGACAGAACAGGCTGTTCTTTCTGAGGAGGCTCAGGTCTTTCAACATGTGCACTAGGCTGCTACGAATGTTCTACCAGTCTGTGATAGCGAGAGTCATATTCTTTGCAGTGTGCTGGGGGAGGTGACATTGGAAGCGGTGGTGCCATCAAGCTGAACAAACTGGTGAGGAAAGCCAGCTCTGTGGTGGGAATGAAACTGGATAGTGTGGAGGCGGTGACAGAGAGGAGGATGAGAGGAAAGCTGCAAGCTATAATGGACAATCCCTCTCACCCTCTCTACTCCGAGCTGAGGCAACTCAGGAGCACGTTCAGCCACAGACTCATCCAACCACGTGCCTCAAAGCGCTTCGGGGGCTCTTCCATACCGTCAGTGATCAGACTACACAACACCACCACCACAGCTCCCAACACCTCCTTTCTCCACTGACTAAGGACTCAACCATACACTTTATGTCACAAAGACTGACTGTCATGCCCAACACATGAGAAACTATAGCTGGTCTGGAAGACTACAGCCAGGAGCGTCCATGTCTTCATGGAGACACTCCCACCAGGAACCCCAGACAACTATTCTGCCCTTTGTCATGCTCTGTGGGGTAAGTATTCATTGTACACCGACCCTGCCTCTGCCACCCTTTCTGTCTTAGCCATCATGCAAAAGAAGCATGAGCCTCCCAAAGAGTACTATAGGTGCCTGAGAACCGCATATTTCAAATCAAATCAAATCAAATCAAATCAATTTGATTTATGTAGCCCAAAATCACAATCACATTGCCTCAATGGGCTTTACAATCTGTACAGTGCACGACACCCTCTTTCCTTAGATCCTCGAAAAACTTGCCATGTTAATGTAAAAAAAAAATTTTAACAGGGGGAAAAAAAGGAGATGGAAGAAACCTCAGGAAGAGCCAAAGAGGAGGGATCCCTCTCCCAGGATGGACAGACATGCAATTGATGTTGCGTGTACAGAACAGAACAACAAAATCACAGTTTACAAGTTGCATTGACAGAATATCTGATACAAATTATAATATATGTAAAGGGTGTGGTTCCAGGAGACGACTGAGCAGGCCAAGGCATCGCCAAGTGGTGCCCGAGCCACACGATCTCCTCTCCACCATGGTGACCTGGAAGAGGGCAGGCCTTAGCTCTCTTTCTCTACGACTGCCATCTTGTGTATATGCACAATTCATGAATCACATATTATTTATAAATATATTTACATAAACACCCATATATGCATATGTACTGAACACATGTACATTTACATACCAATATGCACACACATCAACGTAGATACATACACTCACTCACTCACACATACATACAAACATACATACATGGCTTATAATACAGTATACATAATATATATACACACATTGACCACATTTCTATATCTTATTTAAAAGTTATTACCTCAAATTCATATTTCATAACATATTCATCTTTTTACACACAAACACAGGCATACATCAGGTTTTTTTTTTTTAACTGGATTAAAACAGGCACAAGGAAATCGTACCTGGCCTTCCTTAGATTTGGACCCAGGAACTGCCAAAACAGTCCTCGGCTGTTCAGAATGCTTTTATGGTCAAGTTCCTGGGGAACTGTGTGAAGTGTGGTATGGATGAGGGAGAGGTTAGGGAGTTTTGGAAGAAAAAGGCTAAATTGATTAGTTTAAAATGATTTTGTCTTTTGGGGAGAAATGCAGTGATGTTTTAAACTGGTAATTTATAACTTGAAAATGCATTTGCTACATACATGATGTCATGCTAGAAGACTGACGCTATTATCTTTTCTAAATCTTGGCCTCAGTCATCCAGTTTTTATTTTATTTTTCTGTGTTAAAGGCCCAGTGTGGAAGATTTATGGGCATCTATTGGCAGAAATGGAATATAATCTTCATAATTATGCTTTCGTATGTGTATAATGACCTAAGAATGGTTACATTGTGCAACCTCACCTCTAAATGTGACTAAATCTCACACACTGGGACTTGAAATCATTTGTGTTAAATCACTAGCAGTTCATTGACAAATTCACTACAAAAAATGACTATATACATTTGAGTGTTCATTTCATCTATTTTATTCTGAAATACATGAAGGCAAACTGAACGGTGCAGTGTCCAGTAATGTTATATTAAACTTTTTTGCATGAATTACCTGAGATGTGCACACACATGTTCAACAACAGGAGACACTATTCAACTGAGTAGACCATTGGCTAAATGTGAATAATATGAATATTCAAAATGAAGCTAATAAAAAGCACAACACCTAATCATCATCATTTTAAGAGCATCACCAAATGGGACAGCGATATATATGGTTCAGCATGCTACATGTAAAAAAATTCCCATTCCCCAAAAATAATGCAAACATCAGTCAAATGAATTGAAATCATTCTTCAATGATTAACAAGCCCATGTTTGCTAAATGTGCAAAAACTCTTGAGGATATTACATGTAACTCCAACAGCCACAGCAAACAGCTGGCTAAACTGTACAAATTTAAGGAATAACGTTTGACAGGACTTTGAGTTTCTTTAATACTGTATATAAGACAGAACTAATTCATTTTTTTAAAGTAAGAGCAACCGTAATTCTCTTTTGAATTTTGGTCAATTTGAAACCGTAAATTAATGGATTCATTAAGGGAGGTATGACAATGGTTTCTATTGCAACAAAGTTTTTAAAGGTTTGAGGGAAATCTTTTGACTCGAAACGCATAATCATTATTTCAAAAAGTGTAGTTATAAGAAAAATGAGTAAGGAGGTTAAATGTGGCACACATGTTTGCATAAACTTTGCCCTGTTTTCTATAGAATTTGCACATGTTTTAATGAGATACAAGTAGGATAGAACTACGAATAAAGCATGAATTAAATAAATGATGATATTTATGTATATAACTATGCCATTAACTGTTGTTTGTGCTGGGAAACAAGCAAGTTTAACAATCATCCAATTCAAACAAAACAATTTGGCAACATATGGGCTGCATAACTCCAATCTAGATGTTAGAAAAACATTTATGCCCATAACGCAAAAAGGTGTCATCCAAGAGTAACACACTAACATGATGAGTCGTTGCTTTGACATGACAGAGTGGTACTCCAGTGGTCGACATATAGCCACATATCTGTCATATGCCATGACGGAAAGAATAGACAGATCAGCGCAGACAAATGAGCCACCTACTTGAGCCTGAACAAGGCATCCAGAATAAGAGATAACATGAACAGGAGAAAGAAGATCCCAGAGAAGCTTGGGGTAGAAACCTGTTGTCCCATAAAGTCCATTCATGCAAAAAGTACATACTAAAATATACATTGGTTCATGCAGGTTTTTATCCATGATGATGGTCACAATAACAGAAATATTTACCAGCAAAATCACACAGTAGCACAGTAAAGTTAGAAAGAAGAGAGTAAATCTGTGGTCATTTGTTTCATTTAAACCTGAAAGAAAAAACATTCTTATTTGAGAAACATTATCCATCATGGTTAGAAAACGTGTTGTTCCTGTGAAGGGTAACTCTGTCCCTAACAGTGTCTGCTCTCTCTCCTCACTTTTTAATATCTTGTCTGACTACATCGACACACACGCTTAGAAATCAAACAAGCCAATCAATCCTCTTATTTTCAGGATGTCTCAATCTACTGTGAATGTAGCCCATGAAAATAACAATGTAGAACTTTATGGCACTTGGAGAGCAGAACTCTTGAACTGCCATTAAATGTATAATTTTCCCTACTTGGAAAATGATTTCTTCGGCACACTGTAGGAGATTTATGCTATTAAGGCATTCACAACAAACTAGCCCCTTGCTGCAGTTTCACTAAGATGTTTGAGAGCGGCCTGTGCTGTGGCCTGTCTAAATTTTGCTCTGATTAGTCTAATACACATCTCCTATCGTGCACTGCAGAATTTTTTAATTTAAAAGAGGAAATACAGAAACGTGCGACTGGATGCTAAGAAACATGGAGTAATATATGCATTAGAAAATAGGGACGACACCTACTGGACGGTACATGAAAAACAAATAGTCTGAAGAAATTGTTTAACTGAAAAAAAAACAGGCATGGTAATATGTTGCTGTGGAGGTGTCTTATGTTTTAATGGTTGTATTAAAAAAAAAAAAAAAAAGGGTTTTAAGCCTCACTCTGAATTTGTAAAAAACTGACACTTTGGCAGCGGCCGACAGGTCCTACAATCCCACAGCATCAGTTTTTGACCAGTTGGGAATGAGACTCAAAAATCAACTTTTCTTACAAAAAGATCCTTTTTAAAAGGAATGGATTAAAACATATAATACAATGTTATTTTATGCAATTAATCTATTAATAGCTATTTGTATTTTAATTTTGGATGGCAGCGCTGTACTCGGAACTATTGCCGATCGCCTCTGCCAGCCTCACCTAATTTTACCGCTCAGCTAAATTTTGCTGTCTACTGTCTGCCTGAATCCATATCAATGCATGAAAGCATATAAGACCCTCGCAAGGTTTCATATGAGTCAACAACAGAAACTCAACTACAGACAATGTTTTCAACCAACTTAGAGTAAATATTAGCTGGCAAGCTGCTAATAAAATCAGTTACTGATTAAAATGAGCAACTGCTCATGGTTTTTTCTGTCCAAAGTTTAACATCCATTGTCTTCAAAAGTACAACAAATTCCGACTGGTAAGTCTGTCACGATTATCAGTGGAAACAGCATGCATACATGCTTAGCTAGCAGTCAATCCCAGGGCAAAGGACTGGATGTTTGTAGATGGAAGTATAGGCCTACTGAGTCTGTATTAGCATGTTCTATAAAGAGCTGAAGTCATGGTGTCACGTCCAGACTAGTTTATGTGACTCAAATGCAGGTTTACCACTCAGAATTGTTAATAATATTTGAAACAATGATTAATTACGCACACAGATAGACAAAAACAGGATCCTCACTTATCGCCAGTGGTCGTCAATTTACAGCCAGTTCAGATGACTTGTTGCCATTAACAGATTTTATTGTAGCTTGATCGATAAATAGCCCATTTCTTAAAGCTGGAGTTTGTAGAATATGTGAAAACCGCATGAGACTGGGATGGAAACAACTGCGCTCCCCCCTCCCCTCCCTGTTTCGACTCCGTAGCTCCACACTTTCACTTTCCATTCTCGTGGACGTGCGCGACTGTAGCGCTAGGAATATTCACGTCGGAACTTTTCTGGAACACTTGCCGTGGCCGAATTACAGGTAAGAAAGTACTTTACCTTTCTCTCGTGAACGAATTGAACGCATGAACAAACAAACATTACTTTTGCATCGTTTAGAAGACCGATAGAGACCGACAACAATTATTTCTTGCTAAAGTCTCATGACATAGCCTACATGTCTGGCACTAATAACGCTACGATATTTGTCATACTGACATGATACTTATACAGCATAATCTAATGACAACAGCAACACATATATCACGGGAAAGAGGTGTGAATGCTAAGAATAATAAAACATATAACGCTAAAATAAACAATTACCCCTACATGCACGGACTATCGGAGGCAACCACTTTATTCAGACACTTCTTTTTTTTTTCACCGCATCCTGAAAATAAATAATAACTGTCACATCCATATCTACACGACACAGGTCCTCTGTATGTCGTGAACATATAACGCTACTGACAATACATTTGACGCTGACTTTGGCTCTGACTTGCTTGTAGCTGTCGTGAGCCTTTGGCTACGGTTAGCATAAAGCTAATCAGCTCACAACATCACTCGTCAATTGTGACCACAATCCGCCTGCTTTATTTGATTCACGGTCATTTCAACTACACAGCCAATTACTACCACACATTTAGATGATTAGCTACGTAAAACTTGCATTGGAGGCTCACCTGTCCAGGAGAAGAACAGCAAGCTCAGTATCCAACTTCAGCCCGATGCTATCTAAGCTCTCTCCACCTCGGATATGCTTGTCCAATGTTTACACGCGATTTATTCCGTCTATTGTCACTCTACCTCTTAGATTCTCGTTTCTCTACATCGGTCTTCCTTTTTTTGGCTTGCTTAGCCGTGTACGCCTTTGTTGGTAATGCCGGGATAGCGGCTTTTCCTGCCGGGACGTCCGCCATTGCATCTTCACCACCGATGGAAGGTGAACGCGCATCGACTTTGGTCGAGCAACCAATAGGAACGCCCAAAACAGCTTGCTCTGTAAAATGAACTGTGATTGGCTGAACACTGCCGTCCCGGCACTGATTTTTTACAGCCTGAATACAGAGCCAAGAGGAGACACAGAAGTCCAGTGTTCTGTCATAACACCATGAATTACAATATGCTGGAAGGTTATTATTGATTTTTGACCAAATGGCGCCAGAAACGTACACACTCCAGCTTTAATAGTTGAAAACTGTGTCAAGGTGACTTTTTGTTTTAAATGACCTCTCTGTTAAAAGAAAGTTCTTGATGGAGAAAAAGTCTTGAAAGTGCATTTGCTACATACATGATATCATGCTAAAAGACTGCCGCTATAAAGTATTCATGTCTTTACCAAAAAGTCAGAATCCTCATCAGTTGATGATCCATGTAATTATTTAGACTTGGAAATAAAGGAGCACAACTGTTTTTGTATTGCAGTATAAATACATGTAGACACATCATTGCACACAGTACAGCATGATCAATGACAATTTAATAATGTCATATCAAAGTTTTTGCATGAATTACCTTAGATGTCAATCAACAACAGGAGTCACTATACAACTGTGTAGACCATTGGCTAAATGTGAATAACGTGGATAGTCAAAATTAAGCTAATGAAGAGCAGAGCACCTAATCATCATCATTTTAAGAGCGTCTCCAAATAAGATAGCAATACATATGATTCAGCACCCTGAATCTAAAACAATTCCTATTCCCAAAAATCATTGCACATTTCAGTTAAATGAATTGAAACTTTCAGCTAAAAAGACATTCTTCAAGGATTAACAAGGTCACATTTGCTATATTTGCAAAAACCCTTGAGGATATGACATGTAACTCAACAGCCACAGCAAACAGCTGGTTAAGTAAGAACATCAGACATAAGACTCTAAGTTTCTTTATTACTGTATATGAGATAGAAGTCATTTAATTTTTAAAGTAAGAACAACCATAATTCTGCTTCGAATTTTGGTCAATTTAAAACCGTAAATGAATGGATTCATTAAGGGAGGTATGACAAGAATTTCTATTTCCACAAAGTTTTTAAAGGCTTGAGGGAAATCTTTTGAACCAAATCGCATAATAATTACATTAAAAAGCAGAGTTACAACAAAAATGAGTAAGGAGATCAAATGTGGCACACATGTTTGCATGAACTTTGCCCTGTTTTCTATAGAATCTGCACATGTTTTAATGAGATACATGTAGGACAAAACTATGAATATACCATGAAATAAATAAATGATTATCGTAATGTTTGCGACTATGTTGTGAACAGCAGTTTCAACTGGGAAACAAGCAAGTTTAACGATCATCCAATTCACACAAAAACATCTGGTGATATATGGGCTGCATAACTTTAATCTTGATGTCAGGGAAATATTTGCTGCTATAATGAATAAAGGCGTAAGCCAAGAGAGCAAAACCAATGCAGTGAGTCTTTGCTTTGACATGACAGAGTGGTACTCCAGTGGTCGACATATAGCAACATATCTGTCATATGCCATGACAGAAAGAATAGACAGATCACTGCAGACAAATGACATAATTACCTGAGCCTGAACAAGGCATCCAGAATAAGAGATAACATGAACAGGAGAAAGCAGATGCCAGAGAAACTTGGGGTAGACACCTGTTGTCCCATAAAGGGCATTCATGCATAAAGTACATACTAAAATATACATTGGTTCATGCAGGTTTTTATCCATGATGATGGTCACAATAACAGAAATATTTACCAGCAAAATCACACAGTAACACAGTAAAGTGAGGAAGAACAGAGTAAATCTGTGGTTATTTGTTTCATTTAAACCTAAAAGAAAAAACATTTGTATTTGAGAAACATTATCCATCATGGTTAGACACCTTGTTGTTCCTGTGAAGGGTAACTCTGTCCCTCACAGTGTCTGCTCTCTCTCCTCACTTTTTAATATCTTGTCTGACTACATCGACACATGCACTTAGAAATCAAACCAGCCAATCAATCCTCTTATTTTCAAGATGTTGCAATGTATTGAAAATGCAGTGCATGAAAATAACAATATAGAACTTTATGGCACTTGTAAAGCAGAATTCTTAGAGAACAATCAAATGCATAATTTTCATCACTTGGAAAATGATTTCTTCGGCACACTGTAGGCTATAATGCTATTAAAGCATTCACAAAAAACTAGTTCCTTGCTTCAATTTCACAAATATCTTTTAGAGCGGCCAGCTGTGTGGCCACTCTTAATTTTGCTCTTATAAGTCCAAATATGTCTTCGATTGTATACTGCAGAATTTTAAAATGCGAATACCAACTGGCCGACCCGTCCCACAATCCCACAGCGGCAGTTTTTGACGAGTTGGGAATGAGAAATAAAATCAAAAACCTACTTTCCTTAAAAACAGTTCCTTTAAAAAGAATGGATTAAAACATATTGTATGATATTATTTTACGCAATTATTCTATTAATAGCTTTTTGTATTTTAACTTTGGACAGTAATGCTGTGTACTGTAACTGTTCCCAGTCATCACTGCCGGCCCCACTTAATTTTACTGCTCTGCTCTGATCCACTACAATGATATCAGGTTTGCTGTCTAACGTCTTCCTGAATCCATGACAATGCACACATGCATACAAGACCCTTGCAAGGCTTCATATGAGTCAACAACAAAAATTCAACTGTGTGTGATGTTGAACTTTGAGTGTGTGGTATTTTTTTTTTTGCGCTTCCTGCTTTTGTTTCTTTTCATTTCTGGAAGTATAGGCCTACTGAGTCGGCATCAGCATGCAGGTTTACCACTCAGAATTGTTAATAATAATTGAAACAATGCTTAATTACACACAGAGATGAATAAAAACAGGATCCTCACTTCTCGCCAGTGATCGTCAGTTTACAGCCAGTTCAGATGACTTGTCGCTTTTGCCATTGATAGATTTTAGTGTAGCTTGCTTGCTAAGTAGCCCATTTCTTAATAGTTGAAAACTTTTGTCAAGGTGACTTTTTATTTGAAATGACTTCCCTGTTAAAAAAAAAGTTCTTGATGAAGAAAATGTCTTGAAATTGCATTTGCTACATACATGACATCATGTGTCAACTCAGCATCGTCATCAGTTGATGATCCATGTAATTATGAAGACTTTGAAGTAAAGGAGCAGGATTGTTTTTGTATTGCAGTATAAATACATGTAGACACATCATTGCACACAGTACAGCATGATGAATGACAATTTAATAATGACATATTAAAGTTTTTGCAAGAATTACCTGAGATGTGCACACACATGTTCAACAACAGGAATCACTGTACAACTGAGTAGACCATTAGCTAAATGTAAATAATGTGGATATTCAAAATTAAGGTAATGAAGATAAGAGCACCTATTCATCATCATCATTTTAAGGGCCGGATCTACTAAAGGTTTGTGTGTATTAAAACGTGTGCAAACTCCTTGCACACGCAAAAAATTGTACAAACTGATTTACTAACAGTGCGCAAAAAGGGTTGCGTCTGTCAAAGGTGCAAAATACCGCATCTGCATCCAGTTAGTACGTTTGCAGCAACGAATATGCAATATCTGGCGTTTACACGCAATCTCCTATCATACACTGCAGAATTTCAAATTTAAAAGAGGAAATACAGAAACACACTAGGACAAACGGGATGCTGAGCAAAATGGAATAATATATGCAGTAGGACAGAGGGACAACACCTTTTGGATGGCCGAAGAAAAACAAACAGTCAGACAAGATCGCTCAACTGCAAAATAAAACAGGCATGGCAATATGTTGCTGTGGTGACGTTATGTCTTTTAAAGGTTGTATTAAAAAAAAAAAAAAAGATCTTAAGTGTCACTCTGAATTCGTCAAAAACTGACCTGTCCTGCAATCCCACAGCGTCAGTTTTTGACGAGTAGGGAATGAGACTTTAACCATACTATTTCCTCCAGGGAACAGTCGAGTGTTGTATTTGTCAGGCTTTTATATGGCAAAGTAAAAAACTGTAAACACAAAAATAATATGACACAAGGTATAAGGTATAAGGTCATGTACAGCTAAGCAGTCATGTAACAAGTAAAAAATGTACGTTGGTAAGTAACACCATATTCTTCCTTTTCAGATATTAGGATAACATACAGGTAAATAAGAGGGTAAGTACAGATTAGTTTAGGATACATTCCTTAAAGTAGAATTTTCCTTTCCTATTTAACCATGTTAAGCACTATAATCTATCATCTATTAAAAAAGAATAAGTACGAAAGGTAAATATTAGCTGTAATTAGGTGCTGTATATTCAACATGCATGCTACCATTAACTAAAACTTTGCTTGCATACTTTGCAAAATAGTGGATATAACTCATTCAAATAATCACTTGATATGAACATGAAACACTCCTATATTGTAAAACTTACTGATGGTTCCATCTAAAATAAGGTACACAAATGGTGGCAGTAGATTGTCTAGGCTTCATGAATGCAATGTGGCCAACCTTGAACTGATAAACAACTGAACGCCACTTTGCGTCTAATTTCTACTTCTGAGGATCAGAAGTACAAAATCTACAGCCTAAATGACTCAAATGTACCACCAGGGGGAGTATTCTCTGAAGTTGCAACACAAGACTCAAAAATCAACTTTTCTTACAAATAGGTCCTGTAAAAAGAATGGATTAAAAACATAGTATATAATATTATTTTATGTAATTTTTCTATTAATAACTTTTTATATTTTAACATTGGACGGCAAGGCTGTCCACCATAAATGTTGCCTGTCGACACTGCTCTTATCCACTAAAATGACCTGCAGTTTGCTTGCCTTCTGCTTGAATCCATATCAATGAATACATATATACAAGATCCTTGCAAGGTTTCATGAGGCAACAACAAAAACCCAACTAGAGACAATGTTTTCTACCAACTTAGAGTATATGTTAGCTAGCTAGCTGATAATAAAATCAGTTACTGATCAAAAATGAGCAACTGCTCATGTTTATTTTCTGTCCAAAGTTTAACACCCATTGTCTTCAAAAGTACAACAAATTCCGAGTGGTAAGTCTATCACAATAATCAGTGGAAACTGCATGCATACATGGTTATCTAACAGTCAATGTGAAAGCAAAGGACTGGATGTTCATAGTCATGGCGTCACGTCCAGACTAGCTTATGTAAGTCTAAAGCAGGTTTATCACTCAGAATTGTTAATAATATTTGAAACAATGCTTGATTACACACAGAGATAGATAAGAACATGATTGTCACTTCTCACCAGTGATCGTCAGTTTACAGCGAGTTCAGTTGACTTGTCACTTTTGCCACTGACAGATTTTATTGTAGCTTGCTCGCTAAGTAGCCCATTTCTTATTAGTTGAAAACTGTGTCAAGGCGATTTTTAAAAAAAAAGAAGACTTTTCTGTAAAAAAATAATTTCTTGATCGAGAAAATGTCTTGAAAGTGCAATTGCTACATACATGATATCATGCTAAAAGACTGAGGCTATAAAGCTTCATGTCCTTTGCAAAAGGTCAGCATCCTCATCAGTTGATGATCCATGTAATTATGAAGACTTGGAAATAAAGGAGCAGGATTGTTTTTGTACTGCAGTTTAAATACATGTAGACACATCATTGCACACAGTACACCATGATGAATGACAATTTAATAATGTCATGAAAACACTTTTTGCATGAATTACCTGAGATGTTCAACAACAGGAATCACTATACAGCTGAGTAGACCACTGGCTAAATGTGAATAATGTGAATATTCAAAATAAAGCAAAAACAGAGCACAACATCTAATCATCATTTCATTTCTAAAAGCGTCACCAAATAAGATAGAGATCCATATGATTCAACACCCTAAATCTAAATTCCCCTTCACAAAAATCAATTCAAATTTCAGTTAAATGAAATTAAACTTTCAGCTAAAAAGACATTCTTCAAGGATTAACAAGCTCATGTTTGCTGAATGTGCAAAAACTCTTGACATTATTACATGTAACTCCAAGAGCCACAGCAAACAGCTGGTTAAACAGTGCAAATTTAGGGAAGACCATCAGACATAGGACTTTAAGTTTCCTCAAAGTCATTTAAATGTTAAAGTAAGAACACCCAGAACTCTGTTTCGAATTTTGGTCAATTTGATACCATAAATTAATGGATTTATTAAGGGAGGTATGACAAGAATTTCTATTGCAACAAAGTTTTTAAGGGTTTGAGGTAAAGCTTTTGAACCAAATCGCAAAATAATTACATCAAAAAGGATAGTTACAAAAAAAATAAGCAAGGAGGTTAAATGTGGCACACATGTTTGCATGAATTTTGCCCTGTTCTTTATAGAATTTTCACATGTTTTAATGAGATACATGTAGGACAAAACTATGAATAAACCATGAAATAAATAAATGATTATCATAATGTATGCAGCTATGTTGTTAACAGCAGTTTCAGCTGGGAAACAAGCGAGTTTAACAATCGTCCAATTCACACAAAAAAATCCGGTGATATATGGGCTGCATAACTTTAATCTAGATGTTAGAAACATATTTGTGGCTACAATGAAAAAAGGCATAAGCCAAGAGAAACACACTAATGCAATGAGTCTTTGCTTTGACATGACAGAGTGGTACTGCAGTGGTCGACATATAGCCACATATCTGTCATATGCCATAACAGAAAGAACAGACAGCTCACTGCAGACAAATGACATAATTACTTGAGCCTGAACAAGACATCCAGAATAAGAGATAACATGAACAGGAGAAAGCAGATCCCAGAGAAACTTTGGATAGAAACCTGTTGTCCCATAAAGTCCATTCATGCAAAAAGTACATACTAAAATATACATTGGTTCATGCAGGTTTTTATCCATGATGATGGTCCCAATAACAGAAATATTTACCAGCAAAGTCACACAGTAACACAGTAAAGTGAGAAAGAAGATAGTAAATCTGTGGTTATTTGCTTCATTTAAACCTAAAAGAAAAAACATTCTTATTTGAGAAACATTATCCATCATGGTTAGAAACCTTGTTGTTCCTGTGAAGGGTAACTCTGTCCCTCACAGTGTCTGCTCTCTCTCCTCACTTTTTAATATCTTGTCTGACTACATCGACACACGCTTAGAAATCAAACCAGCCAATCAATCCTCTTATTTTCAGGATGATGCAATCTACTGTAAAAGCAGCACATGAAAATAACAATATAGAACTTTATGGCACTTGGAGAGCAGAACCCTTGAACTGCCATTAAATGTATAATTTTCCTTACTTGGAAAATGATTTCTTTGGCACACTGTAGGCTATTTATGCTATTAAGGCTTTGACAATAAACTAGCTCCTCACTCTGGTTTCACAAAGATGTTTTAGAGCGGCCTGTCTAAATTTTCCCCTTTGAGTCTAATACACGTCTCCTATTGTACTCTGCAGAATTTCAAATTTAAAAGAGGAAATACAGAAAAATGCGAGGACCAATAGGATGCTAAGAAGTAATATATTCAGTAGGACAGATGGACCGCACCTGCTGGATGGAACAGGAAAAACAAATAGTTCGACAAAATCGATCCACTGTAAAAAGAAAACAAAAAAACAGGCATGGTAATATGTATGTAATATGCAGTGGTGTCATCGTATTTTTTAAAGGACATATTTGCAACAAAAAATACACTTTTTAAGTCTCACTGTCAATGCGTCAAGAAGTGAAACTTTGGAATGGCAGCTGACCCGTCCTAAAATCCCACAGCTTAAGTTTTTGACCAGTTGGGAATGAGACTCAAAACTCTACCTTTCTTAGAAATAGGCCCTTTAAAAAGAATGGATGAAATGATATTATATAATCTTTTTTCATGCAATTATTCTATTAATAGGTTTTTGTAATCTAAATTTCGACGGCAACGCCCTCCACCGTAACCGTCACCGGTCGTCACTGCCAGCTTCACCTAATTTTACTGTTCTGCTCTCGTCCACGACAATGATGTCAGGTTTGCTGTCTAACGTCTGTCTGAATCCATATCAATGCACACATGCATACACGACACTACAACTGCTCATGTGTTTTTCTGTCCAAAGTTTAACACCCATTGTCTTCAAAAGTACAACAGATTCCAACTGGTAAGTTTGTCACAATTATCAGTGGAAACTGCATGCATACGTGCTTAACTCAATCCGAGAGCAAAGTACTTGGCATCAGCATGTTCTATAAAGAGCTGAAGTCATGGTGTTACGTCCAGACAAGCTTATGTACTCAAATGCAGGTTTACCACTCAGAATTGTTAATAATATTTGAAACAATGTTTAATTACACACAGAGATGAAAAGGAACAATATTGTCACTTCTCGCTAGTGATCATCAATTTACAGTCAGTTCAGATGACTTGTCGCTGTTAACAGATGTTATTGTAGCTTGCTCGCTAAGTAGCTCATTTCTTAATAGTTCAAAACTGTGTCAAGATGACTTTTTGTTTTAAATGACCTCTCTGTTCAACAAAAGTTCTTCATGGAGAAAATGTCTTGAAGGTGCATTTGCTACATACTGTACATGACATCATGCTGAAAGACTGAGGCTATAAACCTTAATGTCCTTTGAAAAAAGTCAGCATCCTCATCAGTTGATGATCCATGTAATTATGAAGATTTGGAAGTAAAGGAGCAGGATTGTTTTTGTATTGCAGTATAAATACATGTAGACACATCATTGCACACAGTACAGCATGATGAAAGACAATTTAATAATGACATATCAAACTTTTTGCATGAATTACCTGAGATGTGCACACACATGTTCAACAACAGGAATCACTATACAACTGAGTAGACCATTGGCTGAATGTGAATAATGTGAATATTCAAAATGCAGCTAATAAAGAGCACAACACCTAATCATCATCATTTTAAAAGCGTCACCAAATGAGATAGCGATACATATGATTCAGCACCCTTAATCTAAAAAATCGTCCTATTCCCAAAAGTCAATACAAGTTTCAGTTAAATGAAATGAAAACTTTCAGCTAAAAATACATTCTTCAAGGATGAACAAGCTCACGTTTGCTGAATGTGCAAAAACTCTTGAGGATATTACATGTAACTCCAACAGCCACAGCAAACAGCTGGTTAAACAGTGCAAATTTAAGGAAGAACATCAGACATAGGACTTTAAGTTTCCTTAATACATAAGACAGAAGTCATTAATTTTTAACGTAACAACCAGAATTCTGTTTCGAACTTTGGACAATTTGAAACCGTAAATTAATGGATTTATTAAGGGAGGTATGACAAGAGTTTCTATTGCACCAAGGTTTTTAAAGGCTTGAGGGGAATCTTTTGAACCAAATTGCATAGACATGACATCAAAAAGTATAGTTACAAGAAAAATGAGTAAGGAGGTTAAACGTGGAACAGATGTTTGCATGAACTTTGCCCTGTTCTCTATAGAATTTGCACGTTTTAATGAGATACATGTAGGACAGAACTATGAATAAACTATGAAATAAATAAATGATTATTGTTATGTATGTAATGACGTTGTGTACAGCAGTTTCAGCTGGGAAACGAGCGAGTTTAACAATCATCCAATTAATACAATACAATGTCATGTCCAGACTAGCTTATGTAAGTCGAATGCAGGTTTTACCACTCAGAATTGTTAATAATATTTGAAACAATGCTTAATTACACACAGAGATGAATATAAACAGGATCCTCACTTCTTACCAGTGATCGTCAGTTTGCAGCCAGTTCATATGACTTGTCGCTTTTGCCACTGACAGATTTTAGTGTAGCTTGGTTGCTAAGTAGCCCATTTCTTAATAGTTGAAAACTTTTGTCAAGGTGACTTTTTATTTGAAATGACTTCCCTGTTAAAAAAAAAAAGTTCTTGATGAAGAAAATTTCTTGAAAGTGCATTTGCTACATACATGAGATCATGTTAAAAGACTGAGGCTAAAAGTATTGATGTCTTTTGCAAAAAGTCAGCATCGTCATCACGGACATAGGAATTTACGTTTCCTTAATATATAAGACAGGAGTCATTTATTTTTTTAAAGTAAGAACAATCAGAATTCTGTTTCGAATTTTGGTCGATTTGAGACCGTAAATTAATGGATTCATTAAGGGAGGTATGACAAGAATTTCTATTGCACCAAAGTTTTTAAAGGTTTGAGGGAAATCTTTTGAACCAAATCGAATAATCATTACATCAAAAAGTATAGTTACAAGAAAAATGAGTAAGGAGGTTAAATGTGGCACACATGTTTGCATAAACTTTGCCCTGTTTTCTATAGAATCTGCACATGTTTTAATGAGATACATGTAGGAAAGAACTATGAATAAACCATGAAATAAGTAAATGATCATTGTTATGTATGTCCCTATACTGTTAACAGCAGTTTCAGCTGGGAAACAAGCAAGTTTAACAATTGTCCAATTCACACAAAACAATCTGGTGATATATGGGCTGCATAACCTTAATCTAGATGTTAAAAACATATTTGCAGCTACAATAAAAAAAGGCGTTAGCCAAGAGAAACAGACAAACACAATGAGTCTTTGCCTTGACATGACAGAGTGGTACTCCAGTGGTCGACATATAGCCACATATCTGTCATATGCCATGACGGAAAGAATAGACAGATCAGCGCAGGCAAATGAGGCAATTACTTGAGCCTGAACAAGACATCCAGAATAAGAGATAACATGAACAGGAGAAAGAAGATCCCAGAGAAGCTTGGGGTAGAAACCTGTTGTCCCATAAAGGGCATTCATGCATAAAGTACATACTAAAATATACATTGGTTCATGCAGGTTTTTATCCATGATGATGGTCACAATAACAGAAATATTTACCAGCAAAATCACACAGTAACACAGTAAAGTGAGAAAGAAGAGAGTAAATCTGTGGTTATTTGTTTCAATTAAACCTGAAAGAAAAAACATTCTTATTTGAGAAACATTATCCATCATGGTTAGAAAACTTGTTGTTCCTGTGAAGGGTAACTTTGTCCCTCACAGTGTCTGCTCTCTCTCCTCACTTTTTAATATCTTGTATGACTACATCGACACACACGCTTAGAAATCAAACCAGCCAATCAATCGTCTTATCTTCAAGATGTTGCAATCTACTGTGAATGCAGCACATGAAAATAACAATATAGAACTTTATGGCACTTGTAAAGCAGAATTCTTAGAGAACAATCAAATGTTTAATTTTCATCACCTGGAAAATGATTTCTTCGGCACACTTGAGGCTATAATGCTATTAAGGCATTCACAAGAAAAACTAGTTCCTTCCTTCAATTTCACAAATATGTTTTAGAGCGGCAAGTTGTGTGGACACTCTTAATTTTGCTCTTTTTAGTCCAAATATGTCTCCTATTGTGTACTGCAGAATTTTAAAGTCCAAAGAGGAAATATAGAAACACGCGAGTACCAACTGGCCGACCTGTCCCACAATCCCACAGTGCCAGTTTTTGACGAGTTAGGAATGAGAAATAAAATCAAAAACCTTCTTTCCTTAAAAACAGGTCCTTTAAAAAGAATGGATTAAAACATATTAAATAATATTATTTTATGCAATTATTCTATTAATAGCTTTCTGTATTTTAACTTCGGACAGTAATGCTGTGTACTGTAATTGTTCCCAGTCGTCGCTGCTGGCCCCACTTAATTTTACCACTCCGCTGTCATCCACATCAATGATATCAGGTTTGCTGTCTAACGTCTTCCTGAATCCATAACAATGCACACATGCATACGAGACCCTTGCAAGGTGTCATATGAGTCAACAACAAAAACTCAACTGTGTGTGACGTTGAACTTTGAGTGTGTGGTATTTTTTTTTGCGCTTCCTGCTTTTGTTTCTTTTCATTTCTGGAAGTATAGGCCTACTGAGTCGGCATCAGCAAGCAGTTTTACCACTCAGAATTGTAAATAATATTTGAAACAATGCTTAATTACACACAGAGATGAATATAAACAGGATCCTCACTTCTGGCCAGTGATCGTCAGTTTACAGCCAGTTCAGATGACTTGTCGCTTTTGACATTGAAAGATTTTAGTGTAGCTTGCTTGCTAAGTAGCCCATTTCTTAATAGTTGAAAACTGTGTCAAGACGATTTTAAAAAAATAAAAAGACTTCTCTGTAAAAAATAGTTTCTTGATCGAGAAAAGGTCTTGCCTCTAGAAATAAAGGAGCAGGATTGCTTTTGTACTGCAGTTTAAATACATGTAGACACATCATTGCACACAGTACAGCATGATAAATGACAATTAAAAATGTCATGACATTTTTTTTTGCATGAATTATGTTCAACAACAGGAATCACTATACAACTGTGTAGACCATTGCCTAAATGTGAATAATGTGGATATTCAAAATGAAGCTAAAACCGAGCACAACATCTTATCATCATCATTTTCAGAGCATCGCCAAATAAGATAAGATCCATATGATTCAGCACCCTAAACCTAAATTCCCCTTCCCTAAAATCAATGCAAATTTCAGTTAAATGAAATTAAACTTACAGCTAAAAAGACATTCTTCAAGGATTAACAAGCTCATGTTTGCTGAATGTGCAAAAACTCTTGACGATATTACATGTAACTCAAACAGCCACAGCAAACAGCTGGTTAAACAGTGCAAATTTAGGGAAGAACATCAGACATAGGACTTTAAGTTTCCTCAAAGTCATTTAAATTTTAAAGTAAGAACACCCAGAACTCTGTTTCGAATTTTGGTCAATTTGAAACCGTAAATTAATGGATTTATTAAGGGAGGTGTGACAAGAATTTCTATTGCAACAAAGTTTTTAAAGGCTTGAGGGAAATCTTTTGAACCAAATCGCAAAATGATTACATTAAAAAGCAGACTTCCAAGGAAAGTGAATAAGGAGGTTAAATGTGGCACACATGTTTGCATGAATTTTGCCTTGTTCTCTATAGATTTTTCACATGTTTTAATGAGATACATGTAGGATAGAACTATGAATATACCATGAAATAAATAAATGATTATTGTAATGTATGCAACTATGTTGTTAACAGCAGTTTCAGCTGGGAAACAAGCGAGTTTAACAATCATCCAATTCACACAAAAAAATCCGGTGATATATGGGCTGCATAACCTTAATATAGATGTTAGGAACGTACTTATACCAATCATGCAAAATGGTGTCATCCAAGAGTAACACACTAATGCAATGAGTCGTTGCTTTGACATGACAGAGTGGTACTCCAGTGGTCGACATATAGCTACATATCTGTCATATGCCATGACAGAAAGAATGGACAGATCACTGCAGACAAATGAGATAATTACTTGAGCCTGAACAAGACATCCAGAATAAGAGATAACATGAACAGGAGAAAGCAGATCCCAGAGAAACTTGGGGTAGACACCTGTTGTCCCATAAAGTCCATTCATGCAAAAAGTACATACTAAAATATACATTGGTTCATGCAGGTTTTTATCCATGATGATGATCACAATAACAGAAATATTTACCAGCAAAATCACACAGTAACACAGCAAAGTGAGAAAGAAGAGAGTAAATCTGTGGTCAGTTGTTTCATTTAAACCTGAAAGAAAAAACATTCTTATTTGAGAAACATTATCCATCATGGTTAGAAAACGTGTTGTTCCTGTGAAGGGTAACTCTGTCCCTCACAGTGTCTGCTCTCTCTCCTCACTTTTTAATATCTTGTATGACTTCATCGACACACACGCTTAGAAATCAAACCAGCCAATCAATCGTCTTATTTTCAAGATGTTGCAATCTACTGTGAATGCAGCACATGAAAATAACAATATAGAACTTTATGGCACTTGGAGAGCAGAATTCTTGAACTATCATTAAATGTATAATTTTCATCACTTGGAAATTGATTTATTTGGTACACTGTAGGCGATTTATGCTATTAAGGCTTTGACAATAAACTAGCTCCTCACTCTGGTTTCACAAAGATGTTTTAGAGAGGCCTGTTGTGTGGCCTGTCTAAATTTTGCTCTTATTAGTCTAATACATGTCTCCTATCGTGGACTGCAGAATTTCAAATTCAAAAGAGGAAATACAGAAACATATGAGAACCAACAGGATGCTAAGAAATGTGGAGTAATGTATGCAGTAGGACAGAGGAACAACACCTTCTGGACGGTACATGAAAAACAAATAGTTCAACAAAATCGCTCAACTGCAAAATAAAACAGGCATGGTAATATGTTGCCATGGTGACATCATATCTTTTAACGGTCGTATTTGGAAAAAAAGAAAAAAGACAAGGTTTTTACGACTCACTCTCAATTTGTCACAAACTGACTCTTTGGGATGGCGGCCGACCCGTCCCACAGTCCAACAGCGTCAGTTTTTGACCAGTTGGGAATGATACTCAAAAATCAACTTTTCTTACAAATAGGTCCTTCAAAAAGGATGGATTAAAACATATTACATTATATTTAGGGCTGGGACTTTAACGTGTTAATTAAGATTAATTAATTACACAAAAATTACTGCGTTAGAAAAATGAACGCATTTTAATCGCACTTATTTTTGCACCGCGGAACGTTTCTCACTGGATGAGTTTCAGGCGTACCGATTATACTGGAGCACAATTATTTAACGAGTTAAAAAGCCGCCGACACAGATCACTGCCCATGGATCTATAAAGTTTTAATGTAGTCTGAATGCAGCTCAAACCGACCCGGTGCCTCAGCACTGCCGGTTTACAGTATCCTCCTGTAGTTTAGCCGGTCGCTACTGTTTAAAAAGCGCTCGTCGCAGTGGAGCTGAGAACAGCGGAGTTTCCTCTGCTGCAGCTGAACAGCTGACATGTGGTCAAGACGTAGGTAGCCTACAGACCTGTCACTGTCTCACGGTGCACATCACACAGGGAAAACATAGCGCTGCCTGTGTTTTATTAATGTTCACATCAGGCTGAGTTCAACAAATCAGTTTATGCTATCGTGATTTAAGTAGTTAAATACAGTAATCAACATAGTGTAGTGGCAGGAAAGACCATTTACCAAATAACATGTTTCATTGTGCTGTGCTCTAAAAATAAACTAACAAACTAGAGTCCTGTATGAGGAATGTTCAGCTGAAATTTTCCCCTTAAATTTAGGTTCTCAGGAAAATCGCATCTTATCAGGTAATCGTTAATCGATCGATAAGGTCCATCAACTAATGATTAATGAATTAATAGATCATTTGCATCCCTAGTCTGTTGGTCTTGGTTAAGTACCACCTTGAAAAAAAATAAACAATATATTTTTGCTTAAGCTTATGTATTCAGTCATTATTCAATGGTATACTAAAACCCATATGAAAAAAATTGCTTCTCACTGTTCTCAGGTCAAATATTTATATGCGATTAAAAATGGGATTAATTTCGATTAATTAATTACAAAGCCTCTAATTAATTAGATTATTTTTTTTAATCGAGTCCTGGCCCTAATTATATTATGTTATGCAATTACTCTATTAATAGCTTTTTGTATTTTAACTTTGGACAGCAACGCTGTGTACCGTAACTGTTGCCAATCATCGCTGCTGACCTGATTTTACCGCTCTGCTCTCATCCACTACAATGATATCAGGTTTGCTGTCTAATGTCAGCCAGAATCCATATCAAGGCATTCATGCATGCAAGAGCCTCGCAAGGTTTCATATGAGTCAACTAGAGATAATTTTATGAACCAACTTAGAGTTAATGTTAGCTAGCTAGCTAGCTGCTAATAAATTCAGTTACTGATTAAAAGTGAGCAACTGCTCCTGTTTTCTTTCTGTCCAAAGTTTAACACCCAACTGTGTCAAGATGACTTTTTATTTTAAATGACTGCCCTGTTAAAAAAAAAAAAAAAAAATCTTGACGAAGAAAATGTCTTGAAAGTGCATTTGCTACATACATGACATCATGTTAAAAGACTGAGGCTATAAAGCTTCATTTCCTTTGAAAAATAGTCAGCATCCTCATCAGTTGATGATCCGTGTAATTATTTAGACTTGAAAATAAAGGAGCATAACTGTTTTTGTATTGTAGTTTGAATACATGTAGACACATCATTGTTATCAGTTGATGATCCATGTAATTGTGAAGACTTTGAAGTAAAGGAGCAGGATTGTTTTTGTATTGCAGTATAAATACATGTGGATACATCATTGTACACAGTACAGCGCGATGAATGACAATTTAATAATGACATATTAAAGTTTTTGCATGAATTACCTGAGACGTGCACACACATGTTCAACAGCAGGAATCACAGTTCAACTGAGTAGACCATTGGCTAAATGTGAATAATGTGGATATTCAGAATAAACCTAATAAAGAGCACAACATCGAATCATCATCATTTTAAGTGTCTCCAAATAAGACCTATACATATGATTCAACACTCTAAATCTAAAAAAAAATCCAATTCCCAAAAATCACTGCTAATTTCAGTTAAATGAAATTAAAACTTTCAGCTAAAAAGATATTCTTCAAGGATTAACAAGCTCACTTTTGCTAAATGCGCAAACACTCTTGAGGATATTACATGTAACTCTAACAGCCACAGCAAACAGCTGGTTAAACAGTGAAAATATAATGAAGAACATTAGACATAGAAATGTAAGTTTCCTTAATATATAAGACAGATGTCATTTAGTTTTTAAAGTAAGAACAACCAGAATTCTGTTTCGAATTTTGGTCAATTTGAAACCGTAAATTAATGGATTCATTAAGGGAGGTATGACAACAATTTCCATTTCAACAAAGTTTTTAAAGGCTTGAGGGAAATCTTTTGAACCAAATCGCATAATAACTGCAATAAAAAGTGTAGTTACAAGAAAAACGACTAAGGAGATCAAATGTGGCACACATGTTTGCATGAACTTTGCCCTGTTTTCTATAGAATCTGCACATGTTTTAATGAGATACATGTAGGAAAGAACTATGAATATACCATGAAATAAATAAATGATTATCGTAATGTAAGCAACTATGTTGTGAACAACAGTTTCAGCTGGGAAACAAGCGAGTTTAACAATCGTCCAATTCAGACAAAAAAATCTGGTGATATATGGGCTGCATAACTTTAATCTAGATGTTAGAAAAATATTTGCGGCGATGATGAAAAAAGGCGTAAGCCAAGAGTAACAGACTAATGCAATTAGTCTTTGCTTTGACATGACAGAGTGGTACTCCAGGGGTCGACATATAGCCACATATCTGTCATATGCCATGACAGAAAGAATAGACAGATCACCGCAGACAAATGAATTCATTACTTGAGCCTGAACAAGACATCCAGAATAAGAGATAACATGAACAGGAGAAAGCAGATCCCAGAGAAACTTGGAGTAGAAACCTGCTGTCCCATAAAGTCCATTCATGCAAAAAGTACATACTAAAATATACATTGGTTCATGCAGGTTTTGATCCATGATGATGGTCACAATAACAGAAATATTTACCAGTAAAATCACACTGTAACACAGTAAAGTGAGAAAGAAGAGAGTAAATCTGTGGTCAGTTGTTTCATTTAAACTTAAAAGAAAAAACATTCTTATTTGAGAAACATTATCCATCATGGTTAGAAAACGTGTTGTTCCTGTGAAGGGTAACTCTGTCCCTCACAGTGTCTGCTCTCTCTCCTCACTTTTTAATATCTTGTATGACTACATCGACAAACACGCTTAGAAATCAAACCAGCCAATCAATCGTCTTATTTTCAAGATGTTGCAATCTACTGTGAATGCAACGCATGAAAATAACAATGTAGAACTTTATGGCACTTGGAGAGCAGAACTCTTGAACTACCATTAAATGTATAATTTTCATCACTTGGAAAATGATTTATTTGGCACACTGTAGGCTATTTATGCTATTAAGGCTTTGACAATAAACTACGTCCTCACTCCGGTTTCACAAAGATGTTTTAGTATGGCCTGTCTAAATTTTGCTCTTATTAGTCTAATACACATCTCCGATCGTGCACTGCAGTATTTCACATTTAAAAGAGGAAATACAGAAACATATAAGGACCAACAGGATGCTAAGAAACATGGAGTAATGTATGCAGTAGGACAGAGGGACAAGACCTTCTGGACTGTACATGAAAAACAAATAGTGTAACTAAATCTTTCAACCGAAAAAAAGAATAGGCATGGTAATATGTTGCTGTGGAGACGTCATATTTTTTAAAGGTGGTATTTGTAAAAAAAAATACAGATTTTTAAGTCTCAATCTCAATTTGTCACAAACTGACGCTTTGGGATGGCAGCCGACCCGTTCTACAGTCCCACAGCGTCAGTTTTTGACCAGTCCTTTAAAAAGAATGGATTAAAACATATTATTCTATGCAATTATTCTATTACTAGCTTTGTGTATCTTAACTTTAGAACACTGTTCCACAGCCAGCCTCACCTAATTTTTCCACTCTGCTCTAATCCGCTACAATGATATCTGGTTTGCTGTCTAACGTCTGTCTAATACACATCAATGCACACATGCGTACAGGACCCTTGCAAGGTTTCATATGAGTTAACAACAAAACTTAACTAGAGACAATGTTTTCAACCAACTTAGAGTAAATGTTAGCTAGCTAGCTAGCTGCTAATAAAATCAGTTACTGATTAAAGATGATCAACTGTTCATGTTTTTTTTCTGTCCAAAGTTTAACACCCATTATCTTCAAAAGTACAACAAATTCCAGCTGGTAAGTTTGTCACGATTATCAGTGGAAACTGCATGCATACATGCTTAGCTAACAGTCAATCCCAGAGCAAAGGACTGGATGTTCGTAGATGGAAGTATTGGCCTACTGAGTCGGCATCAGCATGTTCTATAAAGAGCTGAATTCATGGTGTCACGTCCAGACTAGCTTATGTGACTCCAATGCAGGTCTACGACTCAGAATTGTTAATAATATTTGAAACAATGCTTAATTACACAGAGATAGATAAAAACAGGATCGTCACTTCTCACCAGTGATCGTCAATTTATAGCCAATTCAGATGACTTGTCTCCGTTAACAGATGTTATTGTAGCTTGTTCGCTAAGTAGCCCATTTCTTAATAATTGAAAAACTGTGTCAAGATGACTTTTTATTTTAAAAAACAAACATTTTAAATGACACTTGGAGAGCAGAATTCTACAATTTAAAACGTAAAAAGGATTATTTATTTGGCATATTATAGGCTATTAATGGCCGTATGACAATAAAGCCTTGAATGGGCCCTCGTACCTTCATGGAAGTCGTGTGCAGCTGCAGCCTCGTTACTAAACACTGACCGTTTAGCATTGCTCTGATTTTCCATATGTTTTGAACACTGCATAAACGAGATCAACATCTACAGAACACCCATTAATTATAATGTAAGTTCCTGTATAACTAGAGTACTCCACACTTTGGAAGTTTTATGTAATGCTGTTAAATGACAACTCACAATCTTCACCGCAAAGCATCATCAAGGTTTCAAGGGTTTATTAGCTCCAATTTTAAGATTCACTGGCCTATCCAATTAAATTATACATTTTTCAACACACAACCAAGATTGTATAACAAAATGATAGTTGTAGTACATTTTATATAACAACAAATAATACAATTATATGAATGGCTGAATACATTTTAATACCTTAGGAGAGAAGTTGGCCTGTAGTCTGGCGGTGCGGCAGCTAGCTAGAACAGACTGTGGCCGGTTGGTTGTTGTATCTTAGTGTCCTTTCTGCTCACTAATGCTCAGTAGAGGGGTACTAATTATGTCCTGGGCAGTTTAAACCACCTGCTGCGTAGCCCACCTGTTCTGGGCCGCTCACATCCCATGCCAGTTTGTGATGTTTCCTGTCAGGAGTCAGGATGTTTTCTATTGCTCCTCTATAAAAGTTAACAAGAACTTGACATATTAATTCAGCCTGCTTAATTTTCTTTGACAAGTACAGTCTATTCTGGGTTTTCTTAATCAGGAAAATGTGTGATGCCCAAGACAGTTTTTCTGTTATATTTATTTCCATGAGCCTTAAACTGTTCCCTGTGAGGGAAATTCTCATACTGTATGTCCCTTTCTATTTTGATATGTTGTTCTTACATATGAAACTTAACAATATAGATACAACATTATTATTTATGTAAAGTGAAATCTTGTGTCTGTTGGCTTCAGACATGAGCTCTGTCTTATGATAATCATCTGGTTGCACAGTATGAATGGATGTATTTGTGTATTGTTTAAGGTATAGTTTGCCGTGAACACTAACATAACAGGAACTCAGTTAAGGAGTTCATCCTGAAGGGGGTTTGTGAAGCCTCTTCTGTGTGTTCTGAGAATAGGTTGATGTTTGACGCACAACATAGGTAGATATAGGACACACAACAATGATTGAAGTGTATAGGAAGTTTTATGTTTATCCTGAGGTGGACGTGGAGATGATGGGAATGTTGTTTTGAGTGAGATCACATGTAATAGTGTAACTGCTACAATTATTGCTTGCAAGCAATAAAGAACTTCTAGAAAAGAAATATTGTGTCAAACTTGGTGTTTTGACCAACTCTCATCTGCACTAGACAAGTCCCACTTGTCCCACCGATGCTGGCAGAGGTGTGTGACTCTGCCTCCTTGTTTCTAATATCAACAACCAGCTCCTTGGTTGTGTTGATGTTGCGCTTCTCTGTAAAAAAGTAGTTCTTGATGGAGAAATGTCTTGAAAATGCCATTGCTACATACATGATATCATAAACTGACTGAGGTCAAAAAGCTACATGTCCCCCACAAAAAGTCAGCATCCTCATCAGTTGATGATCTGTGTAATTATAAAGACTTGGAACTAAAGGAACAGAATTGATTTTGTATGATTAGCATGATAAATGACGACTCCAGATCGGACAGTTAAGTTCTGAAAAAGCTCTGTTTGGATGCTCATCTTACAGAAAAGTATACTTGGCTAAGCAACACAAAAGTTATGATTATCATGAGATTTATATTGTTTGTATTTACCAACTGTATGTTTCACTTTCAGCAGTACGAGTGAAAAGCTGTGAGGGCTAACACTTTCTATGACAAAGGGCCCTGACAAAAAGGGTTCCTGTGGCTGAATTTGCCTTCAACGGCAAGTTAGTCCAAGGGCTGACCATACGACTTTTTGCGTTTAAAGCTGAGCATAATTTTTTTTTTTTTTTTTGACTTCTTTAATAAAGTACTTCAACACATTTTCATTTTTCATAGAGTCTTATTTCTTTTCTTAAGCTTAGAACTAAGGGTCTTAGTTCCACAGGTTCAGTGGTCATTTGTTGTGTTAAGTGGAGCTGTTCTCAGTTTTTTAAAATCTTCACCCAATTTTCCTTTTATTTCTCAGTGTTAAAGCTCCAATGTGTAGGATTTATGGGGATCTATTGGCAGTACTTGAATATTATTCTCATGACTATGTTTTCACTAGTATGTAATCACTTATAGTTGCGGGCAATCTGCAATCTCAACACCAGATGCTACTACACACTGGATCTTGAAATTATCACTTGCAGGTCATTGACAAATGTGATACAAAAAGAGTATGATATATATTTCAAGTTTTTATTCAATCGATTTTATATCTAAATACAAGAAAGCAAACAGTTACTTGACCGCACAGAGAGAGTTTGTGTAAATAATATATTTTTTTGTGAACGTGAATATGAACATGCAAATTAAGAGCACCTATTTTAGAGTAACAACACATAATCATCATCATTTTAAAAGTGACACCAAATATCAAGCAATACATATCATATAGCAACCCTAAATCTTCAGAAAGAAGAAAAATATTCACACACATGAACACAAATTCGAGTTTAACAAAATGAAAACTTTAGGCTAAATAGATGTCGTTAAGGATTACTGAGCTCACAATTGCTAAATGTGTAAAACCTCCTGAGGATTTTATATGTAGCTCCAGTACAACAGCCAAAATCTGGATAAGCAGTGCATTTAATAGAAGAACATTAGACATATGACTTTAAGTTTCCTTAATATATATGGGACGAAAGTCATTTCCTTTTGAAAGTAAGAACAACCACAATTCTGTTCCTAATTTTGGTCAATTTGAAACCGTAAATGAGAGGATTCATTAAGGGAGGTATGACGAAAACTTCTATTGAAACAAAGTTTTTAAAGGTTAGAGGGAAATCTTTTGGACCAAATCGCATAATCAATACACTGAAAAGTCCTGTCGAAAGAAAAGTGAGTAAGGACATTAAATGTGGCACACATGTTCGCATGAACTTTGCCCTGTTCTCTATAGAATTTGCGCATGTTTTAATGAGATACATGTAGGATAGAACTATGAATAAACCATGAAAGACATAAATGATCACTGTTATGTTAGCAACGATGCCATTAACTGTTGTTTGTGCTGGGAAACAAGCAAGTTTAACAATAACCCAATTCATACAAAAAAATCTGCTAATATATGGGCTGCATAACTTTAATCTAGATGTTAGAAAAATATTTGAAGCATTAATGCAAAAAGGTGTCATCCAAGAGTAACACACTAACATAATGAGTCGTTGCTTTGACATGACAGAGTGGTACTCCAGTGGTCGACATATAGCCACATATCTGTCATATGCCATGACTGAAAGAATAGACAGTTCAGTGCAGGCAAATGAGTACATTACCAGAGCCTGAACAAGACATCCAGAATAAGAGATAACATGAACAGGAGAAAGCAGATCCCAGAGAAACTTGGGGTAGAAACCTGTTGTCCCATAAAGTGCATTCATGCAAATAGTACATAGTAAAATATACATTGGTTCATGCAGGTTTTTATCCGTGATGATGGTCACAATAACAGAAATATTTACCAGCAAAGTCACACAGTAACACAGTAGAGTGAGAAAGAAGAGAGTAAATTTGTGGTTATTTGTTTCATTTAAACCTGAAAGAAAAAACATTGTAATTTGAGAAACATTATCCATCATGGTTAGAAAACTTGTTGTTCCTGTGGAGGGTAACTCTGTCCCTCACAGTGTCTGCTCTCTCTCCTCACTTTTTAATATCGTGTCTGACTACATCAACACACACTTAGAAATCAAACCAGCCAATCAATCCTCTTATTTTCAGGATGATGCAATCTACTGTAAAAGCAGCATAATAACAATGTAGAAATTTATGGCACATGGAGAGCAGAACATTTTAACTACCATTAAATGTATAATTTTCCTAACTTGGAAAATGATTTCTTTGGCACACTGGAGACTAAATATCAGAGGTGGGAATTATGGAGTCATCAAGTCATCTCCATGCCATGTATTTGTTCTGTTCATGCACTAAACCAGCTGAGTCCGATCAGCACAGCTCTTCAGCCAGGAAGGTGAGCTAATTAGTGAATGCACCTGGTTCAGTGACTGAGCAGAACAAATACATGGCATGGAGATGACTTGATGACTCCACAATTCCCACCTCTGCTAAATATGCTATAGAGGCTTTGACAATAAACTAGCTCCCAAATTAATCATCTTTATTCAGTGTGTTCTACTGCAGGTGCAAAGCATGAAATAACCAACATAAAACTTTCACATCTTGGAGTTGGTGAACAATTTCCACACTCGCTGTTATGTCCAAATACTGTATATCCCTTTCATTACCTAAAAAATCACTTTTTATGACTCCACGCCACAGATAGCCATAGCTGGAGGCATTGTTTCCCAGTTGTCCATCCATCTGTCTATCTTGTGAATGTAATATCTCAAGACCCCCTGAGGGAATTTCTTCAAATTTGGAGCAAATGTCCACTTTGACTCAAGTATGAACTGATTAGAATTTGGTGGTCAAAGGTCAAGTTCACTGTGACACCATGTTATCCCATTCTTGTGAACACTATCTCAGAAATGCCTTGAGGGAATTGCTTCAAATTTCGAAAAAAAAAAAAAAAGAATTTTAATGTTCATCATTAAGTCCAACTCCTCTTTCCTACTTTTTCATTCCCAACCTCTGTTGGCCTTGCCCTGACCACACCCATCTTCGGACTGAGCCTTCATTTCAACCCGACACCTGTTACGTTTGGACTCAAGCATGCTGACACAGACAGCCAGATACATTAAAAAACCTGCCAAAATACTCAAAACTGCTTCTGTGGTAGTTACCGCTACAAAAGATCTCCAGGAACACATTTGGCCATGATGAGACCAACACACACTCACAGGGTGAAAATATTACCAGCCGACGCTGTCAATGTTCGTAAATATATATTTTTACAGTAAAAATTACAGTTAAAATAACTAGAGACCTGCAACAGAAGGGGAAATAAAAGAATGAGGAAAAACACAATTTTGTCGGCAATACCTTTCCTGCTAAAGACAAAAAAATATTTGCTGTTGCAAATTAGCTGTATTTTAATGTCATTTTATGGAGAATGGGCTCCAGTATTTCTTTCTTTTGCCTGTCATCTGGTTGAGTTTCAACACTTGACATCAATCTCTGCTCTCTCCACCTCTTCAAAGAATATTGAGCCCCAAGCTTCCCTCTAATGTTTAACATGATTATTGTACAATAGCTGTTCGGGGAGGTATTTAGTGAACGGACCCAGCTGGATGTCAGTGAATCTGCACATTTTTGTAACAGTGTACTTAGATTGAAAATAGTTCACATATTTTCTTTTTTGTCTGTACTTGTGTGTGCGTCCACCACCCACCTTCACAGACACAGTATTCATAGTGCTAATGTAGGCAGAAGCACAATTATTCACAACCGGGCCATAATTTGCTTGGTCAGTTCAATAGTTAACTATGCTGCTCAATACTGATACAATGAACCTGCTTCTTCTTCTTTTTTTCAGTTTTCTGGTGTCACACTCGCTGTTCACCTGGGTTCAGTGGTCATTTGTTGTTTTAAAGGGGGAGATGTTCTCACAAGCTTTCTCCAACCTTGGCCTCAGGCACCTGGTTTTTCAATTATAACTTGGCGTTAAAAAGTTCCAGTGTGTAAGATGTAGAGGATCTATTGTCAGTATGAAATATAATATTCATAATAAATATGCTTTTAGCACATAATCACATAAAATTGGTTGCAATCTGCAAAGTGGATGATAATTAGTTAGTTAATGATGATACATGTCAGGCTTATTCCATCTATATCATTCCTAAATACAAAAAGACAAACAGTGAAGTGACTGCACAGAATGTGGTGAGAATTAATATTATGAATCATGTTCAAATTCTCTGGAAGTTCACACAAATGTTCAACATTACAGTATGAATCACTGTACATTGACTAGACCATGTGGTTTAAGTGAATAATGTGGGAATGGTAAAAGAGCCAATAAAGAGCACATATTGTAGAGTATCAGGACTTAATAATCATACATTTCAGACTGCCAACCAAAAAAAAGTAACCTGATCCAGCACCCTAAATCGTGAGGAGAAACAATGTTAATATTTAAAAAGAAACATTCTTGATGGATAACCGAGCTCAAATTTACTGGGTGCAAACCTCCTGAGCGTATAACATGATCCTCCAGCACACAACAAACAGCCAGCAGCAGGTAAAGGAGAGCATTTTATTAAAAGAAGTGCATTAAACAAAGGATATTACATTTCCATAATATATAAGACAAAATTCATTTAGTTTTTAAAGAAACAACAGCCAGAATTCTGTTCCTAATTTTGGTCAATTTGAAACCGTAAATGAGAGGATTCATTAAGGGAGGTATGACAAGAAATTCTATTGCAACAAAGTTTTGAAGGGTTTGAGGTAAATCTTTTGAACTAAATCTCATATTCATTACATCAAACACTATAGCCACAAGAAAAATGAGCAAGGAGGTTAAATGTGGCACACATGTTTGCATGAACTTTGCCCTGTTTTCTATTGAATTCACACATGTTTTAATGAGATACATGTAGGACCAAACTATAAAGAAGGCATGAAAGACATAAATGACTATTGTTATGTAAGCAACTATGCCATTAAGGGTAGTTTCAGCTGGGAAACAAGCAAGTTTAACAATAATCCAATTCACACAAAAAAGTCTGGCGATATATGGGCTGCATAACTTTATTCTAGATGTCAGGAAAATATTTGTGCCTATGATGCAAAAAGGTGTTATCCAAGAGTAACACACTAACTTGATGAGTCTTTGCTTTGACATGACAGAGTGGTACTCCAGTGGTCGACATATAGCCACATATCTGTCATATGCCATGACTGAAAGAATAAACAGATCACTGCAGGCAAATGAGTACATTACCTGAGCCTGAACAAGGCATCCAGAATAAGAGATAACATGAACAGGAGAAAACAGATCCCAGAGAAACTTGGGGTAGAAACCTGCTGTCCCATAAAGTCCATTCATGCAAAAAGCACACAGTAGAATATACATTGGTTCATGCAGGTTTTTGTCTGAGATTATGGTCACAATAAGAGTAATATTTACCAACAAAATCAAACAGTAACACAGTAAAGTGACAAAGAACAGAGCACATCGGTAGATCATCGTTTCATGTAAACCTGAAAGAAAAAATGTTGTTATAACTGAGACATTATCCATCATGGTGGGAAAACCTTTGTATTATTCTATTTTTCCTTGTGTTGTAAAGCCCCAGACTCTTTCCCCTCATCTCATTTTTTATCCTGTCTTATTACAGCAGCTCACACTCTGGGAATTAAATTAACCAATCAATGATCTCGAAGAGCTTTCAACTTCACCAATCAGCTTGCAATCTGTGAGCACTTTACAAAAAAAATAAAAAGAATAATAATACCTGAAGGCAGTTGGGCAGGTGAAGTCTCCACCAATGCTGAACTTTTTTTTTTTAGCTTGTTCCAAACTGGAGTTCTCCACAGACCTAAAACACGACCAGAACCCACCCAGTACCAACGCCTTTCAGAGATTGTCTTGGTGCTGTCCTCCTTAAGTCAACTAAAAGCCACACAGCTACACTTTTTCTGAACATTTCCACTCTCAAAAGAAATCTTCCACAGTTTTCTGTCAACTAAAACACTGCTTACGTTTGTTTGAAAGGCCAAAACACATAAACGAAAGCTCTATTTTAAGAAATACTCCCGTATGTGTGGACAGGGCCCTAAGTTGAACATGTACTTGCTTTTGACCCGTTCTGGTATGCATGAGGGCTGGCTGGCTCACGTATCCTGCATCAGTTTGGAGCGTTGGTTGTCTTTAGAAATTAACGCTACGCAAGTGCAAGATACAATGTGTACATGAATGGTAGGAGCAGTCTATGAGTTAATGTGTGCCATCCAGTGGTATCCACCGTTAACATGCATGGTATATAGGCATGTATATGTGAACAAGAACGTTCACCACACAGCCCGTTGTCTAAGCCAACATATGATTCAACAATCAAGTACAAAAAGACAAACAGTGAAGTGACTACGCAGAATGTGGTGGGAATTTATATTATAAATTATGTTAAAATTCTCTGGAAGTTCACACAAATGTTCAACATCACAGTATGAATCACTGTACATTGACTGGACCATGTGGTGTATGTGTATAATGTGGGACTGGTAAAAGAGCCAATAAAGAGCACATATTTTAGAGTTTCAGGACTTAATAATCATACATTTCAGACTGCCACCCCAAAAAAAAGTAACCTGATTCAGCACCCTAAATCGTAAGGAGACATAATGTAATTTAAAATGAAACATTCTTGACGGATCACCGAGCTCAAATTTGCTGGGTGCAAACCTCCTGAGCGGATAACATGATCCTCCAGCACACAACAAACAACCAACAGCTGGTTAAGCAGTGCATGTTATTAAAATAAGTGCATTAAACATAGGACATTAGGTTTCCATAACATATCAGACAACATTTTTTATTTTTTTTTATTTAGTTTTTAAAATAATGACACCCAGAATTCTGTTCCTAATTTTGGTCAATTTGAAACCATAAATGAGAGGATTCATTAAGGGAGGTATGACTAGAAATTCTATTGCAACAAAGTTTTGAAAGTCTTGGGGTAAATCTTTTGAACCAAATCGAATATTCAATACATCGAAAAGTATTGTCGCAAGAAAAGTGATTAAGGAGGTTAAATGTGGCACACATGTTTGCATGAACTTTGCCCTGTTTTCTATTGAATTCATACATGTTTTAATGAGATGCATGTAGGAACAAACTATAAAGAAGCCATGAAAGACATAAATGACTATCGTCATGTAAGCAACTATGCTATTAATAGTAGTTTCAGATGGGAAACAAGCAAGTTTAACAATAATCCAATTCACACAAAAAAGCCTGTTGATATTTGGGCTGCATAACTTTAATCTAGATGTTAGAAAAACATTTATACCCATCACGCAAAAAGGTGTTATCCAAGAGTAACAGGCTAACTTGACAAGTCTTTGCTTTGACATGACAGAGTGGTACTCCAGTGGTCGACATATTGCCACATATCTGTCATATGCCATGACTGAAAGAATAGAGAGTTCACTTAGGGCAAATGAGTATATTACTTGAGCCTGGACAAGGCATCCAGAATAAGAGATAACATGAACAGGAGAAAGAAGATCCCAGAGAAGCTTGGGGTAGAAACCTGCTGTCCCATAAAGTGCATTCATGCAAAAAGTACATAGTAAAATATACATTGGTTCATGCAGGTTTTTATCCATGATGATGGTCACAATAACAGAAATATTTACCAGCAAAATCATACAGTAACACAGTAAAGTGAGAAAGAAGAGAGTAAATCTGTGGTTATTTGTCACATTTAAACCTGAAAGAAAAAACATTCTTATTTGAGAAACATTATCCATCGTGGTTAGGAAACTTGTTGTTCCTGTGAAGGGTAACTCTGTCCCTCACAGTGTCTGCTCTCTCTCCTCACTTTTTAATACCTTGTCTGACTACATCGACACACAAGCTGGGAATTCAAACCAGCCAATCAATTAATCCTCTTTATTCAGTGTGTTGATATCTACTGAAGGTGCAAAACACGAAATATACAACATTAAACTTTTACATCTTGGACATGGTGAACAATTTTCTCACTTGCTGTTAAAGGATTACTACTGTTTTTTACAACCTGGACCTTATTTCTAGCAAAATATATGATCATTTACTCACCCAGATAACTTTGGTGTCATTTGAAGTTGTTCGGACGAAATTAGATCCAGTGTAGCGTCGTTATATCCATGTAATGCGAGTGACGGGGCACCGACACACAACCTCTATATAACACATTATCTGCCACAAAACTAGTTCATTTCACCAATTTTTTGTCATGATACGCTAGTGCTATTCCCCTCTGAGTCCGGGCTTGTCTGTTATCAACATCCGGGGTCAAGGCATTATGTTTTCCAGTTTTCTATCGATCTGTTTATCTTGTGAATGCAATATCTTAAATTTGGAACAAATGTCCACTTGGACTCAAATATGAACTGATAAGCATTTGGTGGTCAAAGGTCAAGTTCACTATGACCTTGTCACAGTCTGTCATAATTCTCTGGTGGATTTTAGTGTTTTACTTTCTGTTGTGCTTACAGAGGTGCACTGAGAGGCTGGGCAGAGTTTTTCCTTCACTGGAGCTGCTGACACACATGCACCTGCAGCAGGTTGGCAATCAGCGCCTGCTGATATGCTCTGGTCTTCACACTACCTGCTGCCAGACGGTTTTGTCAGTCAGACGTGGTACATGGCTCCAGCTTTATCGCCTTCAAGTACTTCTAGTTGTGTTTTCGTGCTTTCTCTTGGAGATATATATTTCTTTGTTCTACCTCCAGTGTTCACCAGCATTTCCAGCTACCAGTGGTTCCGCTTCCAGCAAACGAACTCTCCGCACCACTTGTGCCTCTATTCGCCATTCTATCCACCAGTCATGCCCCGATTTTCACAAAACTGGACTTTCGGAATGCCTACCACCTTGTCCGCATCTGGGAGGGAGACAAGTGGAAGATGGCGTTTAACACCCCCCTTGGTCACTTCGAATACCAGGTGCCCCAGCAGTGTTTCAAACTCTAATCAATGACATTCTCCGCGACATGCTTAATCATTTTGTTTTCACCTACTTGGATGACATCTTGATATTCTCCCAGAACCTCAACGATCACATCATGCAGGTGAGGTTGGTGCTCCAGAGACTCTTGGAAAACAAACTGTATGTCAAACCTGAGAAGTGTGAGTTCCACTCGGCTAAAGTCAGCTTTCTGGGATTTGTGATAGCTCAGGGAAGGCTTCAGCTGGTCCCTGCCAAGATCCGGGCAGTGAAGGAGGGCCCGCATCTTCCACCCGTGAGCAGCTACAATGATTCCTGGAATTTGCTCACTTCTACCGGAGATTCATCCGTGACTACAGCCAAGTTGCGGCCCCCCTCACCCAACTGACTTCCACCGCTTCACCTTTCACCTGGTCTCCCAGAGACGATGCAGGCTTCCAAAAGCTGAAGGGATTATTTACTCATGCCCCCATTCTTCAGCATCCCGACCACCAGTTCGTGGTGGAGCTGGACGCCTTGGACTCCGGCATGGGGACCATATTCTCACAGTGTGATACCACCGTATGCAAGCTGCCATCCCTGTGCCTTTTTTTCCTGACGTCTCTCCCCTGCAGAGAGGAATTATGACATAGGAAATAGAGAGCTTTTGGCAGTGGTCTTGGCTCTCCAGGAGTGCCACCGCTGGTAGGAGGGTACCCTGGAGCCCTTCCTCATTGGACGGACCACAAAAACCTCTCTTGCCTGCGCTCTGCCAGAAGACTCAACTCCCGCCAGGCTCAATGGACCCTATTCCTTAGCTGCTTTAACTACACCCTGTCTTAACGTCCTGGCTCCAGAATTGGTAAGCCAGATGCCCTCTCTCACCTCTTCTCCTCTGACGCACCTCCAGCAGACCCTGAGCCCATCATGCCCTTTCCACGGATAATTGGAGCCGCTACCTGGGAAATTGAGACCATTGTGCGGGAGGCCCAACACAGTCAACTTGACCCTGGTACAGGTCCACCTAATCCCGTATTCGTGCTGGAGGAGATCTGGTCCCAGGTGTTACAGTGGGGCCATTCATCCAGGTTCACCTGCCAACCTGGAACCAAGCGGACGCTGCAGTTTCTTCACCAGCACTTCTTGTGGCCTGGCCAATCTAAGGACATTGGTGAGTTTGTGGCGACCTGTGTTGTGTGTGCCGGGAGCAAGGCATTCCATCATCCTCTCGCTGGTCTCCTCAGGCCTCTGCCTGTTCCCAGTCGTCCCTGGTCCCACATAGCTGTGGATTTTGTCACTGGTCTTCTGCTCTCTGATGGACACACCATTATTCTCAGCATTGTGGACCCCCTCTCCAAGATGGTTCGCTGCGTCCCCCTGGTCAAGCTCCCATCCGCCTCCGAAACCGCTGACCTACTCATCCTACATTTTATCTAACTCCATGTTCTCCCCGCTGACATAGTTTTGGATCACGGCCTCCAGTTCACATCTCAGGTCAGGCAGGCTTTTTGTAAGGCGCTTGGTGCCACCTCCAGTCTCACGTCAGGTTATCACCCGCAGTCAAATGGACAGACATAGAGAGCCAACCAGGACCTGGAGACCGCCCTTTGCTGTGTCACAGCCCGTAATCCCACTTCCAGGTACTCCTTCCTCCCTTGGGTCGAGTATTCGAAAAATTCACTGACCAGCTCAGCCACAGGAATGACCCTGTTTTTGGCTGCCTACGGCTATCAACCACCTCTTCTCTTTGCCCAGGAGGGTGAGGTCGCTGTCACCATCGTCCACGCTCATATCGCCTGTTGTAAGGCGGTTTGGAGGTCTGCTTGTGATGCCATTACCCATTCCACCTGGTGCCGTCACCATATCCTCGCTTCCCAGTACCAACCGGGACAAAAGGTGTAGCTTTCCTCCCGTGATCTCCCTCCCGCAAGCTGGCGCCACGCTTCATTGGTCCATTTGAAGTGGATGAAAATAATCAACCCCACTGCCGTCTGCCTCAAGCTGCCCGCATCCCTACCTGTGCACCTCATTTCAGCTCAAGCCTGTTTCCTCAAGTATTCACCAGCATTCCCAGCTACCAGTGGCTCTGCAGTCAACAGCCAACAGCCCTGCCCTGCGCTCACCTGAGCCTCTACTCGCCACGCCTGAGCAACATCTCCTCCTCCTTCCACCTCCGGGACAGAGACTCCAGCCTGAGTGTCTTTCTTTCTTCCTGAGTGTTCTTTCTTTTCTTTTTTGGTGTCACACTCACTGTTCACCAGGGTTCAGTGGTCATTTGTTGTTTTAAAGGGGGAGATGTTCTCACAAGCTTTTTGCAACTTGGCCTAAGGGACCTGTTTTTTCATTTATTCCTTGGCATAAAAGTTCCAGTGTGTAAGATTTAGAGATCTATTGTCAGAATGAAACATAATATTCATAATAATTATATTTTTAGTACATAATCACATACAATTGGTTGCAAAGTGGATGAAATACATTTCAGGTTTATTACATCTACATCATTCCTACATACAAAAAGACAAACAATGAAGTGACTGCACAGAATGTGGTGGGAATTAATATTAATTATGTTAAAATTCTCTGGAAGTGCACACAAATGTTCAACATCGCGGTATGAATCACTGTACAATTGACTAGACCATGTGGTAAATGTGAATAATGTGGGAATGGTAAAAGAGCCAATAAAGAGCACAAATTTTAGAGTATCAGGACTTAATAATCATACATTTAAGACTGCCACCAAATAAAAAATAATGTGATATAGTGAGGAGAAATAATGTTTATATTTAAAATGATGCATTCTTAACAGATCACAAGCTCAAATTTGCTGTGGCTGCAAACCTCCTGGGGGTATAACATGATCCTCCAGCACACAGCAAACAGCCAGCAGCTGGTTAAGCAGTGCAAGTTATTAAAATAACTGCATTAAACATAGGACATTAAGTTTCCATAACATATAAGACAAAATTCATTTAGTTTTTAAAGTAAAAACACCCAGAATTTTGTTCCTAATTTTGGTCAACTTGAAACCATAAATGAGAGGATTCATTAAGGGAGGTATGACAAGAAATTCTATTGCAACAATGTTTTGAAGGTCTTGGGGTTAATCTTTTGAACTAATTCTCATATTCAATACATCAAACGCTATAGCCACGAGAAAAATGAGCAAGGAGGTTAAATGTGGCACACATGTTTGCATGAACTTTGCCCTGTTTTCTATTGAATTCACACATGTTTTAATGAGATATATGTAGGACCAAACTATAAAGAAACCATGACAGACATAAATGACTATTGCTATGTAAGCAACTATGCTATTAATAGTAGTTTCGGCTGGGAAACAAGCAAGTTTTACAATAATCCAATTCACACAAAAAAGCCTGGGGATATATGGGCTGCATAACTTCAATCTAGTTGTTAGAAAAACATTTATACCCATCACACAAAAAGGTGTTATCCACGAAAAACACGCTAACATAATGAGTCTTTGCTTTGACATGACCGAGTGGTACTCCAGTGGTCGACATATAGCCACATATCTGTCATATGCCATGACTGAAAGAATAGACAGATCAGCGCAGGCAAATGAGTACATTACTTGAGCCTGACCGAGACATCCAGAATAAGAGATAACATGAACAGGAGAAAGTAGATCCCAAAGAAACTTGGGGTAGAAACCTGTTGTTCCATAGAGTCCATTCATGCAAAAAGTACATAGTAAAATATACATTGGTTCATGCAGGTTTTTGTCCATGATGATGGTCACAATAACACAAACATTCACTGACAAAATCACACAGTAACACAGTAAAGTGAGAAAGAAGAGAGTAAATCTGTGGTTATTTGTTTCATTTAAACCTAAAAGAAAAAACATTGTTATTTGAGAAACATTATCCATCATGGTTCAGAATACCTGCTGTTCCTGTGAAGGGTAACTTTGTTCCTAACAGTGTCTGCTCTGCTGTCCTTGCCTCATTTTTTAACACCTTCTCTGACTACATCGGCACACCCGCTGAGAATTCAAACCAGCCAATCAATGAATCCTCATAAAAAAACATGAAAAAAACGACATCGAACTTTTACATCTTGGAGATGGTTAACTATTTCCACGCTTGCTGTTATATCCAAATATTGTATATCCCTTTCATTATCTGAAAACCGATATTAAGCATACTATTAGGATTTAAAAGTTTATTTATTCTAATCAGGCTGTTAAAGTAACCTAGCTTCTACAGCTCCGGTTACACAAAGACATCTTCAACATATACAGTGGAGGAAATAATTATTTGATCCCTCACTGATTTTGTAAGTTCACCCACTGACAAAGAAATGAACGGTCTATAATTTTATAGATTTATATACTTATATTTTATAGGTTTATTATAACAGTGAGAGACAGAATATCAAAAAGAAAATCCAGAAAATCACATTAAATAAAAGATATAAATTATTTTGCAACTCATTGAGTGAAATAAGCATTTGATCCACTATCAAAACATTAGTTAGTACTTGGTTGAGAAACCCTTGTTGGCAAGTACAGAGGTCAGACTTTTCTTGTAGTTGAATACCAGGTTTGCACACATCTCAGGAGGAATTTTGGACCACTCCTCTTTGCAGATCCTCTCCAAATCCTTGAGGTTCCGAGGCTGTCGCTTGGCAACTCGAAGCTTCAGCTCCCTCCACAGATTTTCTATAGGATTAAGGTCCGGAGACTGGCAAGGCCTCTCCATGACCTTAATGTGCTTCTTTTTGAGCCACTCCTTTGTTTCCTTGGCGGTATGTTTTGGGTCCTGCTGGAAGACCCATCCATGACCCATTTTAAGTGTCCTGGCTGAGAGAAGGAGGTTGTCAACCAGGATTTCACGGTACAAGGCCCCATCCATCTTCCCCTCGATGCGGTGAAGTTGACCTGTCCCCTTAGCTGAAAAACACCCCCTAAGCATAATGCTTCCACCTCCATGTTTGACGGTGGGGATGGTGTTCTTGGGGTCATAGTCAGAATTCCTCTTCCTCCAATCAGGCGAGTTGAATTGATAGAGAGCTCGATTTTGGTCTTATCTGACCACATCACCTTCTCCCAATCAATCATTCTCTGAATCATTCAGGTGTTCAATGGCAAACTTCAGACGTGCCTGTACATGTCCCTTCTTGAGCAGGGGGACCTTACGGGCGCTGCAGGATTTTAAATCATTACGGCGCAGTGTGTTACCAATGGTTTTCTTGGTGACTGTGGTCCCAGCTGCCTTGAGATCATTAACAAAGCTCCTCCTGTGTAGTTCTGGGCTGATCCTTCACCTTTCTCATGATCATTGATACCCCACGAGGTGAGATCTTTTGTGGAGCCCCAGACCGAGGGAGATTGATGGTCATTTTGTGTTTCTTCCATTTTCGAATAATCGCACCAACAGTTGTCTCCTTCTCACCCAGCTTCTTGCCAATGGTCTTGTAGCCCATTCCTGCCTTGTGCAGGTCTACAATCTTGTCCCTGATGTCCTTAGACAGCTCTTTAGTCTTGCCCATGATGGAGAGGTTGGTGTCTGATTGATTGATTCTGTGGACTTTTATACAGGTAACGAGTTGAGATTAAGAGTAGTGTATCTGTGGGAGCCAGAATTCTTTATGATTGGTAGGGGATCAAATACTTACTCTACTCAATTAAATGCAAATCAATTTTTATCTTTTTTTAATGTGATTTTCTGGACATTCTTTTTGATATTCTGTCTCTCACTGTTAAAATAAACCTACCATTAAAAGTATAGACTGTTAATTTCTTTGTCAGTGGGCAAACTTACAAAATCAGTGAGGGATCAAATAATTATTTCCTCCACTGCAACCAACACAACTTATATCACCATTCACAAAACAACAAAACAGTTGCAGTGTACCTTCGACATTCGTACCGGACCCTTGTTGTATGTTCACAGTTTGTTGGGTTTAGGTATGAAAGAACTACTTGCTTATTTTACACCCTGAGGGAATTTCTTCAAATTTGGAATAAATGTCCACTTGGACTCAAGTATGAACTTGATTAGAATTTGGTGGTCAAAGGTCAAGTTCACTATGACCCTGTTAGGACCCACAGATGAAGTTGTTCATTGTGGATTTCAAAATGGAATCAGTTTCCCAGAATTCCCCACTCTTTACACCTAGGTGAAAATTCAGTTTTGAGCTACTGTTGGTCAGGGTGACAGACCCCCTTCTGGCTAAACAGTCAAAACTCCAGCTCCTTCCTTTGTTCTCTCTCTTCTCCACCTCTCTCCCTACGGGGCTGCCTGCCCTCAAGTTCTCTTCTCCTGGATTATTCTGGGCCTAACAGCTGCTTAGAGCTGCAAGCTATATTTCCAGCAGGCCCAAAGAACTTCTCCTCACTGCAGCGACACAAGGTCCTGCTAGTATTCTAGCCCAGCTCTGTGGAGTGTACGGCTTAAAGTGGTCCTATGGACAGATACTCCTCAGTCGCAATCTCTGCAGTCGAGCTGCACAGCTCCTTCAGGGTTATCTTGGGCCTCTTGGTGGCTTCTCTGATCAATGCCCTCCTTGCACGGTCCGTGAGTTTTGGTGGGCGGCCCTCTCTTGGCAGGTTTGTTGTAGTGGCATAATCTTTCCATTTTCTAACAATGGATTTAATGGTGCTATCTCCATCCAATGGCAGCTCCGGCATTGCCACTGCAGTTGGTGCCCTCCCTCCATTCCTGCGTTCCTGCTCCGCTTCCTGCTTCCTTCACCCGCCCTATGCGTCTTGTCTCTCTGGTTTCCTGCTGCCTCTGGATACTTTTAAAAGGCTGCAAATCTCATCATCTCAGGTGCAGGTAATTATAAAGGGGGGTGTCACAACCGCATGGGATTTTCAAAATAAAAGCACAACACACTCCCAATGTACAATACATGCAATAAAAACAAAGATAAAACTACACACTAAAAGCAGAAATGTTGCAAAATAAAAAAAAACACTGGAAGCTTAAAATACACACAATAAAATAATTAATTTACCCATGTGACAGAATCAGCTTGCAATCTGTGAGCACTTAAATAAATAAATAAAAAATTACCTAAAGGCAGTTAGGCAGGCGAAGTCTCCACCAACGTTTAAATTTTTTTTTTTAGCTTGTTCCAAACTGGAGTTCTCCACAGACCTAAAACAAGACCAGAACCCACCCAGTACCGGTGCCTTTCAGAGTTTGTATTAGTGCTGTCCTCCTTGAGTCAACCAAAAGCCACACAGCTACACTTAAGTTTCTGAATATTTCCACTCTCAAAATAAATTTTCCACAGATTTCTGTCAACTAAAATGCCGCTTACATCTGTATGAAAGGCCAAAACACATAAACAAAACTCTGTTTTAAGAAATACTCCCGTATGTGTGGACAGCCCCTAAGCTGAACATATACTTGCTTTTAACACGTTTGGGACGCATGTATCATGTATCCTGCATCTGTTTGGAGCGCCGGTTGTCTTTAGAAATTAACACTATGCAAGTGCAAGATACAATGTGCACATGAACGGTAGGAGCAGCCTACGAGCTAACGTGTGCCATCTAGTGGTATCCACCGGTAACACGCATGGTATATAGGCATGTATGTGAACAAGTACTTTCACCACACTGCCCGTTGTCTAAGCCAACATATGGTTCAACAGCAAGTATAGTCATGGTCAAAAGTTAACATACACTTGTAAAGAACATGTATATCATTGCAGTCTTGAGTTCAAATGATTTCTGCTTAGACTTTCCCATTGTAGTGTTTGTGGTTGAGTCTAGTGGGTGTATCAAACAAGCCCTATTAGAATGGGCCCAGACAAGACACAAGCTGTTATCAATCGTAATCTCTCAGAACAAGTTTAGAGGCCATACTACAAAGAAAATCTGATTTAAACAACTGTCTATAATACCCAACATTGATCGTTCAACTTGCTGTATATTTTTGGACATATTTTCAGAAGACCTATAATAAATTCAATATTGAACCAAACGTCGTGAATGTTTTTTGTGACAAAGCGATATCTGTTACACTCATTCAATCACACAATGTTTTAGTACATCCACTGACTTTTTATGTTTATGCTTCTTTATGATTTGGAAACCTGTGCCTAATCCAATGAAGTGATTGCCTTGTTGATGGTGAAACTAAGTAATATTACATAAGAAAATAATTGGAGATACGGTTATAGTTTTCTGTAGTTTATTAGAAAAGTACAGGCCTATAATTGTTACATGCATGCTACAGTGACATCACATATAACTCCAGCACAACAGCCACCATGTGATTAGGCAGAGCATATCTAAAGTGCATTAGTAATAGGACTAATTTTCCATAACATTCAAGACAAGAATAATTTGGTTTTAAACATTATAACACCCATAATTCTGTTCCTAATTTTGGTCAATTTGAAACCGTAAATGAGAGGATTCATTAAGGGAGGTATGACAAGAAATTCTATTGCAACAAAGTTTTGAAGGGCTTGAGGTAAATCTTTTGAACCAAATCGAATATTCAATAAGTCGAAAAGTATCGTCACAATAAAAGTGAGTAAGGAGGTTAAATGTGGCACACATGTTTGCATGAACTTTGCCCTGTTTTCTATTGAATTCACACATGTTTTAATGAGATACATGTAGGAACAAACTATAAAGAAGCCATGAAAGACATAAATGACTATTGTTATGTAAGCAACTATGCTATTAATAATAGTTTCAGATGGGAAACAAGCAAGTTTAACAATAATCCAATTAACACAAAAAAGCCTGGTGATATATGGGCTGCATAACTTTAATCTAGATGTTAGAAAAACATTTATACCCATCATGCAAAAAGGTGTTATCCAAGAGTAACACACTAACATAATGAGTCGTTGCTTTGACATGACAGAGTGGTACTCCAGGGGTCGACATATAGCCACATATCTGTCATATGCCATGACTGAAAGAATAGAGACTTCACTGAGGGCAAATGAGTATAGTACTTGAGCCTGAACAAGGCATCCAGAATAAGAGATAACACGAACAGGAGAAAGAAGATCCCATAGAAGCTTGGGGTAGAAACCTGTTGTCCCATAAAGTCCATTCATGCAAAAAGTACATAGTAAAATATACATTGGTTCATGCAGGTTTTTATCCATGATGATGGTCACACTAACAGAAATATTTACCAGTAAAATCACACTGTAACACAGTAAAGTGAGAAAGAAGAGAGTAGATCTGTGGTTATTTGTCACATTTAAACCTGAAAGAAAAATCATTCTTATTTGAGAAACATTATCCATCATGGTTAGAAAACTTGTTGTTCCTGTGAAGGGTAACTCTGTCCCTCACAGTGTCTGCTCTCTCTCCTCACTTTTTAATACCTTGTTTGACTACATCGACACACGAGCTGGAAATTCAAACCAGCCAATCAATTAATCATCTTTATTCAGTGTGTTGATATCTACTGCAGGTGCAAAGCATGAAATACACAACATAAAACTTTTACATCTTGGAGATGGTGAACAATTTCCACACTCGCTTATGTATCCAAATACTGTTTATCCCCTTCATTACCTGAACACTGATATTAAGCAAACTGTTAGGATTGAAAGTGTATTTACTAATCAGGCTGTTAAAATAACATAACTTCTACAGCTCCGGTTACACAGATATTTTCAACATTTTAACCAAAATGACATATATCACCGTTCACAAAACAACAAAACAGTTGCAGCGTACCTTCAACATTCATAGCGGACCTTTGTTTTATGTTCGCCGTTCGTTGGGTTTAGGTAAGAAATAACTACTTGGTTATTTTATCACTTTTTATGACTCCACGCCAGTGATAGCCATGGCCGTAGGCTTTATGTGTTCCAGATGTCCATCCATCTGCCTATCTTGTGAATGCAATATCTCAAGACCCCCTGAAGGAATTTCTTCAAATTTGGAGCAAATGTCCACTTGGACTCAAGTATGAACTGATTAGAATTTGGTGGTCAAAGGTCAAGTTCACTATGACTCCATGTTATCCCATTCTTGTGAACACTATATCTCAGAAATGCCTTGAGAGAATTGCTCAAATTTCGAAAAAAAAGAAGTTCAATGTTCATCGTTAAGTCCAACTCCTCTTTCCTACTTTTTCCTTCCCAACCTCTGTTGGCCTTGCCCTGACCACACCCATCTTCGGACTGAGCCTTCATTTCAACCCGACACCTGTTACGTTTGGAATCAAGCATGCTGACACAGACAGCCAGATACATAAAAAAACCTGCCAAAATACTCAAAACTGCTTCTGTGGTAGTTACCGCTACAAAAGATCTCCAGGAACACATTTGGCCATGATGAGACCAACACACACTCACAGGGTGAAAATATTACCAGCCGACGCTGTCAATGTTCGTAAATATATATTTTTACAGTAAAAATTACAGTTAAAATAACTAGAGACCTGCAACAGAAGGGGAAATAAAAGAATGAGGAAAAACACAATTTTGTCGGCAATACCTTTCCTGCTAAAGACAAAAAAATATTTGCTGTTGCAAATTAGCTGTATTTTAATGTCATTTTATGGAGAATGGGCTCCAGTATTTCTTTCTTTTGCCTGTCATCTGGTTGAGTTTCAACACTTGACATCAATCTCTGCTCTCTCCACCTCTTCAAAGAATATTGAGCCCCAAGCTTCCCTCTAATGTTTAACATGATTATTGTACAATAGCTGTTCGGGGAGGTATTTAGTGAACGGACCCAGCTGGATGTCAGTGAATCTGCACATTTTTGTAACAGTGTACTTAGATTGAAAATAGTTCACATATTTTCTTTTTTGTCTGTACTTGTGTGTGCGTCCACCACCCACCTTCACAGACACAGTATTCATAGTGCTAATGTAGGCAGAAGCACAATTATTCACAACCGGGCCATAATTTGCTTGGTCAGTTCAATAGTTAACTATGCTGCTCAATACTGATACAATGAACCTGCTTCTTCTTCTTTTTTTCAGTTTTCTGGTGTCACACTCGCTGTTCACCTGGGTTCAGTGGTCATTTGTTGTTTTAAAGGGGGAGATGTTCTCACAAGCTTTCTCCAACCTTGGCCTCAGGCACCTGGTTTTTCAATTATAACTTGGCGTTAAAGTTCCAGTGTGTAAGATGTAGAGGATCTATTGTCAGTATGAAATATAATATTCATAATAAATATGCTTTTAGCACATAATCACATAAAATTGGTTGCAATCTGCAAAGTGGATGATAATTAGTTAGTTAATGATGATACATGTCAGGCTTATTCCATCTATATCATTCCTAAATACAAAAAGACAAACAGTGAAGTGACTGCACAGAATGTGGTGAGAATTAATATTATGAATTATGTTCAAATTCTCTGGAAGTTCACACAAATGTTCAACATTACAGTATGAATCACTGTACATTGACTAGACCATGTGGTTTAAGTGAATAATGTGGGAATGGTAAAAGAGCCAATAAAGAGCACATATTGTTGAGTATCAGGACTTAATAATCATACATTTCAGACTGCCAACCAAAAAAAAGTAACCTGATCCAGCACCCTAAATCGTGAGGAGAAACAATGTTAATATTTAAAAAGAAACATTCTTGATGGATAACCGAGCTCAAATTTACTGGGTGCAAACCTCCTGAGCGTATAACATGATCCTCCAGCACACAACAAACAGCCAGCAGCAGGTAAAGGAGAGCATTTTATTAAAAGAAGTGCATTAAACAAAGGATATTACGTTTCCATAATATATAAGACAAAATTCATTTAGTTTTTAAAGAAACAACAGCCAGAATTCTGTTCCTAATTTTGGTCAATTTGAAACCGTAAATGAGAGGATTCATTAAGGGAGGTATGACAAGAAATTCTATTGCAACAAAGTTTTGAAGGGTTTGAGGTAAATCTTTTGAACTAAATCTCATATTCATTACATCAAACACTATAGCCACAAGAAAAGTGAGTAAGGAGGTTAAATGTGGCACACATGTTTGCATGAACTTTGCCCTGTTTTCTATTGAATTCACACATGTTTTAATGAGATACATGTAGGACCAAACTATAAAGAAGGCATGAAAGACATAAATGACTATTGTTATGTAAGCAACTATGCCATTAAGGGTAGTTTCAGCTGGGAAACAAGCAAGTTTAACAATAATCCAATTCACACAAAAAAGTCTGGCGATATATGGGCTGCATAACTTTATTCTAGATGTCAGGAAAATATTTGTGCCTATGATGCAAAAAGGTGTCATCCAAGAGTAACACACTAACTTGATGAGTCTTTGCTTTGACATGACAGAGTGGTACTCCAGTGGTCGACATATAGCCACATATCTGTCATATGCCATGACTGAAAGAATAAACAGATCACTGCAGGCAAATGAGTACATCACTAGAGCCTGAACAAGGCATCCAGAATAAGAGATAACATGAACAGGAGAAAACAGATCCCAGAGAAACTTGGGGTAGAAACCTGCTGTCCCATAAAGTCCATTCATGCAAAAAGCACACAGTAGAATATACATTGGTTCATGCAGGTTTTTGTCTGAGATTATGGTCACAATAAGAGTAATATTTACCAACAAAATCAAACAGTAACACAGTAAAGTGACAAAGAACAGAGCACATCGGTAGATCATCGTTTCATGTAAACCTGAAAGAAAAAATGTTGTTATAACTGAGACATTATCCATCATGGTGGGAAAACCTTTGTATTATTCTATTTTTCCTTGTGTTGTAAAGCCCCAGACTCTTTCCCCTCATCTCATTTTTTATCCTGTCTTATTACAGCAGCTCACACTCTGGGAATTAAATTAACCAATCAATGATCTCGAAGAGCTTTCAACTTCACCAATCAGCTTGCAATCTGTGAGCACTTTACAAAAAAAATAAAAAGAATAATAATACCTGAAGGCAGTTGGGCAGGTGAAGTCTCCACCAATGCTGAACTTTTTTTTTTTAGCTTGTTCCAAACTGGAGTTCTCCACAGACCTAAAACACGACCAGAACCCACCCAGTACCAACGCCTTTCAGAGATTGTCTTGGTGCTGTCCTCCTTAAGTCAACCAAAAGCCACACAGCTACACTTTTTCTGAACATTTCCACTCTCAAAAGAAATCTTCCACAGTTTTCTGTCAACTAAAACACTGCTTACGTTTGTTTGAAAGGCCAAAACACATAAACGAAAGCTCTATTTTAAGAAATACTCCCGTATGTGTGGACAGGGCCCTAAGTTGAACATGTACTTGCTTTTGACCCGTTCTGGTACGCATGAGGGCTGGCTGGCTCACGTATCCTGCATCAGTTTGGAGCGTTGGTTGTCTTTAGAAATTAACGCTACGCAAGTGCAAGATACAATGTGCACATGAATGGTAGGAGCAGTCTATGAGTTAATGTGTGCCATCCAGTGGTATCCACCGTTAACATGCATGGTATATAGGCATGTATATGTGAACAAGAACGTTCACCACACAGCCCATTGTCTAAGCCAACATATGATTCAACAATCAAGTACAAAAAGACAAACAGTGAAGTGACTACGCAGAATGTGGTGGGAATTTATATTATAAATTATGTTAAAATTCTCTGGAAGTTCACACAAATGTTCAACATCACAGTATGAATCACTGTACATTGACTGGACCATGTGGTGTATGTGTATAATGTGGGACTGGTAAAAGAGCCAATAAAGAGCACATATTTTAGAGTATCAGGACTTAATAATCATACATTTCAGACTGCCACCCCAAAAAAAAGTAACCTGATTCAGCACCCTAAATCGTAAGGAGACATAATGTAATTTAAAATGAAACATTCTTGACGGATCACCGAGCTCAAATTTGCTGGGTGCAAACCTCCTGAGCGTATAACATGATCCTCCAGCACACAACAAACAACCAACAGCTGGTTAAGCAGTGCACGTTATTAAAATAAGTGCATTAAACATAGGACATTAAGTTTCCATAACATATCAGACAACATTTTTTTTTTTTTTTATTTAGTTTTTAAAATAATGACACCCAGAATTCTGTTCCTAATTTTGGTCAATTTGAAACCATAAATGAGAGGATTCATTAAGGGAGGTATGACTAGAAATTCTATTGCAACAAAGTTTTGAAAGTCTTGAGGTAAATCTTTTGAACCAAATCGAATATTCAATACATCGAAAAGTATTGTCGCAAGAAAAGTGATTAAGGAGGTTAAATGTGGCACACATGTTTGCATGAACTTTGCCCTGTTTTCTATTGAATTCACACATGTTTTAATGAGATACATGTAGGAACAAACTATAAAGAAGCCATGAAAGACATAAATGACTATCGTCATGTAAGCAACTATGCTATTAATAGTAGTTTCAGATGGGAAACAAGCAAGTTTAACAATAATCCAATTAACACAAAAAAGCCTGGTGATATATGGGCTGCATAACTTTAATCTAGATGTTAGAAAAACATTTATACCCATCATGCAAAAAGGTGTTATCCAAGAGTAACACACTAACATAATGAGTCGTTGCTTTGACATGACAGAGTGGTACTCCAGGGGTCGACATATAGCCACATATCTGTCATATGCCATGACTGAAAGAATAGAGACTTCACTGAGGGCAAATGAGTATATTACTTGAGCCTGAACAAGGCATCCAGAATAAGAGATAACATGAACAGGAGAAAGAAGATCCCATAGAAGCTTGGGGTAGAAACCTGCTGTCCCATAAAGTCCATTCATGCAAAAAGTACATAGTAAAATATACATTGGTTCATGCAGGTTTTTATCCATGATGATGGTCACAACAACAGAAATATTTACCAGTAAAATCACACTGTAACACAGTAAAGTGAGAAAGAAGAGAGTAGATCTGTGGTTATTTGTCACATTTAAACCTGAAAGAAAAATCATTCTTATTTGAGAATCATTATCCATCATGGTTAGAAAACTTGTTGTTCCTGTGAAGGGTAACTCTGTCCCTCACAGTGTCTGCTCTCTCTCCTCACTTTTTAATACCTTGTTTGACTACATCAACACACGAGCTGGGAATTCAAACCAGCCAATCGATTAATCATCTTTATTCAGTGTGTTGATATCTACTGCAGGTGCAAAGCATGAAATACACAACATAAAACTTTTACATCTTGGAGATGGTGAACAATTTCCACACTCGCTAATGTATCCAAATACTGTTTATCCCCTTCATTACCTGAACACTGATATTAAGCAAACGATTAGGATTGAAAGTGTATTTACTAATCAGGCTGTTAAAATAACATAACTTCTACAGCTCCGGTTACACAGATATTTTCAACATTTTAACCAAAATGACATATATCACCGTTCACAAAACAACAAAACAGTTGCAGTGTACCTTCAACATTCATACCAGACCTTTGTTTTATGTTCGCTGTTCGTTGGGTTTAGGTAAGAAAGAACTACTTGGTTATTTTATCACTTTTCATGACTCCACGCCAGTGATAGCCATGGCCGGAGGCTTTATGTGTTCCAGATGTCCATCCATCTGCCTATCTTGTGAATGCAATATCTCAAGACCCCCTGAAGGAATTTCTTCAAATTTGGAGCAAATGTCCACTTGGACTCAAGTATGAACTGATTAGAATTTGGTGGTCAAAGGTCAAGTTCACTATGACTCCATGTTATCCCATTCTTGTGAACACTATATCTCAGAAATGACTTGAGAGAATTGCTTCAAATTTCGAAAAAAAAAAAGAATTTCAATGTTCATCGTTAAGTCCAACTCCTCTTTCCTACTTTTTCCTTCCCAACCTCTGTTGGCCTTGCCCTGACCACACCCATCTTCGGACTGAGCCTTCATTTCAACCCGACACCTGTTACGTTTTCTGACAGCATTTTGCAAAGTTTGGACTCAAGCATGCTGACACAGACAGCCAGATACATTAAAAAACCTGCCAAAATACTCAAAACTGCTTCTGTGGTAGTTACCGCTACAAAAGATCTCCAGGAACACATTTGGCCATGATGAGACCAACACACACTCACAGGGTGAAAATATTACCAGCCGACGCTGTCAATGTTCGTAAATATATATTTTTACAGTAAAAATTACAGTTAAAATAACTAGAGACCTGCAACAGAAGGGGAAATAAAAGAATGAGGAAAAACACAATTTTGTCGGCAATACATTTCCTGCTAAAGACAAAAAAATATTTGCTGTTGCAAATTAGCTGTATTTTAATGTCATTTTATGGAGAATGGGCTCCAGTATTTCTTTCTTTTGCCTGTCATCTGGTTGAGTTTCAACACTTGACATCAATGTCTGTTCTCTCCACCTCTTCAAAGAATATTGAGCCCCAAGCTTCTCTCCAATGTTTAACATGATTATTGTACAATAGCTGTTCGGGGAGGTATTTAGCGAACGGACCCAGCTGGATGTCAGTGAATCTGCACATTTTTGTAACAGTGTACTTAGATTGAAAATAGTTCACATATTTTCTTTTTTGTCTGTACTTGTGTGTGCGTCCACCACCCACCTTCACAGACACAGTATTCATAGTGCTAATGTAGGCAGAAGCACAATTATTCACAACCGGGCCATAATTTGCTTGGTCAGTTCAATAGTTAACTATGCTGCTCAATAGGGATGCAATTAACCTGCTTCTTTCTTTTCTTTTTTGGTGTCACACTCGCTGTTCACCTGGGTTCAGCGGTCATTTGTTGTTTTAAAGGGGGAGATGTTCTCACAAGCTTTCTGCAAACTTGGCCTCAGGCACCTGGTTTTTCATTTATTCCTTGGCGTTAAAGTTCCAGTGTGTAAGATTTAGAGGATCTATTGTCAGTATGAAATATAATATTCATAATAATTATGCTTTTAGTGCATAATTACATAAAATTGTTTGCAATCTGCAAAGTGGATGAAATACATTTCAGGTTTATTCCATCTACATCATTGCTAAATACAAAAAGACAAACAGTGAAGTGACTGCAAAGAATGTGGTGAGAATTAATATTATGAATTATGTTCAAATTCTCTGGAAGTTCACACAAATGTTCAACATTACAGTATGAATCACTGTACATTGACTAGACCGTGTGGTATATGTGAATAATGTGGGAATGGTAAAAGAGCCAATACAGAGCACATATTGTAGAGTATCAGGACTTAATAATCATACATTTAAGACTGCCAACCAAATAAAAAGTAACCTGATCCATCACCCTAAATCGTGAGGAGAAATAATGTTTATATTTAAAATGAAACATTCATGATGGATCACCAAGCTCAAATTTGCTGGGTGCAAACCTCCTGAGGGTATAACATGATCCTCCAGCACACAGTAAACAGTCAGCAGCTGGTTTAGCACAGCATTTTATTAAAATAAGTGCATCAAACATAGGACATTAACTTTCCATAATATATAATAATAATATAATATATAATTTTGTCTTATATAACATATATAAGACAAAATTCATCTAGTTTTTAAAGTAACAACACCCAGAATTTTGTTCCTAATTTTGGTCAATTTGAAACCGTAAATGAGAGGATTCATTAAGGGAGGTATGATAAGAAATTCTATTGCAACAAAGTTTTGAAGTGTTTGAGGTAAATCTTTTGAACTAAATCTCATATTCATTACATCGAAAAGTATTGTCACAAGAAAAGTGAGTAAGGAGGTTAAATGTGGCACACATGTTTGCATGAACTTTGCCCTGTTTTCTATTGAATTCACACATGTTTTAATGAGATACATGTAGGACCAAACTATGAAGAAGCCATGAAAGACATAAATGACTATTGTTATATAAGCAACTATGCTATTAATAGTAGTTTCAGCTGGGAAACAAGCAAGTTTAACAATAATCCAATTCACACAATAAAGCCTGGTTATATATGGGCTGCATAATTTGAATCTAGATGTTAGAAAAACATTTATACCCATCACGCAAAAAGGTGTCATCCAAGAGTAACACGCTAACTTGATGAGTCTTTGCTTTGACATGACAGAGTGGTACTCTAGTGGTCGACATATAGCCACATATCTGTCATATGCCATGACTGCAAGAATAGACAGATCACTGCAGGCAAATGAGTACATTACCTGAGCCTGAACAAGACATCCAGAATAAGAGATAACATGAACAGGAGAAAGCAGATCCCAGAGAAACTTGGGTTAGAAACCTGCTGTCCCATAAAGTCCATTCATGCAAAAAGTACATAGTAAAATATACATTGGTTCATGCAGGTTTTTGTCTGAGATTATGGTCACAATAACAGTAATATTTACCAACAAAATCAAACAGTAACACAGTAAAGTGACAAAGAACAGAGCACGTCGGTAGATCATTGTTTCATGTAAACCTGAAAGAAAAAATGTTGTTATAACTGAGACATTATCCATCATGGTGCGAAAACCTTTGTATTATTCTGTTTTTCCTTGTGTTGTAAAGCCTCATAGCCCCAGACTCTTTCCCCTCATCTCACTTATTTTTGATCCTGTCTTATTACAGCTGCTCACACACTGGGAATTAAATCAACCAATCAACGATCTCGAAGAGCTTTCAACTTCACCTATCAGCTTGCAATCTGTGAGCACTTTCCAAAAAAAAAAAATAATAATAATAATACCTGAAGGCAGTTGGGCAGGCGAAGTCTCCACCAACGCTTAACGTTTTTTTTTTTAACTTGTTCCAAACTGGAGTTCTCCATAGACCTAAAACAGGCAGGGCAGTTGCTAGGAATTCTGGGCCCCCTGAAAGAATTTCGGTGTGCGCCCCTCTACCCCATTCATTGTCACCTTCAATTTTCTTGTTTTTCAGTGTTCTTGACGGTGCCTGGTATAATACACCCAATTTGTTTCCTTTTTTACGATTAACGACTTAACAAGTCAGAATATTATTATGTAAATTATGTATTATTAGTTGTCTTATTCTCATTTCACTGATTTGCAACACGTTATTACACCTCTGATTGCAAATACATTTTCAATTAACCACTCAACAAATAGGTTGTGGGTATTTTATTGTATTTAACAATCAAGCACTGATATGCAAAAAAACAAAGTGTCCTGGCTCAAGATAGTCCACAGGGTGGAGCCCAAGGTAAATATGTAGCATTTAACTTAAATGTGCAAGTAAAACAAAGATTACATGGAACACGTTGTTGTACATGTTATGTTTCATGGAAAAACTGATGTGTAGTGATCAATCAATCGTGATCATTCAGAGGAAGTTTAGAGGCCATACTACAAAGAAAATCTGATTCACACAACTTTCTATAATCTCCAACATTGATTTTTCAAGTTGCTGTTTTGGTCATATTTTCAGAGGACCTATGATAAATTCAATATTGAACCAAACTTCATGAATGTTTTTTGTGACAAAGCAGTATTTGTTCCACTCATTCAATCACAGAAAAATGAGAGTTGTAGAATTAATTGTAACTCAAGACTGTCATGATATAGATGTTCTTGACAAGTGAATGTATAATTTTGACCACGACTGCATATCTAAAGACTGACACCTCCACTCTGTCACAACTGTATGTTGCCTGCATAACACAAAAAAAACCGGGCTGTATCTTTCAAGTTTATAGATTTCACTTACTGCCACCTGATTGTTCAATAGGCTTGGTGAAATTTGGGTATTTAATGTTACTGTACTTCTATTAAAGGTTAATGAAAATGTAACAATGTCTATTCTTATACATAACTTGAAGCAAAGCATTTCTGGCTTGACTTTTTACCACATATAAATTGAATTCTCAAACCACTAAGTGTTTGTCTGTGAATCATATTTCTACAGTGCTTTGTCCAAACTTGATCATTCAGTGGACAGATAGGTCTTCAGTTCTGAAGTCACTGTAGACACCCCAAAGATGCTTCTTTTAACATAGTGTAGGGCCTATCTTATTTACAGTAGCCAAAATGCATAATATATGACTAGTCTGTTGAAACTGATAAAGTTAGTAATGTATGGCCCTAAAGTTGTTTTTAAATGGTTGTAACAATTAAATTACTATTTAAGAAAAAAGAATGCGGTTATTGACAAAAATGACAATCCTTTTTAGGATACATGTGCATCTTATGTTTTAGTATATCAACTGACATTTTATGTTTGTGCTTTTTTTTTATTTGGAAACCTGTGCCTAATCGGATGATGTGACTGTCTTGTTGATGGTGAAATTAAGTGATATTACAAAAGAAAATAATTGCAGATATGGTTTTAGTTTTCTGTAGTTTATTAGAAAGTACAGACCTATAATTGTTACATGCATGCTACAGTGACATCACATATAACTCCAGCACAACAGCCACCATGTTATTAGGCAGAGCATATCTAAAGTGCATTAGTAAAAGGACTAAGTTTCCGTAATATTCAAGACAAAAATGATTTGTTTTTAAACTTTAAAACACCCATAATTCTGTTCCTAATTTTGGTCAATTTGAAACCGTAAATGAGAGGATTCATTAAGGGAGGTATGACTAGAAATTCTATTCCGACAAAGTTTTGAAAGGCTTGAGGTAAATCTTTTGAACTAAATCTCATATTTATTACATCAAAAAGGATAGTTACAAGAAAAATGAGCAAGGAGGTTAAATGTGGCACACATGTTTGCATGAACTTTGCCCTGTTTTCTATTGAATTCACACATGTTTTAATGAGATACATGTAGGACCAAACTATAAAGAGGCCATGAAAAATATAAATTATTATTATTATGTGAGCAACTATGCTATTAAAGGTAGTTTCAGCTGGAAAACAAGCAAGTTTAACAATAATCCAATTCACACAGAAGAGTTTAGCAATATATGGGCTGCATAACTTCAATCTAGATGTCAGAAAAACATTAATGCCCATCATGCAAAAAGGTGTCATCCAAGAGTAACACACTAACTTAATGAGTCTTTGCTTTGACATGACAGAGTGGTACTCCAGTGGTCGACATATAGCCACATATCTGTCATATGCCATGACTGAGAGAATAAACAGATCACTGCAGGCAAATGAGTACATTACCTGAGCCTGAACAAGACATCCAGAATAAGAGATAACATGAACAGGAGAAAGCAGATCCCAGAGAAACTTGGGGTAGAAACCTGCTGTCCCATAAAGTGAATTCATGCAAACAGCACACAGTAGAATATACATTGGTTCATGCAGGTTTTTATCTGAGATTATGGTCACAATAAGAGTAATATTTACCAACAAAATCAAACAGTAACACAGTAAAGTGACAAAGAACAGAGCACGTCGGTAGATCATCGTTTCATGTAAACCTGAAAGAAAAAATGTTGTTATAACTGAGACATTATCCATCATGGTGAGAAAACCTTTGTATTATTGTATTTTTCCTTGTGTTGTAAAGCCTCATAGCCCCAGACTCTTTCCCCTCATCTCACTTATTTTTGATCCTGTCTTATTACAGCTGCTCACACACTGGGAATTAAATCAACCAATCAACGGTCTTGAAGAGCTTTCAACTTCAAGAATCAGCTTGCAATCTGCGAGCACTTTACAAAAAATAAATCAATAAAATAATACCTGAAGGCAGTTGGGCAGGCAAAGTCTCCACCAAAGTTTAATGTTATTTTTTAGCTTGTTCCAAACTGGAGTTCCCCACAGACCTTAAACAAGACCAGAACCCACCCAGTACCGGCGCCTTTCAGAGATTGTTTTAGTGCTGTCCTCCTTAAGCCAACCAAAAGCCACACAGCTACACTTAAAGGAAAACTACCGTTTTTTACAACCTGGACCTTATTTCTAGCATAAAATATTATCATTTACTCACCCAGATAACTTTGGTGTCATTTGAAGTTGTTCGGACGAAATTAGATCCAGTGTAGCGCCGGTATATCCATATAATGCGAGTGACGGGGCACCGAAACACAGCCTCTATATAACGCATTATCTGCCCAAAACTAGTTCATTTCACCAATATTTTGTTACGATATGCTAGTGCCATTCCCCTCTGAGTCCGGGCTTGTCTGTTATCAACATCCGGGGTCAAACTAGCAGTAGCAGCTACAGGTAAACAAGCCGGCTGTCGCGGGTGCGCGCGCAGCTCAGAGATGACATCTTCCAGGTCAGAGGTAGTAGGTCAACCTACAGACCCCGGTTGTTGATAACAGACAAGCCCGGACTCAGAGAGGAATAGCACTAGCGTATCGTAACAAAATATTGGTGAAATGAACTAGTTTCGCGGCAGATAATGCTCATAGAGGCTGCGCTTCGGTGCCCGGATCACTCGCATTATATGGATATACGTGGCGCTCCACTGGATCTAATTTCGTCCGAACGACGCCAAATGACACCAAAGTTATCTGGGTGAGTAAAGCATCGTATCTTATGCTAGAAATAAGGTCCAGGTTGTAAAAAACGGTAGTTATCCTTTAAGTTTCTGAATATTTCCACTGTCAATGGAAATCTTTTCTGTGAACTAAAAGGCTGCTTACGTCTGTATGAAAGGTCAAAACACGTAAACCAAAGCTCTAAGCTGAACATATACTTGCTTTTAACGCATTCAGGTATGCATGAGGGTATATAGGGTACATGGTATATAGGCATATACAGTATGTGAACAAGTACGTTCACCACACAGCCCATTGTCTAAGCCAACATATTGTTCAACAGTAAGTAGAGTCCTGGTCAAAAGTTTACATACACTTGTAAAGAACATGTATATCATTGCAGTCTTGAGTTCAAATGATTTCTGTTTAGACTTTCCCATTGTAGTGTTTGTGGTTGAGTCTAGTGGGTGTATCAAACAAGCCCTACTAGAATGGGCCCAGACAAGCCACAAGTTGTTATCAATTGTAATCACTCAGAACAAGTTTAGAGGCCATACTACAAAGAAAATCTGATTTACACAACTGTCTATAATCACAAACATTGATCGTTCAACTTGCTGTATGTATATTTTTGGTCATATTTTCAGAAGACCTATAATAAATTCAATATTGAACCAAACTGTTATGATCCCAGCCTTTTATGTTGTCCCGCAACAAACTTAATGAATGTTTTTTGTGACAAAGCAGTATGTGTTCCACTCATTCAATCACAGAAAAATGAGAGTTGTAGAATTAATTGTAACTCATTACTGTCATGACATACAAGTGAATGTAAACTTTAGACCACAACTGTGTATCTAAAGGCTGACACCTCCATTCTGTCAAGTGTATGTTGCCTGCGTAACAAAAAAGCAAGGTTGTATCTTTCAAATTTCATAAATTTCACTCTTTGACACCTGATTTTTCAGTAGGCTTGGTGACATTTGGGGTAGTTGCAGTCAGCGTAGACGCCCCAAAGATGTTCTTTTAACATAGTTTAGGGCTTACTTTTTTTACAGTGGCCAAGCTGCATAATTTATGATCGGTCTGTTGAAAGTTAGTATGTAATGTATGGCCCTAAAGTTGTTTTTAAATTGTTGTAACAACTAAAATACCATTTTTAAAAAGCACAGGAGTTATGAAAAAAACATTTATGTTTTCCACTACGTTGTTATTTGGAAAAGTGTGCCTAATCCGATGAAGTGATTGCCACATTGACAGTGAAACTTCCCAGCTAATAATACTTGAGAGAATACTGGATAATGCAGATAGTGTTTTAGGTTCATGAAGTTTATTAGATAGTACAGGCCTATAATGGTTACAGTATAATATGCATGGATGTTACAGTGAAGTAAGCTTTTTTTCAGGTAAGTCACAATTCATTTAACAGTTAGAAAACTACCTTAACATCAGATTTCAACAAAAAATGTGAAACACGCACCATTATGTGACAAGTGAACACAGAATAAAAGCAGTCACAATGAAAATGTAAACCAGAGGTCGACATACAGCCACATATCTGTCATATACCATTGGAGCTCAGATAGAAAAGTCACTGCAAGCTGTTGACTGTATTATAAAACCCTGAAGCACACATCCAGCATAAGAAATAACATAAGATGAAAGGAATTTAGGATTTTAAAAAAAAACGTATATATGGGGCTGTTGAGGTTTTTGAAGGTGAACACAGAAAAAGAGAGCATGTGTAACCAACAATTGTTAAAGCAGATTAATATACCATGTAAGATGAAGACATCACTGTGATATCCTCCATTAACAACAATTACCCTTGTCAATTGTTTCAACTAACAATGAATATGTTGACAATTAAATATACTTGCCATCACATTTAAATGTTTAAATTTAAACACAGCACTGATTTATTTCTCAATTTTGATGTTTTAGTCTGAGGGCTGACTTCTAATATGAAAAGTCAGGTGATGACGCTATGCATCGTTCCTTTTAATACAAACTAAATTCACAATTTTGTTTCGGACTTTGGTGAGTTTGAATCCATATACAAGTGGATTCACAAGTGGAGGAATAAGTAGAAATTCCATCGCCATGAAATTATGGAGGTCTTGAGATGAATCAAGTGGTCCAAATCTCATGTACAGTACATCTAAAAGCACAGTTATTGAATGAACGACCAGAGAGATTAAGTGTGGCAAGCATGTCTGCATAAACTTCCTCCAGTCCTCTTTGGAAGATGTGCATGTTTTTATCAGATACATGTAAGTCCAAAAAATAAACACAAAATGCCCAAAGTAAAACACAATATTTACATATGCGACTACAGCATTTGCTTTGGGTGGGGAGCAAGCAAGAGTGACTATCATCCAGTTTACACAGTAGATCCTTTTTATGTGTGAGCCACATAACCTTGATCCTAGCAATGTTGCTGTGTTCATAAACATACAATAAATAGGTAAAAGCCAGGACAAAAACACAAAGATGGAGACTCTCTGTCTCGTCATAACTGAATGGTAAACCAGAGGTCGACATATAGCCACATATCTGTCATATGCCATCAAAGCGAGGATAGAAAAGTCACAGCAAGAGGATGAGTGTATTACAAAACCCTGCAACATGCATCCAGCATATGAAATTACATGAGATGACAGAAGATCCATTAGGAATTTTGGGTAAAAACCAACAGTACCGTACAGTGCGTTGATGCATAGATTACACAGAAAGATATACATGGGCTCATGGAGGCTTTTATCCACAATTATGGCAACAATCAAAAAAACATTTGCAAAAACAATCAATGAATACCACAGTAAAATAAGCAAGAAGAGGATAATTCTTTGTTCTAATGTAAAATTTAAACCTGAAAGAGTAAACAGCGTGACAGTTGAGACATTTTCCATCATCTGTAAATTTACTCAATTTCAAAAGATAACCAGTTTCAGAACATGTAATTACCCATGACATCAGCTACCACAGTGTTGGAGGAGAGCTGCACATCATTCTGCTCTGTGTGACCGTGGCTTCTCCTTACTTAATTCCCGGTAGTGAATCCTTTTTATGAGCACAGGGAGAGTGCCTCGGGATGCAAGTCAGGCCAATCACTGAGATGTTGAAGCTGTCATTGGTGGGACCAAAGATTCAGGAAATTTTATTGGCCTGGACTTTCGGCCAGAAAAACAAGAATTAAAATAATTTGCACTGACAGCAAATATGTTCTGAAGGAAACAAATTCTGAGAGGATTAAGTTTTTTATTTATGTATCTGGGAAATGTTCTCAACAATGTATCTGGCAACTAGCAAAAATGTGTCAGTAAATTGTTCATAACATTAATTCCACATTAAAATGTCCACAAATATTCAGACCTTTGTAATATATTTTGGTGAGTTGTGTACTTACCATTAACACGTGTACTTATGTTTGGACCCACAGATGAAGTCGTTCATTGTGGATTTCAAAATGGACTCTGAACTGAACTCAGTTTCCCAGAATTCCCCACTCTTCACACCTCGGTGTAAATTTAGCTTTGAGCTACTTTTGGTCAGGGTGACAGACCCCCCTCTGACCAGATAGTTAATACTCCAGCTGCTTCTTTTGTTCTGGCTGTTCTCCACCTCGTTCCCTGAACTCTCTTCTCCTTAATTCTTCTGGGCCTAACAGGTGCTGAGAGCAGTGTTGGCAAGTCCGCTTGTTATAAGCGACTTTGGGCTTGTTTTTCTGTAAAGTCACTTGCAAATATCGTCAGTCGCGGGTTGCGGGTTTCTGGTTTCTGGGCTTGTTTTCTAAAGTGTAGTTGTTTATTTGGGCTTGCTTTGCTCCCTGTATGAACCCCTCTTGATTCTCTCCCAGTTCTCCACAATAAAGCGAAACACGAACGCGATAGTTAGTTAGTCGCCTGTTGGGCTTCGCTTTTTTTGGGCTTGTTTCCATAGAGCTGGTTGCTTGTTTCTCTCGCGAGATCTGTCAACACTGGCTGAGAGTTGCCAGCTGCATTTCCAGCAGGCCCAAAGAACTTCTCACAGCGCGGGGTCCTGCTAGTATTTCAGCTTAGTTAGCAGTAGCAGATGCGACGCAAAGCACAGGACTTTTAACTCTGATTGATGTAGTGCTCATGTGTTCAATCTAAGTGTTTGTTCACTGTTAGGGTGTTATGGTGATCTCAGGTCAGGTTATTGGTAGCTTACTTTGCTACATGGCTAATTTGACGTTAGTTGAATTATGCTTCACACAGACTCAGGGTCTTTGCATGCAACTAACCATCTTCTCTAACTTGGCGTCACGTGACACACAAACACACACACACACACACACACACACTCCTTCAGCCTGGAGCATATCACATCCACATGTGATATCAGTGAGCACATGATGTGAGCACCACCATTGTTTCTTTGCTCTCTCCTAGCAGTGAAACAAGTGGGGATCCACCATCTAGTCCTCGATCAGCCATCTCGTAGTCCCTTGTGATCAGCCATTTAGTTTGAAGTCTTCCTTTGTCCTTGCCGTGCGGCATGGTAATTTGAACCCTAGCCACCATTTTGCTTTTGTTCTTCCAGACACACAGACACACACACACACACACACACACACACACACGCGTTACAAATCAGATCGGAGCATATTAAGCACACAGTACGCAACTCATTAGGGGAGCACTCGCTATGTGGGGGCGGGCATTCATGAGTACATCAGGGGGTCATGGTAGAAAGCAAAACATGCTATTAATTCCACATTAACGCAAAGAACTCAATCATAATTCTAAATTTGTCTTCCTCGTACACAGAGATTCACTGTCAGTCCTTGTTACTGAAGTAATCCCACAAAGTAACCAAAAAGTTTTTTTTATATGTTTTACAAGTTAGTGGAGTTTTTTTTAATTCATCAACAGGAAAAAAAATACAATGGTATCATTGTTAAAATACATCTCTACAAATGCAGTTATTTACAAAGTAAACGAACATTCATCCCCTTCACTATGAAATGCATCACTACCTCAGCCAGGTGTGTAAATGAGAGATTTTAAAGTAATGATGAATGAACTCTAGATAACTAGAACTAGATAAGACCACTTACTTACAGAAACAGCACAGGCTAATTATGTTACTGTGATTATTTCTAATGCTTCATTTGTTTGTCAGATTTTGAGCATGATAACATTCTTAAAATAAGTTTTCTGATTTCTGGTAGCTTCAGGCCGTACACGAGAGGATTCACAATGGGAGGAATCACAACAAACTCGAGTGACAAAATAGCAGCTAGGAATGGATTCAGATCCTCAAGATCAATTCTGCTGAGAGCAACATCACAAAACACAGTGATGGAATAATTGATAAATGTAATAACGTGTGGCAGACAGCTTTGTATGACTTTGCTCCTGAATTCTGAGGAGCGTTTCCTACAGACAAGATAAATGCGTGCATATGTATACAAGACAAAAGCCAGGGGCAGAAAGACAGTGCTTACGGACACTAACATGCCAACAAGGTTATTAATCACAGTGGAGACACATGACAGTTTTACAACAGACCAGTTGGCACAGAATATCTTTGCTATCTTATTGCCACACAGTGGAAGTCTGGAGGCCAGATAAACACAGGATGCAACAGAAAAGGCTGGAAAGATCCACGCAAAGGCGACCAGCTTAGAGACCAGCTTGGAAGTTACTTTGTTGTGGTAATGTAGAGGGTGACACACAGCTACATACCGATCATATGCCATAATGCCTAAGAGGGTGAGCTCATAGGATGCATAGGTATAAATGACATAGATCTGAAATAAACAAGCTGATCGTGGGATCAAATGACTGTCAGACAGAAGGTCTTTGAAAAATCTGAAGAAGAAGCCAGCAGAGCCCCACAGAGAGTTAATAGAAAGACACATAATGAAAATATACATGGGCTCATGCAAAGTTTTCTCTTGTGATATTACCAATATTATGACAAGATTAGCTGAGATAATTAAAGCATACAACAGCAAACACAAGACAAATGTTGGGTAGCGGTAGTTGCCTATGTTAATAAACATGGTGAGGTTAAAATAAGGTGGATAAGTAGTGTTTTCCATTTACCCCATAGACAGTAGAAGAGATAACTTTACGAATAAAGACAATTCTATTTGTGGATCCTGTTAACAGATATGTGTTAACATGAATTGAGGCAGTGACAGGTATTTGGAGAGCAAGAGAGAGAGCAGAGATTTCCAAAGAGACAAATGACACAAGAGGATTACAAGTAAGTAGGAAACATGCAATCATTACAAGACATCAACAACATCAACAATAAGCCTTGTTAGAATGTCAGTTATATTTACTGTCAGTGGGTTTTACCAGTCCGTCATGCTCCTCATGCCGTCTGTTTGTGGTCTGTGGTGGGGCAGGTAACCCCTGTAGTTTAACAGGAGGAGCTGAAAGCCTCGTTATCTTGTCACACACAATTATGTCATCGCAGTCATCACTCTATGGAATCTAGGATAGAGAACCTCAATGTGCAAAACACAAATGCAAATGCAGATAAATTATCAATGACAACATCAGGCCAAAGTTGAAGTCCCATGTTGACAAGTGACTATATTCCACCTGTGCTAGAAATACGGACAATGTACAGTTGAGGGAGTGTATTGCCAAAGGAAAAGGCTGTTTAAAGGAATAGTTCACTCTAGAACGAAATTCAGTCATTATCAACTCACCCTCATGCTAATGAGAAGTCCGGTGTAGTTTCTTATTCCTCAAAGTGCAGCTGGAGACCTGCGGGGGTACCCTCCTGCAGCAAAAATCCATATAACGGGCGTCAATGTGCCCGAGAGGAAAAGGTCCATAAAACTACACAAAACTTTGTAATAGTCCTTCATGCTGCTCGTCCGCTGCAATCCAAGTGTCCTGAAGTGGCGACATCCAGAGTTTACTCGAAACGACGTCATTTAGTACATTTTTACAGCCTAAAGGGTCACTATACTATAATTGTTCCCGTGGTAAATACTGATGTGTATCTATCGCTTGCACGCGGGAGCGTGCCTCCAGGCAAATATAGTATAGTGACCCTTTAGGCTGTAAAAATGTACTAAACAACGTTGTTTCGAGTAAACTCTGGATGTCGCCACTTCATGACACTTGGATTGCGGCGAACGAGCTGTATGGAGGAATATTACAAAGTTTTTGTGTTGTTTTATGGAACTTTTTGTCTCGGGCACCATTTACGTCCGTTATATGGATTATTGCTGCCAGAGGGTACCCCCGCGGGTCTCCAGCTGCACTTTGAGGAATAGGAAACTACACCGGACTTCTCATCAGCATGAGGGTGAGTCGAAAATGACTGAATTTCATTCTAGAGTGAACTATTCCTTTAATAGTAACGTAAAGTGCCAAAAATGTTAAAAACATAGCATACACTTTAACTGATATATGTATTTTAGGTAGGACTTCAGGCTACAATATGTCTTGCTGCTGGTCCGGTTTCAGCAGTGCAAAGCGCTGCTTTCTGCCAACGCTGCTCACTGCTTCTCCACAGTGGCAGTGAGATGACGGTCATCTAATGCAGGTAACACACTGATGAGGGATAATTACATCATATAACTCCACATCAAAAGACCCGGGCTATCACTTTACGACTGAATGAAGTCAGGTCAATAACCTCAGAGTTTTGTCAGAAACTTTGACCGCACAAGTTGAAAACCTGAAGCTGCCATGAAGAGGGTCATGCCGGTGATTGCACTAGTGAGGGAGTTGTGTTAATACTTGACCCAGGGGAGACAACATATTTCTTGGGTTTTCTGCCAAAATATCTGATCTTGCAGTAATATCAGCTTGTTGTGACTACAGCGTTATTAAACTTTTTTATGATTGTGTTGGCACTGGATACAATTGCTTAAAGATATAATATGTAACATTCACTCCACATTAAAATGTCCACAAACGTTGAGACCTTTGTGATATATTTTGTTGAGTTGTGTACTTACATGTTCCAACCCAGAGAAATCCATCATTTCATTCAAGATAATGGTGCGTTACATTTGGTCGCCTGTCGCTCATACTAAGCTTTAATACATTACTTTGTCTTTGAACCTAATTTCTACCTGAGTCACGTCAGACAGATTTTCCCTGGCGATGGTGGTTGCTTAACAGTGAAGACAACTCCTATAGGGGCGCCCCCTCCCTATGCAGAGGGGCACCCCCAGTTATTTGAAATAGGGGGGCCAAAAGGGGCTTTTTCATTTATTTATTTACTGTAAATAAATAGTGCCTAATGTTGTAAATCAGATTGGACCATATTACGCATACAGTATCCAACTCATTAGGGGAGGGGGAGGGGGGGCTCGCGAACGAGGCGGTGCACTCGCTATGTGGGGGCGGGCATTCATGAGTACATCAGGGGGTCATGGTACAAAGCAAAACATGCTATTAATTCCACATTCACACATAGAACTCAGTCATAATTCCCATTTCTCTTCCTCATTCACAGAGATTCACTGTCAGTCCTTGTTACTAAAGTAACCCCACTTGGAGTCAGGCTGTGTACTCATGTATAATACTTAAATAACTCATGTACCAGCGTTACTTGTACAGTGTTTTCACCATTTGTAGTCATCATTTATTCTTCAGACACAGTCAGTTTTCTACTTGTTTTTATGTCCCTAGTTTGCCGAAGGAGTTTAGTGAATGCTTGCACAAGAGTAGCAAGTGTGCTTCCCTTTGTAATTTATGCTGGGGGAGATGCTGTACTTCATCAGTGTCATTGCCCTGAAAGAAATGGCCCAGAAGCATTCAATAAATTCTCCGTAATTATACCAGAACTACTCTTTTAAACATAAAGGGCTCTATTTTCCTGGTCCCATTGTCTTTGAACATCACTCTGGCTGTCTTTTAAGAAACAAAGCCTTAAAATTTGTGTTCAGAATAGACATCATACAGATGAAACCAGGTCAGTTTCTAGAACAGAAACACCACATGCTATCAGAAAGATTAGAATAAAAACTGTGATACAGCAGAATTCAAATTTATTTAATTATTAATGCATTCTTAACAAAGTTGACACAACTCTTATTTTTTGCATGCAAAGTGACACAATCTACCAATGCAAAAAGTGTCCCGAAGTGAACCTCATAAAATGAATAATCCTGAGATCCTTTTTGTCATAAACTCTTAGTCTGTCATTCTAGATTGCCAGAAAAATATTGCAGTTTTTTTTTTTTTTTTTTATGTTTTCCAACAATGAATACAGTGGGAGTTATTGAAGTTTTTTGAAATTCATCAACATGAAAAAAATACAATGATATAATTGTTAAAATACATCTCTACAAATGTAGTTATTTACAAAGTAAATGTTTGCACAAACATTCATCCCCTTCACTGAGAAATGCATCACTACCTCAGCCATGTGTGTAAATAAGAGAGATTTTAAAGTAATGATGAATGAACTCTAGATAAGACCACTTACTTACAGAAACAGCATAGGCTAATTATGTTACTGTGATTATTTCTAATGCTTCATTTTTTTGTCAGATTTTGAGCATAATAACATGCTTAAAATAAGTTTTCTGATTTCTGGTAGCTTCAGGCCGTACACGAGAGGATTCACAATGGGAGGAATCACAACAAACTCGAGTGACAAAATAATAGATAGGAATGGATTCAGATCCTCAAGATCAATTATGCTGAGAGCAACATCACAAAACACAGTGATGGAATAATTGACAAATGTAATAACGTGTGGCAGACAGCTTTGTATGACTTTGCTTCTGAATTCTGAGGAGCGTTTCCTACAAACAAGATAAATGCGTGCATATGTATACAAGACAAAAGCCAGGGGAAGAAAGATTGTGCTTACGGTCCATAACATGCCAACAAGGTTATTAATCACAGTGGAGACACATGACAGTTTTACAACAGACCAGTTGGCACAGAATATCTTTGCTATCTTATTGCCACACAGTGGAAGTCTGGAGGCCAGATAAAGACAAGCTGCAGAAGAAAAGGCTGGAACGATCCACGCAAAGGCGACCAGCTTAGAGACCAGCTTGGAAGTTATTTTGTTGTGGTAATGTAGAGGTTGACACACAGCAACATACCGATCATATGCCATAATGCCCAAGAGGGTGAACTCATAGGATGCATAGGTGTAAATGACATAGATCTGAAATAAACAAGCTGATCGTGGGATCAAATGAGTGTCAGACAGAAGGTCTTTGAAAAATCTGAAGAAGAAGCCAGCAGAGCCCCACAGAGAGTTAATAGAAAGACACAAAATGAAAATATACATGGGCTCATGTAAAGTTTTCTCTCGTGATATTACCAATATTATGACAAGATTAGCTGAGATAATTAAAGCATACAACAGCAAACACAAGACAAATGTTGGGTAGCGGTAGTTGCCTATGTTAATAAACATGGTGAGGTTAAAATAAGGTGGATAAGTACTGTTTTCCATTTACCCCATAGACAGTAGAAGAGATAACTTTACGAATAAAGACAATTCTATTTGTGGATCCTGTTAACAGTTACGTGTTAACATGAATTGAGGCAGTGACAGGTATTTGGAGAGCAAGAGAGAGAGCAGAGATTTCCACAGAGACAAATGATACAAGAGGATCACAAGTAAGTAACAAACATGCAATCATTACAAGACATCAACAACATCAACAATAAGCCTTGTTAGAATGTCAGTTATATTTACTGTCAGTGGGTTTTACCACTCCGACATGCTCCTCATGTCATCTGTTTGTGGTCTGTGGTGGGTCAGGTAACCCCTGTAGTTTAACAGGAGGAGCTGAAAGCCTCTTTAACTTGTCACACACAATTATGTCATCGCAGTCATCACTCCATGGAATCTAGTAGAGAACTTCAATGTGCAAAACACAAACGCAAATGCAGATAAATTATCAATGACAACATCAGGCCAAAGTTGAAGTCACATGTTGACAAGTGACTATATTCCACCTGTGCTAGAAATACGGACATTGTACAGTTGAGGGAGTGTATTGCCAAAGGAAAAGGCTGTTTAACAGCAACATAAAGTGCCAAAAATGTTGAAAACAGCATACACTTTAACTGATATATGTATTTTATGTAGGACTTCCGGCTAAAATATGTCTTGCTGCGTGTAAGGTTTCAGCAGTACAAAGCGCTGCTTTCTGCCAACGCTGCTCACTGCTTCTCCACAGTGGCAGTGAGATCATCTAATGCAGGTAACACACTGATGAGGGATAATTACCTCATATAACCCCACATCAAAAGACCCGGGCTATCACTTTAAGACTGAATGAAGTCTGGTCACTAACCTCAGAGTTTTGCCAGAAACTTTGACCGCACAAGTTGAAAACCTGAAGCTGCCATGAAGAGGGTCATGCCGGTGGCTACACTAGTGATGGAGTTGTGTTTATACTCGTCCCAGGGGAGACAATATACAGTATTTCTTGGGTTTTCTGCCTAAATATTTGATCTTGCAGTAATATCAGCTTGTTGTGACTACAGTGTTATTAAACGTTTTTATGATTGTGTTGGCACCGTCTATAATTGGTTAAAGATATAATATGTAACATTCATTCCACATTAAAATGTCCACAAACATTCAGACCTTTGAGATATATTTTGTTGAGTTGTGTACTTACATGTTCCAACTGTTACGCCTGGCTCTGAGGCTGCAACAAAACATTAAGCAAGCAGCGCGATGTAGAGCAATACAACATCTTTATTAACGAGAATGCATACGAAAGATACGATGGCGTGTGGAAGTGGTTGTCAGAGGTGTGTGAGGGTGCTTGGGTGCTATATTATGTGAGGTGCATGTTGTCAGGTGCAAACAAAAACGAGACGACGTGCAGCAGGATGGAGGTCCCCGGGAGGAATGAGCGAGTGAGGTAGCCAACAGCAGGGGTTTAAATCAGCAGGCCTATCAGAGCCGGACACAGGTGCTCCCAGTCAGCCATCAAGCAGCCACCTGCAAAACACACCCACACACCATACATACCACACACACACACAAGACACAGCCATGGGCTAGGGCCGTAACACCCCCCCCCCCACACACACACAAAGACAGGGTCCCACACTGAACCCTGGCAGCCAGAGATGAACAAGGGACCAAGGGAAAAAAAAACAGGGAGCAGACGGCACCTGAAACAGAACAGAGACCAACATAAATACAAACACATCAATCACAGGGAGCCCTCGACAACGCATCAGCTACCACGTTATCGCGCCCCTTGATACGGCGGAAACTGTGGCCTTTGCAAAGTCACACTTGGCCAGGTTCACCTTCAAATGTGCATGAGCCAAGCCGCCAAACAACCTGTTAATACGATCCAGATGAACGTCCCAATCGTCAGAGTAAATGACCACATCATCTAAATACACCGAACAACCTTCCAGACCTCCCACAACCCTGTTCAGGCGTTGGAAGGTCGCCGGTGCATTGCGCAAACCAAAAGGCATAACTGAATAGGAATACAAACCAGTAGGTGTAATTAATGCTGCAATATCTCGAGCCCTCTTAGACAAACGCACCTGCCAATATCCCTTGAGCAAATCACACATTTTTAGCTGACCCAACCTGGGTCGACGCAATCCTCCACCCGGGGGAGGGGGAAACAATCAGGCTTTGTGACACTATTTACCTTACGGAAGTCTGAACAAAATCTGGGCGTGTTATCTGACTTTGGAACGAGCAAGCAAGGTGAGGCCCAGGGCGAGCAAGACGGCTCCGCAATGCCATTCTCTAACATATACTCAACCTCAGCATCAAGAAACTTGCACTTCTCTGGATGAACACGATAAAACTTCTGTTTAATGGGCATAGAATCTCCCACATCAATATCATGTTCAGTCAAATGTGTGCGGGTAGGTGTATCACTGAACAAACATGCATAACTCTTAATCACACTAACCAACTGTGCACGCCTAGAGGTCTCCAAATGGCCAAGCAAACCATCCAAATTCTGCAGTGTTTCAGAATTCTTCAGCCGGCCATAGAGTAAAGCATTATCAGGGCCTGGTACGCCGTCTCCTCCCTGTTCTGCCACCACAGGGGATGGAGAAACAGACACACAGGCAGGATGGACATCTGTCAGGTGGACCTCCCCACCAGACTCCTGCACACGAGTATAATATGGTTTCAATAGATTAACATGACACAGTTGAGTAGAAGATCTACGGTCTGGAGTAGCAATCAGATAATTCAGGTCAGACAACTTTTTTACCACAGTAAGGGCCAGAAAATTTAGCCTGAAAGGATGATGTTACAATGGGCAACAGAGCAAGGACCTGATCTCCTGGGAGAAAAACATGATTTTCAACCCCACGGTCATAATGTTTTTTCATTTTGCTCTGTGCACCCACCAACTTATCCTTAGCCACCTCCTGTGCCCTATACATCCTGTACCGAAAACCCTAAACGTACTCCAGAAGGTTACGTGGAGGCTCCTCCTCCCTCCAATTGTCACGCAACAGGGCCAAAGGGCCCCGAACAATATGGCCAAACACAAGGTCGTTGGGACTAAACCCTACACTCTCCTAAACCACTTCCCTAGCGGCCAACAACAGCCACGGCAAGCCCTCTTCCCAGTCACTCGACATTTCAATACAATAAGCACGCAACATTGCCTTTAGTGTCTGGTGAAATCTTTCCAGAACACCTTGACTTTGCGCGTGGTAGGCAGAGGCCTGATTGTGCTTAACACGCAACTGTTTCAGGACCTGGGAAAACAGATGAGATGAGAAGTTAGATCCCTGGTCAGACTGGATAACCCTGGGAACACCAAAAGCAGACATAAATTGTGACAAAGCACGCACAACAGACCTGGCTGTGATTGTGCACAGTGGATAGGCCGCTGGATACCTTGTGCTCTGGCACATCACCGTCAACAAATAACAAGCTCCTGACCTCGAAGGGGGCAAGGGCCCCACACAATCAATAACAAGGTGCTCAAAAGACTGACTTAAGGCGCGTATTGTGACCAAAGGAACAGGCTTGAGGGTCTGATTAGGTTTACTGGTAAGTTGACATGTATGTACTTTATTTAAGCTGACACATCTCTTTTCAGTCGGGGCCAAAAGAAATACCTCAAGATGCGGTCATACGTCTTCCTGACGCCCAAGTGACCACTCTCGTCATGGGAAATCTGCAACACCAAACTGCGAAACTTAAAGGGAACAACAACTTGATAAACAGGATCCCCAACAAAATTTTCCCACTGAGGCACCCATTTCCTCATCAACACACCATTATCAACAAAATAACACTGAGCATGATTTTCCACCTCACCAACAGGGCAAGCCATCTCCAGCAATGCCTTGAGGGAGACATCCGTCTGCTGCTGCTCCACCAACTCACTGCAAGAGACAGACCAAGGGACATCAGGACATGTTACATCATGCTGCAGTGAACTGTCAGCCTCTCCTGCGGAACTCCCATCAGCCTGTGCGTGCGCCATGGCACACGTCACAGCGCATGCTGTAAACACATCAGGGAACTCCCTCTCGTTTTTATCAGGCTCACTGCTAACGAGGGGCTCCGGAACCACAATAGGAGGGGGAACATCAGCCCAAACTCTACTACCATATATGTCATTACCCAAAATCACTTGGATTCCATCCAGAAGCCGGCCGCACACCAACCACCACTTCCCCCTGAAAGAGATCACAAGACAACGTCATTTTGTGCTGAGGCACGCGCAGAACTTTCAATCCCATCCCCAGCACAGGGATGAACGAACCAGTGTAGGTCCCGTCTGAAAATGGTAAGACTGATGCCAAAATGAAAGAATCAAACGCAGCAGTGTCCCGCAATATCCTTACGCGCACACCCTCGTCACCACCTACCAGGGCAACAACACCTTCACTGATAAAAGGCTCAAAAGACTTAAGCCCCACACCGGCCACCTGAGGCCCCGCCTCACCATCTACTGGCAATCCCTCCAAGACCGGCGCAACGAACATCACTGGCTTGGGGGAAAAACTAGACTCAATGTGCTTAGGCCTGGACTTCAACGCGTAACAATCACGCCTCCAATGGCCCCGCTTGTGACAATAACTGCATACTTTATCAGACTCACGTGCACCGTGATTGTTCCTCTGCTGCTCTGCTGGTCTTACATGGTGTCCAGACCACGCACTGCCACCGGAGGAAGTGTCCCTGTGCCTGCCACCGCAAGCCCCAAGCGCATCCCCCCCGTGCGTCAGCACATAGTCATCGGCCAAGGCAGTGGCCTCAGCTGCCGTCTTAACCTTGCGCTCACTTATATAAGTCGCAATGCGCTCCGACACCGAGTTCTTAAACTGCTCCAAAATAGCCAGCTCCCACAGATCAACAAATGATTCAACTTCCGCAGCAACACACCAGCGATCAAAATGAGTGGACAAGTCACGTACAAACTCACCTCTCCTCCAAGTCCTAAACCGCTGGCGGTAAGCCTCAAGAACAAGCTCAAACACCTTCAGAATAGCTGATTTTACTAATGCGTAATTCCCACACTCACTGCTACTCAAGGATGAATAAGCCTCCTGGGCCCTGCCAGTTATCACACACTGCAACAACAATGTACGCGTGGTCTCAGACCACCCCCGTGCATCCCCAAGACGTTCAAACGTCTCTGGATCACGCTCATTAAATTTGGGCACAAGCCTCAAATCACTACCAGTAGCAGCAGCAGCACTTGCCGGACTCCCCATGGACACAGGACCCACCAGTTAACACATCAGCTGCTGCTCTTCCCTCACGAACCAACTGCAGCTGCTGCCTCTGCAGCTCCAGTTTCGCCAACTCGGTCTCCTGCTTCATCTTCGCCAAAGACAGCTCCTTCTCTGCCTCCAACTTCAGACGCAGCTCCAGCAACTCCTTCTGCTGCTCGAAGGACAACCCAGGACCAACGCCAAGACCCGCGACAGACGGAAACGGGTCCTCAAGCACAGAAGCACCAACTTCCTTCCCCGTGCCCAAAACCTTCATTTTAAACAAATGCACCTTCAAATTAGCCGGAACGGCGTCCTTTACGTGTCTGTCACCAACATCGACCTTATAATAGTCAACTAATCTAAGCAACTGATCCCTTGAACACTCGTCCAACAACTGCTCAGACGACAAACGCACAAACGCCTTCACCGTTTCATCCGTCTCTACAGTTTGCGAGAAAAAAAACAAAACAGAAAAAGTTAAGTGTCAGACCCACCTGTGCGCTTCATGGCCTTCAGCCTCAAGTCGGAGTTCGCCCGCTAGCTATCTGCCTAACCACTCTAACTAGCTAACTCCCCCTAGTCTTCATGAGGCGTAGTGGCGGGTACTTATGCACCTAGAGCCCGCTGGCACGAAAGCAGTACCCAGTAAACTGGCCACCGCCCCGTAACCACGGGCAGTGCTCCCGAGCAAATTAAGGGAAAAGGGAAAGGGAAGCTCTCAACCACCGTACCCCAACACTAACAACCCCCCACCAACGAATTCCAAAGGGGAGACACAGCTAAGCCTACAAGGAAAAACTCCGACAAAACAATGCACACACACACACCTTGTCCAACACTCACCTTTCTCCGCTTCCGCCAAGATCCATCTCGCATGAATGAATGAAAAAAAACTTGAAAAAACACCTGCTCACAACGCACAAAACGCTTGCGGTCTAATGCACCACACGCCCTCGAGCTCAACTAGCACCATAAATGGAGAAATACGTCACAGTTTACCTAGGGAATCCCCACTGAGGGAACCGCATCTACCCTACGTCACTCAAGACCAATCAACCACATTGAACACACGCCGCCACTTACTCTGACTGCGATGCAATTACTGCACTCACACAAAGAAAAAAATCAGAGACGAACTTACATACCAAGAAGGCAACAAACCAACTAAACGCCCGGCACTTCAAATGGACGAGCCCCCAACTTTGTTACGCCTGGCTCTGAGGCCGCAACAAAACATTAAGCAAGCAGCACGATGTAGAGCAATACAACGTCTTTATTTACGAGAATGCATACGAAAGATACGATGGCATGTGGAAGTGGTTGTCAGAGATGTGTGAGGGTCCCCGGGAGGAATGAGAGAGCGAGGCAGCCAACAGCAGGGGTTTAAATCAGCAGGCCTATCAGAGCCGGACACAGGTGCTCCCAGTCAGCCATCAAGCAGCCACCTGCAAAACACACCCACACACCATACATACCACACACACACACACACACACACACGACACAGCCATGGGCTGGGGCCGTAACACAACCCAGAGGAATCCATCATTTCATTCAAGATAATGGTGCGTTACATTTGGTCGCCTGTCGCTATCACTAAACTTTTATACATTACCTTGTCTGTGAACCTAATTTCTACCTGAGTCACATCAGACAGATTTTCCCCAGCGACGGTGGTTGTTTAACAGCCAAGACAACACCTCCAATGATCCCATGGTACTTCTCGCCATAATCAAACTAATTATTCGACTCTGCGTAGAGCCGACGTATAACTAATCAAACCAATGTAAATGACGGTGATTCACTCTTTCCCATCTCCCTATGCAGAGGGGCTCCCACCGTAATTTTATATAGGGGGGCCGAAAGGGGCTTTTTCATTTATTTATTTACTGTAAATAAATAGTGCCTAATCTTATAAATCAGATTGGAGCATATTACGCATACAGTATGAAACTCATTAGGGGGGGGGGGGGGGGGGGCTCGCAAAGGAGGCGAAGCACTCGCTATGTGGGGGCCGTTATTCATGAGTACATCAGGGGGTCATGGTACAAAGCAAACAATGCTATTAATTCTACATTCAGGCATAGAACTCAATCATAATTCCCATTTCTCTTCCTAATTCACAGAGATTCACTGTCAGTCCTTGTTACTAAAGTAACCCCACTTGGAGTCAGGCTGTGTAATACTTGAGTTATGTACCAGCGTTACTTGTACAGTGTTTTCACCATTTGTAGTCATCATTTATTCAGACACAGTCAGTTTTCTACTTGTTTTTATGTCCCTAGATTGCCGAAGGAGTTAAGTGAATGCTTACACAAGAATAACAAGTGTGCTTCCCTTTGTAATTTATGCCAGGGGAGATGCTGTACTTCATCATTGTCATTGCCCGGAAAGAAATGGTCCTGAAGCATTCAATAAATTCCCCGTAATTATACCAGAACTACTCTATTAAACATAAAGGGCTCTATTTTCCTGGTCCCATTGTCTTTGAACTTCACTCTGGCTGTCTTTTAGGAAACAAAGCCTTAAAATTTGTGTTCAGAATAGACATCAAACAGATGAAACCAGGTCAGTTTCTAAAACAGAAACACCACATGCTATCAGAAAGATTAGAATAAAAAATACGTGATACAGCAGAATTCAAATTTATTTAATTATTAATGCGTTCTGAACAAAGTTGACACAACTCTTATTTTTTGCATGCAAAGTGACACAATCTACCAATGCAAAACATGTCCCAAAGCTAACCTCATGAAATGAATAATCCTAAGAATACATACTGACAAAAAATTTATCGTAATGATCAACTTGAAAACTCTTGAAGCTCACTGTTTTCACATGTCATATCTTGCTGTATCTTTTCACAATAACAGGGTTTATTTCAGGTCATTTTCATTAATTACAGCAGTTTGTTTTTTATTCTGTTTTTCCCAGTGACTTTTATTTTACACAATAATGCAACTTTTTATCATAAACTCTTAGTCCGTCTTTCTAGATTGCCAGAATTTCTTTTTTTAAACAATGAATGCAGTGGGAGTTATTGGAGTTTTTTGAAATTCAAAAACATGAAAAAAATACAATGATATAATTGGTAAAATACATCTCTACAAACGTAGTTATTTACAAAATAAATGTTTGCACGAACATTCATCCCCGTCACTATGAAATGCATCACTACCTCAGCCATGTGTGTAAATGAGAGATTTTAAAGAAATGATGAATGAACTCTAGATAAGGCCACTTACTTACAGAAACAGCACAGGCTAATTATTTACTGTGATTATTTCTAATGCTTTATTTGTTTGTCAGATTTTGAGCATGATAACATTCTTAAAATAAGTTTTCTGATTTCTGGTAGCTTCAGGCCGTACACGAGAGGATTCACAATGGGAGGAATCACAACAAACTCGAGTGACAAAATAGCAGCTAGGAATGGATTCAGATCCTCAAGATCATTTCTGCTGAGAACAACATCACAAAACAAAGTGATGGAATAATTGGTAAATGTAATAACGTGTGGCAGACAGCTTTGTATGACTTTGCTCCTGAATTCTAAGGAGCGTTTCCTACAAACAAGATAAATGCGTGCATATGTATACAAGACAAAAGCCAGGGGCAGAAAGACAGTGCTTACGGACACTAACATGCCAACAAGGTTATTAATCACAGTGGAGACACATGACAGTTTTACAACAGGCCAGTTGGAACAGAATATCTTTCCTATCTTATTGCCACACAGTGGAAGTCTGGAGGCCAGATAAACACAGGCTGCAATAGAAAAGGCTGGAACGATCCACGCAAAGGCGACCAGCTTAGAGACCAGCTTGGAAGTTACTTTGTTGTGGTAATGTAGAGGGTGACACACAGCTACATACCGGTCATATGCCATAATGCCTAAGAGGGTGAGCTCATAGGATGCATAGGTGTAAATGACATAGATCTGAAATAAACAAGCTGATCGTGGGATCAAATGAGTGTCAGACAGAAGGTCTTTGAAAAATCTGAAGAAGAAGCCAGCAGAGCCCCACAGAGAGTTAATAGAAAGACACATAATGAAAATATACATCGGCTCATGTAAAGTTTTCTCTCGTGATATTACTAATATTATGACAAGATTAGCTGAGATAATTAAAGCATACAACAGCAAACACAAGACAAATGTTGGGTAGCGGTAGTTGCCTATGTAAACGAACATGGTGAGGTTAAAATAAGGCGGACGAGTAGTGTTTTCCATTTACCCCATAGACAGTAGAAGAGATAATTTCATGAATAAAGACTTTTATATTTGTGGATCCTGTTAACAGATATGTGTTAACATGAATTGAGGCAGTGACAGGTATTTGGAGAGCAAGAGAGAGAGCAGCGATTTCCAAAGCGACAAATGACACAAGAGGATTACAAGTAAGAAACATGCAATCATAACAAGACATCAACAACATCAGCAATAAGCCTTGTTAGAATCTCAGTTATATTTACTGTCAGTGGGTTTTACCACTCCAACATGCTCCTCATGTCGTCTGTTTGTGGTCTGTGGTGGGGCAGGTAACCCCTGCAGTTTAACAGGAGGAGCTGAAAGCCTCTTTAACTTGTCACACACAATTATGTCATCGCAGTCATCACTCCATGGAATCTAGGATAGAGAACTTTAATGTGCAAAACACAAACGCAAATGCAGATAAAATATCAATGACAACATCAGGCCAAATTTGAAGTCCCACGTTGACAAGTGACTATATTCCACCTGTGCTAGAAATACAGACATTGTAAAGTTGAGGGAGTGTATTGCCAAAGGAAAAGGCTGTTTAACAGCAACGTAAAGTGCTATAAATGTTAAAAACATAGTATACACTTTAACTGATATATGTATTTTAGGTAGGATTTTAGGCTAAGCTGCGTGCTTCTCCACGGTGGCGCCTAGATGAAGGTCATCTACTGCAGGTAACACTGCTACGAGGGATAATTACCTCATATAATCCCACATCAAAAGACCCGGGCTGTCACTTTAAGACTGAATGAAGTCAGGTCACTAACCTCAACTACAATTCTGAGTTTTGTGGAAAAACATGCTCCTTCAAGGCCCAAATCTTGAATTAAAACTATTGAGAATTATTGTAGGATTTGAAGCATTGGAAGTGTTAAAATTCTGTTATGGTATAACTCAAAGTTGATGTTACTGTTCTACCTACTACCAACTGGTGGTTTATGGGTTTTAAACAATGCCAGTTATACACTAGTCATGATGAAAGGTTGATCACAGTGATTTAATTAGAATCATATCTCTTGACGGACACAGTCAAACCCTGTTTTGCAGTCATAAAAGAAGTTTCAGATGTTGTTAGCTGATACAACAATCACTGTGTATGTAAAGTTGAGTCAAAATAAACTGAAGTGCCACTGTTCATCGTGATGAACACGTCACTCAATCTAAAAGTGTGGCCTCCTGATGTGTTTTTAATAGTTTTGGACAACAGTAAAACTCTGACACAGAATAATACCTATCAGAACATAGTTATACAGTTATACAATACTTATCTGTATTCTTGTCATGGGATTTGCATAATATTTTGCCAACCTATTGCCAAGGGTGTAGCAAGTAAAGTGTTGGGAAAGTGCAGTGTGGTTCAGACATGATGTCTGATACTAGCCTGGGAATGAGATGAATCTGAGCTCAGGCCAATCACAGCCATTTATTTATGATGGTGCAGGTTAATATGACTGACAGAGGATCATCACCGGACAGATTTCAAAAGTCACACTGTACTTGCTGCTCTGATTGGTTGTAGAATCCAAAAAAAACACGGGACGAGATGTTGCACTGTCCCTTGTGCCTATATGTGGTGAGCACTTATTCGATAAGAGTTGTCGTTGGGAGTGGTATACAATCAAGTGGTGCGGGGGGAACACATCTTCAGTAGTGTGCCCTTGCATCACTGGGTGTTTCGGCCTTTTAACATGATACACCCTCCGAAAGGGTGGCCGGCTGCTGGATGATCAGCCCTCAGCTTGTGTCCTGTGCTCAACTGCCTTCAAAATTCACCCTTAAGTGGTACTTGGGGCCCAGCACGGGTCGTTCCGCTAGAGCCAAATCCACTGGCAGCTTCTTTCAGCCACTTCTGAGACTGCTCTGATGGTCTTCCGCAGGGCCTGACCGTGGCTGCCGAGATCTTTCAGCAGTCTGATGGTAGAGGATGCCACAAATCCTCTGCATCCCACTTCAACTGGATAGACTTTGGTGTTCCAGCCGCATTGCTTCGCTTCTGCTGCTAGTTCTGCTGCTAGTTCTGCATAGCGCAGCTTCTTACGCTCATAGGCCTCTTCAACCGAGTTCTCCCGTGGAACTGTGAGCTCTATGAGGTTAGCAGCCTTTAGTGAAGGGGACCAGAGTACCAAGTCTGGCCTGAGGTTGGTGGAGGCGATCTCTGGTGGGAAAATTAGTTTCTGGACGATGTCTGCCAGCATCTTCCAGTCCAGGGCCATGCCTAAGTGTCCTTCTTCCGGCCTGAGGGAAGGACATTTTGGTGTTTTCTGTCCTTTGACAAACTTTGCTGCCTTCAAGGGGTTGGTTGCTCTTGGTGGCAAGGAGTTGGTCTCGCTCCGCTTGCTTTCCAGAGCTGCTGCCAGGCTCTTGAGGACCTGATTGTACCGCCAGGTGTATCTCACTTGCGCAAGGCAGGTCTTGCAGCCTATCATGATGTGTTTGAGGGTAGCTGGGGTTGGGCAGGGGACACAGGTTGGGTCATCGCCATACCACTGATGGAGATTATTTGGTGATGGAAGCACGTCATCCGTCACTCTGATGATAAAACTGATCTTGCTTGCTGCCATTTCCCATAGTTCCATCCAGCTGATCTTCCTTCTCTCCACACCTTCCCACTGCATCCATTGTCCCTGTTTAACATGAGAGGACGCTTGTGGAAACAGGTTTGAGTTGAGAGACGTGGAATGTGGGGTAGACCCGGAGAGATTGCAGGGAACCTAAACGAACCGCTGCCAGATTGATGACCCTTTCAATCTAGATGGGGCAATGTAGCGTCGAGCCAGTTTGCGGGAATGTACCTGGAGAGGCAAGTCCCAAGAGGAAAGCCAAACCTTCTGTCCGGGTTGGTATTGTGGAGCAAGAGACGCGCAGGTCTGACAGACATCGGTTGCAGTGGGAGGAGCAAGTCAAGGCAGCATGTGTGGCTTGCCAGACCTCCTTACAACAGGTTACATAGGTTTGAATAGAGGGGAAGGCTAACTCCCCTTCCTGTGTGTGAAACAGAGGGGGTTGAAAACCTGAAGCTGCCATGAAGAAGGTCATGCAGGAGGCTGCACTAGTGAGGGAGTTGTGTGAATACTTGACCCAGGGGAGACAATATATTTATTGGGTTTTCTGCCTAAATATCTGATCTTGCAGTAATATCAGCTTGTTGTGACTACAGCATTATTAAACTTTTTTATGATTGTGTTGGCACTGGCTATAATTGGTTAAAGATATAATATGTAACATTCATTCCACATTAAAATGTCCACAAACGTTGAAACCTTTGTGATATATTTTGTTGAGTTGTGTACTTACATGTTCCAACCCAGAGAAATCCATCATTTCATTCAGGATAATGGTGCGTTACATTTGGTCGCCTGTCGCTCATACTAAACTTTTATACATTACCTTGTCTTTGAACCTAATTTCTACCTGAGTCACGTCAGACAGATTTTCCCCGACGGTGGTGGTTGTTTAACAGCCAAGACAACACCTCCAATGATCCCATGGTACTTCTCGCCATAATCAAACTAATTATTCGACTCTGCGCAGAGCTGACGTATAACCAATCCAACCAATGTAAATTACAGTGATTCACTCTTTCCTATCTCCCTATGCAGAGGGGCGCCCACAGTAATTTTATATAGGGGGGCCGAAAGGGGCTTTTTCATTTATTTATTTACTGTAAATAAATAGTGCCTAATGTTGCAAATCAGATTGGAGCATATTACGCATGAAACTCATTAGGGGAAGGGGGGGGGACTCGCAAAGGAGGCAAAGCACTTGCTATGTGGGGGCCTTTATTCATGAGTACATCAGGGGGTCCTGGTACAAAGCAAACAATGCTATTAATTCCACATTCACACATAGAACTCAGTCATAATTCCCATTTCTCTTCCTCATTCACAGAAATTCACTGTCAGTCCTTGTTACTAAAGTAACCCCACTTGGAGTCAGGCTGTGTACTTAAGTGTAATACTTGAGTAACTCATGTACCAGCGTTACTTGTACAGTGTTTTCACCATTTGTAGCCATCATTTATTGTTCAGACACAGTCAGCTTTTTACTTGCTTTTATGTCCCTAGATTGCCGAAGGAGTTTAGTGAATGCTTGCACAAGAGTAGCAAGTGTGCTTCCCTTTGTAATTTATGCCGGGGGAGATGCTGTACTTCATCAGTGTCATTACCCTGAAAGAAATGGCCCATAAGAATTCAATAAATTCTCCGTAATTATACCAGAACTACTCTTTTAAACATAAAGGGCTCTATTTTCCTGGTCCCATTGTCTTTGAACATCACTCTGGCTGTCTTTTAGGAAACAAAGCCTTAAAATTTGTGTTCAGAATAGACATCACACAGATGAAACCAGGTCAGTTTCTAAAACAGAAACACCACATGCTATCAGAAAGATTAGAATAAAAAATATGTGATACAGCAGAATTCAAATTTATTAAATAATTAATGCATTCTTAACAAAGTTGACACAACTCCTATTTTTTGCAAGCAAAGTGACACAATGCAAATGCAAAAAGTGTCCCAAAGCTAACCTCATGAAATGAATAATCCTAAGAATACATACTGACAAAAAATGTATCTTAATGATCAACTTGAAAGCTCTTGAAGCTCACTGTTTTCACATGTCATATCTTGCTGTCTCTTTTCACAATAACAAAGTTTATTTCAGGTCATTTTCATTAATTACAGCAGTTTGTTTTTTATTCTGTTTTTCCCAGTGACTCTTATTTTACATAATAATGCAACTTTTTATCATAAACTCTTAGTCCGTCGTTCTAGATTGGCAGAATTTCTTTTTTAAACAATGAATACAGTGGCAGTTATTGGAGATATTTTAAATTCATCGACAGGGAAAAAAAATACAATGATATAATTGGTAAAATACATCTCTACAAATGTAGTTATTTACTTTACAAAGTAAATGTTACCACAAACATTCATCCCCTTCACTCTGAAATGCATCACTACCTCAGCCATGTGTGTAAATAAGAGAGATTTTATAGTAATGATGAATGAACTCTAGATAAGACCACTTACTTACAGAAACAGCACAGGCTAATTATGTTACTGTGATTATTTCTAATGCTTCATTTGTTTGTCAGATTTTGAGCATGATAACATTCTTAAAATAAGTTTTCTGATTTCTGGTAGCTTCAGGCCGTACACGAGAGGATTCACAATGGGAGGAATCACAACAAACTCGAGTGACAAAATAACAGCTAGGAATGGATTCAGATCCTCAAGGTCAATTCTGCTGAGAGCAATATCACAAAACGCAGTCATGGAATAATTGATAAATGTAATAACGTGTGGCAGACAGCTTTGTATGACTTTGCTCCTGAATTCTGAGGAGCGTTTCCTACAAACAAGAAAAATGCGTGCATATGTATACAAGACAAAAGCCAGGGGCAGAAAGACTGTGCTTACGGTTACTAACATGCCAACAAGGTTATTAATCACAGTGGAGACACATGACAGTTTTACAACAGGCCAGTTGGCACAGAATATCCTTGGTATCTTATTGCCACACAGTGGAAGTCTGGTGGTTGGATAAACACAGGCTGCAACAGAAAAGGCTGGAACGATCCACGCAAAGGCGACCAGCTTAGAGACCAGCTTGGAAGTTACTTTGTTGTGGTAATGTAGAGGGTGACACACAGCTACATACCGATCATATGCCATAATGCCTAAGAGGGTGAGCTCATAGGATGCATAGGTGTAAATGACATAGATCTGAAATAAACAAGCTAATCGTGGGATCAAATGAGTGTCAGACAGAAGGTCTTTGAAAAATCTGAAGAAGAAGCCAGCGGAGCCCCACAGAGAGTTAATAGAAAGACACATAATGAAAATATACATGGGCTCATGTAAAGTTTTCTCTCGTGATATTACCAATATTATGACAAGATTAGCTGAGATAATTAAAGCATACAACAGCAAACACAAGACAAATGTTGGGTAGCGGTAGTTGCCTATGTTAACGAACATGGTGAGGTTAAAATAAGGTGGACGAGTAGTGTTTTCCATTTACCCCATAGACAGTAGAAGAGATAACTTCATGAATAAAGACAATTCTATTTGTGGATCCTGTTAACAGTTATGTGTTAACATGAATTGAGGCAGTGACAGGTATTTGGAGAGCAAGAGAGAGAGCAGAGATTTCCACAGAGACAAATGATACAAGAGGATAACAAGTAAGTAAGAAACATGCAATCATTACAAGACATCAACAACATCAACAATAAGCCTTGTTAGAATCTCAGTTATATTTACTGTCAGTGGGTTTTACCACTCCGACATGCTCCTCATGTCATCTGTTTGTGGTCTGTGGTGGGTCAGGTAACCCCTGTAGTTTAATAGGAGGAGCTGAAAGCCTCTTTAACTTGTCACACACAATTATGTCATCGCAGTCATCACTCCATGGAATCTAAGATAGAGAACCTCAATGTGCAAAACACAAACGCAAATGCAGATAAAATATCAATTACAATATCAGGTCAAAGTTGAAGTCACATGTTGACAAGTGACTATATTCCACCTGTGCTAGAAATCAGACATTGTACAGTTGAGGGAGTGTATTGCCAAAGGAAAAGGCTATTTAACAGCAACGTAAAGTGCCAAAAATGTTAAAAACAGCATACACTTTAATTGATATATGTATTTTAGGTAGGACTTTCGGCTAAAATATGTCTTGCATCTATGTCTTGTAAGGTTTCAGCAGTACAAAGCGCTGCTTTCTGCCAGCGCTGCTCACTGCTTCTCTACAGTGGTTGTGAGATGACGGTCATCTAATGCAGGTAACACACTGATGAGGGATAATTACCTCATATAACCCCACATCAAAAGACCCGGGCTATCACTTTAAGACTGAATGAAGTCTGGTCACTAACCTCAGAGTTTTGTGAGAAACATTGACCGCACAAGTTGAAAACCTGAAGCTGCCATGAAGAGGGTCATGCTGGTGGCTGCACTAGTGAGGGAGTTGTGTGAATACTTGACCCGAGGGAGACAACATATTTCTTGGGTTTTCTGCCTAAATATCTGAACATGCAGTAATATCAGCTTGTTGTGACTACAGCGTTATTAAACTTTTTTATGATTGTGTTGGCACTGGATACAATTGCTTAAAGATATAATATGTAACATTCATTCCACATTAAAATGTCCACAAACTTTCAGACCTTTGTGATATATTTTGTTGAGTTGTGTATTTTCATGTTCCAACCCAGAGAAATCCATCATTTCATTCAAGATAATGGTGCGTTACATTTGGTCGCCTGTCGCTATAACTAAACTTCAATACTTTACTTTGTCTTTGAACCTAATTTCTACCTGAGTCACGTCAGACAGATTTTCCCCGACGATGGTGGTTGTTTAACAATGAAGACAACACCTCCAATGATCCCATGGTACTTCTAGCCATAATCAAACTAGTTATTCAACTCTGCGCAGAGCTGACGTATAACCAATCAAACCAATGTAAATGATGGTGATTCACTCTTTCCTATCTCCCTATGCAGAGGGGCGCCCCCAGTTATTTGAAATAGGGGGGCCGAAAGGGGCTTTTTCATTTATTTATTTACTGTAAATAAATAGTGCCTAATTTTTAAAATTACATTGGAGCATATTACGCATACAGTATGCAACTCATTAGGGGAAGGGGGGGGACTCGCGAAGGAGGCGGAGCACTTGCTATGTGGGGGCTGTTATTCATGAGTACATCAGGGGGTCATGGTACAAAGCAAACAATGCTATTAATTCCACATTCACACATAGAACTCAGTCATAATTCCCATTTCTCTTCCTCATTCACAGAGATTCACTGTCAGTCCTTGTTACTAAAGTAACCCCACTTGGAGTCAGGCTGTGTACTCATGTATAATACTTGAATAACTCATGTACCAGCGTTACTTGTACAGTATTTTCACCATTTTTAGCCATCATTTATTGTTCAGACACAGTCAGTTTTCTACTTGTTTTTATGTCCCTAGATTGCCGAAGGAGTTAAGTGAATGCTTGCACAAGAATAACAAGTGTGCTTCCCTTTGTGATTTATGCCGGGGGAGATGCTGTACTTCATCAGTGTCATTACCCTGAAAGAAATGGTCCAGAAGCATTCAATAAATTCTCCGTAATTATACCAGAACTACTCTTTTAAACATAAAGGGCTCTATTTTCCTGGTCCCATTGTCTTTGAACTTCACTCTGGCTGTCTTTTAGGAAACAAAGCCTTAAAATTTGTGTTCAGAATAGACATCAAACAGATGAAACCAGGTCAGTTTCTAAAACAGAAACACCACATGCTATCAGAAAGATTAGAATAAAAAACATGTGATACAGCAGAATTCAAATGTATTTAATTATTAATGCGTTCTTAACAAAGTTGACACAACTCCTATTTTTTACATGCAAAGTGACACAATCTACCAATGCAAAAAGTGTCCCAAAGTGAACCTCATGAAATGAATAATCCTAAGAATACATACTGACAAAAAATATATCGTAATGATCAACTTGAAAACTCTTGAAGCTCACTGTTTTCACATGTCATATCTTGCTGTCTCTTTTCACAATAACAAAGTTTATTTCAGGTCATTTTCATTAATTACAGCAATTTGTTTTTTATTCTGTTTTTCCCAGTGACTCTTATTTTACATAATAATGCAACTTTTTATTATAAACTCTTGGTCCGTCGTTCTAGATTGCCAGAATTTTTTTTTTAAACAATGAATACAGTGGGAGTTATTGGAGATTCTTTAAATTCATCGACAGGGAAAAAAATATAATGATATAATTGGCAAAATACATCTCTACAAATGTAGTTATTTCAAATCAAATCAAATCAAATCAAATTTTATTTGTATAGCCCAAATTCACAAATCACAGTTTGCCTTATTTACTTTACAAAGTTAATTTTAGCACAAACATTCATCCCCTTCACTATGAAATGCATCACTACCTCAGCCATGTGTATAAATGAGAGATTTTATAGTAATGATGAATGAATTCTAGATAAGACCATTTACTTACAGAAACAGCACAGGCTAATTATGTTACTGTAATTATTTCTAATGCTTCATTTGTTTGTCAGATTTTGAGCATAATAACATTCTTAAAATAAGTTTTCTGATTTCTGGTAGCTTCAGGCCGTACACGAGAGGATTCACAATGGGAGGAATCACAACAAACTCGAGTGACAAAATAACAGCTAGGAATGGATTCAGATCCTCAATATCATTTCTGCTGAGAGCAACATCACAAAACAAAGTGATGGAATAATTGACAAATGTAATAACGTGTGGCAGACAGCTTTGTATGACTTTGCCCCTGAATTCTGAGGAGCGTTTCCTACAGACAAGATAAATGCGTGCATATGTATACAAGACAAAAGCCAGTGGCAGAAAGATTGTGCTTATGGCCACTAACATGCCAACAACATTATTAATCACAGTGGAGACACATGACAGTTTTACAACAGGCCAGTTGGCACAGAATATCTTTGGTATCTTATTGCCACACAGTGGAAGTCTGGAGGCCAGATAAACACAGGCTGCAACAGAAAAGGCTGGAACGATCCACGCAAAGGCGACCAGCTTAGAGACCAGCTTGGAAGTTACTTTGTTGTGGTAATGTAGAGGGTGACACACAGCTACATACCGGTCATAAGCCATAATGCCTAAGAGGGTGAGCTCATAGGATGCATAGGTGTAAATGACATAGATCTGAAATAAACAAGCTGATCGTGGGATCAAATGAGTGTCAGACAGAAGGTCTTTGAAAAATCTGAAGAAGAAGCCAGCAGAGCCCCACAGAGAGTTAATAGAAAGACACATAATGAAAATATACATGGGCTCATGCAAAGTTTTCTCTCGTGATATTACCAATATTATGACAAGATTAGCTGAGATAATTAAAGCATGCAACAGCAAACACAAGACAAATGTTGGGTAGCGGTAGTTGCCTATGTTAATAAACATGGTGAGGTTAAAATAAGGTGGACGAGTAGTGTTTTCCATTTACCTCATAGACAGTAGAAGAGATAACTTCATGAATAAAGACAATTCTATTTGTGGATCCTGTTAACAGTTATGTGTTAACATGAATTGAGGCAGTGACAGGTATTTGGAGAGCAAGAGAGAGAGCAGAGATTTCCACAGAGACAAATGATACAAGAGGATAACAAGTAAGTAAGAAACATGCAATCATTACAAGACATCAACAACATCAACAATAAGCCTTGTTAGAATCTCAGTCATATTTACTGTCAGTCGGTTTTACCACTCCAACATGCTCCTTATGTCGTCTGTTTGTGGTCTGTGGTGGGGCAGGTAACCCCTGTAGTTTAACAGGATGAGCTGAAAGCCTCTTTAACTTGTCACACGCAATTATGTCATCACAGTCATCACTCCATGGAATCTAGGATAGAGAACTTCAATGTGCAAAACACAAACGCAAATGCAGACAAATTATCAATTACAATATCAGGTCAAAGTTGAAGTCACATGTTGGCAAGTGACTATATTCCACCTGTGCTAGAAATACGGACATTGTACAGTTGAGGGAGTGTATTGCAAAAGGAAAAGGCTGTTTAACAGCAACGTAAAGTGCCAAAAATGTTAAAAACTTAGTATACACTTTAACTGATATATGTATTTTAGGTAGGATTTTAGGCTAAAATATGTCTTGCTGCTGGTACGGTTTCAGCAGTGCAAAGGCGTGCCTACGGGCGCTGCTTCTCCACGGTGGCTTCTAGATGACGGTCATCTACTGCAGGTAACACTCCTACGAGGGATAATTACCTCATATAATCCCACATCAAAAGACCCGGGCTGTCACTTTAAGACTGAATGAAGTCTGGTCACTAACCTCAACTACAATTCTGAGTTTTGTGGAAAAACATGCTCCTTCAAGGCCCAAATCTTGAATTAAAACTATTGAGAATTATGTTAAAATTCTGTTATGGTATAACTCAAAGTTGATCTTACTGTTCTACCTACTACCGACTGGTGGTTTCTGGGTTTTAATAAATGCTAGTTATGTACTAATCATGATAAAAGGTTGATCACAATGATTTAATTAGAATCATATCTCTTGACGGACACAGTCAAACCCTGTTTTGCAGTCAGAAAATGAGTTTCAGATGTTGTTAGCTGATACAACAATCACTGTGTATGTAAAGTTGAGTCAAAATAAACTGAAGTGCCACTGTTCATCGTGATGAACACGTCACTCAATCTAAAAGTGTGGCCTCTTGATGTGTTTTTAATCGTTCTGGACAACAGTAAAACTCTGACACAGAATAATACCTATCAGAACATAGTTATACAGTTATACAATACTTATCTGTATTCTTGTCATGGGATTTGCATAATATTTTGCCAACCTATTGCCAAGAGTGTAGCAAGTAAAGTGTTGGGAAAGTGCAGTGTGGTTCAGACATGATGTCTGATACTAGCCTGGGAATGAGATGAATCTGAGCTCAGGCCAATCACAGCCATTTATTTATGATGGTGCAGGTTGATATGATTGACAGAGGATCATCACCGGACAGATTTCAAAAGTCACACTGTACTTGCTGCTCTGATTGGTTGTAGAATCCAAAAAAAACACGGGACGAGATGTTGCACTGTCCCTTGTGCCTATATGTGGTGAGCACTTATTCGATAAGAGTTGTCGTTGGGAGTGGTATACAATCAAGTGGTGCGGGGGGAACACATCTTCAGTAATGTGCCCTTGCATCACTGGCTGTTTCGGCCTTTTAACACTATACACCCTCCGAAAGGGTGGCCGGCTGCTGGATGATCAGCCCTCAGCTTGTGTCCTGTGCTCAACTGCCTTCAAAGTTCACCCTTAAGTGGTACTTGGGGCCCAGCACGGGTCGTTCCGCTAGAGCCAAATCCACTGGCAGCTTCTTTCAGCTGCCTCTGAGACTGCTCTGATGGTCTTCCGCAGGGCCTGACCATGGCTTCCGAGGTCTTTCAGCAGTCTGATGGTAGAGGATGCCACAAATCCTCTGCATCCCACTTCAACTGGATAGACTTTGGTGTTCCAGCCGCATTGCTTCGCTTCTGCTGCTAGTTCTGCTGCTAGTTCTGCATAGCGCAGCTTCTTACGCTCATAGGCCTCTTCAACCGAGTTCTCCCGTGGAACTGTGAGCTCTATGAGGTTAGCAGCCTTTAGTGAAGGGGACCAGAGTACCAAGTCTGGCCTGAGGTTGGTGGAGGCGATCTCTGGTGGGAAAATTAGTTTCTGGACGATGTCTGCCAGCATCTTCCAGTCCAGGGCCATGCCTAAGTGTCCTTCTTCCGGCCTGAGGGAAGGACATTTTGGTGTTTTCTGTCCTTTGACAAACTTTGCTGCCTTCAAGGGGTTGGTTGCTCTTGGTGGCAAGGAGTTGGTCTCGCTCCGCTTGCTTTCCAGAGCTGCTGCCAGGCTCTTGAGGACCTGATTGTACCGCCAGGTGTATCTCACTTGCGCAAGGCAGGTCTTGCAGCCTATCATGATGTGTTTGAGGGTAGCTGGGGTTGGGCAGGGGACACAGGTTGGGTCATCGCCATACCACTGATGGAGATTATTTGGTGATGGAAGCACGTCATCCGTCACTCTGATGATAAAACTGATCTTGCTTGCTGCCATTTCCCATAGTTCCATCCAGCTGATCTTCCTTCTCTCCACACCTTCCCACTGCATCCATTGTCCCTGTTTAACATGAGAGGACGCTTGTGGAAACAGGTTTGAGTTGAGAGACGTGGAATGTGGGGTAGACCCGGAGAGATTGCAGGGAACCTAAACGAACCGCTGCCAGATTGATGACCCTTTCAATCTAGATGGGGCAATGTAGCGTCGAGCCAGTTTGCGGGAATGTACCTGGAGAGGCAAGTCCCAAGAGGAAAGCCAAACCTTCTGTCCGGGTTGGTATTGTGGAGCAAGAGACGCGCAGGTCTGACAGACATCGGTTGCAGTGGGAGGAGCAAGTCAAGGCAGCATGTGTGGCTTGCCAGACCTCCTTACAACAGGTTACATAGGTTTGAATAGAGGGGAAGGCTAACTCCCCTTCCTGTGTGTGAAACAGAGGGGGTTGAAAACCTGAAGCTGCCATGAAGAAGGTCATGCAGGAGGCTGCACTAGTGAGGGAGTTGTGTGAATACTTGACCCAGGGGAGACAATATATTTATTGGGTTTTCTGCCTAAATATCTGATCGTGCAGTAATATCAGCTTGTTGTGACTACAGCATTATTAAACTTTTTTATGATTGTGTTGGCACTGGCTATAATTGGTTAAAGATATAATATGTAACATTCATTCCACATTAAAATGTCCACAAACGTTGAAACCTTTGTGATATATTTTGTTGAGTTGTGTACTTACATGTTCCAACCCAGAGAAATCCATCATTTCATTCAGGATAATGGTGCGTTACATTTGGTCGCCTGTCGCTCATGCTAAACTTTAATACATGACTTTGTCTTTGAACCTAATTTCTACCTGAGTCACGTCAGACAGATTTTCCCCGACGATGGTGGTTGTTTAACAACCAAGACAACTCCTCCAATGATCCCATGGTACTTCTCGCCATAATCAAACTAATTATTCGACTCTGCGCAGAGCTGACGTATAACCAATCCAACCAATGTAAATGACAGTGATTCACTCTTTCCTATCTCCCTATGCAGAGGGGCACCCCCAGTTATTTGAAATAGGGGGGCCAAAAGGGGCTTTTTCATTTATTTATTTACTGTAAATCTATAGTGCCTAATGTTTTAAATCAGTATGGAGCATATTACGCATACAGTATGCAACTCATTAGGGGAAGGGGGGGGGGACTTGTGAAGGAGGCGGAGCACTCGCTTTGTGGGGGCCGTTATTCATGAGTACATCAGGGGGTCATGGTACAAAGCAAACAATGCTATTAATTCCACATTCACGCATAGAACACAATCATAATTCCCATTTCTCTTCCTCATTCACAGAGATTCACTGTCAGTCCTTGTTACTAAAGTAACCCCACTTGGAGTCAGGCTGTGTACTCATGTATAATACTTGAATAACTCATGTACCAGCGTTACTTGTACAGTGTTTTCACCATTTTTAGCCATCATTTATTGTTCAGACACAGTCAGTTTTCTACTTGCTTTTATGTCCCTAGATTGCCGAAGGAGTTAAGTGAATGCTTGCACAAGAGTAGCAAGTGTGCTTCCCTTTGTAATTTATGCCGGGGGAGATGCTGTACTTCATCAGTGTCATTACCCTGAAAGAAATGGCCCATAAGAATTCAATAAATTCTCCGTTATTATACCAGAACTACTCTATTAAACATAAAGGGCTCTATTTTCCTGGTCCCATTGTCTTTGAACTTCACTCTGGCTGTCTTTTAGGAAGCAAAGCCTTAAACTTTGTGTTCAGAATAGACATCAAACAGATGAAACCAGGTCAGTTTCTAAAACAGAAACACCACATGCTATCAGAAAGATTAGAATAAAAAATATGTGATACAGCAGAATTCAAATTTATTTAATTATTAATGCATTCTTAACAAAGTTGACACAACTCTTATTTTTTGCATGCAAAGTGACACAATCTACCAAAGCAAAAAATGTCCAAAAGTGAACCTCATGAAATGAATAATCCTAAGAATACATACTGACAAAAAATGTATCGTAATGATCAACTTGAAAACTCTTGAAGCTCACTGTTTTCACATGTCATATCTTGCTGTCTCTTTTTCACAATAATAGGGTTTATTTCAGGTCATTTTCATTAATTACAGCAGTTTGTTTTTTATTCTGTTTTTCCCAGTGACTTTTATTTTACACAATAATGCAACTTTTTATCATAAACTCTTAGTCAGTCATTCAAGATTGCCAGAAAAATATTCCATTTTTTTTTTTTATGTTTTCCAACAATGAATACAGTGGGAGTTATTGGAGTTTTTTGAAATTCATCGACATGAAAAAAAATTCAACGATATCATTGTTAAAATACATCTCTACAAATTTAGTTATTTACAAAGTAAATGTTTGCACGAACATTCATCCCCTTCGCTATGAAATGCATCACTACCTCAGCCATGTGTGTAAATAAGAGAGATTTTATAGTAATGATGAATGAACTCTAGATAAGACCACTTACTTACAGAAACAGCACAGGCTAATTATGTTACTGTGATTATTTCTAATGCTTCATTTGTTTGTCAGATTTTGAGCATAATAACAATCTTAAAATAAGTTTTCTGATTTCTGGTAGCTTCAGGCCGTACACGAGAGGATTCACAATGGGAGGAATCACAACAAACTCGAGTGACAAAATAACAGCTAGGAATGGATTCAGATCCTCAAGCTCAATTCTGCTGAGAGCAACATCACAAAACGCAGTGATGGAATAATTGACAAATGTAATAACGTGTGGCAGACAGCTTTGTATGACTTTGCTCCTGAATTCTGAGGAGCGTTTCCTACAAACAAGAAAAATGCGTGCATATGTATACAAGACAAAAGCCAGGGGCAGAAAGACTGTGCTTACGGACAATAACATGCCAACAAGGTTATTAATCACAGTGGAGACACATGAAAGTTTTACAACAGGCCAGTTGGCACAGAATATCCTTGGTATCTTATTGCCACACAGTGGAAGTCTGGTGGTTGGATAAACACAGGCTGCAACAGAAAAGGCTGGAACGATCCATGCAAAGGCGACCAGCTTAGAGACCAGCTTGGAAGTTACTTTGTTGTGGTAATGTAGAGGTTGACACACAGCAACATACCGATCATATGCCATAATGCCTAAGAGGGTGAACTCATAGGATGCATAGGTGTAAATGACATAGATCTGAAATAAACAAGCTGATCGTGGGATCAAATGAGTGTCAGACAGAAGGTCTTTGAAAAATCTGAAGAAGAAGCCAGCAGAGCCCCACAGAGAGTTAATAGAAAGACACATAATGAAAATATACATGGGCTCATGTAAAGTTTTCTCTCGTGATATTACCAATATTATGACAAGATTAGCTGAGATAATTAAAGCATACAACAGCAAACACAAGACAAATGTTGGGTAGCGGTAGTTGCCTATGTTAATAAACATGGTGAGGTTAAAATATGGTGGATAAGTAGTGTTTTCCATTTACCCCATAGACAGTCGAAGAGATAACTTCATGAATAAAGACAATTCTATTTGTGCATCCTGTTAACAGATATGTGTTAACATGAATTGAGGCAGTGACATTTATTTGGAGAGCAAGAGAGAGAGCAGAGATTTCCACAGAGACAAATGATACAAGAGGATTACAAGTAAGTAAGAAACATGCAATCATTACAAGACATCGACAACATCAACAATAAGCCTTGTTAGAATCTCAGTTATATTTACTGTCAGTGGGTTTTACCACTCTGTCGTGCTCCTCATGTCGTCTGTTTGTGGTCTGTGGTGGGGCAGGTAACCCCTGTAGTTTAACAGGATGAGCTGAAAGCCTCTTTAACTTGTCACACACAATTATGTCATCACAGTCATCACTCCATGGAATCTAAGATAGAGAACCTCAATGTGCAAAACACAAACGCAAATGCAGATAAATTATCAATGACAACATCAGGCCAAAGTTGAAGTCACATGTTGACAAGTGACTGTATTCCGCCTGTGCTACAAATACGGACAATGTACAGTTGAGAGAGTGTTCTGCCAAAGGAATAGGCTGTTTAAAGGAATAGTTCACTCGAGAACAAAATTCAGTCATTATCGACTCACCCTCATGCTGATGAGAAGTCTGGTGTAGTTTCTTATTCCTCACAGTGCAGCTGGAGACCTGCGGGGGTACCCTCCTGCAGCAAAAATCCATATAACGGGCGTCAATGTGCCCGAGAGGAAAAGTTCCATAAACACTGTATCCGCGGGGTCTGAAAAAAGTCTTAGAAAGTATTAAATCCAATCATTTGAATTTGAGGCCTTAAAATGTCTAAAATTCTCCTAAAAACTCATAAAAGGTCTTAAATACGATTTTGAAAGGTCTTAAAAATCTATTAACGTCACTTTCATTTAAAACATGCATAATCTTCAGTCTCGCTTTTAAATGTTTCGATTTTTGAGGACGCTATAACGTAACTACAAAATGGAACTAATGTAGGCTACCTGTGCTGCCCGGTCAGAATTCATCGAGCACCACCAGCTAGCGTGCTGTGCGCGCTCAGCGATGTGTTGTTATAGCTTAGCATAGCAGCAGAGAAAACTTAACGAAAGCCCATGGCAAAGCCAAATTACTTGCATAAGATGGGTAAGTGCAAGTTCAACGATTTGTGGCTCCAGAACGATCAATTTAATGCATGGTTGAAGCCGGTGGATGGAAACATATATGAAGCACACTGCACTTTCTGCAAGAAAACTTTTAAACTTGGAACAGCCAGTATTGTTCCACATCAGGATCTGGAGCATCGAGGTCCAGCACGACCCAGTCTGCTGCAACTCCAGTCGACCTCCGGACAGCATTTGGGTCCACACCCACACTAAAAGCAGAGGTGCTATGGACTTTTCACATGGTAACTAGTCATATACTGGTAATGTGAACACTGATGAGCTGTTCCAGACCATGTTCCCGGATTCTGAGATAGCAAAAACTTTTAAGTGTGGAAAAGACAAGACTGCGTACATTGCGCGATTTGGATTAGCCGATTTCATCAAGAAAGACCTCATCTCCAAAGTTAAGGGTCCGTTTGTGCTGATGTTCTACAAGGCAAAATAAGCAGAGCTCAAAAACATTGTGGAGGAGATTGCAGCCAGGGGACAAGAGCTCAGATAATGTAGAGTAGTTCTTGTGTGCACACGCGCACACACACACACACACACACACACACACACACACACAATGGCCGTTGGCTGTAGAATTTACCAATATTTTTTTTATTCTGAGTTCCAAACAAATATTAGTTCACAACAGAGAGACTTCTGGTGTTTTAAGTTAGGTTAAGCATTTTGTATTCCAATGCGAAAGAGCTGTGAATAAATTCATATACTTTGCAAGTAATTCCGGGCCTCCAATTTTCCTTAATGTCTTTTGTACTTTTTTGCCAGTATCGACGTGAAATGGGTCTTAAATTGTATTCATTATTGTCCTAAAAAAGTCTTAAAAAGTCTTAAATTTGACTTGTTGAAACCTGCAGAGACCCGGATAAAACTACACAGAAACTTTGTAATATTCCTCCATACTGCTCGTCCGCTGCAATCCAAGTGGCCTGAAGTGGCGACATCCAGAGTTTACTTGAAATTACGTCATTTAGTAAATTTTTATAGCCTAAACAGTCACTATACTATATTTGCTCCCACGTGCACGCAAGTCTCGCTCACAGCGGTTGCTCTACGGAAGCCGCGCCAGACAAGATCAACAGAACTCGTGATAGATACGCACCGGTATTTACATCCTGCTGTGAGTTTCAAAGTTTCAAATCACTAGTGCAGGCAGATCCCTCTTGTGTTTGTGTGTCGCTCGTCGCTCACAGCTGGATGTAAATGCCGGTGTGTATCTATCGCGAGTCTGGTTGATCTTGTCCGGCGTGGCTTCCGTAGTGCAAACGCTCTGAGGGAGACTTGCGTGCACGCGGGAGCGTGCCTCCAGCAAATATATATCCTTGTTACTAAAGTAAACCCACTTGGAGTCAGGCTGTGTACTTAAATATAATACCTGAGTAACTGATGTACCAGCATTACTTGTACAGTGTTTTCACCATTTGTAGTCATCATTTATTGTTCAGACACAGTCAGTTTTCTACTTGCTTTTATGTCCCTAGATTGCCAAAGGAGTTAAGTGAATGCTTGCACAAGAGTAGCAAGTCTGCTTCCCTTTGTAATTTATGCAGGGGGAGATGCTGTACTTCATCAGTGTCATTACCCTGAAAGAAATGGTCCAGAAGCATTCAATAAATTCTCTGTAATTATACCAGAACTACTCTATTAAACATAAAGGGCTCTATTTTCCTGTTCCCATTGTCTTTGAACTTCACTCTGGCTGTCTTTTAGGAAAGCCTTAAAATTTGTGTTCAGAATAGGCATCACACAGATGAAACCAGGTCAGTTTCTAAAACAGAAACACCACATGCTATCAGAAAGATTAGAATAAAAAATATGTGATACAGCAGAATTCAAATTTATTTAATTATTAATGCGTTCTTAACAAAGTTGACACAACTCTTATTCTTTGCATGCAAAGTGACACAATCTACCAATGCAAAAAATGTCCCAAAGTGAACCTCATGAAATGAATAATCCTAAGAATACATACTGACAAAAAATGCATCGTAATGATCAACTTGAAAACTCTTGAAGCTCACTGTTTTCACATGTCATATCTTGCTGTCTCTTTTTCACAATAACAGGGTTTATTTCATTTGTTTTTTATTCTGTTTTTCCCAGTGACTTTTATTTTACACAATAATGCAACTTTTTATCATAAACTCTTAGTCAGTCATTCAAGATTGCCAGAAAAATATTGCAGTTTTTTTTTTAATGTTTTCCAACAATGAATACAGTGGAGTTATTGGAGTTTTTTGAAATTCATCGACATGAAAAAAAATTCAACGATATCATTGTTAAAATACATCTCTACAAATTTAGTTATTTACAAAGTAAATGTTTGCACGAACATTCATCCCCTTCGCTATGAAATGCATCACTACCTCAGCCATGTGTGTAAATAAGAGAGATTTTATAGTAATGATGAATGAACTCTAGATAAGACCACTTACTTACAGAAACAGCAGAGGCTAATTATGTTACTGTAATTATTTCTAATGCTTCATTTGTTTGTCAGATTTTGAGCATGATAACATTCTTAAAATAAGTTTTCTGATTTCTGGTAGCTTCAGGCCGTACACGAGAGGATTCACAATGGGAGGAATCACAACAAACTCGAGTGACAAAATAACAGCTAGGAATGGATTCAGATCCTCAAGCTCAATTCTGCTGAGAGCAATATCACAAAACACAGTGATGGAATAATTGACAAATGTAATAACGTGTGGCAGACAGCTTTGTATGACTTTGCCCCTGAATTCTGAAGAGCGTTTCCTACAGACAAGATAAATGCGTGCATATGTATACAAGACAAAAGCCAGGGGCAGAAAGATTGTACTTATGGACACTAACATGCCAAGAAGGTTATTAATCACAGTGGAGACACATGACAGTTTTACAACAGACCAGTTGGCACAGAATATCCTTGGTATCTTATTGCCACACAGTGGAAGTCTGGTGGTTGGATAAAGACAGGCTGCAACAGAAAAGGCTGGAATGATCCATGCAAAGGCGACCAGCTTAGAGACCAGCTTGGAAGTTACTTTGTTGTGGTAATGTAGAGGTTGACACACAGCAACATACCGATCATATGCCATAATGCCTAAGAGGGTGAACTCATAGGATGCATAGGTGTAAATGACATAGATCTGAAATAAACAAGCTGATCGTGGGATCAAATGAGTGTCAGACAGAAGGTCTTTGAAAAATCTGAAGAAGAAGCCAGCAGAGCCCCACAGAGAGTTAATAGAAAGACACATAATGAAAATATACATGGGCTCATGTAAAGTTTTCTCTCGTGATATTACCAATATTATGACAAGATTAGCTGAGATAATTAAAGCATGCAACAGCAAACACAAGACAAATGTTGGGTAGCGGTAGTTGCCTATGTTAATAAACATGGTGAGGTTAAAATAAGGTGGATAAGTAGTGTTTTCCATTTACCCCATAGACAGTAGAAGAGATAACTTCATGAATAAAGACAATTCTATTTGTGGACCCTGTTAACAGTTATGTGTTAACATGAATTGAGGCAGTGACAGGTATTTGGAGAGCAAGAGAGAGAGCAGAGATTTCCACAGAGACAAATGATACAAGAGGATTACAAGTAAGTAAGAAACATGCAATCATTACAAGACATCAACAACATCAGCAATAAGCCTTGTTAGAATGTCAGTTATATTTACTGTCAGTCGGTTTTACCACTCCAACATGCTCCTCATGTCATCTGTTTGTGGTCTGTGGTGGGGCAGGTAACCCCTGTAGTTTAACAGGAGGAGCTGAAAGCCTCTTTAACTTGTCACAGACAATTATGTCATCACAGTCATCACTCTATGGAATCTAGGATAGAGAACTTCAATGTGCAAAACACAAACGCAAATGCAGATAAAATATCAATGACAACATCAGGCTAAAGTTGAAGTCACATGTTGACAAGTGACTATATTCCACCTGTGCTAGAAATAAGGATATTGTACAGTTGAGGGAGTGTATTGCCAAAGGAAAAGGCTGTTTAACAGCAACGTAAAGTGCCAAAAATGTTCAAAACATAGTATACACTTTAACTGATTTTGGGTAGGACTTTAGGCTAAAATATGTCTTGCTGTTGGTTCGGTTTCAGCAGTACAAAGCCGTGCCTACTGCTGGCGCTACTTCTCCATGGCGGCAGCGAGATGACAGTCATCTACTGCAGGTAACACACTGAAGAAGGATAATAACCTCATATAATCTCACATCAAAAGACCCAGGCTGTCACTTTAAGTTTTAAGTTTTGTCAAAATCATTGACCGCACATGCTACTTCAAGGCCCAGATCTTGGATTACAACTATTGAGAATTATTGTAGGATTTGAAGCATTGGAAGTGTTAAAATTCTGTTATGGTATAACCCAAAGTTGATGTTACTGTTCTACCTACTACCGACTGGTGGTTTATAGATGTTAATCGATGCTAGTTATAAACTAATCATGATGAAAGGTTGATCACAGTGATTTAATTATTATTGTATCTCTTGACGGACACAGTCAAACCCTTTTAATCATAAAATATGTTTCAGACGTTGTTATCTGATACAACAATGACTTAATTTGACTGCAGCAGGTCTGTGTATGTAGATTTGAGTCAAAATAAACTGAAGTGCCACTGTTCATGGTGATGGTCATGGTTCAATCTTAAAGTGTGGCCTCCTGATGTGTAGTGTTGGACAACAGTAAAACTCTGACACAGAATAATACCTATCAGAACATAGTTATACAGCCATACAATACTTATCTGTATTCTTGTCATGGGATTTGCATAATATTTTGCCAACCTATTGCCAAGAGTGTAGCAAGTCAAAGTGTTGAGAAAGTGCAGTGTGGTTCAGACATGATGTCTGATCCTAGCCTGGGAATCAGATGAATCTGAGCTCAGGCCAACCACAACCATTTATTTATTATGGTGCAGGTTGATATGATTGACAGAGGATCATCACCAGACAGATTTCAAAAGTCACATGTGCTTGCTGCTCTGATTGGTTGTAGATCTATTTAAATTGCGCCCAGTCCGTGGGTCTGTCCAGGTTACGAAACTTGGATCAAACTGTCAAACCAAGCAGTGCTGATAAAATGTGAATCAACATTCATTTACTGCATTTGTGATGTTTTCACTAACCCATTTTAATGTATTTCATAGCTGTAACTGGAGAAAGTTTGTGACCAGATTATTATTTATTTTCTGCTTGAAATCAAACCGAGAACCGCCCCAACTTGCTTGTGCCACTCAACACTATGTCACCCAGTTTCTTGCTCTAATCGGTTGTAGGTCTGTCCAATTGCATTCAGAGGCATTTTGGTCTGTTCCCATTTTCCCTTTGGTAATCAACAATTAATTGAGATGAACCAGAAAAACGTGTTTTCGCAAACACAAACTAGTTTGTTGATGCCACGCTAGTCTCACTAAAAACTTTGTATTTCACTCAGATGGTTTGATTTTTCATGATGTAGCAGTGCACACTTCGCAGAGCTCCCTGACCGTAGCAGGCCTTGTATGTTTGTGCACTGAAAGTGATAGTCTGTCTTGAAAGACTGTTTGGATGGTTTTATGAGAAGATTTCTGCTGGAAAGTCTTTGGGAAGTCACATAATATGGTATGAAGATGCACGAAAACAATTTCACAGCATGTTGTGTAGTTGAATGAATCTGGCACATGACCTTCAACGTGGGCAACAGGGTGTTTGTGTCCTGGAGGATTTTTTATTTTATTTTTAGACTTAGTGAATTTATTGTTTTTTGGTATTTAAAGGAATATTTTAGTTTTCAGTCACTACTTGGTTAGGTTTAGGAAAAGACCATGGTTTGGATTGAAGTAGTAAGCGAATGTTCGCTTTTGATTTCACATGAGACACAAAGAGCGATGACCGAATAAAATATAAATCAGCTCTGTTTGAAGTTACAAATGACAAGACAATGCCAGCCGACGAGAACATGCATCAGGCACACAACATTCTGTGTGATGCAGGATGTCGTCGGTGAAATACCAAGATTTGGGGAGTCCTGATACTGACAGGCTTCAAATACTGATAAATGAACCTTGTGTAGGCAAACCAGCTCCGAGGTTTCAGCATAATTTTGACTCAGGTCAATACTTTAGATGAATGTGTGTGTTTGTACATGAACCTACAGTGGTGTGCTTGTCACTCATCTAATAACACATACACGCTCATGGAAATATACCAAGATGGAATAAAACAAACAAAATCCGATTGATTTAGCCTCAAGTTTCAAATATAAATGATGAGTTATTATCAAATAATTCCTTAAACTTGGAGACCTCATAACAAGGAACTGTTGCAGCCTCATGCAAGTAACTTGGACAATAACTTCTGTACACCTCTGAGTATCATTCTGAGTGACTCGGAGGGTTAAGAGGAAAAAACAGTCTATTATTAAACACCTGATGTAATTTTTGTTTGTCTTTAAGACCTTAATACACTCTTCAAAACAACTGGTCACACATACAGGACATCTCCTGAGTGATGTAAGGATACTGTGGTTACTTTCATTAGTCCCTCAGCCCTCCTTAATGCCCACCACTGCCATAGCATCCCTTGATGGAAGGTGTTGAAACAGAGAGCTTGGGGAAAAGTGTCACTGCAGACTGGCGTGAGAGACATTTTAGTGAAAGATAAAAAAAAAAAAAATAATAAAATAAAAAATATGAAAAGACACTGGCTGTGTTTGGCTCAATGCCTCTGATGGAGAGTTTGAGGTATTCAAGACTAATGAGATCCCATGGGACTGGATACGGTGTGCTTTACTTTTCCAAGGGTATTAATGTAGAATAATGATGTTGGAAATGGTCAACAGGTCATTATCTCCATCGTCCCTCGAGGGCAATTAAACAGGCAATGCTTCCGTGGAGGAACCGTCCTTAGTAACCAAACCAAAACAAAGATGTTTTTCAATTCAGCAAACGGTCAAGACAGTGAACAACAAGCGTAACTAACAAAAGTTTTATTCAGTGGTTTGGAAAGACAGAGATGACTGACCTTGCAACACTTGCTTATGAGGAAAAGATGATGTTTTGGTCTAAAATACCTGTTGAAGTCAACATAAACACTGCTGAAAATTAAAGATATCCAGTGGCGTCACACTCAGAAATGTAAAAAAAAAAAAAAAAAATGCGGTAAAATGTACTCAAGTACTGTTCTGAAGTACAATTTTCAGGTACTTTACTTGATTATTTCCACTTTTTGCTACTTTATACTTCCTCTCACTACATTTATTTTGTCAATTTAGGTTACTAGTTACTTTGATTCAGATCATTCAGAGTTTACAGGCCATTCATTGTGATGCGTTACCAATCAGATTGGTAACGCATGAGACAATGCTGCATCAGAGCCAATGTAGCACTTTTTAAATTAGTTTATTTTATCTGCTATCTGAAAAAAAAAACACTGATCCAATAATCGGAATAATCCAGAATATCGGCCAGGGCCGATTATCGGTCTATCCCTAGTTGTGACACATTTTGTAGAAATGTCAATGTGGTGTAGCCTATGATGCGTACAGATGTGAACGTATCAGTGGTTTGCAGAAACGTTAACTGCCGACATTTTATCCTGGTGACTGGGTTTTGAGAAGAGCACATAAAAAATAATTTGTGTGTGAATGCAGCGGTGACATCAGACATAAACTGGTAGGTATAAACTACTCTGGCACCTAGAGTTCATCACACTGCGGACAATGCATGCAAATGGAAAGAGAAAAAAGCAAATTAAGAAAACATCTTCACCAATTTTCCAATACCACCCATGGATATCTGACTTCAGTTACATTATTAGTCACAAACAAGGCAACAACAAGCATCTTCCATTCATTTTTAGTGTCAAATAGAAACGGCTTCTGTTTTCATTACAAATGCTACTTGCCGCACTATTTTTTTTATTTTGCTATTTTTTGCATGTGTTTCCTTTAGCTGCAGTGCGAAACATATCAGGGCCACCATACTTAAGACTTTAGACTGAAATTAATCTACCTAAAAAGCATAAGACATTCCATAAAATGCAATGAAAGTGAGTTGTATGACACCAAAAGACTGTTTGGTCATGACTTGAAATGTGTGTGTGCCCTACAAAGAAAAGAAAGGCTGTGTCACGGTTTGGGGTTTTGGTAAGTCATTTCCTGTTTTATTTTGGAGATTATTTCTTCTTGTGTGGTGTGTTACTTTCCACTTCCTGTCCGCTTCTGTTTTCCCCAACCTGATCTCACAGAAATGCGTGAAATAAGCACGATCTCTTAATAACGCATTGCGTGCTCCTGGCACGCATTGTGTAAGAATTCCGTGTGATCAGCACGCAAACAGCCTTCACTGAAAGTCAATTAGGATCCGTTTCGTGGCAGACACACGCATTGTCAGCTTCAAAGACGACACGCTGTAGGTGTTGTTTCATAGATCCCGGAAGTGCAAATGTAGTTTAATCGATATTCTGAAGAAAGATCTGATTATTAGCCATAGCGTTGTAACCATCCAAGGCAGACTGTGTAACGATAGTATGTGCTTCTGTCGAGTCCAAAATCCCCGTGTAATATCAACTTTATTTTAAGAAAACACGTTTTATTTCCAATGTCATATCACGGAGAAGCACTACATTACCCGTCATCCTCATGTCTATCAGCGACGTGTCTGATTGGTCGAACTTCAAAGACGTCACGCTGTGGGTGTTGTTTCATAAATCCCGGAAGTGCAAATGTAGATTAATCGATATTCTGAAGAAAGATCTGATTATTAGCCATAACATTGTAACCATCCAAGGCAGACTGTGTAACGATAGTATGTGCTTCTGTACGACTTTTAGAACAAAAGTTTCTCCAAAGCAGCCAGCTGCATGAGAGGGTGTAGAGGGCCATATGTCTGACAGCACCTGATTTTTCAGAGCTTTGGAGAAACTTTTGTTCTAAAAGTCGTGCAGGTCTGAATTGTTAATATGTGGTTTGGCGGCCCGGGATGAGCGCGTAGACGTCCGTTCAGTGCCGATCGGACCCACGCTTCTCGAGCGGCGGGGCTTTAGACAGACGCTTTCTGCGGCCTTCTGGAGGCCGCTGTTTCCATGGAGATGGACCGAATCGTTTGAAACTTCGCCTGTGGAGTGGTGACAAGGCTTGGATGAATCCCCCCAAGACCCAACTCTGTGGGCCAATCAGAAAGCCAAGTAGCCTCACGGGGGTCCGATCGCAACGGGACCAAAAGTTTATGATAAGAGGTCGTCTCACGAGCAACATACTGAAATTTCAGGGTCCTATCTCAGGGTCCTATCTCAGGGTCCTATCTCAAAGCGCTTGTGAGATATTAAAAAAGAGCAGTCGTAAAGGTCAAATACCAAGAAAATGGTGACCTTTGACACTTGTGAAGGTCACACGGGCCTGAATCTGCACATAGTGGGTGGCCCGAGCCCCCTGATACACTTATTAAAAATTCAGCCTGATAGGCCAAAGCATCTGTAAGCTATTAAAGAATTGCTGTTGAAACATTTCTCCTTTAATATGAGGTCAGAGAAAGGAGCATTATTTTTGACCCTTCTGAATGTCACAGAGCTCTGAATGTTTGCACACACAATCTACTAGACATTTTGGGACAAATATTAAAAGCTCATCTTCATCTCAGCTTCCTGCATCAAAGTCTAAGTGATTTATTAATTTAACACTAATCAGTGACCTCTGACCCTTGAATTCATAATAATGTTTTTCAGATAAAAAAATAAAATTTCACTCATTGAATTAAAAATTACATTAAATGTGATGTGATGTGATGTGGACCAGAAAGATGCTGGTGAAAATTATGAAAAAAAGAAAAAAAAGAAGTCAAAATTCAAGCCAACTTTCAACTTTCACTTTTATTGTTGAATTTTAACAATATAGCACCATTTCATTCAATTCGACCAATCAGACACGTCACTGATAGACATGAGGATGTAGGGAAACATGCCTAATGCTCTCATGTGGACCTTTGACCTGCTGAGGCCCTGTTGTTTTTTTCATTATTAACACTTTCCATCTGTGTGAGGACGTTATCAAGATGGAGACGCCGGGATGTCTCCCCGTGTTATCTCTTAGGAGGGAGAACAACACTCTCTCGTCATAAAACCACCAGAGGGAATCAGTTTGAATTAATTTACGATGGTAACCCCCTGTACGAACTGTTTTTGACCTAACCAACAGGAACATTCCTTTCACACAGGTCAAACGAAGGAAACATATGAAGCTACTTCTCCTTTAAAACCTCAACCAAAGGAACCGGGATTGTTTGTGATAAAATTGTTTGTGATATAATGTCTTTATAATTGTAATTAGGTAACACGTCTGATGGACCGATCGTGCTATCTGTCCCTCAAACGTGTTCTTCTTCTCCCTACTTTCCAATACACACACTAGAGAAAAGGACGGTGGAAAACCCCCCTTTCTCTACCTCCTCTCTTTGAAGAGATTAACGACACATCTGGTTCAGTGTTATCTTTGGTACATTCCAAACAAATGGTCAGAGTTTCCTCTAGACTTCAGAAGCATTTCTAATTAACAATTAAATCAGAGTCTCACCTGTTTTATTCTTACAATTTGAAATCCAGTAAAATAAGCTCATCAAACCGAACCAATTCCTAAGTTTCTGTGATGAACATGGACTGAGATCCTGCTTAATGCTCACTGGTGTCTGGTGTTTGGTGGAGTCACAGTGCCATCTAGTGGTAAGTTATGGTTAACTGGATTAGACTGTCGGAGATCTTTTTAGTTTTCTAACGTGTTTATAAACTACAATTTAAAAGTCTGTAAAATGTTTTTCTTCACAAGCCTTAAGCTAACACTAGAAGGAACATGTATAAGCGACCAGTTTCATCAGTCCTACGTTGTTTTCAAGTGTATTCTTATGTTCTGATCCAGTGTTGATTTCATTTAAGTGTTCAATGATTTTAATCAGATCATACTGTCTTATTGTTTCACAAAAGTCCATCTACTTTTGCCATGGTAAAGTTCTGAGAAAGGCTAAGCGCGATTTCGAAGCGTTAACTTGATAGTTGGAATTAATCAAGTTTAAAGGTGTGGAATTAAAACATCCACACTAGGAGTGTGGTTAGTACGCCCCTTGGCTCCGCCTGCAAGCCAGGACTATTAAAACCAAGGGACAGAACTCCCTCGCTCTCTCCTCTCTTTTCTTTCTCTTCTTTGCTAAATTTTTCAACACTTTACTTTGCTTCTTTTTGTAACAAGCTCCTAGGTATAAAAATCTCCGTACAATCGACCACGTGCGATAATCTTTAAGAGCTTTTATTTTTGTTAGACGTTAATAGAAGTAAGTTCCGTCCTTACTATTTTTGTTAAGTATCACTATTTTATTCAGTGGAACAGAATTCAGTTTAATTATTCTTGTATTGAGAAACAACTGAGGAAGCGCCAGGCCAGCGTCATCCTTTCGTTATCCTCGTCAGGAAAGTTAAATATCAGTTGAATTAGAGTTAAAAGTCACCACTCAGAGTGTGAAGATAAACAACAGTCTTTTTTAAGACTAAAACGCCAAGCAAAACGCGCAGTGTCACTGCCTGTTTCCACAAACCTAGGACTACGGTTTGCAGCGACTTTGTGCCAAGCTGAAGTTACTCTGCCCTCTACGCTCACGAGCGGTACCATCCCGCTGGGCAGCGAACCGGACCATCCTCTGCTGAGCGCTGGACCAGCTGATCTCTCTCCGACACCTGGACGAGAGAGAGTCGCCTGCTGTGAGGTCGAACCGGACCATCCTCTGCTGAGCGCTGGATCAGCTGATCTCTCTCCGACACCTGGACGAGAGAGAGCCGCCTGCTGTGAAGTCGGATCGACCGCATCTTCCCTCTTTCTTCGGGACCCGCAGCTACCGCGAGCCAGCAATCCCTCAGACGAAATCCGGCAGAAAGATCGAAGCGAAAGACTTCTCCACTCTTCAGACGAAGTAGGCTAAGCATCTTGCACACGTTTCACTAAACGTTCATGAGTTGGTGTTCTTTTAATTCCTAATTCATAATAATCTTTTCACAAGACAAGTCCGGTTAGGGTCTCGTTAGTATCAAAATTACTCTCGTAACATTTGAATGCTGCCCAGACTCACGACTTTACCATCGCTCATCCACCTTAAATAATCCTGTCACTTTAACCATATAGTCTTCACATTTCTGTTTGTTTTATTGTTGTCTGAATCATCATTTCATTTATTCACCTTGATTTATTTAGTAAATAAACATATTTAACCGTACGTCGTTGTCTGTGCTTACTTGCTTTGATGTGGAGAACCGAGGAAACTGTATAAAGAAGTCACTAATTCAGCTATGAGACTAACTAAATTGATTTAAATTGATACAAGTTAACCTTGTTTAGTCGGATTTGATTAATTACCTCCGGATTATTCAAATAGACAAAACATCGGAGGTGGTGCCCCATTAACGAGTGTTTTATTAATCTTCAGTGATTAATACCTTGCCTTTAATACAGTGTATCTCCTACAAGGATTATGGGTAATGTAGTGCTTCTCCGTGATATGACGTTGGAAATAATACGTGTTTTTTTTTAATAAAGTTGATATTACACGGGGATTTTGGACTCGACAGAAGCACATACTATCGTTACACAGTCTGCCTTGGATGGTTACAACGTTATGGCTAATAATCAGATCTTTCTTCAGAATATCGATTAAACTACATTTGCACTTCCGGGATCTATGAAACAACACACACAGCGTGTCGTCTTTGAAGCTGACAATGCGTGTGTCCGCCACGAAACGGATCCTAATTGACTTTCAGTGAAGGCTGTTTGCGTGGTGATCACACGGAATTCTTACACAATGCGTGCCAGGAGCACGCAATGCGTTATTAAGAGATCGTGCTTATTTCACGCAATTCTGTGAGATCAGGTTGGTTTTCCCGTCCTTTTTCCTTCTCACCTGTGTTCCTCCCCAGCCTGCTTTTCCTCGAAACCCACCCTGTTCCCAGTTTTCTTCCCTGCTTATCAGCACCCTTGAGTAGAGAGAGTTGCAGCAAACGATGTTAAATATGGTGATCAATATGCAGCTCTTTAAAATACAATCTGCAGAAATGATCTGGCCTTAAAAGGGTTAAGCAAGACTCAACTGTTACATATTGTCAGCTTCCGAGGGTCTTGGAGTGAAGGGCAGTTTTCTATTGGTAAGAAATGTTTCACTTTCAATTGAATAACTTTGTCTTTCCTTTAGAGTTGTAAATGTTTGTGCTCCCATGTTTGAAACTGCCGCGTCATTTACTCTTTAACAGTTTAAGTCAATGATTATTTCCCTGTGTGGCTCCCACAATCTACCCCTTAGAAAGTGGGTCAAGAGTCATTTAGCCAGCAAACAGTGCAGTGTGTGTGAGTGTCCGGGCAGAATAGAGCTTTAACAAAGTAAACAGAGAGGAAGACGCGAGATAAGACGACATCAAGACGGCAAAAGAGGCTGAAAACAAGGAAACGAAACAAACTCAAACTGCAGGAGACGGAAGGAGATTAAAGCCAAACAGAGAAGACTGTTTTGGAGCGTAGGGCAGAGAACGCAGAGTTGGCAACCGGACAGAAAAGGAGTAAAGAAACAACACCATGACATACCGACTGTTTGAGGGGAAGGAGCATGCCTCACTCTACCAAATGTATCGATTTACACCTCCAGATGAGGTCAAGAACATTATTCTTCAATACCTAGATAAAAAGGTATGCCAGATCCTGTATACTATGAATATCAATAAAATAACAAATCTGCAACATTCAGCATTCTGACAACAAATCCTGCATATGTTAATATCCGCAGAAGGGGCAGCCGCATGTGCTGGCCGTGGATCTGGGATGTGGGACGGGTCAGAATACGCGGGTAATGGCGCCGCACTTCCAGCAAGTGGTGGGCATCGACATCAGTGAGTGTCAACTGGAAGAGGCCAGGGCCGTGCCAGGGTACCGTAACATCACGTACAGGTAGGCATGTTATGGATGTGTGGATGCACGGCCCAGTTGCAAGAATAAAATGTTGGGATTGTATGTTTCTGGAAACCATGCACTCATTGAATTTGTATGTTTATTAGATACAATTAAAAACATGTCTTCTAGTTACATGCATATGAGGATGGTGGTGGCATGACAGCTAGGCAAGACGGCTGCCAAGCCAGAGACCACTTTTCCAGAAGGGGTCACATGTCTGACCTGTCTACCTGCAGGCAGGGTACAGCAGAGGAACTCCCTTTTCCAGATGGCTCTGTTGACTTGCTGACAGCAGCGTCTGCAGCTCACTGGTTTGATCAGTCAAGGTTCCTGGCCGAGGCAAGTCGAGTTTTAAAACCCCGGGGTTGCATGGCTCTGCTGTGCTTTAGTCTTGATAATGCCAGGCTTCACTACCAGGACTGTGGAGAACGACTGGATCACATCTATAAAGAGGTGGGTGTAGACTTCCACCTCTACTTTCAATTTGGGAGTCGTGTTAAACCTTATCTGCAAAGTTTTGTTGACGCAGGGTGCCCGTATCACCAACACCTGACCATAGAAATGCACACTAAAGGCCATTAACTGTAATAACCTTTGTCGGGGCTTAAAGGAATAGTTCAACATTTTTTCAAAAAAAACTTCACTGTCTTTCTGAGTCCATCAAGCACAAAGCTGAAGTCAGGACATGATCAGCTTAGCTTAGCATAAAACCTGAAACACCTCATGAATGTCACAAACTAAAACCTTAAGTTTTTGTTTATCTCATACATAAATAGAGATTTAAAAACCACAATTTCATTTTTTTTTTATTGTTTCTTGGCAATAAACATGCTAGGCAAAGCAACCATTGCATTTTGTTATTGTTTTTTTTTTTATGTATCCACACATTATTTGATTATTTATACAGACAGACACAAAACACATGCACTTTTTATGATACATTTTTATGTCAACAAATCATTGTACAAGAAATAATACATCCAAAGAGCTAGTAGAAAGGTGCAGAATAAAATATGAAATATGTATATAAAAATATGTTTATCTGTTCCTTTTCTTAATGAAATGTAAGCTAGCATTAGGAGCATTAGCCAGTGCCACAACTTGCAGCCACTTGATGGGGCAGGCGATTTGAGCAACGGCGGTGTAGTGATGTGAATGCAATGGAAGGAGGGGAGATGGACGCCACATTCAGTTGCTGAATGTTATCAGTAACATCTTTTTAAACATTAGCCTGCTACACATTTTGCTCCCAGATGATACAGGTGCTGTCACCCTATGCTAGCAGTCCAGTAGCTGTATCTGAGGGTAAGCTGGAAGAGCTCTACTCAGCCATCCCTTTTCCAGATAAAGAGAGGTAATTATTACACCCTCACTGTATCTAACCAGACCTAACCACACCTCTGATAGCTGAATAAGGACCGATACAGTACAAAACCAGTGATGTTGCACCTTTATTATACCTTTATTCATCAGAGACGGGCAATAACAAACAAGTCAGATCTGAAATCACAGTCTTTTTTTTTTGTCTTGTATAATCATACATAAATAAATTGATACAACAGGGTCGAGGGCATTTGGGTGAAATTGACGATCTCTGTGAGGAACCTGATGGGTTTCAGCAAGTCCTTTTCCATGTTTCAAGCTTACAAGAAGAAAGATCCCCAGACGGCTGAAGACTTGCTGCTCGACACTCAGAAGAGGTCACACACACACACGCACACACACACACACACACGCACACACACACACACACACACACAAACACACGCACGGGACTGTTACTTTGATCCAACATTTATCATTCAGTCATCCATTTTTGTGATTATTAACTGAAGGCTTTTACAGGTTTCTGGAGGAGATGGGAGTCACGTCTCCTGACACTAAAATGGAGCTGGAAATGGAATATTACTGCGTCCTGGCATCAAAACCACAATAATCAGCTGCGTCCAACTGGTTGTGTAATTGCAGGAGCTTACTGATTATGAATATTTCTGAATAAACCACATTTTTTCCTCTCATGTTCCCTGTCATGGCCTTTATGTAAGCTGACTTGTAATTGTTAACGCTGCTTTTTGTCATAAAGAAGAATGTTTAGACCGGTTTACAATTGATTTACATGAACGTTGATCTGTCACTAAAGCATCGACTCAGGGCTTCATGCTGTAGTTAACTGCCTCTCAGAACGTTCCCAATAGAACAGGTGATCGTTTGCAGCCTTGAATGCACACTGAGAGGTTACATAACTAGAAAAAATGAATTATTTTGAAATATAATGTGCCTACCACGGTTTATTCACAGAAGGGCTACAGAGATGCTTGGGATTAATTGAGATCCTTCGGTGTGTTTTCTTTATTCTGAGTGGGTAGAGGGCAACTTGATGCTGCTGACAGTTTGTATTGTACCTGCTTTGTGCAATGCAAATGAAGCTAAAGTGACAAATGTTTATCTTACAGCTTTTAATAATGATTTACATACTGTTAAAATATAGTATTGTTTCAATAACAAATAAAGAGAAATAGAATGGATATGCATAGCAACATTTGTACAATATTTGCACTAATTAGCAATTACTGGGGAACTGTCTGGCAATAACATAATCCATTTTGGCCTAAATTGAAAAAGTTGAAGCTTAAAGGCTAACTTCATGATTTTTACACATTAAAGTGTGTTTACAGGTCTTGGGGAGAATGACTACTTATGTGAAAAAATAGTAGAAAGCCATTTTTGTCTCCAGAGGAAGCTGCATGTAATCTGATAAATTCCCTCCAGTGATGTAACTTTGTGGCTAAGTTGCATTATGGGTAATGTAGGCTCTAGGTTTTGAATAAGAAGAAGAATGCATAGAATAATGTATCTTTGGTCCTGCTATACCGACTTTAAAAGTGTATATAATGAGTTCAACGGTAATATAGAAGTGCAATGCTAGACCACGGGACTGCTTTTTGAAAAACCTGGTGCCTACATTACCCACAATGCAACTTAGCCACTGAGTTTTTCTCCTCATGATAGCCTTCCTAGTGTTTTTGATCCTGACTTTTGCCTCTGCCTGATTCCTCTGTTTTGTTTGCTTGGGTAGCGAACCTTTCTTCAGTAAACACTTTTTGCCTTTAAACTGAACTGTCTCGCGTCGTGCATTTGAGTCCTAATCTAGTGTGTCAGTCAGTAACAAAACAGCCCTGAGTTAAAGTGGCATTAGATTATAAAACACAAGAAATAAACCGACAGATTCAGAGAGGAGGAGCGCTGCACACACAATTTATACACACACCATTTGTACCTCACCCACATCATCTCCAGGGGTTTTGATTGATCCTGACAGAAACACATACCATCACATGACCCGTAAACTGACCCCTTACCACACAGACCTTTAGGTTTGACGTTGACTAAACATAATTATCATGGATTACATTCAAAACATTGCATTGCTGTAGCTATTAAGCACAGAAAAAAAGTTTTAAAACAAGTGCCACATTATGAAAAAAACAACAACAGCATAGTTTTGGAGCTGTCACTTTAAAGGAGCTAATTGTCAAACATCCCATGTACCAGAGGAAGCAGTCAGACCTCCCATTTTCCCAGGCACCCCACTGTTTCCCTCTTTGTGTGTGTGTGTGTGTGTGTGTGTGTGTGTGTGTGCGTGTGTGTCTGACGGCCGGTAGAAAGGAATGCAGTCCTCTCAATGTGGAAGTTAGCTCCTCTCCACCAGTTAAACACAAGATAACATAGATTGCTTTAATCTCTTTTTTACTGCTTACTTAGCTGTTCAGAGAGGCATCAGCTAGCTATGACTCACCGTCTGTTTGAAGGCAAAGAGCATGCATCTTCCTACTGGAAATACAGGATCTCTCCAGATCATCTCATACAACAGATGCTTGACTTTCTAGAAAAACAGGTAAGAGCAGATTGAAAATGGTGGTAGCCTCTGTGAATTATTGCATGGTACCTTTGTCAACTGAATAATGGCGTAACTAACTTCACAGCAATGTCAAATAACATGTTAAATATTTTGTCAGAAAGGTCGTCCCTTTGAGTTGGCAGTAGATGTGGGTTGCGGCTCAGGACAGGGCACGGTGCTGCTGTCCAAACACTTTGCCTCTGTGGTGGGGACGGATGTCAGTCCTGCTCAGGTGGAAATGGCTTTGCAGTACGCCAACGAGCCGAATATAACATACAAGTGAGCACGAACAGCCCAAGAGTCACAGTTAGTCTTCAATTTTATCAGAAGATACGGTCAGCTTTCAGAATGCATTCTTGTATTTTACTGTTGTCTTTTTAGATTGTTTCTCTTGTGCCTTGTTAAAGGTGCACTACATAGTTTTGGGGAAGACATTTTAATCAGAGGAGAAAGATCTTCATTGACTGAATATTTTTTATTTCTAAACAAACTAATTAAACACAATTAAACAATTGTTTTCATGACTGAATAAACTGAATAAACAAACTGACCTTAAAGGACAACACAGTTTCATACTGTTTTACTTTGTTTATATGTGGCGGACCCTGCCACCTTTCTAGCCTCAAACAGTGTTCTGTGGACCTTATTTTCCTCTGAGAACAGCTTGTTTAATCAGTCACAGAAAAACTAAGTAATTGGGTTTGTGTTATTACCTAATTAATATTGCAAACATTACAATTATGAGTTTAAATTTCATTTCCAAAAACTACAAAATGCTCCTTTAAGTTTTAAATCCCTCCTTGGTTAAAGAGTGTGAGATCAAGCAAGCATAATACAAAAGTATTACAATTAACATCATATTGTTTGTTCCTCCATGAAAATTAAGTAAGCCACTGTATTAAATAGATGCCAAAGCAGGAACAATGTGACCCTTGTCTGGTGAAAGTCGGTCATGCAGTGAGGCCCACACAACCACACAAATATCAAGTATCAGGTCAACACAGGAGGGTGAAATCCCCTATAAAATGTCTGACATGTCAAACAAAGGTATTTAAGTACAGCTTATGTACTAAATACATAACTGAAAGAATCTGTAGTTCCCAAAGCAATTAAGCATGTTAGTTGTTATTGTGATAAGAAGGTAGAGGTTATCTAGAAGGTATAAATAAATAAAACTGACCTGATATTAAAATTTGCTCTTTCAGTTGTTATAACACTGATTTTCCGTCTTTAGACAGTGTGTGGCTGAGGAGCTGCCATTTGCCAACGGCTCGGTGGACTTGATGACAGCCATGTCTGCTTTCCACTGGTTCGACCGACCACGCTTTCTCCAGGAGGCCCACAGAGTCCTGAAGCCCCGCGGCTGCTTGGCTCTGCTCAACTACACCATTGACATGGAGCTAAGCTACCAAGACTGCTGCTCAGACACACTCAACCAAGTCTGCAAAGAGGTGCTTACAGGAGGCCGAGAGAAGCTACTGTGAACTGTGCACTGATAGACTCTCAGCCACGTGTTGTTGAAATGTGAAACAATGTGCATGTCACAACAAGATAAATAGCACATTGTTAAAATGGGAAAATGTTACTGGTATACCACTTTAATTTTTCACATTATAATGAGAAAGATTTATGTTACAACAAAATAAATAGGATATATTTTTATTACAGGAAAAGTTCCCTGTTTTTCTGCCCCAATTGAATATTATTTAAAAAAATCTTTTTCACACTGAGAAAAAAATAGAAGAACTAATGGAAAAAACAACAACTTTAATGTCTTAAAAAGCAAATCAATCACAAATAACAACAGTCCCCAAGACAAGCATTTCTGAGACAGAGGCTATATCGAGGGAGGGAGATGCTTCTTGAACTTACGGTACACTGGATCAGCACCTGTCACATCCTTACATCACACTCTTGAGGATTCTCTGACTAGAACAGCTCATGGCCGTGAATCCAAAATGAACAACAGCACCATCTTGTGGATGCTCTTGGTCAAATCTGAGTGGCACAGATAGCTCTTAGGTTGCACATACAGTATTTTTCAACAAAACATTGTGAGAATGTGAATTATGAGTGTTACACTAACAAAATATACACTAAGTCTAGATAGATTATACAAACAAACTAGGTAGCCAGGTAACGTATATGGTTCATGCTATATGCCATGCCCTTAAAACAGTGCTTAAAAAAATCTTATGATTCTTAATCTTATATTTTCTTTAGTTTTATGCAGCCTTGCATCCGTACCGCAGTGCCCACCTCGGAGCCAGCTCTATTGAGTTATACAGAGAGGCCTTTGGATCCATCCCTTATCCTGACAAGGAGTGGTGAGTGACAAGTTTTTGCTTGGTCAGTAATGTTTGTTCAGATTCATTGGTTGCGGATCTGAAGATTTTTATGATCTGCGGCTATAAACCGTCAGCCAATTCATAATATGAAATGATTTTTCTCATCCTTCCCGGAGGTTTTACTTGGCCTCATATACCGGGTTTCCTCCTCCTTTCCTTTCCACTTTGTGTGTGTGCAGGACACTGGCATGTCAGAGAAGTAATGCTTCGCTCTGCAAACTGTAGAAAAACAGCTTATATCTATGTTCAGTAGATGCTAACTCTGAGTGTGTTCTTTTAATGTATTACAGGCACGAGTGTGTGTGGGTTAAAAAGCCCATGCCTTTGTCCAGCTACATGGGTTTGGTGGAGTCTTTCTCGAGCTATCAGGCTCTGCTGAGAGAAGACCCGCAGAAAGCCACCGGACTCTCCCAGGACATCTGTCACAGGTAGAATGTGCCTAATGGCACCGTGGTGCAGTATACACATGAATATCACACACACTTGACAGCGGACATGTTGGAGAGGTGAGCTTTGCCCCCTCTGCTTGTACAATGTCTCCTGTGCTCCTCTCTCCAGGTTGATGTCCATAATGAAGGTGACCTCTGCAGAGACAGAGGTGGTGGTGGCTGTCAAGTATTTCTACCTCCTGGCCTGCAAACCACAGGAAGCCTGACTCACACCAGCTCTCAAAGTCATGAATGTAGATGAGGACACAAACTTGTGCTCCCCTCCCCCCAGTATTTAATCCACTTTTCTGAGTCGATGTTTTCTATTTGACATTTAAAATACTGGTTAGTATGATAGATGTTCTTGACATTTTGGTATGTACTGTTATTCACTTGTCGCTGAGAGTTCGATGAGATGATTGAATCCATTCTCACGTTTGTATGTGAAATATTAAGCTGGCAGCTGGTTAGCATAGCTTAGCACAAAGACTTTAAACAGGGGGAAACAGCCAGCCTGGTGTTAATGTTCAATAACATGTAAATCAGTGATCTTAAGAGGTGCTTGTTGGCAGAATTTTTGTTGTTTCCTGTTTTTATTCTCAGCTAGGTTAACAGGTGCTGTATGAAAATATCAATCTATGACTTTAAAGTTAAACCACATAGTTTTTGGTATAGGAACATTGTACAGATGATCGGTCTTTATACATTTACCGTACTAATAATTAAATAAATAAATAAATCATACTCTTTGATATCTGCATCCAACAATCTTCTCGCTCTGCAAAGGTTTTCTGGACTATCAACACCTTAAAAGGAGAGGCAATTTGTGTGATGCTTCTGTGAATACAGCTACACATTTTGTAAATGATCTTTTATGTGTAATTGGTCATTTTCAAACAAATTATTTGCCCACTAAGAACAAAAAAAGCAGTGTTGTGGAAGTTTCTTTGAAATTAAAGCTTTGCAAGCTACTGATCACTTAACACTGGAGGCAAAGCAAACTACAGAGAAATGTAATTTGTTAAACTAAAGCTACTTTGAAAAAAGTTGTACAGACTACTTTATAAAAAAAAGACAATGTGCATGTGACACAAAATTATAACAACATATATACATATACAGTTTATCATTCCTCTTGTTTTATGGCCCAAAACTGTTTGTAGTTTCAGTAGCTATCTACACAAAAATTGGAAGAAAGTAGTCAGACTACTTTTATCACTGCATATTTGAATGTAGTTGGACCACCAGCTTGATTACATGTAGTTCACGTCTTCCCAACACTGTGTACAAGTGGAGTATTAGGAGAGGTTGTTTTATGAAGTACCACTAGAGGGAGGCATTTGACCAAAAGTGATTATTGGACCTTTTCTTTGTGTGTGGTACATCACATCAGGTCTCTGTCACATTAACTACATACAGTAAAATGTTAGCTGTATATAATAAAAATCATGTTGTTCTATACAATACTGACACCTTGCCTGTATTGATCTGTCTCATTTCCTTTTCTTACATCTATTCTTAAAAGTAACCACTACTCAGTAACTGTGCTACTACACGTAATCCTCACCTCTTAGCACAGACACATCACCATCACTAGTGACATATAGGCTTATGTTGGGGTAAACTGGAGGGTCAGTGAGGGACCACAACCATTAAACCCACTCTTTGACACATGAGAGTGGAAAAGTGCACTTTCATTGACCTGCAGTATCTCTGTATTTAGAGGCAAGTTCAACATCCTGTCACATTTTATTGACTTCTTTGAATCTGGCCTGAAGCTGACCCGACAATATCACACACGATATGCTTGAGACGACTCTGCAGCCCCTCTGTGACCCTTTTCTTAAACTCACATTGCAGTCTATCGTGGATTTATTTGTTGAGCACAAGAGCCCCAGAATGCTCCTATTGTATGATATCTTCTCATGTCTTTGAAAGCCGAGAGAGACGGAGCGCCGCAGCAGAAATATGTCAGCCGCACAGACTTTATCATTAGTCGTGTTTGTGATGCTGGTCACGCCTGTTGTAATGGCGTCCCCCTCTGCTTTAACATCTGTGTTAAAATGCTCTCAGCAGCCGCCACAGAAAAGATCTGCTGTGACAGAATCCTGCACTTTACTCCCCTTTTATCCACTTTCTCACAGACCGAAACATCAGCGGTGTCCTTATTTGTGAGATCTTGGCCTCGTTTTAGTGTTAAGCCTTCAGGACTTTTTGTGCAATTGGTAGCCACTGGCATGACTCGAGGCCGTGACCCGACTCTGACTGATGCAGCTGCTCTGAGTGGGCATGTTTGTATTGTCTGCACCTGGTAGCACAGGGGCAGAAAAGGTGTCAGCTTGGATCTTTTGGCCTTGAGCTATTTCGGTTTCCAAATCTGACCCTCCTCTGCTATAAAGCCATCATAATCATACCCACAAAATGTTCCTGTGGTGGATAAACCATGATAAACTGCCCTGTGGTCCAGTGTGCAAGGTTAAAGCAACACTATGTAACTTCTAAAGTAATTCTGGAGAAAGATCATCAAATACCAACGCTCTGGGTTATTTCTTCAGGTCCGATTCTAGCCCCCCACGACCCTGCAAAGGATGAATGGTAAGGGATGGATGGATGCACTGAAAGAGACTCGACAATCAACTCTCTTTCTTGCATACTTTTGCTTTAACAGCCTTTGCCTTTTGATAAGGTGCCCTGCAATGAAGAAAATTAGTAGTACTTACTTTGTAAATCTTCACTCCTAATCCTAACCAGGGTTGGAATTGTTTTACTATAAATAAATCAAGATTTTCTCCATGCTGGCATCCGAGGGGCCCTATTTAGTTTTTTGCCCCTGGTTTCATAATTTCCTTGATTTGAACATGATTATAATCAGTATCATTATCATAAGGGACTCATCTATTATAAGTAGATTTTAAAGCATCCTTTAAAAGAAAAAGAGGGTGAAATCTTCAACTGCATTGTTGATTCACAACAAATGGAAAGTGAGGCTGTATGTATCCGCTCCAAGTTTTTAAAGAACACGGCACCATCTGGCAAACGAGCGTCTATCTGTTGTTGCAGCTGTATGAGCTCAAAGTTTCAACCAGATCTCTTACAAACATTGTGCTGCTGTGTGGAAGATTATTGCTGGAAAAACATTACCTCTTCTCATGGGGGCCGCGCTGACAAAACTCAGCTCACTCTCAGCTTCGAGTGATCCGTATTTTCACGACAGGACGCTCCCTCCTTGCGAAGCCGTTGCCAGAATATGTGTTGGCAACTAACAGTATGTTTCTGCAAACTGCTGATATGTCGTTTGTTAGTTGTCCTCCCAGACAATGGGACCAACAAAGGTGATTGCCTAATACAGAACAGATCTTCAGCGTTTGGCAAATCTTAATTTGCAAATCTTAAGAGTAATTTAAGAGAGTGCTGCAGCATAAATAGCATCAAGCATAAACGCAAAAATCTCATGAATTGTTGAAGTATTTCAATATTTTGAAATCTTTTTGTTGTTGTGGTTACTGGTGTTGTTGTATAGTGATTACATGTTGTCTTGTAACTATTTTTATACCTCAGAGTTCATTTTCTCAACAGCGATGTCTCCTGCCCAGGTGTAAATTAGCAGCCTTTCTGAAAGTGTGGTCTGTGGACCACTAATGGTCCGCCAGAGTCCCCTAGTGGTCCTCGAGTAGATTTGGTAAAATATTATGTGTTTCTCAAACTGTATGCGACATTGATTGACTCCAATCTCCTCATAACTTGTAGTGAGTAGGACAGATGCGTTGTTTTTAGGCTTCAGCAATGTAATCAAACATTTACGGACCGTCTTGCAACACTGCCTGCACAACATATTTACACCGGTTTTACGACTTATGTAGAAAACGATCAGCCCTTGATCGCTATGTGAAACAAAAAATTCTCCAGTTTAGAGCCAGACATTGCAACACTGATGTCTCTTTTCTTCCCGTTAAGACGGCAACGGAGACAGTGATGAAAGAGCAGGCGAGGCTATTTTGCAAGACCGCCATCTAATTCGGCTATAATTTGAATTATACAGTGTAAGTAGGTTGATTGCCTTTGTGGATGCTGGGAAGTGAACGCCAGGTGGTCTGTGAGTTTTTTTTTAAGTTGTTACTGTAAGTGGTCCTTGGTCTGGAAAAACTTTGAGAAACACCGGTTTACAGCAAATGCTGACTCAGCTAAGAAGCGTTGAGCTGTCCATGTCAAATAAACATATAAATAAGATTTATGGAAACTTTCTGTTTAGGTTCAATTGTTAGTTTGGACTAACCTGGTTCTGTCGTCACAAACACGACTGCAAATCGTCCTGACGTCTCACAAGAGATGTTCGGTTTCAAGGTTGGAAAAAAACAGTAGTTTTGCGCTTATAAATGTTGAAATGCCGTTTTGAACTGTGGTCTCCCGCTTGACAGCCGTCTCGCCTGGCTGTCATGCCACCATCACCCTCTTTTCCTCTCATTTGAATGTGATATGACATGAGTGTTAGAAATGTTGATGTAACACATATGAAATGTATATCCATGGTTCACAAGAACCTACAATACCAGCATTTTCTTCTGGCGACTGAGCTGCTTGTAGTGTATCAGTGTCTGTCACAGATTTCACTTTTATACACTGACACACACACAAATTGGCCATCGTCCTTATTGGTTTGTATGTATCTGTTATTAACAGCGTCATTCAGGAGTCGTACACCACTCAAAGTCCACCACAGAGGGTAATCAAACAAGACTTCTTTTCAGCACTCATATTTGAATACACAAATATGACTCAGCTCATTTGCGTAGTCAGTTGTATAAGTCACGACAAACTTATTTCCTCCTCCTCCTCCCGTATTCAAACAAGGAGGACTTCACTGATTAAACAGAAATGTGTTTTTCCAAAGAACAGTGTGTTCATGTGTGTGACAGCGAGAGAGACACACGCAAATGTGTCTCTGGCCGAGATAGTAACTCACACTTTCAGTGAACTCTTGTTCACTTGTTTCTCATTTCTCTGAACCCTGCAGAGTGAGCTGGACTGACTTCAAACCCAAATGAGCAGTTCTGTCAAACAGTGATGGTGTCAGATGTTTCTGCTGTACAGATGTTTCCAGCTCCTCAATGATAGTGTTGTGTGTAACACCACTTACAGCATGTGCTAGAACTTAAACCCCTACTTGACAGCACTGGCCAATTTAATGTGAAAGACATATGGAAAATAAGACATGTTTCAACTTAAGAGTATGCCAGAAGTGCATTCTGCTCATGTTATACAATTTTCAGCATTAAAGCTCCTACATGAACCGTCCATTTTTTGTTAATTCTGAAAGTCCCAGTGGATAAAAGATGATGATGAAACAAAGAAAACTGTGTTTTGGTGCCGTACCACCAGACTACAGCAGAGTTTCTTTCCTCAGACTGTGAGACTCAACGAATTCATCCTCAACGATCCGCCAAAAATAAAAGTTATTTAATCGCTATACAATACAGTTATGGACATAACCAGTTTTAAAACCAGTTAAAAGTTCTCTGTCGTACATTTAACAAAGCGCACGATATATTAATTACCAATAAAAACATTCCCATTTATTTATTTCTTCTGTTTGGAGTGTGCTGTACTCCATAACAAGAGGTCAAATTCCTCCTCATTTTTCCTCAATACATGAGTCACCTGGTGATAAAAGCTTCTGATGGCTATGAGCCTGTGACTCTTGTACATGATGCACATCAGATTACCACATGCCTGAGGACGGTACGACAAAGTACCGCCACCAACTTTTCTCCCCTGTCATTGCCCATTTATTGTTAAAAGACGTCCCGTTGCTCTCAAGTTACACTCTTTACATATATCTGAGTATCAGCTCAGAGATTTAGACCTAATCTAATGGGACCCTGAGGGGAAAACAGATGTGAGGAGCTACTCAGTTAGTCAGTGTCCTGTAATGTGTTGGTAATGGCTGTATACGTCTTTTTCTGAAATGACAAATGGGCGCCTGAAACACTTAAATCAGAGACTCAAGCCTCTTAAAACCCACTGCTGCTGCTCAAGTTTTATTAAGATTTTAGTATCTCAACTTAGTCTGAAAAACAGCACGATGCCAGTGTTTGTTCAGGCATCTGCTTGCACAAAAGTACTTATTCCCTCTTATTTATTTCAAAAAGAGAGCATGGAGCACTTCTTGGTTTTCCAACCAGCCTATGGGTTATAGCAACAGTGCAGCTGATGAAAGCAAACATGGATTTGTATCTTTATGACATGTGCATTAGTCACGTTGTTGCAGAGAAGTTCTTCCCTTAAACTGAGCAGACACCACACTCACATTTTGGGTCATGTGGTCCAGCAGGGAGAGCGGAGCCTCAGGTGTAACACTTTGGTTCTACATGATTAAGATTGGAGCCACTGGGGCTGCTGTCACTGCTGCCACAGTCTCAGTCTCAGTCTGATCGCAATTGACAGCCAGATGTCACTTTAATGTACTTACAGAGTAACTCCTGGTTTAACACGGATTATTTAACAAAATACATTAAAGCAGTGTTATAAGTGAAAGGTTTAGATGGCAGTTCAATTTGATATATCAAGAACCATGAAACTGTGTAAAGAGATTCATGGTGCCCAGAGGATGAATCCTACTGACTTTGGTGATCTCCTCATATTTAAAGGTCTCGTAGTGTAGAAAGTGTGGCTACCAAGTCTTTCTTTATTTATAAAGCAGGTCTACGTGCTGTATAAATACTGTGAAAGTATAAAAAAATCAAAGAGAATGGCACTCGGCCATATTCAGAAACTGTTCCTTCAGCAAACGAGCAAAATACACCCAGCTTAAAGTTCATCTCCTTGTGCATCTAATTTTACATTAAAATTTGCAGGAAACAAAACACCCACTGTTTCCATCTGTGGTTTATGGTTGACTGATCTGTGCTGCTGTAAATGAATATTAAGGTCACTTATTGACGACAAGGTATAAGCAATGACCACGAATGGGGTTAAAATGCCAAACACTAATTCGATGTTAAGTCGAGGGGATAAACATTATCGCATATGCATCGTGAGATGTATAAACAGAGTCACTGATGAGACAAACATTTTGCATGACCTGTTCCATCAGTGAAGTAACCTGAGTGACTGGATGTAAGTGAGGAGAGCAGTTTAATAGCCCAGGAGAAAAATGCTCATATCTTCAGGCCACGTTTAATATTTCTGTTTCTGGCAGGCAGGCAGCAGATGTTTTCTGACTTCTGTGGGCTGCAGACATCGACGTTGACAGAAGCTAATTTAAAAATTTCATTTTTCCAGAGCTGTTTGCAAAGATAAACAGAAGTTTGTTACTCCTGAAGGCGCATCCTGCACCAATTAATTGCCCCCTTTGGGTAGAAAAGCACGAGAAACATTTATTATCTCCATCTTTACGCTCCTGTTGAGTTTGAAGACCCTGAAGTGACAGAAACATTACATTTCAAAGAGAGAGTTTTCTGCTTCAGTGCTGGAATTTTCTCTTTTATGGGTCATTTGATGAGAGGATGGAACATTTTATTTGTTGATATCTGTGGTGTGCTCAGAAAACTGTCTTGCCTGTCTATAATTCTTGATCCTATCTGGTTTTCTGACCCTTTGTTCTCTATCTCTTCCTCCGACTCTCTCTTCCCTTAATGCTTAGTTTTACTTATTCATTCTTTGGTGTTATTCTTCATACTGTTTTTAATATTTCGCTCATCAAAATCCAATTGAAGGAATTTATTCAGCTGCTGTCTTTGGTCTTGTTACAACTGTACAACGTGGTAACCCCACTCCTATAAATACAAACAGATGCTTTGTCCTCAGTCAGCATCCACTGAATAACAAAAGCAAAGTGTTAAAGCACACCATGTGAAAGGAGTGAGTGAACATAACATTGTCACGGGGGCAAATCCTGATGCTCCGGGTGAGCATCGCAGAAAGCCTGATGGCCAGCACCTGTCCAAACAGATGTAGATGAAATACAATATAACCATCCGCTCCAAGATTAATAGACTACTCTTTTTTTAAAACTTTCATCGAACCAGGCAGGTCAGTCAAGAACATGCTCTTGTTTACAGTGACAGCCCCCGTGCCCCTGGCTTCATAGCAACTGAATCACAGCTTTGTCCACATACTTTAGGATGAGTTGGGTTTGCTCCAAGAAAGAATGAGCTGTTCTGTCCGACAGCGAGTCCCAGTTTTTTATTTTGCAAACGGTGCTCATTTCATGGCATGAGTATTTGTATGCTTTTGTGTGTGTGTGTGTGTGTGTGTGTGTGTGGGACAGGCAGACCGGGGGTCATGTGAATGATTCTTCCTTAGCAATAGAATAATAATAGTATATACTGTATACATATATAGTAGGAATGTATATAAAAATATATAGATATAAATCCTTTCCAAAGTTTATCTGATGGACAAATGATTCCTCCTACTTCACTGCTAAACCCATCCTCAGTGTATGTGTACTGAACGCTTTGAGTTGTGTATGCTGAATATTTAACCAAGAATAGCTTGAAAAACTATTTACATGTCACAAATCAAATCAGATTTTTTAATGGACACAGAGAAAATTTATATTTTCATCAGTGAATGTGAAAACAGCCTTCTAGTGTCCAACTCCACACACACATCGTTCTTAACAGTGAAGCTTAAACATTCAGCTGGAGGAGAACAACAAAAACATGTTTATGATTGAAAGGGGATTTGAAAAATTAGACAGTGAAATAACTGAAAATAAATCAACATTAATAACCATATTGATTTATGCTCCATTCACTACCAGCAGGTTTAGTGACTGTATTTTAATTTTCAAACACGAACCTTTGAGAACTCATGTACCGCGGAACTGTTTATCCGCCGCCATGTCTACACGGACAACAATAACGACCGGACATTCACTGCGCTTCCGTTGCCCATGACACCGGAACGAAGTTCTGACAGCTGATTCTCCAATCAGTTCATATCCACTCGGAGCCCCTAAATAAAATATTTTTGCAGTTATTTACAGTCGAAGGTGTCTCCTTTAACCTCGGGCTGGAGCCGCAGGCTGCCGTTGACGTGAACAGAGGAGGGCGGCTGATTATGGTGTAGCACGGAGCGCTAGCTCTGAGACAGCAGGTAAAAAAAAACAAAAAAACAACGCTCAGATAACACACAAGCTAACACTGGCTAGCACGGGTACTTTGTTAACAACTTAAACGTGTGTCCTCACATAATAAAACAAGTGAAATGTTTTAGTGCAGTTACACACATGTGCGAGGAGTGAGCCTGAGCTGAGGCTGGTTTAAAGCTCGGGCACTGTGCTTAGCTAGCTGTAATTAGCAGAGATAGCAGCTCGTTATTACGGTTAGTTAACGAGCTAATAGGGCAGCGACGGGGCGGTAACTTAACTAACTTATAAGAGTGTTTACATTAGCATGGATCCGAAGTCTGTTTCCCTTGGTTGCAGTGCTACAAGAGGTTTTGTCTTGTTGGACTACCATAGCTAAGTTACCTGGACTCATGTAGTTTTTGTCTACCATGAGTTACAGCGAACATTTTAAAATAAAAGATAAGCTATAGCTTTTTTGGGGGTTTGTTTTACTGAACAGGTGATCTTACTCTATATGCTAACAATGATTGAATGTGGTTATAGTAAATAAGCTTGATACACTAAATAGATGTGTACTTTGGAGTGAGTGCACATTAGGACAAGATGATATTTCATGCAATCATCATCAGTCTGTGTTTCTATATGTATCTTCTGCCAACTATGTTGTCTGCTTATGCTGCTTGGCCCTGTTCCTTTTGACTAACATCCAGGTAGTCTGTGTCAGTGAGCACACCCCAGGGTGCAGTGAGTGACAGCTGAGGCAGGTGGGTGTTGAGTCAGACTCAGTGACACACATTATATGGACTCACTGACACCTGACACCATCACTCCCTGCCACTGCTGCTGCTCCCCACACAGGCTCAGACTGGACGTACAGAGTGGACAGAATGAACTCCCTTAAAGACCTGTGACCACCTGTGAAATAGTACAACAATGAAAGAGTAATGGTGTTGGCAGAAACTTAGGGTAAAGAGGACATTTTCATAACAGAAGAAGTTATCAGCAAGACTGAACTATATTAGCCTGCCTTATCTGAGTGACGCAAGCAGTGTATGATGGTGGTTGTTAGGCTGTGTGGATGCTGCTGCACCTGGCAAGGTGATTGTAAATGTCCTTTGATGTTCCTGAAAGTTGCTTTACTAGTTATGTATTGCAGGTTTAGAGGTGGATATGCTGTATGCTGTTTGTTTTTTTATTTAAAGCCAGGCCTCTCATAGCGATGTGAATCTGGAGTTTGTGTTTTTGTCTAAAGCAACTTACAATAAGTACATTTGTCACAAGAAAGAATATATATATGTATATATACATTATTATTTTTTTCGGGGGGGGTGGGGGGGGAGGGGAGGGAGTCATGCTATGCGGGGTCGTGGTGAAGTCTGAACAAGTGAACAAGTCTGAACAAGTGCAACATCTGGCAAACACCAAGTTTGATAGCAGTTTACTTTAATCCAATAAACAGGACCACTATGTAGGATTTGGTGGCATCTAGCAATGAGGTTGCAGACTGCAACAGACAAGATACCAACCTTGTCTCACCCCCCTCTATGGTGGCTGATGAAAACATGAAAAACAAAACGCCCTCTTTGGATCAAGTGTTTGGTTTGTCCGTTCTGGGCTACTGCAGAAACATGCTGGACTCTGTGGAAGAGGACCTGCTTCCTCTACAGATATAAATGGCTCATTCTAAGGTATTTTAAACACAACGATTCTTAGTTTCAAGTGATGGTACACTAATGAAACCATAATGATGAATAATATATTAAATTTCTGCCAATATATTCGCATAAATCCTACACATTAGACCTTTAAAAGGCTCAAGAAACACTCTCCGGTAATGACCAACCACTTAGGCAGTTAGTGTTGCATGGCATTGATAGTTACCAGAAGACATATTTACAAAGTGTAAATGCTTTTATCCCCGAGTTTAACAATGTCATGCCAGAGATAATGGCCTCCTCCAGCAGCACCGTTAATTGGAAAGTTGGCAGGAGCATGACCTGAAGTACTCTTTTCTCTTCTTGTTACTTTACTCTTACAGAGAATCTGTTGAATATTATTTAGGAAGATTTGTGATGCTTGTCTCTGTAGGCTCCCCTCTGTCTGGTACACTCACCTTTATCAGATAATTGAGTGAGCGCATCAAAGATCACATTTTTTTTTTTTCAACTGATTAACCACTACTGAAGAACACAATGTATTAATGTTTGGTTTTAGTATCTTTCATCAGATTGCATAGTAATATCAAACAGTATATGTCTCTCAGTACTTATTGCGAAACACAGTATTTTCTAACTCGTCATTTCTCTGAAAGCAAGCTTGAGTTGATCACGATTATTAACTCCTTTGGCTTTTATTGTGCAGCTTTTATCTGTTGCTGAGGGAAGGCTTTGTGTAAAGGAAAGCAATTCAACAAGAGGTTGTCGTATTAATCACCTCAGTGTATTGCAATTAATCACATATAACAAGACTGCTCAACACTTACACTATAAGGCGACCTGTAGCCTCGCACGTCTTTCCACAACAGGAGTCTAATTGCAGTCGGCTACCCTTAATCAATATGAAGCACTTCATTATTCCACTGTAATTAATGATGTCGTAGTAGTCAGTTTATTGCTAAAGTGAGTACAGGAAGGAGTAGACATGAACCTAATCGTTTCCCTATTAAACACTTAGACACTTGCTTTTTCTGTCCTTTTTTCCATTACCATTTCATCCACTTTGTAGATAGCCTAAATATACGTGGGTCAAAGATGTGCTTATGTGTTTATTGTGATATAACAAGATTTATCATTTCAAAACAGTGCTGTGCTCAGACTTTGGATATAGTTTATCCTTAAAGACCATTCTCTTTGTATTTCTTTTACCCATCTGTCACCCTTCCGTTTTCTATATCCCCTTAATTTGTGTAGTATGACTGTAACTAATGATTATTTTCATTAATGAACTAATTTGCTGATTATTTTCACAATTTATTGGTTGTTTGTTTAGTCTTTAAATGTCAGAAAATTGTTCAAAATGCTCATCACAATTTCTCTAAGCCCAAAGTGACGTCTACAGATTGCTTCACGTGTCCAACAAACAGTCCAAAACCCAAAGAGTCTTCATTTCCTATCATAAATGACAATGAAAAGCAGCACATCATTAGATTTAAGGGGGCTCTATGTATCAATTTATAGCAATTTACATGGAATATTCACTTTTTTATTGGCTATATGTGAGCGGATTATAACATGATGTGAAAAATGAGACCATCCCCATCTCTCTTGGCTGCCTGAGGACGACTGTGGGTTTCTCTGTGAAGGATTCGGGTCAGATTTTCTGTGACAGTCCAAAGGATTTGACTTGTTGCATCATTCTCCAGTGCCTCGTAATAGTGAGAGCAGCAGTAGCTAACGTTCAAGTAATGGAGTCCATTAACATAAACTAATGACCAGCTTCCAGCACAACAGAGAAGTTACACAGAGCCCCTTCAAGAAGATAACAGCTGCAAATGTTTGTCGTTTTTTCTTGAGAAACGACTGATAATCAAAAACAGTTGGCGATTAATTTCCTTTAGATCGACTAATTGATTAATAGTTGCAGCTCTGCTGTGCAGCACTGTGGGTCTATTCCGGCGCACTGAGCTAGAGGCAGAGTACAGCTCATCAGTCTGTCATGGGGCTGAGACGTCTAGACAACACAGCCATTCACATCCACAACTGCGTCACTTCTGTGAGCAATTTAGAGTTAGTTCATTGTGTGTGCATGTGCTTGGACTGTGAGATAAACCGTGACAGTGCGTCCACCTCGTCATTATTACGTACTCATGAAATTTCGAAACATTAAACTGTTTTGTGTGCAAGAAACCTTTAACTGTTATGTTTTAAAATTTGTTGTAGGGTTTGCCCGGAGAGACGTGTCCATTTGTATCTGTATTCTGCAGTGTGATTAAAGTGACTGATTTATGTTCTGTTCTTTGTGCGATTGTCAGGCATTTGAGCAGCAGTGCAGTGCAGCACAGAGCAGCGTGGGGCAGACCGAGGCGGATCACAGCAGTGTTGCCATGCTTACGTTAGCCAGTAAGCTGAAGAGGGATGATGGAGGAAAGACGGGCCGTGCCTCTGGAGCCTCCGACTCCACCCACAGGGTCTCCATCAGGGACCGCCTCCTTACCAAAGGTACCTGGGGGGGGTCATGGTCCACTCCGTTCATTGTTGTGTATATATAGAGGCAGAAACTCGGAAGATAAATATTTTAGGACTGACTATGTAGGTTCAAACAGTTGTGACAGTTGACTGTGTTTATTTTCCTGATTCCAGAGATATGAAAAAGTTCATGCCCCTCTTCCTCCGTGGGTGTTTGGGCGTCTCCTTCTATTTCCCTCTCTGTTTCTACCTTCTGCCTCCTTGGTTTTTATTTATAGGTACCCTTGAGAAGCAGCTTCCAGACACTTGTCTCTGCTCCTCCTTTAAAATTCAAAGAGTTGCCCTTGTCCTTCTCAGTTTATGTCATTCTGTTGTCTCATTGTCACCTCTTGTACCCACCATCATTTTCCATAATGTTAAATCCTTTCTATGATCTCACCTTTCTTTTATTAACCTTTTTTAATGACAGCCAAAGACTTTAATAACACATAATTTTTTCTTCACACCTGTTTTGACCATAATATCTCACAACAAAATCAAGTGCTCAAAGGAAAGAAACAAACAAGCAAGTAGAAAAAGAACTTGTTAGAGAACACTTGTTATGGTGTTTACATTTCTCTCCTTTTTAAAATGGGGGCAACGCAAATGTCAGAAAACAGCTTAGGAGGAGACCAGGGACACCGGGCACTCTCAGTTGTGATTTAGTAAACTCCAGGTGAATGCGAGGTGCTCCTGAAGTTAAACTGATCAACTTAGAAAAAAGAAGCACATAGGCTGAATTCAGGCACACCCGCTCCGAGCCAAGGATGTTGTTATAAAGCCTTTATTTGTTAGGGCATCTCAGTTAAAAATTTCAAAGGAGAAAAAACACCGACCCACACCCAGTGTGATTTATAACTCTGAGATGCCCTCACAAATAAAGGCTTTTTAACAACATCCTTGGCTCGGTGTAAGTGTGTCTGAAGTAAGACTGCAGGCTTATTTTTTGGATATTTATCGGTTTCCTTCCCCTCTGATCATATTGAGCATCAATCACTGGTACCAAACTGAACTTTGTACAGCACAGAGGAGGACTGGTATTATAGATGTTATGCACATGTCTCTCACATAAAGTCTCATCTTTGGAGTGTCATGAAGTCAATCAGTGATCTCACCTTTCTTTGCTGTATTTCATACGTTGACCTAAATGTTTTTTACCCAGTGTGAGTCATACTGACTGGATTTACTGGATTTGTTTGGTTATATTGTGAATGTCTCGCCTACAGGAAGTATACTATTAGTGCTACAAAAAACAGTCTTTCACAATTACTTGGAATAAAGTTCTAAAACAGTGCTTACCATCTAAAACAAAAAAAAATCTATACTTCTAACTTAGCATGAGGCGAGGTGTAAACCACCCAATCAAAGCAGGATATGCATTGAGTTTATCAGAGTACTGCACTGTTTATATTCAGAGTGGATTCAAGACAGATAATCTGTCATATAATGCCCTCCAGTGCATCATCTCAGTGACTTTTCCTCGAGGTATTGAAGTAGTATGGTTCGATGCTAACAGGCATGATAATGATGCAAGGTCAAGTCAAGTTCTGAGGCTGGAAACTGATAAATGAACTGTCTTGGGACCACTTGTTCTAACACACTGATGTTTGACTAAATCGCACTCCATTTGTCCACCAAACAACTTCAGCCCGATAGGAGGACTCTGACATTAACTTGTTTGGACCTTGTTGTTACACAGCTGAGAACCATTTAAATACATTGTGGATGATCCTTGTGCAGAACTTTTAAAAACATGGATAAGAGCCTGACATTTGGCACAAGTGAACCACGAAGAAGACTCCTTGTTCTGATGAAGGCCAGCTGTAGGTGGAGGGGGGAGTGAAGTTAAGTCACTGAAGTACCTCGTTATTACACTCTGCACATCTCAAAGAGTACGTTTCCCTAAATGACAATGGAAATAACAATGCTTGTTTAGAGAGACCGAGCAATTTCTCCTCCTTTTTTGTAAATTGTTAGTGCTAAAATCAGACACAATTCAGCTGGTCGGTTGTCTTCTTTCCTTCCTCTCGAGCTGATCGAGTCTTTCTGTTTTTTCTCTGCTTGAATGAAGAAGACAATTTACTTTAACACTTGCGTACTTGACATGACTTTATGCAGGGCAGCTTCCCCCGACTGAGCAGGTAGCATTTCAGTACCTCATTTAAAAAGTGTGAGTGTGACAGTCAGCTCTCTCTGGGTGTAAGGATCTCTCATGTGTGTGTGTTTCTTTCTGTCTTTACTTTCTTTTCTGCTCCCTTGTTCATTATTCTTTTCTTTTTCTCTCAACAGAAGTTGCAGAACTTGAAGCCAATCTCCCTAGTAAGTATACTTTACACTCACAAGCTGATCTCATTAAATCAGATGAGTCAGACTCGTTCTCTCCAAGTTCGTTACACTTTGCATTTCTCCCCATAGTCACATTCTTTTTTGTTCAGTCAAACATCTGAAAGCGTTAAATACCTTTAAATTCTTGTCATTGTTGTGTGCCGATGGTGTTTTTTTTTCAACAAAAGAAAAAACAAGTTTCTTCGCATTTTTCCTCCTTTTGCTGGAGGAGTATTGCTTCACAATGACAGTCTGAGTGGATGTGGATTGTTAGTGTAAGATTGTCTGTTGCCAACTTTTTCAGTTGGCATTCTTCTCCCTACTATTATCTGCATGTTAGAGTTTTCAAAATCCCAGTTTCTAAAGGAAGCAACAACAACCACCGAGCTAGCAACCCACTCACTGAAAACGGCAAATTACCCAAACACCAACCGGGTATTAGTACGACTGTAAACAAGCTAGCAGTTGTTACTTTATGTTGGGATTTAGCTATTTAAATGCCAGGGCTCGCCTCCTCACCTACAGATGTTCCACCGAAACAAGATTTTCCCGACACTACAGGGGCATCATCGCAGCATCCATGTCCGGCTGTGCGAGACTAATGCATGCATGATATATTGTTAGCGGCCTTGCTGAATATCCATCAATATATTAGGCATTTCAGAAATGGTGTGATATTAGAACAGTTCTACAAAAGTTTGAGTGGAGGCAGGAAAGAAAAAACTGATTTTAGTGAGAAAGAGTCAATTCCTGCGCACATTTTTCACCTCTGCTTTGACAGACTTGTTTAAAAAAAGGGTCAACATTTCTGTCACAAAGAATTTGAGAAAGGTCTTTCAAAGGAAAAGCTTGCACATGAATTTACTGGAATAATGGGGTGTTCGATTCCAAGACATAACGCAAGTGGTGTGCTTGTTTTCTTTATCTCATCTTACACATGACAACAAAAGTCTGACTGTAGATGTGCTCCATATCATGATTGTGTAGGTTGTGAGTTATTTGTGACAATACTCTATCACCCAGAATGCTTTTTTACTGTAGATTTAGTGAATAGGTCAGATTGACAGTAATAACATTGTTTGTCTGTTTGTTTCTTGGTTGGTTTGTCAGCAGGAATTTACAAAAACTACTGCATTGATTTCCACAAAACTTGGTTGGAGGATGGGTCTCGGCCCAGAAAAAAACCCATTAACTTTTGTTGCAGATCCAGATAAAGAGACACATTTCTTTCACTTTCTTTAATATTGCAAGAAAAGGTGTTTTGTTTTACCACATTTTCATTAATTTCTCAGGGAATAATGATGGATCTTTACATCTAGGTGGCTGGTATCTATGAGTGGGTACAAAAGGGGACTGTTTGGACCTTGGCGGAGGTATGCGCTGTACTGGGTGCCATTCTAGTATTTTTGGTTAAATAGGCCTCATAATTTTTTGTGGTAGAATGTTTTGAAATTGTCTGTGAACATTAAAACTTCGTCATGAACGGGTGGTTTTTGATATTTCTGACATCTTTAGTACAAGAGCCTGCGCTGTGAGCCTTGGGCGGGTTTCAAGCTCGTTATACATCTGACATTGGTATTTATTTGTTCGTACAGACTGTTCCCTCAACTGCTTTTTAAGTTCTTGCTTTTATGTGAGCATTTACACTGCAGTAAATCAGATCTTCATTAGTCAGTTATCTGGGTTTTGTTATGCACGAGGGCTGGATTAATTGCTTTGGCTGAACTCTGCATGCCAGTTTTTGTTTGTGGTCTGATGAGTTTTCCCTCGCAGCTTATGACCAAGAAAACAAGAGAAGTTAACAGTTTGTTTATGTTCATGGTTTCACAAGTAACTGACTGGTTTGCTGGGGTATAGTTTTGAGTCATACATCTTCTAGTTAATTAGACGTGACATTAATGGAAAAACAACTAAAAGCCCCAAGAAGATATTGGTATTTAGTGACTCTGGGATGCACGATGCATATATCTACTCGACAGCTTGTATGTTTGCTGTGTAGTGGGAGTTGACCTGCACTTGCTCATGTATAAGACTAACCTCTGACCAGCAGACTGCAGAAAAACATCACAGTTGTTCTGGGGTTGTTGACATACATCCTGAGGGGACTTTGACATACAACTGGGTGAAGCAGTAGGTGAATAACGGGGGTTAAATTAGGATAAAGAAGCCATCAGGGTCACTTGACTCTTATGCTCATCCGATCTGCACTTTTATTATCATAACTATGATGAAATATTGTCCTGATTTTCATGAGGCTTCAACACTTGGGTTTATGGAAACCTGGCTTTGTGCCGTGAGTCTGGACCTGCTGTATGACACTGATTTAATTTCACTGATGGCAGACAGGAACACAGGGAGAAGTGAGCAGCAGGTGATGCGCCTCATGGAAGAACCAACCGGCAATAGACAAATTTTTTGCTCTAGCGTATCATTATGAATTACATGTTTGCACATCGTAATGGCTGTAGAGTAATAACTCCATTGACGCTAAGATTCGTTCTCTATGAACCTCGCTTTCATGAAACATTTTTGTCTACCACCGGGCACAAAATCTCCTGGGAAAATGAATGAAATCCATTCAGCAAACATTTCTGTTTTCACCTCTCCATTACAGACTAAATGAAAGCATAAAGTCATTTTTTTTCTCTGTATTGCTGGTCGTTGCTAATCTGAGAAAACTCAATCGATACCCTTGTTTTTGCGACTGCTGCACCAACAATAATACCAGTAGGAAAAGTTCAGGAGGGAGAAAGTTTTCTGTTTCCACTTTGAGCGAATTGAACCGTCCGTCTTCTTCCACAGCAGGAAAAACACTTAGACTCATGATGATAATCCTGTAATCTGAATGAAATTGGAGTTTAAATAGCCTCTGTTAAAGAATTAAACGAAGTATGTTAATTTTATTTGATAACTTTTGCAATTTTGCGGTTCAGTAGTTAGGAAATCCTCTCACTCTGACAGCTGCCTCAGTTTAGTCAGTTTCATGTTTTACAGCATCCAACTTCATGTAAAACAATTCCCTCTCCATTTCTCCTTGGAATTATGGCAGTTTACGGACACTGATTGTACAAATGACAATGTCACAAATGCACACCTTCTTCATGAACAGGAAGTATTTATCAGGTTGAAACGAGAAGAGACAATGAGTAAGAAACCAGAGAGAAACTGAAGAGAAATCATACATGCAAACAAAGTTGGCAACCTTATAAGGATTCAGCAGCTGTCCAAGGTGGTTGGCCAATTTGTAAAGGGCATTTTTTTGACCAAGTCCACAGTGTTTTTTCCTACGCTACACGGAGAGTAACGTAAGAAGTGTCTTATCATATCTCAACATTTGCTCATTTAATGACTCAAATGTTTCACTTCATGTTTATTCAGTAAAGCAGGACGAGTTGGCATTAATGATCTATGAGCTTGGTGGGGAAACATTTATAAAAGACAAATTAACTTTCAAAAAGAAAGACAGATCATCAATTATTTCGTAGAGCATCATACTTAACCTGCATCCAAGAGTAGATTATCTGCTCTACGTGATTAAAAATCGGTTGAGCTGTTGCAATTAATTCAGTGTTACATAGTATTATAGTCATTATCACCACAAACACGTTCAAGTCTTACAATATTTATCAGCAGCAGCCCTGTGTATCCAGAGTAATTTTACACAGGACGCAAAAGGTTGAGGTTCATTAAAAACATCTTTCACATGAACGTGGTTAGAAAACGGACTCCCAGGTCTGAAGCGCAGTACATGTCCTTGAACAACAGGGGGGAATGTGGAGCCGCAGGGTGTCCCAAGGCATAAATCCTGCAGTCAGTGTGAAAGTAAGGAAGGATTTAATAGAGATACAATTGATTTCAGTTCTATTATTTGTCACTTAGGTAATTAATAATAAATGATAGTAGACCTTCATAAAGCTGCTTCCGGCTTTAAATATTGACATAATGCACTAATATCTCCTCTCTCCCTCCTTTTTTCTTGTTCAGGTACATGCAAAGCCAATTTCCCAGATGAGGACAAGCTGCATCATTTTCAGCTGGCAGTCTCTCCTGGTAAGAGACAAACAATTACATAAATCATCTACCAACTGCTTTGTTAATGTAATTCAGATGACACAAATTTAATTTTGTCTTTCCTTGCAATGCTAATATTGTGTATACTTATCAAAGCAGTGTTTTTGTTGCTTATTATTTTCTTGGGCTCATACTTTGATGTGAAATAAACTCATTCAAAGTCAGACTCGTTCAGATTGCTGTAGAAATATTTATTTTTTCCATAACTGAATAAACAAGCTGTTCTCAGAGGAAAATAAGGTCCCCAGAACACTGTTTGAAGCTAGAAAGGTGGCAGGGTCCGCCACATACAAACAAAGTAAAACAGTATGAAACTGTGTTGTCCTTTAAGGTCAGTTTGTTTATTCATTCATGAAAACAAAGAGAGTTTGTTTATTTAGTTTGTTGAGACATAAAATAAATCTTTCTCTTCTGATTAAAAGTATTTCCTCTAAACTACAGAGTGCACCTTTAGGCAAAGCCTAAAGAAAAGCAGGCAACAAATGGATAAATGCTTGTCCCTCAGAACTGCTGTGATGAGACTAGAGCTGCATCTAATGATTATTTTCATTATTGATTAGTTTGCTGATTATTTTAACGATTAGTCAGTTAATTGTTTACGTGTTTATTCAGAAAAATGCTCATTACAAGTTCCCAGAGCTCAAAGTGACGTCCTCAAATTGCTTCTCTTGTCCAATTGACAGACCAAAACCCAAAACGTACTATATAATGAGAAAAGTTGGCAATTAATTTAATTTGCATTGACTAATTGATTAATTGACTAATCCTTGCAGCTCTAGATGAGACTCCCAAAATCTTTTATGTCCGTGGGGAAAACTAGCTGGGTCCCTGAACCAGGACACTGAAACTAAATTTGCTGCTGCATGTGAATTTTACAGAGATATTAAAATTGGACATCAGAGGAAAAATGGATGATTCAAGTCATAAGTCCAGAGGAGCGTGGGGTGTCCCGCATTTTGTCAGTCGAATCACTGCGATTTGTTTTTAACTGGGCCATTCTGCACGGAGCAATGCAGGAGCAAAAGCATTGCAGGATTATGTTTTTAAACGACCCAACCATGAAATTAACTGTGATGGACACACAGAAGTGTAGGGCAGCACGAGAACTGGAGAAACTGGAATATAAATTGTCAGGCTGATGTGATGATCACAGTTCCCTGAATACAGAGTGCACAGCAAAATGATTCTGTTTAAAGAGCTTTAGCCTCCAGTAACGAAATTCAGCCAAGTCCGCTGCTTCTCATTTTGTGCCAGACAATGTGCATGTTATTCGTGTGCAGATTGGAGAGGAGGAGGAGGACGTTGTGTGTGATGGAACGGGAGTAAATGCAAATGTTCGAAATTCATTTGTAAGTCTGTGCCTGTCCTCAAATATTCTCTTTAGATGGTATTCCAGTCTTCTCTGTATTTTAACATTACTACAGCACAGTCATTATTCCCCAAGTCCAATCTGCTTTCTCAGCACTGTTCCAATCTAAGTGGGCTACCTGTCAAACCCAACCAAACACACTGGTGTGGGATTACCCGAGTCTCTGGAGGCTCCCCCCCCTCTCTCTTCCTGCTCTCCATTTGTCAAAAACACTTTCTCTCTGTCCTCAAGCCCAATGTCACCTTCTCAGTTCTCTTGTTTATAAAATGTGGAAATCTATCTTCATCTTTCTCAAGATGCGTAAAAGGAGAGCACCAGCCAAAGACTGAGAGGAAGTGAAAAACATAGCTTTGTGTTTGTGTGTGTGCGTTAGTTAATTGAAAGAGAAGGACAAAGACAGAGACTAAATCCTGTCCATGTTTCACTATCCTCAATTACCAAACACTATTTAAACACCAACTACTGGTTGTTGTTGTTTATTGCAGGTTTCTATGAGTTTCCACCAGTTAGGATAACCTGATGCTCACCAAAGCAATTGCTGAGTTCAGAGAACACGTTGTTATTAATATGGGGGAGTAGGAAGTAAACATGAGGAAGTTATAGAATATATTGTTGTATCGATAATTTGCCCCACCCCTAATGTGAAAAATCAACAGATTATCTAAACCAATTAATTTGGAGGTGAAACTGAAAATAACAATTCTGATAATAACATATGCTCAATCAAAGTTTAACCTATGAACTGTGATTGATTCTTACAATGTATTGGGCCAAATTTTAGTCTTGGTGTTGGTTTTCTGCTCCTAATACGTTTGACTAAACTGTTGTCTTGCTGCAGTGAAGGGGTCAAGTGTAATTGAAACAACCCTCAAATATCGTATCAAGTCTTTATTTATGTCTTTTCTCAGTACATCAGTTTCATGAGAGTTGTCGGAAGTCACTGCATCAGCTTTTTTCAGCTAAAATGTTCTGATATCTTTATATATAAAGTGGTGAATTTATTTTAAGTTTTCAAGCTGTTTCAGGCCTCTTGTGTATGTGTGTGTCTGTGATTCATCCGTCTCCCCGCCTCCCGAGTCGGCGCTTCGGCTCCAGCTTAGTTTTCACAAAGGCCTTTCTAAGCAAAATCTGCAGAGAAAAGCAAAGATCAGCAATTAGAGACAAGCTTTGGTGTCATGTTCTTTAGGAGGAGTTGGTAAAGAGATTGAGTTCTCAGAGAAAGACTTGCTCAATTATTCAAACCTCTGTCTTTATTGACGTACACACACACACACACACACACACACACACACACACACACACACACACACACACACACACACACACACACACACACTCTCCCATTTTCACTTCCTTTCACTTGCTCTTTTCTTTATTGGGTTTCTGTCTCTCCCCTTGTTTCATCTCTCTGTTTCTTTGTTCTCGGCCTCTTCCTTCCCCTCTCTTTGTCCACTCCGCTGCTGCTCAGGCGTCAATCTACATGCAGTAAATTATCAAAATACAGTGTTGGATCCAAAGCACTAATGGGCATACAGATACAGTAAGCATGCAAACAGAAATGCAGTCACCGTAGCCTATGTGTGATCTCTACAAAGCATAAATCTGTATCTTATTGTTCTGTAGACTGTGTCTCTTTCATCTTCTTGCACATTCAGTGTCTCATTAAGGTGTTGTTGTGCGTCTTCGTGATAGATGGAAGTTGTAAGGCGTCTCATTTTTCTATTGTCCTCATACTGTGCTGTCAAATTTCTGTTAAGAATTGCAGCACATTAGTTTGTCATTATACTCACAGAAGCTATCATTTGCACCGCGGGGAATGTAATTGTGGTCAGACAGGAAAACAAAAAAATGCAAAGGGAACTGGCCTCAGGATGCTGGTTGTCCAATATCTCTTATATCCAAACGAGGGCGAGGTAAAATCATCTCGACTCTCATCAGGACAATTTGTAGCTCAAGGCAAGGGCTTCTTTGCTCTGTGTCTTATCTTCTGTTTTTGTTTTCTTTTATGGTTCTCATGGGAATGGCAGGCAGTAGCACGGTCTACTTTATGAGCATTTCTTCAGGTAATGTTGTAATTTACGTGTTTATAATGGCTGCAAAGCACACAGCCTCACATACATAGAATAAAACACTTAAGCCCCAGAATTCAGCTGTTTGAGAAGTGTTGTGATGTCATTCATTTGTGTTCAACGGTTTCACTTTGTCCTGTACTCATTAAAACATTTACACACAGTAAAAACATGTACACACACAGATGTTAAGCTTTTACAGAGCAACAATAATATTACAAAAGTCTAAAACTGTGTTCTAGTCATGCGTCATAAGCCACTTGTGGGTCTAACAGTCATTATATTAACAGTGAGCTTTTTCTCCTGCCTCATTGGAGGCATGTGGTGCAATATTCATCCAGGTGAAGAAGGCACCCGGCGTTATTTGTCATGTTTTTAGTGTCAAGCTGCTTTTTCAATGTCTTTCATTCTTCTGAGAGACGATAACTCAGATTATTCAACCACCAAAGAAAACATGAATATGCACCGAACACACATTGACAAACATGTTTTGTGACAGATTGTTTTTCCATTTTTAATTGAAGTGAGGTGAGTCGTGGAGAGCATGTGCTTTACCACATCTAAATAACATTTAAATGTTTTATCAAAATGTATTTTCTCTGATGTCAGTGATCTTTTTCAAACTCGGATCACGTAGTTTGTCTCTTAGCTACTCTGTTTAGTTTCCTTTTCCCATGCAACAGCAGCTCTGTGCTGTGACCCCGTAGCCCCAGACCCCTGTGTCTGGGGAATGGGGACAGCAGCAACACTCAGGGGTGAACACATTCTCACATGTCATTGTTTGGTTTATTAGAAGTACAATAATGAAAGAAAATTGATGTACAAAGTGCATTGTCCCTGTGTTTCAGATGTGTACTTTTTCTGCTTGATTTGCATAAAAATAATTGATGTGTTGTGCACATTGTTGCAGAAAGCTGCAAAAAGGATAGTTTAGTTTTTTCACTCAGTGATCCCTTAATGACAAGATAATGTGTTTTACAGGCACATTTAAATCCTCTATCAGTATTTTGTAAAAGGACATTCTGCAACAATCATATATCTCATAGGCGTTTTGAATATATCTGTAACATCTTCAATTACTTTTTGCATTTTTCACATTTGCTTAGAAGTTGCAAAATGAAATCTTTTCCACAGATTGCCAATGTGAGTCTAGTCTGGGTTTGGATATGACTACTCCCGTTTTAGTTTGGCCTAATTTGGTCTTGTGAGCCCACAAACTGGAGATTTTTGTGCTTTTTGTTTCTCAGATCCTTCTCTAAAATTTATGGACACTTAATAAATGTTCTTTCCTGGCGCCGAGTCAATTGCATTTGAATTTTGTTTGGCCAAATAGATGCTTGGACTACATAGTGCTCTGGATGGTTTAAATACCTTTTAAGTTAGAGCTTTTTGGCGCTTGTCCTGATTGTATTACACAGATAAACAGGGTGGACAATGGATTGGGCTAACAACAACAGCGAGAGGTGCTTTGGGGTAAACAGCCAGCCAAAAAGAGGCTACATGGTCATCAGAAGTTCATCTCTGCATAGGAGGGTGTGTGCATGTGTAGCTTTATGCCTGGGTAAACAGTTTTGCATTCTAAAGTAGCCCTGTTCCTGTTCAGTATAATTTGTATTGCGGTATGCTGTATTGGCATATCTTTACTATTGTCAGAGACAGTTTGTGAGTTTTGTTATTTACTCTCATCGTGATGATGATAAACTCCAGTAGTCTTGCGCTTAATGACATTTCTAGTCATGTGACTTTATTTTAGAACAAGCTTAAACACTGCGTTGTTTGACAAGAGACTTGACATCTTTTTGTATATATTTTTGCTAAGTGGGTGCCAAATTCTTAGAAAAGACATTGGAGACCGCTAATGATAGTAAAATGAACAACTTTAACAGCAATTTAAAGGAAACTGCTCTTTTTTTGTGCACAGAAAACGTCTTAGATCTGAGTAAAAATAAGGGATGCTAGAAAGCCAAAAAATAAATAAATAAAGGAAAAGGTAATCAGGCTCCTCTTGGGACCACTGTCTTATTTTTAATGAGTGCATGTTCTCAGTACCATGAAAAACAGAAAGGTCCCTGTAGTTTGGCGTTTTTTCACTGTCTCTTTCCATTGTGTTCACAATTATAGATGTTGTCTCTCAGAGCTCTGTCAGAAACAATAATTATCTATCAACACCAATCATGCCCTGTACCTGTCGCTCTGCTGCTGCACTGTTGCTTGCTGCAGGGGAAATCACAATAACGCTAATTAACCTGAGTGTGATGATTAATTTCTTTCCTCACATGACTGTCCCTTTGCTGCAGTAAGGTTGTCAAAATTGACAATCACGACAAAGCCTCCAATTATGTGTTAAGTGAGGGTGTTTTCAGACAGCTTGAAAAGGTCAGTCTCATTCAGCTTTCAATTCAACTTCAATTTAAAGAGGAGCGGTCACGCCACTCTGAGATGTAGATACGTATAGCGTCAATTTAAACTCGAAATAGAATCCAGCTGGCGAACATGGGAGCTGTCAAGGAATCTATCTAAGCCACTATATAGTTATGCAAAATAATTTGGTAACCATGGGAGACACATCAGCAGCAGGAAATGAAGTGGAGTTGTAACAGGTGTGCTGTGCTTGTATTTCAGTATTCCCTCATTAACAAAGCTGAAATGTTGCAACAACACACGACCAGAAGTAAATAAGAATCTCGTTTCTTTCATTTTTGTACGAATTTGCTGAACAGTTTTTTCTAGGTGTGTGTGTGTGTTACAGTGTGTGTCTGCAAGCCCAGTGTCTTGTGACAGTAAAGACCGATTGTTCCAGTGTGCCGAAGACACTCTTGAATTATTTATGACCTCTGACTGCAGCTGTTGGTTGTAGATGGTCTCCCTCTCTCCGTCTTTAAGTTAGTTGCTTTTCCTCCATTTGTTATTCTCTCTTGTTCCTTCTGTTTCCATCCATCGCTTGGTTTTTGTCTCCGTCATTCCAGCTCTTTTCTACTTGACACTTGTTCGAGCTGAATCTCTCTACTTCACACAGCGTTTCTCTCCCTTGGTCTCATCTCATTTATAATACAGGGGAGATTGTTTGTGCGGTCTAATTAAATCGTAACTCCGTCTTTGTTGCAGTGAATAGAACCTGGTGAGGTTTAGATAGCCCCTTTTACAGAGGCCTTATCTCAAATTGCTCAGCGTTTTGAGTACACAGAGAGGGGGGAGAGAGTGAGGGCAAGAGAGCTGCTTGTCTTTGCGTCAGTGTTGACTGTGTGTGGAACAGAAACCTTAAATTTCAAGTGTTATTGATGCTGTGTCAGAGCAGTATGGAAATACCGTGGATTATAAGATGTAAATAACATTTTTGCCTCAATGGAAATGATTCAAAACACCCCCCTGAAGAGTACTATGTATTCCATATACGACCGCCGAGCGAGGTAATTTTTAGGCAAAATGTGCAAATCTGGATATCTGCCGCTCAGTCATTCGAGCACATACACATGGTCACACATGGTTGGATCGTTAAATGGCTTATTACCAAGTGTTTCATTTTCGTCTTGATCTCTGTCTCACTTTCTTGAGTTCAATCAGAAGTTCCGAAGAGTATCAGTCCACCTGAGTGAGCTCTCACAAGGCATGAGCTCGACAGGCTTTTACTTCTTTCTTTCCAAATCTCTGATCCCCGAAAGTGCCATAAGATCACAGTGGAAATGTAAATGTTATCCAACCAATTAAAGAACCCCTCCGAGATAGATCCTGGACTGATGTCTTGACAAGCTTTTAACTGGCTATAAAGGCTACGTATGGAAAGAGGTGGGCAGAAAGAAAGAAGGAGGGACTGTGTGTGTGTGAGCAAGATTGGCCAGCTTACTGAGATATACACATCTGAACTGACCAAACAACTGAAACTGGCTCATTTTATATGCTAACCCCCTCTACATATGTATGCTCCCAATGCATGTGTTGAACAGGTTGTGTATGTGTGTGTACTGTAAACCATTACGAGATGGAAAGAGAGCTTTAACCCAGTGCTATGTTTGACCTTCAGGATGTGTTCCAACTCAAATGTTACACGTTAGGCCTTCACTCCCCTGAGGTAAACTCCTTGATTAAGATTCAGTCCTTCCAGTTGGTCCTCTTATTTGCCCCCCTGTGGCTGAATAATTGATCTTGGTTGAGCTGGTTGATCTCTACTGGCTTTTGTTACGTTGAGCTCAGACACATCGTCAGACTTTGCTATGGCAACGCATGGACGCATGAAGATGCAGCAGTAGCCCCTCCAAATTATGCTACGTTTGAGTTTTTTTAACCGTCATTTTTTCGGCTTTGTTGCTGAAAGAAGTGCGTATGGCAGAAATACTGTCATCATGGTTGGAGAAGAAAGCTGGTAGTTTTGATTAAGATCAGCTGACTTTCATACATTCACCCTGACACAGATTCAAAAGATGCACCACCTGTTTATGTATATTTGTATATTGATAACTGTATATATGTTCTGTAATTTATGTAGCATGAAGGCGTTTACAAACTTTCATTTCATTATGCAACCCTGTGTTGTATAACACTGACTAAGTATTGATGAAATGTGTCTTTATGACAACAATATCTTGACAACCGCTGCTGGGTGATTGACACTGCCCATATGTGGTTTAATATCCGTTTGGTTTTTGACATCGGGTCAGCAGTGCCTTTCCCAAAATTGAACGATTTTAACTCAAAGCGCTTGAAGCAGCTGCACAAAAAAGGAAAAAAGACGCTGTGCCATTTTTAATCTGTGTGTGTCTGAACACTGTGTAACACCAATAATACCGACTACTGTGGCAAACTTATTGTCGAGACGGATTTTTTTGTATTAAAACTGGACTTGGACATGGTTTGTATTTCATCTCCTCACTGGTACTTTTGGCAACACAGCCCCTTCTATTTTAAAATGCTAAATTACCTCAGCATTTATACAGAAAAAAAATATAATGTTGTGTGGATGCACTTTCTTACCTGTCCTCACTGCAAGAAACGTGTGCACTCTAAAGTGCAGTATTTTTGGATGTGTGGGAACATGAAATTAAAGTGAACTGAAGTAATCTTTCACTATGGGTCATATTAGTCAAAGTCTCATCAAGACAATCTTGATTATGCATTTTTAAACCATGTCGTATAATGATAATTAAAGCCCCTCTTTCTTTCCTCAGGCAACTGTACATTGATGTTTATCATGAAACACATTTTGTTGTGTATTCATTATTGAAAACCTTCTGTCTTTCTTTCTCTATCTGCTTCCAGATGAAGGTTACTACCAAAGTGGAAGGTTTCAATTTGAAATAGATGTCCCAGAAGCCTATAACATGGTGGTGAGTGGTCCATTTATCTCATGTTGTTTGGTCTAAAAACTCCATTTGTGTGTCTGCTTATGTGTGTGTGCCTGCCCGCATATTTGTGTTGTCAGTATTAGTCGGATTCTATTCCTTTAAATGACCAACTGTTGTCACCAACTAAAAACGTGTGCATGATGGCACCAGTATCAAATTTCTTCCAATCAAAATTCATATATGGACATCAAGGTACTGTGCTTCTGGCTACAGTTTTCTTTCTCCTCCCGAGTGAAAGGTCTGCAGAATACTGCATTATTTTTATCACCTGACCCTCATGAGCTGGAGTCACCTTGCTCACCCCATCCTCATCCTGTTTGTCAGTTCTTCCATTCATTCCTTCTACACTGACTTTATCTCACCACGCCAGGGTGTTTGTGTATGTGTGAATCTGTGTATTTCTTTGTTTCTCTGCACACACATGTATGTCTTGCATCTTCTTCTTTTGTTTGAGTCTTTTACGACGCACACCCACACGCAGCTATCTGTGGCAATTTTATGACGTTTGCCACAGAATGCCAGTGTTCCTGTGACGTAAATTGAAGAAAAGCATTGTGACGAGACAGGAAGTCAAAGTTACAGAGGATTTTCTCACCAGTAAATGTCCTCTGATGAAGTCGTATTAAATCTATAATGGGGTTACATTGCACAAATGTAGTTGAAGCAAGCCAAGGGAATGATACTCTTCGTTAACTCTGCTTGTAATTACAGAAAGTACTTATTACAGCTGGGGGGTTTCGAGAAACACATTCCCCAAGGCCTGTTAGTCTGCACATGAAATCAGTTAATGAAAGCTGTCTACAGTCTGGTTTGAAATCTCACCTGCAGCTTAAATAACAACTGTCCAATTTCTGACTTGTTGATTTTAGGTTAGGTCTGTAGTCTAAATGGCTTTCTAACCATCATCAGGTTAACACAAATAAATGTTTTAAGCCTCGCCCACATGTACACAGGTGTTTTTGGAAAAGAGTTTAAAAAATATATATATACATCCTTGTCCAGATGAACATTTTAGCACTGTTTCAGAAATAATCTTTGTTCATACAACACACCTAAAAATGCATATTTCATGACCATTCACGTACACTGGTCATGCACATGGCGATGTAAACAGGAAGCAGATTGTTTAGGTACAGAAAATACTGAATGAGGCGGGGAAACGTGACCGTCCTCACAGATTCTTCAGAATCTTGTCAGCACGACATTGTAAGCTGCTGTTTTTGTCTCTCTTTTCCATCATTGCACTATCAATGTCCATTTGTGTCTTTCTGAATTTAATGTTAAACAATATAACGTCCATTCAGTCACCTTACAAACTCAAATACTCCACGATCATTATCATAACACATACTCCAAGTTCACATTTGCCAATAATGCTGATACAGATAAACATGTGTGTCTTCATCATTGTTTCCAAAGATCTTGGTCTCTACCTGTCTACATACATGTATTTATACATATATGTGTGTGTGTCTCTCTCTCTCTCTCTATATATATATATATATATATATGTATATATATATATATATATATATATATATATATATATATATATATATATATATATATAATTTCTTCCTCTTTGCTTTTCTCACTTCCACAGCTTCCATGTAATTACTGTAACGCTATTGTAAATAATTGCATTATTATAGTCATTTTAACAACAGCCTGTGGCTTTCCCTGGTGAAGAAAAATAACAGCCAACTCTCTCTTTCAAAACATCCTTATTGCACCATAAAAAGACACTCACTGTTTTAAAAAATTGTTAAGGAGAGGAGCCAGACAAAGCTAAGTGTCTTCTCAAATTCATAAAAAAGTACATTTCATTTGATTCTTGATATAAAGACAATCTGGGACGTGGTTCTGAAACTGAGTTAATGAAGAAGCCCTGCTGGGGGATGTTTGCCTCTACAAATCCAAACACTAACCAACGTAATTAAGTTGAAAAACCCAGAACACAGTGAGACTTGGAGTCTATACTGACACAGAAGGCACAGAAGCACCAATGTTGTCCAACAACAGTGAATTAACCATCTGTCCAGACCCTGGCCTGAGTTTTGAGGGCTTATCTGTTTGACTGCTCACGGCTAAAGACTCTCATGAAAACAGGCAAAAAACATTTTAACTACAGCACCTCAGAGGAAAATGCTGTCGTTTTTAATTTGGCTTTTACACCCTGTTGCATTTTTTGGCCATTTTATTTTTTATTTTTGTGTGTGTGTGTGTGTGTGTGTGTGTGTGTGTGTGTGTGTGTGTGTGTGTGTGTGTCATTACTGAACAGAAATACGTTTGAATAAAAGTGCTTTCAATTGCATGAAGTAATGAAAAAATATTAGTGAATTGGTTTGGAGAGCATTTTACAAATGATCTAGGAGGAGAAGAAAAGCTTGCATCCGTCTGATGATTGTGGATCCTTTTGCTGCTTTTAAAAAAGGCTGTGTTAACCTTCAAAGAAAATTGGTCCCTAACTGGTTTTATATTGACGTAGTTTACAAACCAAAGCTTTTAAATGGTGATTATACCATGTGAGAGTGGAAGCAAAATGTCTTTATTCATCAGACCTTGATAATAGATCTCTGACTAGTAAATACTGGTTATTAAAGTGTTGTTGCAGATTGAATTATGATGATAAATGCTGTTCTCTCCATGTTGATCTCCAGCCTCCTAAAGTGAGATGTCTGACCAGAATATGGCATCCTAACATCACGGAGAATGGAGAGATCTGTTTGAGGTAACACTGCCTCTCTCATCACTTGTTCCCACTTATTGCAACTTCTTCCTCTCTCTCTCTTCCTCATTTTACATTGTTTTTCTTCCTGTCAAAATAAATGAATGGAAATAGCCAATTAATCTTAGTATTCCCTTCTTGGAGGATCTGTTCACACTCACCTGGAATTTAATCGGCTAACTGTTGATTGTAGCCAGTCACGTTCTCGAAAATGTTCCAGTTTTGTTAAAGATTTTACAAACCGTGGTCTTGGAGCTAACACCTTTGGCCTTGCTGGAGGGGCATCACACTAAGGAGTTTACAGTACACACTCAGAAACAATGTACAGTGACAAGCTGCCACAATGTGTCTTCACTAACACATAAGTATTTTGAATGTTTCTGTATTTCTTGTCTTAATGCAGCTTATTGCGGGAACACTCTATCGATGGTACAGGCTGGGCCCCCACTAGAACATTAAAGGTAAATAAACTGCATCTATTAAAGTGAATGTGCCTTTACAAAATATGTTAAGATGATGTTTCAAGGGCGTTTTACTGGGTTTTTTATCTATTCCATCTGTGTCCTCTAAAGTCCCGGGGTCATTACAGAAAAAAAACATTCCTGACTGCTTAAAACTGTCTTTTCATTACAGACGAATGATAAATAAACTAAAGAAATCATAACTAAAACTGCAAACTTGATGCATTAATCGGCATTCGTCCTGTTATGTCTGTATCTGTGTTGAGACTTCCTGTATCCATGACAACAGCTGTCTCTCTTCACCTGTCACCAGCTAGCTAGCGTGCTATGATGTGTAATAACAGAGAGACGATCAATTTTAGCGTAAAGTAGTAGGAAGCTAATTTAGAGCTCAGGGGTTGAATCAGCAAGCTAAAATTGATGTTAGCCTCTCCAACAGTTCCAGTTACAGTTCAGTTTTTCTGTGTCCATGTTATTTCTCAACTTCAACATTTTCAGTGTCATTTTTGGCTGTAATCAATTTAGAGTTGTGACTCTGCCGTCCTGAGGATTCACGGACGCTTCTGTAATAGCTAAATTCTTACCCTGAGATAAGATGCGATTCTTTCCTCTCTGCAGTTCTGAATCATGTTTCTGTAATGACAAAAATCCTAAATGTCATCCCAAACTGAGACAAGACAGGATTTCAGATGTATAAAGTCTCTGTAATGAGGCCACGTAAGATGAGGGATTGATTCTAACATTCTGTAGCAAATATTGGGGAAAATAAACAAATATCACTAAAGCAACACAATAGTACAATAAGTCACAGCCAAACTAGAGTGAGAAAGTATGTCTCATTTTGTGCGCCAGTGTCTGGGTCAATTTAAGGACACATGGATTAATGTGGTTTGTGCTATCTTGCAACAATTGCACGTCAGGTCATGTTAAGCTTTTAGTTGGACTTAAGTGGTCCAGAGGAAAGATTCATTATATCGGTGTGTTATTTGTATCACCATGGGCCTCGTGTTTTTCTCGGTTAGTTCAAGCCCCAGCACTCTTATTTACTCCAGAGGGAATTCGTGTTAGGCTTTTCTTATCATACATTGACAGTTGAGGGAGCATATTAATCTTATAGTTTCTTTTATTTGTTGGGTTCATGTCAGAGAGCTAATGATGGAATCTAGCTGTTTTATATAAAGTGCTAATAATAAGAGGTTGTGAGTCTATGACGTTGCAGCCTTGTAGAGAAAGTTTATTTAGTCAGATTTATTGGTCAAATAGTTCAACAAATAAAAAGAAAATACCAGGAAGTCTTTGAATAAATCCTGTAATCCCGTAAAAAATGTCTACATTGTGCTGACATCTTAAAGTAGCTGTTGATATATAGATGGTGTAAACCCTGGTCTTTTGTATGGCGGGTAATTGAGAACACAGTAGACGTGATTTCGACACTCCTGCTTGACACAAGAGCTTTTCTATTTTCAGCCACCTTTCACTTTCTTAAACTAACAAAACGGGGGTTCACTAAACACTGCTGAGGGCTGAAGGTAAACTTCACAGTGAAAGGCTTCTCAGCTGCACATAAAAGAGTGCTTTGACTCCTTACGCTTTACCCTTCACTCACTTGAGCACTTTTTGCAAGCTGTTTAGAAACAGTCACAGAAGTTTAAAGCAAGGACACCCTCCGCTATCCCTTCTCAAGATTTGAATGAAATTGTGTCTGACAGTGACTCGGCGTGGAACTTAATGTAGCTGTACCGTGAAGCTCTGCCTTCCATGTTTAATTTTGATTTAAGCAGCCTGATACAGTCAGATGTGTATCCATGCTAGGATGCATTATAATCATGGAAATATGTAAATGTTTGCATATTGGGAGCAGTTGCCTTTAGAAGTGGAGCTCAGGGTTTTTTGAATGGCCTACCTCAAGTAAAGCGGGTCATCCGAAAAATCCTCTTGAGCTTCCTGCCAGGACTGCTCTCGAAGTCATTGTCAGGATTTGTGTTATTCCTGATGGTTCTCTTCCACTTTGGACTCTTCTTTCTCTGCTCTCAGGAGAAGCCAGATCCTTCCCTCTCTTGTACAAAATGAAAAACATATTCCGCATAATTGAAAATTGTCGAGCTTAACAAGTGCCATGTTACCACGGCAGGTCTCCATGTCACCGAACATATTATGTTACGCTCTGCATGATGTCGTCTTTGCCAAGAAAACGGCTCAGAAACAAACTGCTTGGCGTATCTTTTTCTTTCTATATGCAGTAAGATCAGACTCCAATGTGATTGTAGTCCATCTGTGGTCAGATGAGAGCTTGATTATATGCACATCACATAGTGTGAAAAGAGGCTTATGCACTATCTCCACGCCACAGAAGTTAAATAAAGACAACGCTTCAATCACACTTAGCTCTTCATCAGGTCAAACTGTTTGAGACATAGAAAACCCACAACCTTATCTATACATTGTGCACACAAGTAGGCTGACCAGCTCTAAGATGGCAGGTGTGGTTAATCATCCAAACTGCCCTGAATAAAAACCATCCAAAACATCTTGATAAACATCAAAATACATAGAAAGAAATACGTATGTATTATGATTAGTATTCATAAATGTATTTTTCCTGCAAAGGGCTGGTTGTGGTGTGACAGCTCATTTATATTATGATGTGCTTGAATAAAAAATTTTATTAGTATATATCAAAGGTTCGTGTGGCCTGCCTTATATCCAGTCAGTATCATCTGTCCTTCATCAAAAAGCTGCTGATGAGGACATCAGCTGATCAGATCAACTTTTATACCAGGCATTCAGGCAATCAGACAAAAAGAGGCTCAGGATTGGTTGGTATGACTCAAGAAAAGCATAAAATGAACAAGGTAAAATGGAACATTTTGTGGCTATTCATTCCTGGAAGAATGATTTGCTTATGCGAAACAACCACTTATTTTGCATCACAGCCAAAAGACACTTTGTGTGGTTGACTGTGAAAGGAACTATTGTGATAAAAATGTCGAAATGGCTGCCATAAAAGCAACGCATACAGTATGCAGTTAAGAATCTATTGACTTGAAAATCACACATCTTGGTATTGGTTTCAATTATGGATAAACTTCCAAAGATATGTGCACTATGTTCTGCAGAGACTAATAGCAACATGCAGGAGACAGAATGAGAAGTCACGTCTCGCATTGCATTCCTACTACCGTACTCTGTGTGTGTTTGTCTTTTTCCTTTCTTTCCTGCCATTCATACACCCCGTGCAGCCAGTGTGGAGTCGGATCGTGACAGGCATATAGATGCCATTTCATCAGCTGTTCACTGTCTGTAACCAAGCTTTGCTGTTATAATCAGTTTTTGTTGTGAGATCTGGAGTTGGTGCACAGCCTTATATATATTTTTTGCCTTCTCCTGATTGCATTCCTGGGTACTGTGCACATACATGGTCTCATATAATCATTTTTCTTTCTTCACATACTGCTGCCCTTTTCTGGTATTTGCTCTTTATTTTTTGCTCTGATCCACCGGTGGAGCTTCTTCAGCAGTCATCAGAATGTAATTGCATTTCCTTTGCTTTAAAATGAAACTTGAAATTAGCAATTCATAATATTTTTTAACCATATCTTGACCTTACACACACGCAAACACCTTGTCTTTTTAATTATATTCCAGTCTGAGTTGTGTATTGTTGTTGTTTTGAATACCTCTTGGCCTTGATTCTAAGCTGCAAGGAAAGCAGCTTTGCAAACAACAAGAGTGCTTATCTTTGTTTGTGTTTTTTTTTTTCATTGCAGAAATAATAACCATTGAGCACATAGTCATGCTTAGGAAAAACAGACTACCTGGCTTTGTAGCTTTCATGTAATTGGCATGAATGCATTTGTGAAGCAGTGTGACTCAACACTGAATCGTCCCATTGTAAAGGCCAATACACACTGGAGCTTCAGAGCATATTGACAATAATACCCACTTCAGATTAATAAACGTCTCAGTCGACCACTCAAAGTGATTTGAAATCGGTTCTGTATTTGACTTACAATGCGTAATTGTTACTGCCAGCTGTGACAGCACAAAATTATGGGTAAAGTTTAACCTCATTTGTTGCTAATTTCCTGGTGCAACGAAGCATTTCTGCACTTTGTTGTTTTGGCAGGAAGCCTTCATCTAGGTGTGAATTTGTTAATATTTAATGGCTATCTGTCTGGAAATCGGATTAGTGGTGGCTACCCAATGACTGTGAAAGGAAGCAATGGCTTGGAATGATCAGACAGGCTTTACATTATTTTCTAATGGATGTTTAGATTTCTCGTCACAGATGAGTTTGTGTGACTGTCAAGCTTCTTCGTGATCATCCGTTTCTGGCCCTGGCCCACGTCTGGCAGTTGATGGATGTTCCTGGGCCCGGTTGAAATGCCAACTATCTTTTCTTTTTCTTTTTCTTTTTTTACTTAAATGCAGGTGAGGATCTGGTCATGTGTGTGAGAGCGAATGGGTTTGGGTTCATGTGTGTCACAGTGCGTGCAGGAAAATATGTGAGAAAGAAGTGAGTGCAAAAGCTGTGAGTCAGAAAGGATTGTGTTAGTTTTTGAGTGGGTGATGATGTCCCTCTTCACTGGTCACCACTCTTCTCCACTTGAGCCCACGCATACACACACACACACACACACACTTTTTCATTGTCTTTGCAATAATGGCTTGTATGCTAAATTCGTCACAATGTACATTTGAGAAGTATCACATGGTGGGTTTTATAACAAAGTGTCTCAGCTGGAGTCAAGCCAAGGATGATGCAGTTATGAGGCATGGGTCTTGCTTTCAGACAGCAAGCGGTCAGCACTCTCGCTGCCTGTATTGTTTTCGGCGTAGACATGACGGCAACTGTGCTGCTGATGTTGTCGACAGGAGATAGAGGGAGGGCGCCTGCCGTTCACATGAGCGTGCTGGGCTATTTGTTTCTGCATTTGGAGTTTATGATGGTTAAACTTTTCAACTTGCTGCTGCAGCTCGCTGTGTGACCATGGCAACCACAGAAACTACAGAGAGGGAAACAATACAGGAGCGGCAGCATCATCACACAATCTTTGCCACCATGTGTTAACTAATTACAGAAAGTTAGTTTACTGAGGTATTTTGCAAGTTAAACAAACACAGGTGAGGTAAACAGAGCAGGCATTTAGTTAGGGTAGAGGGCGTTGCCGACTAGGCATCTCTCTGCCTGGGTTAGTTTTCGCTGGCACTCCTCCCTCTCTTACAGGTGACATTGCACAGCTTGCGGTGGCGTGTGGTCAGATGATATTGCGGTTTTCGCCAACAACAGTTGTCGCCCCAAGCTTAGCTGTGCACAGATTCAATCAAATCAAATCAAATACATTCTTTGTATGTAGCCCAAAATCACATGCAATCACAATTGCATTGCCTCTGACCCTTGAATTAAGTGAGGAAAATCTTGCCTTATTGAAGAAAAAACAACCTTTTAACAGGAGAACAAAGAGGGAAGAAAACCTCAGGAGGAGCCACAAAGGAGGGATCCTTCTCCCAGGACGGAGAGACATGCAGTAGATGTCGCATGTACAGAGCAGAACAACAAAATCACAGTTTACACATTTCTTGCACAGAATATCTGATACAAGTAACTTATGTGCAATATATAAAATAAAATGAACTAGTTCACGTTCACTTTATCTGTTCTGTCATGAGCTCTGATCTCTTTGTTACTAATAGGACATTGGTAATATTATGACTTTATAATTACTCATATGGCATCAAAATATCTGTGGAAAGCTGCTTGTTACAGTTGTCGTGTAGGATAATGTGATGCTGTCCGGTGCGACTGTATCCCTTTGAGCAGCTTTGTAATCCAGCCTCGCAAAGTCTGATTATCCGGTCTGGGATAATAAAGAAGGTTTCTGATGCTGGGTAGCATATAATCTTGCCATTTTGCCAACCATTCCCTGTTTTCTAAGCTACAAGTTGCTTTCTTGGCTGCTACAGTCAGAGGTAGCGTGGAGCGGTGACTGCTGATTCAAGCAGTACTAAATACGTACTAAACCTATTAGTGTATATAATGGCACATGGGAGATGGAGTTGAAGAAAACACAATAAATTGGCCTCTGTCATTTCTTCAGCCTGGAGTTCTGTCTAAGGTTATTCTCATTTGCTATTATCGCATGGCTAGCAAAGCAGCCAGTTGCTAGCTGCTTGTTTATCTCAACATTCAAGGCTCAAGGCTTCATTTAATTATGTAAATGAACTAAACACATGTGTGTGGAATGAATGAAAGATAATTGAATGGAAGCCCTGAAAGCTTTAACTCAATCAGTGGACCAGCTACCAGTTGTTTGCAATAGCTCCCTTTGAAAAAACCTCCTTTGCAGTCAGTCTTTCTAATGTTTTACACTGTTATATTCTGTCACCACGCCTCTGCTGCTCTTAGTAGGATTTCACATTGCTATTCCTGTAAGGAGTAATGAAAGTCTTAAGCTACAGTGGTCTACTATTATAATGCAACCTTTCTATTTCTATACACAAAAGCCTTGAGCCTATAGGTACCGCCAGACTTATTACAGAGCCATACCTTGCTCGTTACAGTGGTTTCTTTAAAGGGTGGCATGACTAATGCAGTGAGGAGACATGGGGTTTTGATGATTTTCAACTTGCATCTTTTTGTTGTACTGCTGTCGTGCGTCTTCTTTCAAGAGAAGTTTTGAAGAATTCTTCATTCCTTGTGTTATTGCAAAAAGAAATATATACTATCTTAGACACAGTGTATACACTTAATTAAATAATTAAGTGTATGTATATTGGATGTATAGAATTATAGCACTTTGACAATGGTGATTGCAGTTGTACTCATTTTATATGGTATCCAGGAGAATTTAAATTGTTATAGTCACTTAATGGTTTCGTTTTATGTCTTTAAAACTGCTGTTGATGGTTATAAAGGAAACATTGTTCACTGGTCTTCATGTGGTCTGATAAAATTCCTGTAACGTGAGTGAGGAGAGTTGAACTGTATATCAATGGATTATTCTTCCGATTATCAGCCTTTGAATTTTCTCCAATTCCAAATGTTGGGACACTGTTTGTCATAAATAAGACAGGATGTGATCATGTGCTAATACTTTTTTAAAATACACTGAAAACAGTACAAAGACGATATATTTAGTTTTTTACCTCATCACATTTACAACATCAACAACACTGACTTTTGTAAACGTTTGCTTATCTTGAATTTGCTGCCAGCAACGCAAGAAACACCTGTTTGAAACATTTCACACAGGTTCAGTAGTAACAGGTGATTGTATCTTGTCCAACACTTGTCTAGACCGAGATCTTTTAAAAGAAAAAGAAAACCCATTTACAAAAATACCCATGTACGTGTGGACGACGCCGTTCACAAGCAAAGATGGGGCAAAGTTCACCACTCTGAAGCACAAGATTGTATTAAGGAGATTGAAGCAACACTACGTAAAAGCAACTGTTTGTTTGCAAATGATTTCATTGTGTTTTCATTCACTTTACTGTTTACACTGTAAAACCTTTTTTTTTAACAGTGTAAACAGATTTCTGCATGATGTGAATGTTGTGTCATTGCACAATGACGAGTAGTTTATGTTTTAATTTACATTTAAAAGTTTATTTAATTTGATCATTAATACTCTTTCATTTGTTTTGTTTTTCCAGGACGTGGTCTGGGGATTGAACTCCTTGTTTACTGTAAGTTCTAATTGTTTTTGCTTTATTAACATGGATATGTTGTTAGAAACAAAGACGACTTCAGTGAAGTGGACTTTTTACTGTATGTACCAATGACATTAGTCCAACTCAGATCAGATTAACCAAGCTAATTGCGATTGCTATATCTGTGTACAGCTGTAATAAAAGCATAATTTTTGGACTTAGGGGAAATAATCTTTCTCATAATGAGGAACATTTAGAGATGAAAGGGAGAAATAAAAGCAAGAAAATCTGATTACACTTTATGCTTGTGGAAATGCATCCCCAGCGGCAGCTTTTCCAAGCATACTGAGAGATAGGCAGCGATTTATTATGCATCCTTCAGAAAATGACACAAAGTGATAACTAATCAGATTTCGGGTTATATTGAGGTCAAGTGTTGACGTGTTCCATCATTCAGAAGAACATTAAAATAGGCTAAAAGGGATTTCATTCAGTAAATATGAATACAAACATATTGGATGCCAAAGCAAGCAGCAAGTACGTAGCTGAAAGTTAACAGATTATTTAGTTGACTTCAAAACTTTGCTAATTGCAAGCTATCATAAATCCATCATCGATTACATCCACACTTCCCCCGGGGTCAGCACTGTGTCTATGATGATAATGGTGATGGTAATCTGCATTGATGTGTGGTCATGCCCTAAATCTTACCTCTTAATCAGGAAACAACCTCTCGGGGCTTTCTCCTTTTTATCTCTCTAATAACACTCCGCTTCTTGCCTCAGTTGTTGTGCCCGGCATCTCTAAGGCAACAGCATAATTAGGCTGTTTTGTTCGTCGCAGTTGCAGAATCCAGGATGACACTGCAGACAGCAAATAGTGCTGAAGTGGGCAATATCTCCCTGAGCCTGGGACTCCAAATTATTGGGAAACAAGATTCGCCCCACAGATAGGAGCATTGAACTTTTCAAAGTTCTCTAATAAGATGACCAAACATTTGAGAACTTTACTCTCTGAACCTTTTTTTAACGTCACATTCTTCTCTCTCTTTGCCTCTGATCCAGGACCTGTTGAACTTCGATGACCCGTTGAACATCGATGCAGCAGAACATCATTTGAGAGACAAGGTGAGGCTTCCCTGCTTTGAGGAGTTCAAGACCATCGGTGACACTTTCAGAGCGATTTTAACTTGATCTTCAATTCTATTTTATCGTCAGAGCCGACTGTAGTCGTTGACAGGCAGATGATTCACCTGCGCTGCCTCCTCACACTGTCTCAGATGTGATTATAGTCTCCATAATCATATTCAAACCCTAGCTTCTGTTGATAGCCTGCATGGAAAATGTATTTGGATGATGTGATGTACAGCTGTCACACAAACTACATTTTCTTCTGCAGCTTTCCATGTGCGCATTACTTGCTTTTGTAGGTTGAGTCATGTGATATAAGAGTGCTTTAATCTGGCAGAGTGGGCTGAAGACAAAGCGAACAGCAGCCTTTCTGAGCAGAGAATGGCTGTGACGTTATAGTCAAGAGCTGTATGCATGGAACAGGTGCATATGGAGTTTTTTTTTTCTTTTTAAGTACTTGTTCATGCCCGACTGTTTAACTCTCTGCCTCTGCAGTAGACAGCAGGCTCGACAATTTGTAAGTCAAATCAGCACCTGAAACCAGAACTTCCCACGAGCCTCACTACTCTCCTCTTGGTGATGTGTACGTCGTGTGTGTCTGTTTCCTGAACTGTAACTTTATTTATACTTTATCTAAGATTTCCTTGACGGCCTTACCTCCAAGCGGGCGTAGGCGCTGTTGAATGCCAGCCGCCCTCTTAGCAAAACAAATATCCAAGATGCTCCTAAAAGATAGACAGCATGGCTAATTGATTTGGATTTATTGCCCCATTTTCCCTCTCTCATTCATTTCTATCTTGTGCATCAACTCTCTTCCATTTAGTTCTTTATCAGTGCACCAGGCAGTGTCCAAATGTGAGGAGAAACCGATGTTCTCATTTTTGTGCTTAGAGTAATTGCTTTCCTGAATCGCCAACTGAACCAATATAACTCTGCAGGGAGCCCGCGGTCCAGGGAAATAGTTGTTAGTTGAGCCTGAGTTGAGGGGAGCTGAAAGCATTTTAAAGTACAATATTTGACCTTTGGCACTTTGCAGATAACCTTTCTCATGCTGCATTGCGGCATGCCCGGCAGTGCACGATAATGGCTGCCATGTGGCCCCATTAGATGTGAAAAAGTGTCTCTGTGTTTTTTTTGAGAGGGAGATGGAAGTGTGAGTGTGTATGAAATGATTGCTGGTTTGTGGCCGGGGTTGTGATTGTTTAGATGAGTCAATAGTCTCAGGTGTAGGAGGAGAGTGTCAACTGGGAGCCTTTCATGAAGTAAATACAACAAAGTACTCATTTATGGTGTCAGAAACCCAGATTCATGTGTAAGTGAGCCAAAGCAATAAGGAATAGCGTGCATTGGACAAATGACTGAACACACAAACACAAAAACAACAGTATTTTCACGCTTATACAAGTTTATTAACTGACTTTGTTAGTCTTTTTAACTTTTCAGCCTGTTTATCACCCCACTATAAAAGGTATTGATATTTATCATCAAGATCAATGCATTTTTCCCTGAGAGATTAACAAAAATGCTCTATCTCGCAATGTTAAAGCAAGTGAGAAAAAATTCTTCTATTCTGGGCCGAGACACACCCTCCATCCAACTTTTTTGTACATCCGCTCAGTAGTTTTTGTGTAATCCTGCTGACAAACCAACCAACAAACAGACAAGGGTGAAAAAAATGTATAGTGTTTTTTGAGAGTTGATACAGTATCACACATCATAATATCTTGATACGCATGTGTATCAATATTTAATAAGCAAAGTCGGTTTTATTTATACAGTATAGCACCAATTCACAACAAAAGTTATCTCATGACACTTTTCAGTTGGAGCAGGTCCATCATACTCTTTAATTAGTTTACAGAGACACAACATTCGCCCTTGGCACTTGGCAACCGCGGTGTGAAAAAAAGTTGCGTCAATGAATTAGGAAGTGATTTTGGACACAGCACAGTCCTTGTGCAAGCGCAGGGTCCCATGGTCTTTATTGACCCAGGGACACATGCAAGTCACTTCTCAGGTTCGTGGTTTATATGTTTTAAAACAAGGCACACTGCTCTCCCTTTGTTTCCACCTCTGTTCAAGCAGAGGTGCTGTCATCACGTTTTGCTGTGGTTAGCCAACCATAAAATCAGCTGTCAGTTACCTAACAAATGTGGCGGACATCCTTTTCTAAATCAAATAACTGCTTATAATAGAAGTTAAAGGGGGAAAGGAAAACAGTGACTATCAGAACTATTTTCTACATCTTTCCATTATCTTTGTCTATAACAGACTTCACAGACGAGAGCCCTGCCTCTCTTTCTTCTGTTTAGACATACAACAAAACTGGTCCACTGATACGTGGTGTGGAGCTAAATGTTTGTTAGATTGTTTTTACATAAACACGTCATTCTTTAACCAGAAGACATAATTAAATCTATGTCATTTATTATGGTCCAAATATGGAAAATTCTCCAAAGAGTATTTGTCTCCAGACCTGCTGGGAGGATTCACGAGGCCCCTTTTTTTACAGTTGATGAAAAGGTCCCATTAAATGCCATCAGCGTTTCTGTAATATCATGTAATTTACTGTGTGTGGTGGAACATTAGACAGAAAAGGTTTCAGTCACGAAGAGGAAGGCAATCTGATTTAGTGGGATGGACAGGCAGCAGGGTTGTTTCTAAGTTTTGAATGACTTCATTCGTTGTACTTTTTAGTTATCAGCATCAGCTTTCAGCTTGAAGTTGATTTCTAGGAGTCAGTGCCCATTTAATTTCTTAAAGCATCCAAAGGAAAATGGAAAGTAGCGTCCTTCCAAAACTGTACCATACTCCCAGAAACAAATGTGTTATTCCCTAAAAACACTGACCACTTCACCAAAGATCTAATCAACCCTACTTTATTTTTTAGGTTACTAAACTGAATAACTGTGTAAATGAAGGCGGACGTGTTGAATGGAAATGTATTCTCTAGAAGTTGTGCTGCTGCCTCGCTGTGCTGTTGTGGCTCTCTGGAGTCAAAACAAGTGAAAAAACCCAGAGTCATTCAACCATGACCTCCTCCCACTGAGTCACAGCCTGCTGTAATCCACTTCGGCGGTGAGTAGGTGGAGCTGTGGGGGTGTGCGTGTGTCAGCACATACTTATGCTTGTGTACGTGGATATATATGTGTGCGTGAGTGTTTTTGTGTGTTGGGGCTTTTGAAGTGGAACTCCTGTGGCTGCTCTCTGAATACATTTGCTGGTTTAAGTGGCTGAAAGGAAGCATCCTCATGGGCAATTTAGTCTGTGTGAGTGTATATGTGTGTGTCTGTTGTTAGTTTGTGAGTGTTGTTTCGTACAGTTGTTGGGTGTGAGTTGGTTTGTGTATTGTGTGTACATATATACACCTGTATGGGCTTTAGACTAACTTGTCTCACACTCCCAGTGCGTCCCAAACAACGATTTTAACCATCTCAAAGTTAATGTAAGCTCTCCCAAAATCAAAATGTTGTTTCTTTACCTTGTTATTATCATGTAGTTGTTAGTTTAAATTGGTAGCATTCAAAGTACTTATACCTCCAAACTGTACTCAGCTGAAGTAGTTGAGTACGATTATTTACTGTTAACTCTTCATGTTAATTTGAACAGAAATGTGTGTTGTGTTAAGCTGTTCGCTCTATTAGCCGTGTCGTCTATAGCTATTAGCTCCGTAGCTCTGTCTCGGCTACCCACCATCTACAAACTGCTAACAGTTTACCAGCCCTCCTGCTGATTAAAACACAGATTTGTTGTTCACGATGTTGCATTATGAGGGAAAAAATACAATGTGTCCCCTTGTTGATAGATTTTTTAGATACAAATTTTTTTCATAGGTCGCACTCTGAGTAGCCAGACAGTTCTAGAAACAGTATGAACAGTATGAGACGACATGCCTCGTTGTAGTCGGTGCTTGAGAAAGTCTGTAGCTCTGGCGTTAGCTGTGTTTACATACAGTATGTTCAATTACTTGTGCCATAATAAATTCTGAAATACTAAAAAATTAAAGGTAAAGGCTAAAAATGTTCAAAATATAGAGTACACTTAAACGGATATATAGTTTTTGGTGTGTCTTCTTTTAGGTGGCTTGAATATGTGTTGCTGTCAGTCTCCTTTAGCAGTACAATGCTCTGCTTCACATCAAAAGACCCAAACTATCGCTTTAAGACAGTCTGATGTCCAGGGATTGTTTCAAAGCTCCATCTTTGTCTGTGCGACTCCCTCTGTACTTTTAGTTTGAATCATTGTGAAGACTGGTGACGAATGCTTATCTTTGAAATGCTCACACCGAGACCGCCTGAAATCTGAGTGCATCGACTCTTACTCTTTAACACACCAGCCAGCAGCATGAACACTTGTGCCATTATTTAAATGTCAAAAGTCTAATAAAATGCAAAAAACGCCAAAAGTGCCCAAAGGCAGCACGGTTCAGAAGTCTGCATGTCAACAAAATGAAATATTGATGCCAGTGTATCTGGGACATATTGCTGGAGATGTTCATGGTTTATTGTAATGTGATATCGACGACGACTAAAGCAGACAAAGTGACAAACAAGGTCCTCGAGGGTTTGTGACTGGTTAAGCTCCGGAGATCGTGCGTCCCTTCACCCTCCTCTGCATACAAAGTTCTCAACATCTACATCGATTGTTACTCGTCAATGTGAGAGACGACCTGTCTCCCTCTGTCTCTCTAGGATGCTCGCTCTTTGCCTTCCTCAGGTATTTTCGAGTGGCTTATAGCCTCTTCAATCAATAGTCAATCATGTCGGGCTCACACACACACACACAGAGACACACACTTGCACACCATTTTGCTGCATCCTGATCTGGCATCTGTCCCCGTTATTATCTTTTTTGTTCTGAGCAGTGAAAGCTGTGGCTCCGTAGGGTCCCATGAATGTAACGGAGCAACAAGAAGAGACATGAAGGTTGCTCCTGGGCCACATTAGACCCTGATTAAAATAGTTATAGGTGTTCAGTGATTATCAGTATAGTCTCATTTTCTTGTATTTCACTTTTAACTGTTCTTTATACTGAAGTAATATGATCCCACGTATTATTTGTTCGAGTTTGAGCAGAAGTTTATGTATCCACATGCTCATTATGGCCTACTAGCACATCCAGCTCTGTAGGTAGAGTGTTATAAGTAACGAGACAGTGATGATGATGATGCAGTAACAATGTCTGTCATGAATATTTCAGTCCTTCAGTATTTCTGCGTCTTGGTCTCATCACAATAATGTCAAAACTGTCAAATAGAAGGACAGTAAGAGTAAAAGAAAGTAAATGATCATGAATGCCACATCTAGTTAAGTCAGCATATAAATAATACAGTCAAATGTTGCTCCAGTCGCCTTATTATTTTGTGTTCCTGTTCTGTCAGTTCAGTGACGAGGTTCTGTTGTGGCAGCGAGGCGGTGAATGACGACAATAACAGGCAAACAGAGCCGTCTGGTAACGGATTCAAAGATGAGAATTGTTGGGAAATTCTTTTTTTTATTGCTTAACTTAAAGTTGTGTGTTTTGACTGGCTGTCTCCCAGTAAACCTGCTAATTGAACGGAGAGGGAAGAAAGGAAGAAAATAAGCTCAGCAGCTCTTCAAACAAATTGATTTAATAGAAAAGGCTGGGGCCGTGGTTTTGCTTATGCAAATTTTGACAGAGAGCAATGCAAAAGTTGGAAGGAAGGAAAGAGGCAAATTTTTACTCTTTGTCGCAACAACTTCCTTCCAGTCTTTTAAGTCTCAGACAGACCTCTTCTTCAAGGCCCTGGCAAGTATCAACACTTCTGAAGTGTGCTTGAGAGGGACTCGTGCCTGTGATTGCATCTCATCTGATGGCAGCGCACTCTCTCTTATATTGTTGTCGCTTATATGACTGTTGAAAGATAAATTGAATACTGTCACACCAGTAACACCTGTTTTTGTCACTGTGCTTATCTCTGGTTAGGTTTTGCCATAAAACCAATTGGCCAGGGTTAGGAATGTTTTAGACTTCCTGGTTCTGTTGCCTCAAACATGACAAAACTTTTCCCACAAACTCTCAGAAAACCTCTCTCAGAAAACACCCAAGACTGTTGAGTGCTCTCATGGCCTCCACACCTCTGCGTCCCTCGTCATCGCTCTCTTCTCTATTCCATCTCTTCCTTTCCCTGTTCACACCCCTCCTCCCCTCTTCATCGCTCCCTTCGCAGTCTGTTTACCTAATAAATCCTGAGGCTTTCCGTTACTTAGTCTCAACTTTTTAGCTGATTTTAAAGTAAGCGTCTGTACCCACAGGGTTTCATTTGCATCCCGTTTCCCACTGATGGCGGTACATATTTCGACTGCCTGTATGGATTGCTGCGGGACAGGATAGTTAATTGCCTTCCATGGGCTATAGCCTAACAAAGTTTTAATCGACTGCAGAGTTTACTAACAAAGTAATTTGCAGTCTCGGCTAGTTTTCTGCTGTAAGAGAGAAATGGGGACAAAGTGAGAAAAAAGTTGAAGGTAAATTTATGTAAATTTGTGTGAGATGGCGGAAAAAGGGTTGGTTTACTTGTCCTCCAAATTCATGTGTGATGCCTTAATTGGGTAGAATTTTTCAAAGACGTTTTGTTTTTGTCCTTCATCCATCAAGAAGAGCCTTCAAATCTGTGTTGGACATCTTAACTGGAGCTTGTTTAAACAAAACTTTGTGTGTTTGTGTTTCAGGGTGTTTGCTCGACCCTTCAGGTCCATGTGATGAGGTCTAATTGGGGCAAGCTTAAACAACCACAGTGGGGAGAGTCTTAAAAAATGTGAAGTTTAACTTCACTCCCTCTGCACCCTGCAAAACATTCTTATCCCTCATTTTCTCCACTAAATGTCAGATTGTGGCACATTCTGTGTATGTTTGTCTACTGTGACGACTCGTCCCACAAACATTTACAGAGGCTTGCACGAGGCATCTGAATAAACAAGTGACGCCAGAAAGACAGGCAGGTGGATGAGTGACAGATGGACCGATATCCCATATTTTAGAAGTGGATGCCATTTAATGCAACAAAACTTGACACAGACAGGTGGACAAAATGTGTTATTCCACTGAGGCAGATGATGTTTCTGCTTAATTGCTTCAACCTGTTTTCCAAATTAGATGTGGGGGAAAAAGTGCCTACAGGCATAAAAGCAGTTTCTGGTATAGAGCATATACCATATATATGGATGAGAACCAGCACAGTGATCTCTGTTGTGAATATTCACTCAGGTTAGTCTTGAGACGTCTCCAATGCAGCGATCAAATAAGAAATCCTCAGCCTATTCATGCTTTTACTGTAAGTCAGAATCAGCACTAACAAAATTTAAAAGTATTAGAAGTGTGTCATGGTTTTTTGTGTTTGTGTGTGTAATTTTAGATATTTTAGCTGTGCGGTTCAAGGGACAGCAATGTTAGTTATGTTGGTTTGTCTGTTTGTCCACCACTTTGGTCCAGACAGAAATATCTCAACAACTATTGGGCACGGAAGATTATTCTTAGTGACTTTGGGGATCGTCTGACCTTTGCTGTAGCGCAGAGCTGCCCAAATGTTTTCCCTCGGAAGCTTTTAATGGTGGACCAAAATCAAACACCTGTTTTGTTGTGTTGTTACAAAATGGCACCGAGATCCCAAGCTCCGTTAAATGACTTCCTGAGTCACTCTGCACGCAACGCTGAGATTATGAAATGATTAAGAATCCTATACATTTTAAGTATTTTAAAATATGTGAAAAACAATAAATAAATAATGGTCATATTGACAACTGAAGTTATGTGAAAGGAGAGTTTGTCAGTTCTGCGAGCAAACTAATATCCAGGACCGACTCTAGAAAGTTACGGGTTTTGTGACCGTTCAATAGGACGACATCATTATACGTAAATAATTATGTATTTTCACAGTCTGATATTTCATTAGTTTTATGACAAACTGCGACTTTCTTGACCTTTTTAAATCAACAAACATCATACGTGTAATTCATGTCACAATTCAGACTGGATCAAAAAATGATTCATCTCTCTCCATTCATTGTCATACAAAGTTTTTCTGAAATAAAGTCCCATGGAGCAAACTGGAAGAGGCGTGACTTCGACTCTCTATGTTAGCATGTTGCCACTAGCATGGCTTTAGGCTCTTAGTCTTGTTTTTAGATAGAGCTGTAAAGACGTTCTCCCTCAGGGCGACTCTGACAGGCTCATGGGTTTTTTTATTCCTGGTTCAACAGAAATAGAAAATACTAATGTGTTATTATAGTGTAATCCATTTTAACTTCGGCCCTCGTTGCTCGGGGGGGTTCTTGGGGAGTATTTGAATTTGACCTCTCTACCTTGCACATTGCTTACAGCTTGGATTACACGCCTCACTTCTGAGCTCGAAGTGTAAAAAGATTATTGAATTATTTGAACCAGTGACCTTTCAAACTGCATCAAATCAGATTACAGAAGCTTAAACATGAAGGAGCGTCTCTGAGCTTCCAGTGGGAGGATATAAGTCTGAGTCTAAGCAGCACATAGCCATTTTTGGAATAAGTTGTCTCTTTATTTTCAGCCTGGCTTTTTGCACATACTGCCAAGGCACCTAAATATACTACCCACGCAGTCCATGCACCCAAAACCCACCATGTTGAGCCGGCCACTGCACTCGAGCCATTAAAACAGGACTGAGAGGGAGAGAAAGATCCCTCAGCGGTAACAGGACCGATCCATCCTCCCCCAGGGGACAGATACTCAAACTGCTGTCATCACTGCTGAAGTTTTTGTTGCTGGCAGCTTTTCAGCATTCCTGTCTGTCATCTGTTTCCACACACACCATGTTTTCTCTCACGTTCTCTGTCTGCTGCTCATACACAGAAGCACCGGCGATGCGTGAGTAACTGACTGCTGGAGCTGTGGCGCAAATCAAGTGCGCTGATGTCCATGTGGGACATGTGTATGTGAGACTTCCTGTTAGAAAGCAGGACTCAGGGAGCATGACTGCATTTAATGGCTCTGACCCATGGCTGATGGATTGGTGACAGGGGTAACGAGTAAGGAGCAGGACAAGAGAGAGGAGCGGGTGAGGGTTGGTGGGCTGAGGAAGCAGAATAATGATATCCCTCTTGAGTATCCACACAAATAAACTGGTTATATGCATGCATGGGTGAAATGCTGCCGAATTGGCAAGCTGGTGTGACCAAGTCCTCCATGTCTGTCTGTTAAAGCATGCATGCAGCTTGTACGCTGTATTATGCCAATTAACTTGTAGTAACCGACCAGGTATCGTCACGCGTTGCCTCTACTGCCACATCAGCTCCACGTGTATTTCCTTTTCAAAATAAAAGCCCAAAGATGCCATAACAGCTGTTTGATATTCGATACGGTGAAAAATATCACATGTGATGGCAAATATCACAATATTCGATAATATCTAATATCTGCCCAAGCCTCACCTGGACTAGGGTTGCAACTAACTATTATTTTCGTTGTCAGTTAATCTTGGTTGCTATTTCTTAGAGAGCAAAGTGACGTCTTCAACATTTAAAACTTTCTTTTTTCTCGTATCTTTTTGAACAATTGTTTGAAATATGCTGTTGAGAGCCAAAGTTCCCCCTCAGACTCGTAAGCTGTATGAATTACTTAGCAATCTTTGCATGGAAGTTATAGCTAATACAATTCTTGACTTGACTATTGCTACTTCTGAAGTAATTTATCAGTCACTATGTCAACTGCATCATCGATAATCCCAGTGAAGAATGTCCACTTGTGCGACCAATTACAACAGTTTCTATGATTTACAATGTGTCCGGCTGCAGTGCGTTTTTGCTAAGCCGTGCATTTTTCTGGTAAAGACAGAATGAAGAAAATCTTTACAGAGAGGAAAGCTGCTGCAGCTTAGATTAATAGCAGTCTACAGCGATTGATCAAATTCTATATTGTCTGTGTGCTGTAATACATTCTGCCTGATGTATTTAACAATAGTTAGACTGAAATACGGAGAGGAAACAAGCAAACCAAGTTAAATCAACAGAGTGCCTCCAAGAGGAAATACACAATGATGGACAGGAACAACGAGGAAGGAGAGTAGAGGTCGCGCAGAGCTCGATATCACCAGGAGGGATGGGTCAAGAGAGCGACAGAGGGGAGGTTACAGGATGGAGGGATGGATGGTGGATGATGGATGATGGATTGTGGATGGCGGGTGGGGGTGGGAGGAAGACGAGCACAACCAGGAGGGGTATGATGAAGAGGAGAGTAGAAGATGGAAAGGGAGGGAGAGGGCACACATGACCAGAAGGGATTTGAGCAAGAAAAGTCAACTCGAATAACAGACCTCATGATAAGAAGTGATGTGGATCCACTCTTCCACTCTCTCAGAAAATGATTACTGGTTACAGTAATTTGAGTAGCTGTTATTAGTTACTTCCTCCCTGGTTTGGAGGCAAATATTGGACTTTTTTGGTTACTGTGTTTTAGTAACTTTAGCTGCTAGATACTTTGCAGATTGAGTGCTGCATCAGAGACTAAGAAAAGTATTATTTAAAGTTTTTAATTTAATTTATTTTATTGTCAATCAGACACAAACACTAATTCCAATAATCAGCAGACTTAAGTATGATGATACAGACTTTAAAAATGCTGAGTGTTGAGTACAAGAACCCGGAAAAAATGTAATTTCATTTTAGTAGTTGTGCTCAAATACTTCCACCCCTGTTAGTTTTAATCAAATGTTCAGTCTTTCAGAACATAATATTTAGTAACATAATGATTATAACAAAAATATAATAAAGCGTCTTGATAAAGGTTCCCAGTCATCCAGGTCATGGTAGATCTAGGTGCTGTATCGTAGGCAACTGGACTTGTTTCAGTTTCTAGAAGACGTTTCACCTGTTGAATTTAATAAAGCGTTTAACTACTTCTATGCTGCGTCTGCTGATGCTGCTACTGTATAGCCTTCCTGTCTTGGCCCGAACAATTTTTTTTATGAAGTCAGTGTCAGTTTGTGATGTTTCCGGTCAGAATGACGCTCCTCTGTAAAAGTTGTAAAACTTTCTAAGAAGGTGGATTTTGAGTCTCATTCTCATTAAATGTGTGTTAATGTTGTCTATATTTATTGTCTTGCTCACACGGTGGATGATAAAAGTTTCTCTTAACTTCTCTCTCTCTGTAAGTGTTTTATTTCCATCTCATGCTCTCTCTTTACTCTTCCCTGTCTCTAATCCAGGAGGATTTTCGGAATAAGGTTCAAGATTACATCAAGCACTACGCCAGATGATAGAAGCATCGGCTACCTACGTCAGCCTGCACCAACCAACCAAACTGCTCTACCTTGCCTCTGCTTATCTTGGCCAACTCCACCCCTCCCTACGTGTGTGAATCAACAGCTGACTCTATGACTCTTACCACTCCCCTCCTCCTGACGACGACGCCGCCCGCTCACGACCTGCTGTTCACCGGGTTGCAATAAACTCCATGTTGCAGGAACAAAATAAAAAAAAAAAAGGAGAAAAAATCCAATGCGTTTGAGGAAGGGCTTTGCATACAAAAGAAAAATATGCTTTAATCATCCTAATCGATTGAGTGTTGCAACGACCACGATGTCTGTTCATTGTGGCGAGATCACTGAATGACGCTGCCTCGCTGAGCCTGTCGGAGACGAGCCATGGCAACGACGCGGCGAGGGGATAATAAGATGACTCACCGGCGCGAAAAAACAAAAGAAAAATAAATCAATGAAGCCACATTCAGCTGTTTGGAAATATGACGAATCTAGAGAAAGAATAAATGTTACTATCAGTTCTCTGTTCCAGTGCCTGCCATGTTCACGTCGCTAAAGAGAAAATGCATGTGAGTTCATAAACATACACACACACACACACACACACACACACACACACACTGTAGTAAAAGGTGAACACAAACACACGCAGCCCCACTAGACAGCATGTGAATGACCACATTGTCCCGTTCTGTTGTCATTCTCCTTGCATGTACACAAACATACACAAAACTCACATACAGACATGGTGTGTGTTTTCAGCTCCAGTGGGATAAAGTAGGACAACTTAAAAAAAAACCACAGCCAAATGTATTGTACTGTTCTCATCTCTGTGGCCCTGCTCTTCCTCCTCTCACTGTCCATCTTTGTCCTCCTGCCATCTGTCTCTCCGTTTCACACACACACAAACACATGCACCTTTTCCCATTGAGGATGGAGAGGTTCATTCATACTGACAGTGCAATCAGAAAGTGCTGCGTTCGCTCTGTTCAGCACAATTGGTTTAAAATGAAGCAGTGACGACAAGTTTTAAGGACTGATTTCTATTTAATTTTACATCCGGTAGAAAGAGCGAAGGAATTTTTGTTCCTTTTGTAAAAGAGCTGCAAAGTGATTGAACTTAAAGAGGCTATAGTTGATATCTTTATTGTAAAACAAAGTATCAAATGACTGTGAAAAACAAAGTGACAATGTGAAAAAGTGGGTAAAAGGGGTTGTTTGTAATGTTGAACTTGAAGAGAATAATCACTTTAATCTGCAGCTTCCTTCAGCTTTTACAAAGCGAGTGAGTCAACCGTCAACGCTCTCATAGGGTCATTTTCAGTGAAGAAGCTGCAAAACACCTGCTGTAAAATGCCCGCTCAGCACCAAACAGCTGACAGGCACAGTTAGTGATTAGCTGGTAAACATAGCGGATAGTTCAGCAGCTCGAGCGCCAGATAAGCGGCCATTTCCGAGTTGGTGGAGACCAAAAACAGAGCTAAAAGGGAGAGTTAAAAATTCCTCGTTCGGGGTCATTATCCGAAATATGGGATTATTTACGAGTCCTACACTGTTAACCCAACTTGGAAGTGAACACCTTTAGAAACCCTCAAAGATGGAAGTCAGCACTTTAACTTCACAGTCATTGTTTCATTTTATAATCACTGCTGCAGTACTTTAGTTCTCTCTTTCTCTCTTTGTGTGTGTGGACCGTATGTTTTCAGTCGGGATGTGTTTGGGTAAATCAACAGCAGAGGTTCATAAATGCACTCAGAAAAAGCTAACAAGTGAGCTTAAAAAGCTTACAAGCTTGTGAGATACAGGTAACACATATAACAAGTGAGCTTAAAAAGCTAACAAGCTTGTGAGATACAGGTAACACATATAACAAGTGAGCTTAAAAACCTAACTAGCTTGTCAGATACAGGTAACACACTAACAAGTGAGCTTAAAAAGCTAACTAGCTTGTCAGATACAGGTAACACACTAACAAGTGAGCTTAAAAAGCTAATTAGCTTGTGAGAAACAGGTAACACATATAACAAGTGAGCTTAAAAAGCTAATTAGCTAGTGAGGTACAGGCTACATGCTAATAAGTGAGCTTACTACCTAGCTAGCTAGCTAGCTAACACGTGTTTAGATACTCAGTTCCAGGCCCTTTTTCTTTTCATTAAGCATACATGCTTCTTGACATCCTTTCAGTGTAGCAGGCTAACCTACAGTAGGCTAATCTAGGCTAGGTTACAGTCAAAAAGCTACTTCTCACGACACAGAGGGTGCTGCCCTTGATGCAGGCTTTGAAAAACTGATGATGAACAAGATGATGATGCATGCTTTTCGCCTAGGATGGCACCAGAAAGTCATATTTTTTATCCAGCCATTGCAAACAAACAGTCATGACATCAAACCCAACAAGGTTGCAAATGTGCAATGTGTAAGAACTGGCCACCTGTCAAGGTCATACTCCCCCACAAATAGGGGGACGGTATATCACCAGACTAACTGCTGCTAACTGTAGCTGCCCTTAGTTAGTTAGCTCACTTAGCTCAAAGTGGTATTATAATAAAGGACAGGCCAGGGCTAGCTGGTTAGCATTCTAACTTGAGCATCTCTGCAACACAGTACATAGATGTCTTTGATATAACATCATTCTGTTTTTAGTCAGTTTTTGAATGTTTTAAACTGAGATTCTAACATATTGCAGTGATTGGATGATTCTGTTGCTTGCTAGCGGATTAGCATGCTCACTTCAATGCTTGTTAGCTCACTTGCTAAGTAGATAACCTGCTAGTGAACTTGTGTAGGCCCTGCTGGGTTGAGAATAGATGAGGAGATGCACTGTACTGTAAGAGCTAACCAGATAACCTCAAACTGTCTTTATGAACCTCTGCTGTTGATGCATCATCATTTTATGTGTGTGTGTGTAAGAGAAAGAGAGACTGTCACTCAGTGGTGTGGCGTGCACATGTCTGTGTGTGTGTGTGTGTGTGTTTCACTCAACCCCGGCTGGCGTTGTGCCTCCAGTTTGAGTCGTATCTCTGAGCATTGAGACTGTTCTCACTCCATTCAGCTTTGTGTTCACACGTCTGCATGAGGCAAAGTCCGCGTGATCCGCCGGTGGTGCATTTTACCAAGGATGTCAGAAACGTCAAAGATTGCAATTTTACGTTGGGGATGTGTGTGTACATGTGTGTAAAGGTTGAAATTTTGTGTTTGTTGAGCGCGCGTGCGTGCGTGTGTGAGCGCATGTGTGCGTGGGCAGTTACAGTATGTTGAAAATGATGTGACCTGTTAGCATGCTCTGGTTCCCTCTTTTCTTTATGTTATTCTGGCCCAGGGTTCAACAGCTCAGTGATTATTGTTTTTCCCCACTGAAAGCAAACAGAGTGACAGACGACACTGTTTCTGCCAAAATAAAGGACCTGAGAATATGACAATGAGCAGGTTCGTAGAAAGCAAATGTGAATGTGGGTGAAGGCTAACCTCGAAGGCTAATGTAACTGCCTGTTAACATACAGCCATTCTGTGTAATCACCCAGTGTGGCCCAATACTTAATCTTAGCCTTATAATACTCTGACTTTAGCTTCCTGGTCAACCTTGTCATACGTCCTTTAATTTGGCAGTTGGCAGTGCTTTTATCCCAGGATGTCATTGGGCTGACTCCGTGTTTGGGCCAGGGGAGGAAGATAAACAGCCTGTTCTTCTTCAAATCCTCAATCTTTTTCTTTCTCAGATTGTATATCCATTTTTTAAGATATATTAAAGAGAATATAAATAAAAACAAGTGTGTCTCGTTGGTTTCATCATGTGCGTCTTTCACTGACTTCAAGCTTTCAGTGACTTTCTACGTGAATAATTTGTTCTATAAAGGCCAAATTAGCATCTTTAGTTAGCTTGTCTGTCTGATCAACAAGCCCTAAAGACCTCCTGAAGGTTTCCGGAGGCTGAAGGTCATCCGGTGCACGTGGACGGTATGGATTGAGTCAATGAATGCAGCAGCAGCAGCAGATCACCTGGGACCCTCACTCATCTGCATTCTGAGTCTTTTATCTCTGAAGGGACATGACAATAAAATCTTTAAGGAGGATGTAAACGCTAAATTGAATTCCAGTTGTCAATGTTATTATTTGATTGGCTTTTGTTAAGCAGATGTTCTGGTGCAATACAGTTTTTAAATTGTGAGGAACAGAGATGAGTTTTCTCCTGGCATTAATTAGTGGTTTCACTCTTACAAATGTTGAAACAGTACTCGACACATACTAATGTGAACGTATCTGCAGTTTTCACAAATGTTAACTGCCATCATTTTATCCTGGTGACTGGACTTCTTCAAAACTAAGACTGAAAGTTTGAATTAAATCAAAACATACAGTAGATTTAGTTTTAAATTGTACATTTATGGAGATTTGAAGAATCGTTCATCTGAAATCGTAGCTTTCAGCTGCATCTTGTGGAAACTGAACCATCTCCTTGACACCTGAGCGGCTCACTCGACACATGAAGGCCATGAGATGTGACTGAAAGCTGCAGAGTAAACCATGTAAGTGAGTTGAGAATTGTTCTCCTGCATCATTAACTTGAAAATTAAACTTTTGGTCAGATTTACAGTTCTGACATTTACTCCCTGTTTGCAGCTTTATGGTGACAGTCTATTGAGTGAGAAGTGAGGTGGGTACATGTGAACGCTCACACACTTGGACGCAGTTTTTCACTCCATCTTGAAGTGTCAACCATTCACACATTTAACTTGGCTCAGGAAGACACTCGCACACCCATCTGCCAGTCACCCACACAGCCCGTCATTATACGCAGATTGGAGGAAACACACCGTACTGTGCACTCGACCTCTGGCTATACTAACTCTTGAATGTCCTGTGTATGAGAGCTGGCAGCCATTGCGCGGTAATGAGATGTTTGAATGCTATAAAACATATTTCTTCGTCACAACACACTACCAGCTGAGCTAAAATAGGTTCTGTATCAGGTCCTCTTTAAACAGGCCTCAATTAATTTTAAGTGCATATTTCCTCTTCCATTAACAGCCTTGGGGAGGAGGTGAGAAAATAATGAGTAGCAGCAGAAATTGTTTCCCTGCAGACTTCTCGTTGACGGCACACCTGCCCGCCACATTAAGGAGGAGATTAACGGCTTTAAATGGGTTTAAATGATGGGTCATTTGTCAAAGGAACAACCCTGTAAGATGTGCACTCGGCGCCACGAGGGGGCTTAAGGGGGTGAGGTTATTGTGTAAGCTTATGAGTTGACGGTTTGAGTCAAACGTAAAAATGCTTATGTGTAGCTTTGTTTGCAACTTATTTGTGTAACAAACAGCCAGCAGCAGCAGTACTAATACAGGGATTGTGATCTGTAGTTTACCCGTAAACACGCTGACTTTTTTTGGCTATTGTAGTATCGCTTCTCCACGAGCAGCCTGATGGCGCCCGGCCTGTCCGCTCTGCCTAGCCCAGAGCTGCCGAAGGAACCAGCAGGTTGTAGGTGGTCTACTGACATTGGGTATTTCCTTTAGAAATACAAATTAGCCGAACTTACCTCAAAACCGTAACAGTTTCACGAGAAGTTTCCAGCTTCATGTTCAGAATTGGGATTTCAGTAATATTTAAGACATAATAAAACAACTTGATTTAAGAGCGACGTTTGGCTGCCCCCGGGGAGTGTTTCTCAGGTGACGTTAAGATTAAAGCTTAGTTCAGCACGGACATTAGTTAGAGGCATCAGTATACTCAATATAGCTCAATATAGGCTCAATATACAAATGGATGGCAGGTGTTTTGTAAAGAGATTGATTGTATGTATGCATATGGGAGGGAAATCAGATTATTAATGTTATGTAGCCCTGGAGCCAGACACAGAGAGATGGTCAAAGGTTCATCTTTGTATCTTAATTCACTTTGTGTGCATACAGATCGTATGTGTGTTTGCTTGTTGTGCTGACCTGGTGGGTGTTTTGGTGCCAGCTGCTTTACTCCTCTCCTCCTTCTCTGACTTTCCTCTCCCATCGCTCAGCTGTGCGCACACTTCATCTCATCCCCCAGCTGTTTCCAAGCTGCTTCTCACTTTTGCAGCTTTTCACAAACCTTTTTGGTTTTGACTAAAATACCACTGAGGAGCTGAATCCAAAAGGAGGAAGAAATGGATCCAGAAATTGTCGGGGTCATTCCTCCCTTCCCCTCACTGGATTGATATGTTGAAGAGGCCGACAGCAGCAGCAGGATTGAGGTCCTGTAGGTTAAATGCTGGAAGGACTCCTGATATTGATACCAATGAACCAATCAGACTATGTCCACTTTTTCTGGCGTCAGACAATTAGGCTTATTATTCTGTGTCTGTACATCGCTGGCTTCATCCGTCTGTTAAATGGCAGCTTTTTGTCATTCAGACAAAGAAGACCATTAAGTAAATGTTCTTTCAGGCTTCATTCAGACCTGACAGGATCTTTAGGGAGAGAGTGGCAGCGACGCTGATAAAAGTGGTGAGGTGGATATGATGTGAACCCTGTAGAGCATTCTGCATGTCTGATACATTATGCACACCCACAACAACTTGTGCACACATAAAAGGGCAATATGTGCATTGACTTAGCTCATCATTGGGATGAGTCACACAAGAGTCACTTCCCTCACCAGATTGGATGCAACATTTATAGTGACCGTAGAGAAACGAGTCTGGATGTCTGAACTCTTCCGAGTTTGAATTTTTAAATGTTTTGCTCACTAGATGATGATGATATAAGTCATTTTTAAAAGCTTTTGTTTTTTTACTTAAGCCTATGACACGTGCAAATGTGAAAGAATCAAGGATTATTTTAATTTCCTTGAAACTTTGGTATGTAAGTGTTGATATTCATTGCATATTTCAATGATGTTACTCCTTTGTTGTTTGTTTTTTTATTACCTAATGTTTTGCACTTTTCACTGGCTGTGATGTTACATTCAGTGGTTTCATTTTGTCTGGGCATTTTATTTTCAAGCTGTCATTTTCCGATCTTATCAGGCGTTTGTTTATGTTAAATTATTGTCCTTAAACGCCTCTCCCCTTTGTCATTTGTGCATATACACAGCATTAGTTTTCCTGTGTGACTCAGTGGCTGCATTAAACAGATGGACACATATAGATACAGTATGCACCCTTTACAATAAGTAAAGGTGTGGGATGGAAAGATCGAGGGTGAGTTCTTCATGCTTTTCATTATTGACTGGCTTCTCCTTCATAAAGCCATAGAGACTTTTTCTCCAGGTGTGTGTGTGTGTGTGTGTGTGTGTGTGTGTGTGTGTGTGTGTGTGTGTGTGTGTGTGTGTGCAGTGAATGGACACATGTATACATGCTCACACATGTCCACCTATGTTCGACAGCACATGTTTACCAGTATGTGCCTCTCTACCTCCTTTGTTCGGCTTTAAAAGCTGCCCACATGCTCGTTCCAGCCGTGGGAGGCTCTTCATTGTGCTGTGAGATTAGCTTGGCAGGCTGCAAACAGCACTAATACATTTAGTCATGCCAACTTCTTCTACAGAAGCAGAAACAATGACTCCATCGCCGTAATTAAATAAAGCTCCAGCTATGCTCGTATTGCTGTGTTCAACTGGAACAAAAGTTAACGTCAGATGAACATGCATTTTTGACGTTATTGCTTAATTGTGGGTTCAGAGTCGAAGTGGTGGTGGATGTGAGGATGTGAGGCCAAGTGTGAGTCACACTAAGTCCTAAAACCGGTTTAGTTCAAGTTGAATTTTATGGCACATGTTCACACAAAGTGCTTCACATGGCGGTGGAAGATTAAATGTTAAATACATTTCAACAAGTGGACGGCAACAACAAGCTGCACAGCTGAATTTCCTTTTCAGCATTCAAACATGTTCGGTGTAAGCACGTTACGGCACGATGCATTCATGAAAGAGCGTTATAAGTCAGCACCGCACACATCCAGCAGAATGATGTACTTCGGCTTAGCTCATCAGTGGTGAATGAAAAGTCACTTTCCTCGTTAGCTTGAATGCATTTCTTGTGTAAAGAAGGACAAGGGTTAGGGTTGGGGATAATAATAACGTTTTGCTCAGTAGATGCCACAATCCTTAGGTTAACGCCCACCAATACTGTTTGTTAAGATTCTGAATGCGTGCAGAATACAAGAAAGAGACCTTCTGGAGGATTTAACACCCGAAGATCTGCTTTGATCCAGAAAGCACTGATGCGAGGAGAGCTCAGAGATTTTGATATTGAAAAGTGGATTTATTTTCACTCCTGTTTATCAACCCGACTCTAGCAGCGATCCATTGAAGGGTGTTTATGTACTGTAACGATGACTGCTCGAAGGGAAATTAAATGTACTTTACTGCACGAATGACATTACAGAGGAGAGACGTTAAGAAGAGAGAGAATCGATGTCTCTGGTTAGTGCTGAATTCAAACAGGCAGACAAACACAACCTCGATGTGTACCATGGCTCGCTAGCTCACAGCTAATGCACAGTCAAGTAATCTGGCTGTTTGGGACAAATAAACAGTCGTGCGAGTGACGCAAATGACCACAAATGATCCAAACTCACTTTATTGGTGGTGAAAGTCTCATTCATCGACACTCTTCCTCACTCCGACTCTCTCCCAGAAGTTATAGCGACAAGAAAATGAATGAAACGCACCGCTAACATAAATATATAACAAGGGTTGTCATTTTTAGACATTTTAATGCAGAAATCTTACATATTATGTCAGATTATGACAGATAACACATACAGTGCAGCACTCACTGATTCAGTGGCTCAGTGAACTGTTACTACAGTCAGGTCTGAAATGTGCACTTCATCTAGACTAGTTTCACTAGTTTTTGCATCATCCTAAATTCTAGGATGAACAGAATTTTTTTCCAAGAATGAAAAATGTTTCCTGCTCTGCACTGTTCTGTGACACCTGCTCATATTTAGCTGTCAGCTGCGTCCTACACCAGCGACCTCACGAGCTGTTTGTGAGCATTCAAACAGAGTTTACTGGCTAATTAGTTTCCAAAGGCAAAGTAATCTCAACTGGCCCTTTCCAACAGTCTCCTGCTGCACTAATGAACCTTGCTGAGGATATTACAGTCAGTCAAATCAAAGCCTCTGGAGAGGAGACTGTTAATTTCTGTTAACTACATGAGCAGTTTACCTGTGATGGCAATGTTGACAGATAATGCAGGCCTTACTGGTGCATGGTTACATTTCTTTGCACTGTTCATTGACTGACTGATTTTCCATCAGTGCAATAGTGTGAAACCAGCAGCAGTCCTGCCCTTTGTGGGCTGCTCCATGGCACCTGATTTTGAAAAACAAAAATTGTACTGCAAATAGTCTCGGCGAGAAACAAAGATTTTTTTGATCCTGAGAAGAAAAAATAAACCTTCTTCTTCATGTGCTGACCCTTTTCTTTAAGTGCAGCTGCATTTTTCTTGAGTTTGATAATATAAAGACAGTCCTTGAGCACAACACCACTTCTTTTTCACAAGTTTTTGAATCAGTTTGAATTGTGCCATGAATTTGATGATGTTTGCCAATTTACAACATCATTTTGCGAGTCAAGACAGTCACAGTTTGGCATGACCTGGCCGTCACTTGGTCAGTTTTGTGGGCTAGTTAACATACTTCAGGACCAAGTCTACAAGGATTCGGTTACAGGTATTGGTGAGATTTAAACAAGATGATGTCACTTCCGCGAGTGTTGGGTGTGCACGCCTTCTAATTACGTATTTTCAAGCTCTTATTGTTCATTCGTTTTATGACAAACAGTGACTATCTCCAGTTGAAAAATCATCTTTTAAATTGATGAACATCATATGTGATGTCTCCTGTGTTTACCTCTTCCCTTTTGCCATTGTACTTTGTACTTCGAGTGAGTGGTAAGGGACATCGTTGTCAGACATTCCCGTGTTTAAATTACATTTATAAGTTTGTTTATTAGCTTAAACTTTTTTTGTACCGTATGCTTAAAATATGTCTCTGCCATTTAATTGGTGTAGGAGCTCAGGATTTTGTTATTCACCTGTTTTGTCAGAGCAAACAGAGATCGCCTCCAGATATCCTGGTGTGGGCCTCTTCATCAAAACACAACGCACACAACGCCAGTCACCGCTGGTTACATAAGTCCAATCAGAAATTCGACCAATCAGATTTTGACCTTTCAGACCATGACCTCTCTAAGCCAATCGTTTTCTTGCTGTTAAATTTTAAATCTATAAATCGGAGTTGTTCTTGTTCACAAATCTCCTCAGTTTTCCTCCTTGTGCACACAAAGCTGAAATCAATTACATGTCAATACTCTTAAGCCTTCTTTCAGCTACTTTCTCCTGATTTTGTGTCTTGTAATACCTCCTTCCTGTGTTCCTCCTCATCACCCTCTCTCTCCCTCTGCCTGCCTCTCTGGAGACTGGCCACTGTAAGGCCTCAGAGCGTGAGACTTGTCTGATGGAGCTGCTTAATGTGACTGAAAAGATAAATGGACATTGCGTGACTCACAGACGCAAACACCACCCATGAACCGGAGAATATGAGCTTGGTAATTTCCTTTTTTTAACGGAACATACACCATGTTGAGATGGAAAAGACAAGTACGGAGAAACTCAATTAACACATTTCAAAACAAAGTCCAACAAACACAAGCATTTCATCGATCTACCGGAGAAGTCAGTCCTGTAAATCTACTTTTTTGGGCACTTCTCGTTAGAGTCTCATCTCCTCGGCTGTCTGTGGGCAGATTGAAACGTTGCTCCAGGTTCCGCTGGGAAATTGCGAACGAGACAGAAATACACCAGAGCCGCTTGGGAGCAGAGGGAATTGAATTCTGACACACACATACAGAGCGCTGAAAATAACATATATTAACATGAACAGCAGACATCTGCGAATGACATTAAGGCATCTGTTATTAACATGTGGGGGACATTCGGAGGAGGCGACTGGGAGCACTTTCTGACATCCGTCGCTCAGATGTGCCCTTATTCCTCCACCATCAGACAGATATCTGCAGTATTCTCTTCATTTCCAACCTTTCAGCCGGTGGCAGGATGAATCGCAGCAGCAGGAAACTTTCAGATACATGGTTTTACCATTAAAGGCAGCTCGGGCTGGACCAAAGTGTCCCCAATGCATCCTGGAGATGAGACTCAACAATCAACTTTTTTTCTTCCAGGAAGTTTTGTTGTGATTATATTTTAGTGGCATCACAGAGAAGTGCTAGATGTATGCTGTCTGGATAGAAGCTGAGAAATGTGTTAAAACTGAACAGGTGTTATTCTCTCCTACATAGAGAGCCGAAGTCAGTGTCGTATGTTGATTGAGACGATGTAGTTCACTAACACCAACATGGCCGCTGCCTCGGCACAGAAAACGCACTAAAAAAGGAGACAATCGCAATAAATCTTGTCATATTGACAACTGCAGTCATGTGAAAGGAAAGTTTGTCAGTTTTGGAGCAGCTCTGTAATGTTGAAGTTACAGGTTTCGGTGACCGTTCACGAGATGACGTCACTAACGCGACCGTGGGCTGCGTCGTCTTTATAGTTACAGATTTTCATACTCTAGTTCGTCACTAGTTTTGTGACGAACTGCGACTTTCTTGTGTTGGAAAATGATCTTTGAAATTGATAAACATAGGTGTAGTTAGTGACACAATTCAAACGGGATCACAAAATTAATTCCCTCTCTCCATTCAGTATACAAAGTTTTTCCCGAATAAAGTCCCATGTGGTAAACCGGACGGAGGCGTGGCTTCGGCTCTCTATCGCACTGAGGGACACGCCCACCGACGGTTGAGGTGGAGCTGGTGTGAACGAAGACGTCCTGCTGCAAAATTAATGTCGGTGTCAGAAATTAAGGAACAGATTCTAAAAAAGTGACGGCTGCAACGCTCAGACATGAAATGGAGTGAAAATAGAGAAAAAATGTGCACAAAACATTAAAAAGTGACACAGTATGACGCAAGCTGATGACTTACCTCTTCTTTTCTATTTACAGCAGCAACATCTGAACCATAAAAGAAGAGAAGAAGGTTCAGAACAGCTTCCTCGCCCCTCTTTTGTTCTGTCGAGTCACTTCCATGCAGCGGTTGGTTGTTTACTTCTCCGAACAGGAGCTTCCGTTTACTTTCTTTATCCTGATAAACAAACCTGTTGTTATGATTTGCAGCTGGAGATTTACTGCACAGGAGCAACAGGGTGCTGTGAGAGGAAGAACTAAGACTAGAGATCTGTGGAGGCACAGCTAAACCAGATTAATAAAGACGAATAAAGCTCTCAGCGTGTGTTTTCAGTGAGATATCTGGAGCTAGAGCATCTGTCTGAAGCTTTTAAAAGAACAGAGCAGTGAAAGAGGTGTGTGTGTGTGTGTGTGTGTGTGTGTGTGTGTGTGTGTGTGTGTGTGCGTGTGTGCGTGTGTGTGTGTATGTGCAGCAGGTAGTGCAATCTAATCTTCAAAAACCACGATAAACACTTCCAGCAGGTCGGTCTCACGCTCTGAGGCAGTTCCCTCCACAGGGACACAGATCCCCCAGGCTGCACAGGTGATACACCTAGAGCCATTCATGTCCTCTGAATCGCTTAAACATATATTATCTTTGTATTATAAATAATATAATCCTATAATATACATATTATTGTATAATATAGTATAATAAAAATAATGTTATATCTTCTCTTATTCTACACAGGCGTGAAAATGGCCCTGATGTGTGAAATATTGAGGGTTTGGGACTAAAACAAAATTATTACTTTTTAACATTTAATGTTACAGTTAAGTTTAAATACATCCCATATTGAAATTACAATAATATTATGATTTCTGTCCTTGACCTGCTTCATCTTACATGCACCACCTGGCAGCAGGGATCATATGATAACTGTCTATTTTAAATTGTGCAGTCTGTGGCAAAAAGGTTTTAAGATTTTGTCTGTGTATTTGTGCTGGTTGGATGACTGAAGCCTGGTGGCAGCTTAGCATTCCCTCTTTAAAGGTGCATTATGTAGTTCTGGGGATGAAATTTCATACTGTTTTACTTTGTTTGAAGCTTAAAAGGTTGCAGGGGACCTTATTTTCCTCTGAGAACAGCTTGTTTATTCAGTTTTGGAAAAAATAACCTCATTAATATTGTAAATATTAAAATTCTCCGTTTGAAAACTGTTTCACGTACACTGGAGGGTAAACCGGATCATTAAGAGATAGTTGTTGATTTAAGCTTTTAGTTTAGAAAGCTGACAATTAGCTGAGCGATAAAAAAACAATAAAAAAATACAGGGAGCGCTGAGACAATACTGAGAGGTAGAAATAAAGGATCGGCATGACTGACCTAGATAGAGAGGGTAGATGAGATGCTTGCCTTTGTGTGGTAAAGCAGGTCCACCCTGGAGATCTAATCTTCCAATGTCAGTAGAGAACTGCTCTCAGCTGGAAAAGAGACATTTTTACACCCTCTTGTCCGTCTGCAGCACCCATTACTGGTAAAAATTTTAATGGAAAGAAACTTTGAAAAGGCAGCTAACAGTGTGACAGTATTAAAAGCCTTTTTCCTGAGAAGGATTACCATGCAGCACCACTTATTAATTCACCTTTTTAAGAGGAGCTTAGGAATATGAATGGGGCGATGCAGTAGCCCTAAAAAAAGTAAATTACAGCTCGTAACCATCATCCTCAGTTAAACTTTCTCACATTTTCTCTGATGAAATTTACATTTTTCATTCATGTATTGAAATGATTTGCAAGTTCCCCTTTTTAACCTGTACTGTTGGTTTTAGTGATTTCTTTATTCCTTATTCACAAAATCATAAAGACTCAATTTTAGTTTCAACTGTTGAAACAAGATTTAATTCCTCTGAGCAGCAAAACAAGCAACACAGTTTGGGGCAAATAATATTTTGGACTTGCGTCTCTGAGCCTGATCTCTGACCTCAACCCACTCACTGTCCTTGGTTATTATATAAAAATCAACAGTCTGGTGCATCATTGCTCCCGTCACACTATCTGCTGCCCTCGCACACACGTGTGGCTTCAGCATCTAAATCTCCTCAGGTTGCTTTTCTCCTTCATCAATAACTCGCCAGGGAGACTCAAATCTTTAATAAGACGAGTTAGCGTGGGTGGGAAAGGTTATGGCTGAGAGCGATGTACAGTATTCATCGTATTTTTTGTCATGTTTGACATTGTGCTGATGAAAAGATGTGACCGCCAAGCTGTGAAGTGACATATAGGCACACACAGTCCAACGCGATTGTAATTTGTTCTTTAAATTTGATCACCTGTGTCAATGTTTACTGTATGTTAACTTGCTGATAATGTCACAGGTAGGTTCATCCGTCTAGGGTGAAGGACAGGATTCATATGCGCAGTGTGAATGTGTTAGGTTTTTCAATCTTTGATGCCTGCTGCCCCAAAGCACACCGAGGGCTCAGCCTCAAATGTCAATAGAAGACGCTGGCTGAGTGAAATCTGACTTCCTTCAATGTTGCCTGCCACAGACTGTGGACGTTAAGACCCACGCATAGAAACATAAATGAAGCTGCCTTGCCTTGCCATTGCAGCTCGACTACCTAGTAAGTAGCAGGTTAGCAGCTAGCTTGTGCCACAACACCAATGTTATGTATAGCTAGTTAGCAGCAATGGTTAGCAGGCACGGTTTGTAAGCGTTATAAAGAAAGATTCTCCCATTGCAACTCAAAACTGCTGGCTGCCCAGGTAGCCTAGCTTTAAGAAAGTTGCCTACGAACAGCGTCAACACAATAGGTTAGCTAACATTAGCCATAGCCTCCATTAAATGACATCCACACTATGCCACATGCTTAGCAAACATCACGTTAACAGAAACTTTTTACGTTGGTAGCCTAAGTCAACCTAATGTCCATTTATATTAACATTTGTGGTTGAAAGAGGTAGCCAGCAGTGGTGACCTATTGACTCCTATTGATCTCAGAATGTGTCATGCTGTGTACACCCTTTACATGGAAAGCACTGGTGGGATTAAGCTAACCAATTAACATTAATCAGTCGTATGTACAAGCCCACACTCTCACCTCTTATTCAGTGTTACACAAGTGGAAGGACGCTGCTACATGGAGCAGAATTTGGCTGAACAATGGGTTTCACAGCACTTAGTGAGAAATGATGCTGCAGATGGCAATTTGTATAATAAGAAGGGCTTTTATTCTTTTTTCTTGACAACAATGAATAAAGGGGCTATTGAATGAATGAATAAAAAGCATCGGAAGTGCCAAATTAGAAGAGGTGACAAATTAATTATCAGTTGATTTTTCTGTACTCTCCTAATGTTTTAAACTCTCACAGATGTTTTCAGTCATTCAGGCTCATTTCTGCTCATGTTGAAGGTGGGCTAATATGATGAATGTTTCCTGCATGAACAGATGAAGCCAACCGGAGATGTCAATCAATCAAGCCTGATTCTGTGCACGTCCAGGTACCTGGGTCAGATCAATCGTAAGACAACGCTGCACAGTCGAGACTCAAAACAGACGTGAGTGACTTGACTGCTGGGAGATAGAAACCTGTCTTAAGATAAGAAAGCAAAAATATTCACGTCTTTTCTGGAGAAATCCCAGAACAATTAATTAATAACACTGTAAAAAAAAAAGAGTAGGACAGCATACGGCAAGCCTGGCATAACCAAACACCTTGAAAATTTCATTATTAGGCCTGTGCATGGAAATGACTCGCTGCCAGCAATGAAAAAAAGGACAATTGAGAAAAAGTGAAATACAAAAAAGGGAGATGATCACACGTCACTTCAATTCAGATGTGGTAACTTGACACCTGAGTTGATCTTGTCTCGATTGACTCAGCACTTACTTCAAATGACCTGACTTTTGTCTTGAAAACGTCTCAAATTAATTGAAACCCGGCTGGTCTCAAATGACTTGGACTTTTCTTGAAGGACTACTTGAATCATACTTGTCTTGCGTGACTTGAAACTTGAATTAGACTTGTCTTGAATGACTTCACCAAGAGATTTCAAGTAATTTGAGACGGATTCAAGACAAGTGCCAAATTACTTGATTCTCAACTTGAACTACCTAAATCTTGACTCAGACTGGTCAGTAAAAGACTCGACACTTTACTCTAATGACTTGAGACATGACACACTTGTCTTTAATGACTGGAGACTTTACTTGCACTTAATTAAGATAATACGTAATTCAGAACAAGCTGCGTACTCTAATTTACTTCTGAGCTTTACCTTTCGTATGATCTTTGATTCAAGCAGAGAGAGAGCTCCATTACAGAGGCATTAGATATATTCAGTTCCTCTTTCAATGCCCACGCAGTGTTGCTACAGTATGTGAAAAGGAGGAGGTGATAAGACTTAATTTAAATATACTGATAATTCCTCAGGACATAAAACATGAGGCCTTCGTTTTGTTTACACATGACTAAATATTGTTTTTTTTCTTTCATGTTTTTCACATTTCAGCAGATGACACTGGGGCTTAGACCTAGTGCATCCATTATGACTCAGTGTTGGTGCACTAAGCCATGCGTGCATTAATGCAGGATTCATCATTCAAATTCAACACATATTTTTCTCAAGAGTTAGAGAGATGGTACAAAAAGCTCTTAGATAATAACTGCCAATCCTCAATGTATCAGACACATTAATCAGACATTTTATTTAACTTTTCTTCATGGTCAAAAATTCAATCATCAGAAGTCACTCCAACAAAAAGAATTATACATTTCAGAACAAACGTCTCCCTCTTGCTTTTGGCACAAAGTACAAAGTAAGATCGTGTAAGGGAAGTGTGGGTGTGTTTTTAAAGTGTGTTTTGCTGACAGGCAGGTTACAGGTCAATGAATCTATAAAGGAAGGAGAGCATTCAAAAATATCAATGAGGAAAACAGTTCACGCCGCACATCGTACCACACCGGGAGATCACGAATCAATAGAAACCTTAGGTCTGTGATCCACACACTGTGCTTTAGGCTATGGCAATGTTCAGCAGAGATGTGCGTTGGCTAATCCACTGCTTCATGTTCTCTTTGTAGTTACAATGTGATCTTTCCGCTATGAATTTGCTACTCTTTGTTCTCAGTCTTTTCACATCTTCACATCGATGCTTCAATTGGCTGAAATAAATATGGTAATTGTTGGTATGGTGTTTTTCTGTATGATGAACAGGATGGATTAAAGACGTGTTTGAGGGATGAAAATAAATGAAAATGTAAGAATTTTTGGTTAATAAACTGTTTTGTGTGTCTGACTTCTGCCTCTGTGTGTTGGCCTTCAAAGTCCTCACTCTCAACTATTTCTACCTGTGTGTCTGCTGGCATTTCTTCATTTTAGTTCCCCTGGTGACGGACGATGGAAGCTACAGAACCTACCACCACTGAGCCCGTCCGAACTGGGGTATACAGACCCCTGTGCAGTGACTGCCCTTTCCATGCTGTGCTGTCTTTCAGTCCTTTGCACTGCACATCAGCCAGTCTTTACTCTGTGACATCGTTACCACCTGGATTCCTCCAGCTGGTTCAGTGTGCATTATGCTATTAAAAAACATGCCTTCGTCTCCCATTCGGAGGAGAGATGGAATCCTAGTTATGCCAAGACGTTGAGGACCTGAGGCCGGGGTCTCTGATGTGAGCAGAGGAAAAAGGAAATGAAAACTAAAAACAGACACATTCAACTCCCAATATAGCTCGACAGTGTGAACATAGAAAGCCAGCCCAGCCCAGTCGCCAGGATATAATGTAAGTAGTCAACGTTAATACAAACCACAGATACATCCAAGGCTGACATTTGTACCAAACGTGGCATATCATGTTCCACGTTATAAGCCTATTATCGGAAGGTAGAGGGGACAGTGGCGGCGTTATCACACGCCACAAGGCTGCCAACCGGCGACCGCAGTTTGACTTTGTGGGGAGATTTCCAGCTGTTTTTGTTGTGATCAAAGCCAACTATTTTTCATTGGATGGCAGACCATCTCCAGCTATTTTGCAGTGACCAAAAGGGGTAGGCTATTTGAAGCCAAACCATGATTATTCCTAAGTAGTTTTTGTGCTTAAACCTAACCAGAGCACAAGCGGAGCGTTGTGATGAGAGATAAATGGAAAATTGAACTTACGTTAAATGCTACTATAAGTAGCAACATAAAGAAACATTACTGATCTGTGGCTTTGCAGAAACATACTTAGCAAACATTTATGCTGGTGATTGGGTTGAGCCAGCTGCTTGATTCAGGGTATACATTTCAAATATAATACACATCTGTTAAAATCAGGCATCTGAGAGAAATTAATTTAGTGTTTTGTTGTCTTGATTGTGTTACAAAGACTTTCTGTCTCTCAATCCATTGACACACTGTAAATAAATACAGTATATTTATATACACATATAATCTGATATACCTGGGTTCCCTAACAGAGGTTGGGCGGACTGTCCTGTTGTACCCTTGCCATTGTGTAAAACGTTCAGCACTGCAGTTCATTTCTTGCAGTTGCAGTGAGCAATATTTTCATGGTCTCCAAAAATAGTTGTTGTATGTATAGTAGCGATATCACCACATCCGAAATTCTTTGAAGCAGTTTCTCTCAATAAAGCGTTTTTTGTTGTATTTACAGTATCTGTCCACCAGTCACTATCCGTGTCCACGTCAGATTCAGGTGAGCAGTTCCGTTCCTCTTTGCTCTGTAAACCAAACAAATGATTTCAGTCCATGTTAGACTGTCGCTGCAAATGTTCCACATTGATGTACACTCAAGCGTCACTGAAGTAGTTTTAAAGTTTCTCTTTCAGCTCCTCTCCAATGAAAACGTGTTTATGGTCCGATTGAAAGCCCAACCACTCATGAGAAGAGATCCTTTGGTCACTGAGGGTGAACCTTAGGGCCAAAAAGTACCTCTTGTCTTGAGTCTTGTGACCCTGCCCCTCTCTGTCCCTTCACTACACAATCCCCTCGCTGCGTTTGCTCCTCCACACCACCAGGGCAGTCATGAGGAGAGTGACAAGGATGGGAACTATGATGAAGGGACCCAGGATGCGGTTGGGTGGGTCCCTGAGAAGCCGCCCCGACAGCGAGCAGTCGTGGAAGTAGTACTTGTGGACTCGGATGAAGAACTCGTCCACCAGCCTGTTGGGCCAGAAGCAGTCCATCTTGTGCGCCACCAGATAGGTGCAGTTTGTCAGCTCGCCGTAGAGTCTGCATGTTGGTGAGACAAAAGAAAAGGATTAAGTGAACGACAGAATCAAAGAGGAATTATACTAGTCTTTTTTCTTACATTGCAAATTATTAGTCATTCTTGAAACCTTGATTTCAGACAGAGACAGCTAACCCTAAAAAAGAAAAAAGGAGCGAGAGCAGCAGTCATGTGCGTTCAGTGTATTGTTTAGACCTACAATGTGCAGGGGTGTGATTCATGTCTTCATGTCACTCTGCAAGTAGTCCATTCATTTGTCACGATGGAAATTCATTCAAAGCAGAGCTCCACCAAAGAGCCCGCAATCGTTGCGGAAGGTTATCTGATGAGTTCTAAGAAATCCTTTGCCAATCACACCTATGAATGTGTGAGTGTGTTGCTCCTCCATGGTGAGTTGATCGTAGGAGTTCACCAGGCCATAATTGAGTTAATGACCCATGACTATGACTGAGCACACAGAGGACACTGCGACTGCACAAATTAAGGTCAGATGCATCATAACACTTAGGTCCAAGCAGGCATATCCTTATTACAGAGACCACATACACACACTTACACAGTAACAGTTGATTGACTGAGGTTCATCAGTGGCACGGCGAGGCGGTGGAGGAGGTTGTTTTGTGTTTAAAAATTAGGTAGAAAATTCAAACTAGCTGCTTCTTTTATGTAAGGCACCTATAAGGAACCAAAACTATAAATGGTTAAACTGCAGATTTGTGCTGCAGATGTTCACATGGATACCTCCTCACATGCACCACTGACCAAGTATACCCCCTCATGGCAACAGCACTCCTTGATGCTCAGAATGGCCCAAGGGATGTGACAAAGGTGTCAACCTGGTCTCTAATTTTCCCAGCTCCCAATCCGATCAAGCATCTGTTGGACATGCCGGAACAAGTCCGATCCATGGATGTCCATACTCGCAACCCACAGGACTCAAGGGATCTGATACCAGTGCCCTGAATACCCATAAAGGTCACGTGTTCATGCCTCAATGGGTCAGAGCCAAGTCAAATCTCTGGCGGGGCCTTAATGGATCGGAGCTGTTCCAGCATGTCCTATTGATGCTCGATCAGATTGGGATCTGGGAAGTCCTACAGATGCTCGATCAGATTGGGATCTGGGAAATCCCACGGATGTCCAATTGGATTCGGATCTGGGAAGTCCTATGGTTGGTCGATCGGATTGGGATCTGGGAAGTCCAGTGGATGTCAGATCAGATTGGGATCTGGGAAGTCCAGCGGATGTCAGATCGGATTGGGATCTGGGAAGTCCTACGGATGCTCCATTGGATTGGGATGTTGGAGGTCCTACAGTTGCTAGATCGGATTGGGATCTGGGAAGTTTGGAGGCCAGGTCAGTGGTTTAAATGTTGTGGCTGATTGGTGTATATTTAGCAACTAGGGGCTCTTTAAAGCTGTTTTGACTAATGTAGCATGAAAACAGTCGTGTTTCTGGCCACCTCACTAATTCAAGTTCTTTTAGCTCTGTTTTGGTCTCCACCATTTCCAAGAGGGAAACATCTTTAGGGGCTAAATGCTCCACCATCTTCACCAAGTAGTCGCTAACGTTGATTACTTGCCATTTGGTGTTGGGCAATTGATTTATCAGAGCTTTTTTTTTGCTGCTTCTGGATACTGATATCATAATTCTAATATTCTAACATCTTTTGATGATGCACCCCGACACAAGGTGTTTCTTTGGTGAAGTTTTGTTGATGTAAACAGCTCAGGGCAGCTTGGCATGGGACCAGCGCTGCAGAGCACTGTGGCTGCTTCAGGTGGCAGGTTCACTCTGTTTACTTGTGAACTTCCTTCCTCTGCTTTATCCTTGAAGTTTGACAAATCAGTTGTGGAAAGAGAAAAAGAGAATTCTGGTCACGCTGCTGGTCTAATGAGCATTGAGGTTTTCGGAGGATGTTTATGAGTCACCGACTGAGAGAAGTCACCAGCAGAGTCAAGGCCGAGGTGGTTTACACAAAGAGATGCAGTCGGTTACAAGCTCACCACATGAAGTTACGGTCAGCGTCAAATTAAACCTGACAGCATGCATTTTCTATGAGAGAGTGTGGGTTTGTGTGTGCTGCTGGATGTGATCAAGTATTTCATTTATTTTTGTAATTTCCTTTTGATCATCCAACCCTGTGTACAGAATTAAACTTCTGTTAATTTTTGAAGAAATGTCAGCAGTTTCAGCTCCATCTTACCTTGGCCACTGACTGCATGACTGAAACATTCAGTACTATTTTTATGTCTTTAACCTCTGCCACATCACAGGCCACAGGGCAAGTGTGTACATGTATTCATGAGCACAAGGAACATGCATTGTATTATGCATGTATTGACCATAACGTTTTTATGCATTTTTTCCCAATCAATAAGAAAGAAGGGGACTTGGAAACAATGAAGCAGTTAGAAGTGTGTAAAATTGAATTTCCTCTTCCACTGATCTCCATCCTAACATCGAGCGCTGTGACCAATAGTACTACCACGGATACTCCACTTTAAGAAATGCATCTTGAGGATTAGAGATACCAGAAGTGTTGGTGAGCAACACAGAGCTTACTGTTCCTCTTTTACAGTAATACAAATAATAGAAATTTCAAATGATACGGGTTTTGATCAGCGCAGTAATCAATTGTCTATATTACATTATGTTCTTGTTGTTTTCTTTGTGAGGATCAATAAACAGCAAATGACTGCACAGTGGTAACAGGGTTACTGCTGGCTGCTGTAGGTGCAGTGACATTTAAGATTAACACAGTTGCAGAAAAAAAAGAGTAAAGAGTAAATAGAGAGTTTATTTGTTGTCAGGTCAATGCAGAGAACAGAGAAATGCAACTTTCAGCAACATTTTTACCTGATTTCACACGTTTGTTTGTCTCTTGGTTGGTTGGTTTGTCAGCAGGCTTACACAAAATCTACTGAACAGATTTTCACAAAACTTGAATAGAGGATGCGTCTCGACCCAGAATTGACCCCATTAACTTTTTGTGTGGATCTGGATTAAATGGAACAATCCAGGACATTTTTCTCACCTTCGTATAGATAGGGTATTTTTTATTTTTTAACATTTTTGTTAATTTATCAGGGAATAATGCATGGATATTGATGAAAAAATGTAGGTGTATTTAGGTGGTTGATCTATGAGTGAGTATGATTTGATGCTGATCTGATGATCTAAAATTATGGTTAAACTAGTTATGGGTGGCTTGACTGAATTAAAGGAGATTGTTTGGCCTTGGCGGAGGTATGTGCTCTACTGAGACTGTTAAACCGAGTGATGTAATCAAAAGGCTTCAAAAGGCCAAAGTATTAAGTTTATCGAGAAAGCCAGACACTCTAATCCAGTTGCGTACTGGGTGTTTATGTTAGCACCAACTAATGGATGTTGAGTTTGAGTCTGCACCATTCCCCGAATTATCTATTCCAGAATGCATTTGCCATCCCAGTTCAGACCTCAGGACAGTGGACAAAAAGGTTTACATAGACGGCTCATCTTATTTAGACAAAGAAACGGTGCTGCTTCACACAGGGTTAGCTATTCTAAACAGTAACAGAGTTTCTTGCCCTGGCATCCATTTAAAATCACTTTAGATCTACTGATAATGATATGCCGGGCTTCTACAGGCATTTGTGTCTGCTAACAAAGGTCAAAGTATTCCTTGGGAGGTAAATCAGCACATAGAGTAAGTCAGTGTCGCATCCTCTGTAGACTGCAAAGGATGCAGTATCACATTTCAGGGATCCACCTGTTGCTTTTATTCACCCCTTTTCACAGCCCAGCGCACACTTAATATGAATTTTATGGAAAGGACTAGACATAAACAAGATTAAAATGATATCGAACGGTCTGTTTACTGCTCACATATCTTTTTTTCTCCTGTTGTGAGTGCAGTTTTGTTCAGTCCATCACTTCCACATCATTTTGCGTTATCAGACAGCACACACCAGTGAGCATGGTCAAGTTTGAGCATAACTGTGTGCCCACTCTCACGTCGAGTGGTTTTTCATTTTGTATTTTCCAATCTGAAAGTGTGATGTGTGTGGGAGATGAAGTATGCAATATTACATTTATTTTTTCAGGCAATATGGGTTTTGAAAAAGGGATGTTTAGGAGTTTGAGCTTGCAAAATGATGCTTGGAAATGATTTCAAAACCTGTGCTCGTATATTGTCTGGGAGCAAATGAAAAATTCATCTTCAGAACAACTCAGAGGTGGAGACAAATAAAGAGATGGAGACAGATGCAAAGTGAGAGACAGGTCTAAATTAAAGCATAATTGACCATATTTATAATGTCAAAGATGAAGGACAGAGGGAGCTGAATGCAGCAGGCGCATGGTGTTTTTAGTAGTTTGATCTGTTGACTGAGGAGCACAGTGTGAATAAATAAAACCTGGATGATGAATAAATAAAGACAGAGCAAAGCTGCTCCACTGACTTGTGAAATGAGTCTGGACTGTTCCTTTACTCCATTGGGGGACAGCCACAGCGCTCGGTGCGTAAGGTGGACAGGTATGAAGCTACCGGGGTGACGTGACTTAGTTATGTAATTGCTGTTGTCCTTTAATGGCAGAAGGATGCCAGTGAGTCACAGAGACTTGAACTACTCACATGATCTCTGCCAAGGAAGATGTGTTTTTGTTCAGGGTCAACAAATGGCTCCTCAAAAAGACGCCAATGTCTTAAGTCGTTGTGTGTTAAGACACATTTTGTTTTTCGTGTGTCATTTAACACCGTCAACGCAGAGTGCCAAAGTCCAACCCTTGGTCACAGTCTGTCATAAAACTAATGAATTATAAGACTGTGAAAATACGTAATTATAAAGACTACACAGCCAACAGTTGCATTAGTGTTGAACGCTCACCAAAACCCATTACTTAAACATTGTAGAGCTGCTCCTGTATAATAGCAGCTCACAAAACTGACAAACTACCCTTTCAACTGCAGGTGTTTATTCGACCAGATTTATTGTGATTTCCATCTTGTTTAGCACCTTTTCTGTGCTGAGACGACGGTGGCCATGTTGGTGTTGGTGACGTGTTAAGCGAGAAGATGTAGTTCACTAAGCGCTTTAACACAAATTAGATGGTACTTTACTTTATTCACAACAAATTTTGACTTTATTGACTTGGAAAAGTCTACTGTGTGGATCCAGAAGCAGTTTAAAACATTTTGTACATTTGCCATTTTCAGAATAACAAAATTCCCATCCACACACACATTAGTGAGAAATCCTCCTCCCACCCTGTAAAAGCTTAAGTAGAGGAGTGATAATTCCTATGGAAACCATTCACACAGTTGGAAATACTATTTTTAAAACAGACTAATATCATGCTGTCACCTTCTAGCTTTTAATATGTCATATTTGTCTGAAAGTCTGAAAAGCCCACTTATGTCGCGTTTGCCGTTGCCCTCCTGACAACCTCTGAGTCATATTATATTCAGGAGCAGTTTATATTTAGCCGTGTTAAACTTCTCTTTGAAATCACCATCAGAGTGGCAAACATCTCCAGGGTCACGCTGCGCTCAGATAAACTGCATACCCGTGTGAAAAAACCCCAAAACTCATTCATTTGAAGGAGACTAGTCAACGTCCTGGTGGATAATATTGTAACATTTGTGTATTTCTTCAGTCTAGGATTCAATCGTTGCAACAAAAGATAAAATAACTGCTGCCGTGACTTCCTAGAGGTCTAAAATGTGCTGTGCTGCATTTAGGTGTCTAATAACCCTTGATACTGATGTATCAGTTACTCTCACAGGACTTCCTGGATTGTATTTCATTTCAACTTTCCCGACCAGTGCAACCAAATGCATTTCTTTTCAACAGAGGACTGTTTTCAGCCACCCGACTGGATTGTCATCACCTGATTGATTGGGCGTTATCCCTGTAGAAGTTATTGGATGCATCAGTAAAGAAAAAAGAAAGAAAGAGTGCATCACAAGCCGCAGTGGTTAGTACACTTGCCTCACAGCAAGAAGGTCCTGGGTCTGAATCCTGCTGTGCAGAGTTTAAACCACCATCAAAACACATTACAAAGTTCAGGACTTTATTTCCTGTGTTCTGATACACTGGGAATGATTTTAAATGGCTTTAATGTAAGATAGAACGGACGCTCTGGGGTCTAAAGGGGTTAAATGATATTAACACATAGCCATGCTGCATACTGCGTTCTGTCAGGTGGAAGTAGCTCCAGTTACTCGGAGCCTCATGATGATAAACACGAGTATAATCGGAGCTCTGAGGAAATGTCAGGTGCAAAACAAACACTTGAAAAGTGCACAAAAATTACATGATGTGTATTTATTCCTGGAGCCTTAATTATGGAAATGCAGTTGAAGCCCTCTTGAAACTGAAGCTGTTCGGCTGTTTGTGTTAAATTGCTGTTTTCCTGCTGTAAACAGTCAACTGAAGCAATATGTCTGACTGTGTGTGTGGTCTGGGCTCAGTCTGAATCATCATCCCAGAGGACCCTCATCATAAATAGTGTACGTATTTAAATTCAGTGTATGATGATATTTTATTTCAATGAGAAAAATGTGTTTCATGGCAACCTGGTGTGCAAAACATAACTTTGTACTTTGTTCAGAAGTTATTGGTATTAGACATTTAATAATATCTCCTGTGCAATAACAAAACCTCAAAACCTGGTGCCTACATTACCCACAGAGCGACATCATTTATCAGACGACATGCAGCTTCTTCTGGATCCACATGAGACTATGAGACGTAAGACCTGGAAACACACTTTAACGTGTAAAGTTGGAGAAGTTACCCTTTAAGTACACACGAACAGTTGAGTCAAATTAAACATCCCTTGTCATTAAAAGATTAAGAAGTCAAGCTGGTGGGCAACTTATGAAAGATGAGATCAACTTGATATGGTTATTATATCGTTATTCATTATAACTGAGGAGGACGTCTGATAAGATGAGAACGATCTCCTGGAGAAGGAAAATGGGTCATGAAGCATCAAAGGACTGCGTCAGGCGCTGAGAACAGGAGACAGAGAGAAGTCTATTGAAGATTAAAGACTATTGTCACTTGACACAAAGATACATATCTGCGCTCATTTAGTTACGGTCCTAAATGTCTAAACACGACCTGGTGTCTGTCCTGTAATCTTGAACGGCGTGTCATCACCAAAACCCTCCACAGTAAATGGAAGTGATGAAGTGGAGCCTTTCTGTCACATCAGAGCACAAAGGGAGAGATTCCTCCCTCTGAAACCAAAGAAATCCAAAGGAAAACAGGTCAATCTGTCACCGCTGAGGACATCACACGAAATGTTCTTTTTCTTTCTACTTTGTTATTCTGCTAACCTCCTGCATCCCTTTCCCCCGGGGGAGATTAAACATCTGAGGCTGTGCACAAGTGTGTGTGTGTGTGTGTGTGTGTGCAGCCCCCTCTTTCCTACAGTGAAAATCTAAAATAGTTTTGCAAAGTTTGAAAGAGGGTTTTTTCGAACACTGTAGCGTTTCTGGCCTCCAAAACACGCAGTCTTCTCTCGGTTGCTACTTTTCCTCCTCCTCTATCTGTCTCGAATCAGTCAGTCGGTGTCACACTGAACGGATGAAGCTCGCTCTGCGCTGACGTTTGTTTTTGACACATGTGTGCTTGTGTTTGTATGAATAATTGCATATGTACTGCATGTGTGTTTGTGTTGGAGTGCTTTGTGTGTGTTTACCCCGGGTATTAATTTGTTCCTACGGCAGTTTATACAGTTTATACATGTATATAAATGTTTGTCCTTGTCTGTACTAAAATATGCCGACCACACCTGGACACATAAACAGCATGGCCGCTTCACATCATTTACACATGCTGACCTTTTCGTCAAAAGCATTATAACTGAAGAGGCTCTTAGAAAGGGAACCAAAACCTTCAGTTTATTGTTTTTGTTATTGTTTAATTCATTACTTTCATCGTGACGTGACATTTCTCTCTCTCCTTATCTTCTCTTTTCTTTCTGTTTATGTAGTTTGCCACATGCCTTTTATAAAAAAAAGTACATTAACTCAAAAGATTACTTATAAAAGTACAATATATTCTATATAATCTACGTGTAGCTGTTAATGCAGTTGGAGCACTTTTCCTAACTTTCTTTGCTTTGAGTTTAATTTTACCATCATTGTAGAATATATTGTAAAAACACATTGTCATATTAAAACATACATTAACGTATAATTGTGTGCCTGAGCAGCATAACTTAGAGATGTAATATGTAGAAGTCTGCATTAGAATGTATAAATTCAACTAGACCTTTATAAAATCATATATTTTGTTGAGTTGTGTACTTTCACTATTGCAAATGTTTCCAACAGTGTTCAAACCCAGAGAGACAATAAGTTTACTCAAGAGAACGTTACAGCACACAAACAATACGTTGATTGTTGCTGCAGTCAGGCTGATAAACAGGAGTGAAGATAAATGGCTCCAGATCAGAGCACCATCTTTATTCCTCCACTGTTGGTTTTTGTTTGTGGTGTAGTTATTTCCTGTATTATTATGAAGTTCCGTCCTCATGCGTCATGTTTGCTTTTCATTTCCTTTTTCTGGCTTTTTTCTCCTCTCCACCCGTGTTTCATTTAATAAGTCCTGTCTATTGAAGCGTGTGTTTTTTCAGTTTGTCAGTTCGTCTGTTCTGTTTGTCACATGTTTCCTGTTCCTGTCTGTATCCCTGCATCAGTCCTGTTCATCGTGTCCCCAGCTCTTCATTGGTTTGTACTTGATTTAGTTGTTTTTTTCCCATTGTTTTTTGTACCACTTGTGTCTTCTGCCACCTGCCTTTTGTTTCTTGTATTTTATTTTTTTTTGGATAACATCTTTCTTTATCAAAGCTTGCTTTCTGTTCAGTTGAATAAAAGGAACACTGCATCAGACATGACCTGAAACCTGCGCTCATTCATGTATTTGTTCTGTTATCTTACCAGCACAGATGACAGTTTTGATATATTATAAGGGGATATTCTCTCTGTGGAGATATAAATATATATATATATATATATATATATATATATATATATATATATATATGTATGTTCAGTACATTCTCTTTCTCACATTCAGAAGATGGGTTATCAACACAAAGGCAAAGAGAGAGGAGATGAAAGGTGATGGTGAACAATGAAGAGAGAAAACAGTTTGGGGGAAACTCATCCTGAATTCCTGCTTCAGCAGAAACCCAGAGGGACCAACGAGTCGTCAAAGACAATGTTTGCAGTATTGATACACAAGGATATGGCTCAATTAGAGCAGGGAAACACCTCCTGCCTCTAAGGGCTTCAGTATATGTACTCAGTTCTGAATCAGATTCTCAAAGACAGCGCTGTGTGCATGTGCCAATATATTATAGTGATGATAGAGGAGGTGGAAGATTATAATGAAGTGGAGCTGCGGCAACGAAGGAGAAGAGATGATGTTTGTGAGGTTTCTCCCTCTGAGCAGCAGATCAGGGGGAAGGAAATGCACCCCAGCCAGTTTGATGATCTTCAAAAACGAGCGACTCCTTTTTAATCAAACTTTAATCCCACTGAAAAACCATCCTGAGGAGGGCAAATATTCAAATCACTGTCCTAATGTTCTTAACATAACAGCTGCAGTCTCGAGGCAATCCAGGCGATGCTGGATGTCATCCAGTCATTAGAGCTGTAAAAACATACGGCAATCTATTTCTAATCACCGACTAATCAACCGTTTATTCACGGAGGTCCGTAGAAAGGGAACTTCAATTAGCCTCCACTCAACAGAGCTCGCTGGATTTTTCTGGCCTGGGCTCGCACATAACCCGATGTGAGCTCACTCACAACAGGGTTTTTAAATAATTACAGACGGCTGACAGGCATGCATGCATGACTGACTGACCAAAATACCCTCCAACAATCGTACAGGAAAAAAGCTCCCGTAAAACCAAGAAACTGAGCTATTTTTAACCAAAGAGGCTGCAAAAACAGAGATAAGGGCAAATGGGGAGAATAAACACCTTAATTAGGATTAATCAGACACACAATATTGGTCTTTGGCTTTATTGGGGAAACTATTTTTGATCCTGAAATAAGGTTGCCCCAGCCAGGTGCTGGGATACAATCTGACTTGACAAAATTACTAGTTACCTCATAGCTTACAAGGTCACCAAAATCAACACTGCACAGTTAAGATAGGAACATTAAGGGGAGACCGTGCAGCTAATAGGGTAAAACTTTTAACTAACAGAACACATTTAAAACTTCCCTGATTACTTTCAGAATTATTTTCTGGATTACAACTTTTCTGAAATTTAGGATGAATATGCAAAGAAGTCATTGTTTAATTAGAATGCCGTCATTAGCACACAAATCCAAAAACTGAACATTGAATAAAATAATTGAATGAGGAAAATAAGGAGTGACGGTGTTGTAGTTGTGGGCAACAAGGCTGCCAAGCTGGTGACCGATGTTCAAGTGTGCATTTCAACATTTGTAAGTGTGAGACCTCGGGACAATTTCCAGTCGTGTTTGTGGCGACGAATAACATGTTTTGGACGGGAAGACGTACAATCTCAAAGCTGTGTTTGTGTGACCAGAACAGGTATTTTAAGCCAAAACCTGTTTAGGATGATGTTGCATCCTAAGACAAGAGAGAAAATGGAAAATTGAACCTAAACGAACGTAAAGTTTCAACATAGAGAAATGTAAAGTTTTAAATTTTCTGTGGTTTAGCAGAAACGTACATATTTAATCTGGCGATTGATTGACATTTATGGTTTAAATTATGAGAAAAAATAAATTCTGATTAAATTAACTAATTCTAAACACAAACAAGGCTAAAAATAAACACTTTATATACATTGTGGACATTTTCTTTCCAATAGTCTGAAATAAGTCATTTTATGGAAGCAAAATAGCCCAAAATCTCAAAATTGACCAGTGCATGAAAAACACGATGTTTTCACCTGTTGTGTCTCCCCTGAAGACTCGTAATGAGGACTTTATGTAAGCCACACTGAATAATAAGCAGAAGGAGGAAGAAAAGACACTTTTTGGAACTTCTGTCTTGCCCTTGGAGACTCTGTGTTGAGCCTAATTGGTATATTTACACAGAAAATGAAAACTAAAATTAAAGAAAGTTGTTTTTGCGGTGTTTCTGAACTACATAATGCATAATGCAACAGGAGCTGTGTGCGTGTTGGAGGCTACGTTAAGCTGCTGCCACTGTGAACACAGTAATAATGTGCCACAAATAACTGAGTAGCCCGACAGACAGAGCGGACGGATGAGCAGATGCAGCCTACAGGGTCGTGTGTTACGGAGGTTGGCAGATGGATTGACTAAAGCAAAAGCATAGTTAATAGACCTCATACATATTCACATGCCGAGGATTATCTCAAGTTATTGATGTTAAAGTTTAGAGAAATAGATGGAGGGCAAGTAAACTTTATTTTTCATCAAATGCATGTTAGTGAGCTCCACTCTTACATATTTATTTCTCACAGCTCAAACTAAAAAACAAACAAAACAAAAAGGAGTACAGTCGGTTTTATCTATTTGCTGACTGTTCACAGACAACTTGTTCTGATGCTTGGTCAGTGGCCTTGTGCTTCAAAATATGATGCTTGTTGTCAGTTTTGCATGAGCAGGGCTACAAGGTCGAATAAGCAATAATAAATATGTATTGTCCGGTTAGACTTTAAAAATGAAGCTTGCTGACAAACAGTTTACATGTGATATGAGTTTTGGACTGTAATTAAGATTGTCAAACTGTTGCTGTTCTGTTAGGTTTAGGTAAAGATCACACTTTGGGTCAAAATAACGACATTACGTAAATTGCAAAAATCTTGTTCGGTATGTACGGTAACTTCCGTAAAATAACTTAAAAATAAAAAACTGACTCTCGGTCACAAGCAGTATACATGCGTACTCCGGTGTCTTGAGGGAAAGTCCAGTTTATGACTGGTCCAACTGCCATGAGCCATCACAAGTAAAATGAATAAAAGACAAAAAACAGGCAAAATCAAAGGAGAGAAAAAGTAAAGCAAAAATGGAGATAAATAAAAGAATACAATCAATAACAGGATCATAAGAAGACGACATCACATCAGATAAATTTAGAAGATTAAAAGATGAAAAAGCAGCAAAAAGAATTGCAGAAAAACAGTAAATGGAATATAAAGATTAAAAGATTAAAAATCTGTTTAAAAGGGTGACTTCACATTAAAAGTGGGTTTTAAGAAGTGATTTAGAAGAATTTATTGATTCTGCAAGACTCATCTCCTCAGGTAGGTTGTTCCAAAGTGGAGGGGCCCTGACGGCAAAGTAAGTTTACAGGAAAAACCTTGTGTATATAAATTGTGAGTTTAAATTTAGAAATTTGTGAGAAAAAAAACAAAAAAAACCTCAGAAACTCTCTCACCTTGTTAACATAAACATCTGGACATGGAAGTGAAATTGCCGTGAATTGGGCCTATTCAGAAAAGCACTTTTGGCTTATGTGCATCAGGAACTACAACACAATAGACAAACCGAAGGTTACAGGTGATTTCTGGTCTGGATGCTGATGATAATAATATGATTCTTGGCTGAATCTGATTGCAAACTATAAGCTGATTAGGTCATCCACTGCAGGCATGATACACAACAGAAAACTGGGGGTGAAGAGGTTGATCCAACCTCTTAAGTGAAGCGATGTAGTTTATTGACGAACGGAGATGGATTAATGGAGCCGTGGTCAGTTTAAAAAAAGAAGACTGGGATCAAAGAACGTCTTCACCCTGCTAACAACATTAACAACAGCAGTGTGAATGTTTATTTTCCTGCCGTACAGCATCATGAATCACATGTTCTGTGCTCTTTTGAGACATAAATATCACCTTTCTTATTTTTTGTTTTCATGATGCGGCCTCCCGCCTGTCCACATACCGTTCAACGTCTACAAACAGAGGAACTCTCCACAGCAGCCTGCGGCGCAAAATGAAAAGACACAAACTTTGAAGTGCAGCCCACGTTACATTGTGCACCGACGTCCTTTCCTGCTCAACTGTCAATCAAACCCTGTACACCTGCCTGCCCACTCAGAGGCTTACAGGATGAAGGAGAATTTCTAATTTATCTCTGAAGCGTCTCTTAAACACATTCTGTGGACTTTGACTAATGATGTTCTGCTAATGCTCTTATTCTGGTCAACAATATGATTGAGTTGTATTTTTATAATCTGTGTGGTCATTGGATTTAATCACAGACTCCTGCCCCAGTGGGTTACCACAAGGCTTTTTCAACTTATAATGGCTGCAGAAAAGATCACTGTGACGTCTCAGACACTCAATAATTGGAGATGCACCCACCGGCTGAAAGCAATTAAATTGCTACTTTCTTTGTTCAGAGAAGCCGCTGGCACCGAGTAATTGGACATGACAGCTGAATACCAAATACTTTATCATTCCATATTTTTCTCTCCAGCAATTCTTATCTGATCAGCTTCTTTTTGGCAAATTTCATCAGTTTATATTTAATCCCAATTTTTTAAACCTGAAATGACTACAGTGTGGCAGCAGGAGCCGTTACAAGCCAGCAGATTCACAAGTACAGACTAAATCTGTGCACATCCTCCTGGCGTGTGCAGTGACACGTGCATTATTGAGGAGTCTGTGGTATCCTGACCTCACACAGAAGCTCCTGGGCACCAAAAGCTATGAAAACTTTAGTGAGAGATTTAATGGGTGAATGAGGGGGGAAAAAAAGAGCCTGACGGAGGTGAAAACTGGAACGTCGAGGTACTTGAGCATTTCTGTTTCTACTCCACTGCATCTCAGAGGTATTTCATGTGATTTAGAATTACAATTTTTCTAATAACCTGAAGGATGAAGTGTTCCTTTAATAAACTATTTAAAAACCCTCTTGATTACCTGGAAAAATGTATCGTCACAATGCTAAACAGGGCTGTTTTTCTGAGCTCTTGAAAAGTCAAATTTTCAGAGATATAGACCAAACATAGAAGGATCCTATTGGATGATGTGCTGCAGTATGACCTAACTGAATATAAAGTAGTTTAAAATGCTTTATTTTAACATGTTTTGGGGACAAAAAGGTTTGGTCCAGTAGATGGCCTCAGCTGGCAGCTGCGAGACCGGCTGCAGTGGGTGCAGCATCATCCTAGGTTAAAAACTGTGCCGGCATATGCTTGTTGTTGCCACTGCCAGGCTCAGACTGTTATTCTGCACATCTAAGAACAATATGGAGAGGATAGATAGAGTGAGTGCCTGAAACAGAAGACGTTATATCTTCAAAGCCACCAGACTCCATTGACAAAAACAGTAATTTAACCCTCACAGAACGTTTATGTTGCTGGTCTTGTGCTGCCTCAATCATTCACTTGGTGTTTTAAAAGGGGTTAAAATAACTACTGCATTAAAGGTGCTGTTTGTAAGAAAAGTTGATTTTTCAAGTCTCATCTCCAACTTTTTAAATAATGTTGCTTTGGGATTGTAGGACAGATCTGCCTTCATCAGTAGTAATGTTAATCTTAAAAACACATTGCAGTGAGTACTTTTGCTACTTATTTTTAACCTGAGTAATGTTTTTGAATTCAGGACTTGGCGTATTTTCCCACTGTTGTGACAGTACTGGCAGGAAGAAGCCTGACAACCAGTTCAGAGCCACATAATATAAAAATAAATATTTACTGGGAATCCCAAATCTCTCAAATGCCTCTTCAATGACAGTGAAACTGAAATATGCTTCTTCCATTTACTTCCCTCTAAAGTTTCCCAAATGAAATAAATGGAATGTGTATAAAGGGGCTTCAGAGATGAAAAACAACAAGGTGTTATTTATCCATCTGGATTGTTTTGGAGACATCAGCTGTAGAGATGTCTGTCTTGTCTTGAATATCATGAAACTAAAAGGCACTTTAGCTGCTCAAAGTGTAAAAAGAATGCAATCGAAAAAAACTTAACAGCCTCTGTCGCTTTCCAGAAATCATGACCCAGTTACTCGAGGTAATCCACAGACCTTGCCGTGAGCAATTTCATGCAGGAACTATCTTCTTTCTGTCAAACTATAAAAGCAGAGTGCCGTCTAGTTACATTATATTTTAGAGAAGGCAAAAAATCTCTACCAGATGAGAAAAAAAGTATGTTTTTCTTTTATTTTAGGGTGACCTTCCCCTCAAAGTAAAGGATCTAAACGCTTCTTTCACCACTGGTGTTAAAACTGCCTGTAAAAATGACCATACCTCAGTTAGCTATAAGAGCTGCTTCCTCCCCTCCGCTCACCTTTGTTTTGCATGACTCAGCCTCTAATGACTACTCTGATATAAGCGGTTCGTGTTGAGGGTGAGTGACCACGCGGCATCAACAGGAGCGTGTCCTGATTAATCATAATGTAATCTGATTGAGCCGTAATTAGAGACGGAACTGTGAGAGGTTTGAAAAATAAAAGCACGGAGGACAAACAAATACTTAACAGTCGGACGTGTATCCGCTGTTGTTATTTTTAGCATTCATGATCATAAAAAGGACATGAAAATTAAATATATTACAAGCATCGATTTGTTTATGTGACGCTGAGAGTGTCAGATGAGTGGTTAAAACGCAGAGCTTTAGAGCGCTTTAATTTTTAAAGCAACATGCTGGAAAATGTTCAAATTGAACCTAGATGGAGACATGTTATCATTCCTGTCTCCAGCTGGACGTCCATGTCTTTCCATCTGCCTTCCATCTGCATTAACAGACTCGTCATATTTTCCATCTGCTAAGTGTCTTTTTCCATACCTGGGTCAGTGCTGGCAGACAGACGTGATTAACTGCAACAACATTCTTCCTCGAATTATCATACAACTAAATGCAACCAGCTAATCTATCACTGTCACAGCGGGGCCGGTATGAGAATAATTCAACCAGTCCCAATTAAAGATCACCATGTCAACAGCTCAATTTCTCCTTTTCCCCGTCTGAAGTCGTCTCATTTTCTTTTATTCAAATTATTGCTAAGAAGGCCTATCTACCCTCTTTCAAGCTTTTCGGAGGTGATGAGGTGACCGCCGTCTGTGCTGCAGTGTCACCTCCCTGGGAAGTGTTTCTGGAGGTAATTAGACAAGCCTGGCAGTCTGATATAGTGATTCACTGAGCTGCACACCCAGCGGTAAATATTTGAACATGAATTAGGATGTATTGAGTGCATGATGATATCTGAGTTTGTGATTGAGTCACACGTCGCCTACTGAATGTAAACAGCTTTCCGTTGCAGCAAGCAGCTTAGTAGGTTCACCGCAGCTGACGCAAAATGTCTCGAGTTTCACACGTCAGAATGTATTCCAATTGATTTCTATACGTTTGCATAAGATGTGAAAATCGATTATAAGACTCTTGGGACTTGCTTGACTTAACTGCTCCATCACAGCAAACATCACGTCGGCAGATGCGAGCTCAGTTCGGACTTTGCAAAATCAATCCGCGCTTCAACTGCTTGAAATTCAGTCAACATCACCGTCATCAAGTCTATCATCAAAATGTTCAAATACATGCAAATACAATACAAATTAGGCCTACAGTCATGTCATACAGACAGAGTAGAAACCTACAAATAAGCACAGTGAAACATCAACTTCTCCTGCTTGCCACGACCAAATGTGTCCGTGAACACAGAACTGGAAATGTACTTTCTTTATCGTCTCACTACAAAACCACAAGAAAGAAAATCGATGTAAATGAAAATAAAACCAATTATGTACGTAAACAAACGTGACATAATATTAATGACAGTTAAAGTAATATCTACTGACTCAAGAAGGTTTCAAGAGTTGGCTCATGGATCGCAGTGTCTGGATATGAATGGAAAACAAGGGCTGGCTGGAAGGAAGAAAAAATAGTTTGAGAATTCAGAAAATCTTCAACGTTCATTCAGAAACTGTCCCCAGTACCATCTGGATGGATCTCAGAGTTCATTGTGTCTTGTGTTAGGAGCACAAAGTAAAGATCACATCATCCAATTACTTCAGATATTTCAAATATCCAACTCTTTCTTCTGAAGGAAGGCTAGATATTTTGTTGTTCATAGTTTCTTGTCAATAGAAGCTTATTTCCACATGTATATATATAAAACCTTTTTACACAGAAGAGATTACTTCTAGCTGCTTCAGTTTCAGTCCTGGTGTTGTTCATGTTGGCTCACTGTCATCACTTACTGGGCCACTTGATCAGAATTGATCCATGCTATTATTAACATCTGTGATTTTCCTTTGTGTATTTGATTTCTGTCTGATTTAAAAGGAGGGTATTTGCTATTTGCTTCCATCTCCATCAATAGGCTGATTAGAAATGCTACAGACTGGCGTGATTTTCTGTTCATTAGCGTTTACTGTGTGCTACATTGCTTCTGAATCGAAGTGAGACATCCCTGCATTGAGTGGTGGGTAATGGTGTGGTGACCTGTTGAGGGAATGTCTTTGCCCTTTTCTCATTGCATGCTGGGAGTTGATGTGAACACTACAGCATATTGACAGGAGAACAAATAGTATCATGAGTTGAGGGGCTGTGGGAGTACAAATGTATTATGGATGTCATTAGCTTGAAAGGGCACAGATGGACATGCAATTTCTCTGCATTAGTATCTGTGACATGCTGCGGTATACTGTATATTGTAACAACAGCTGTAAGCTTGAAACCCCTGGTTAGTGTTAACGAGAAGGCTACCAAGCAAGAGACCATTGTGCGTGATGGTGTTTCAGTATATGTACGCATGACACCATCTGATGTTTTTAATAAGAAGTGTACCATGCAAGAGACTGTTGTTCACGATGGTGTTTAAACATAGCTAAGAGTGAAACCACTGGATATTTTTAACGAGAAGGCTGCCAAAAGCAAAAGACTGCTTTAAGAGACACTGTTTTAGCATTTGTAAGTGTGAAACCACTGGACACTTTAAATGAGACCGTCAGCAAGCAGGTGCAATGTTTGGGATAATGTTTCAACATTTGTAAGCGTGAAAGCACTGGATATTTTTCACGAGATGCTGCAAAACCAGAGACTACTATTTGAGACGGTGTTAAAACACATCTAAGCATGAAACCAGTGGACATTTTAAATGAGATGTCTGCTGTTTGAAATGGTGTTTCAACATATGTAAGTATTAAATCTCTGGATGTTTTTAACAAGAAGGCTACCAAGCAAGAGACCACTGTACCAGACCAGTGTTTTAACATTGCCACTGGCTTTTTAAGGAGACCTCTGTTTTTGTGCCTAAACCTAACCAGACCATAAGCACAACATGAAATTGCAGAAACCTACATTGCCAACATTTATTCTAGCAATTGGGTTGTTTTCACTGAAGATGACATACTGTATTTAATTTAAATATCTTTGAATGCAGAGGAAAGGCTGCCATGCCAAGTCAGTTTGACACGAGCGTTTTTTCTCTGTGAGAGCTTGTAAAGTGTAATGGGAAGAGGACGATTCTGTGATCCGAGGAAAGGACACACAGAGACATGTACACAGACACCAAATGTCATTTGAACTGAATTAGAGATCCCCAGTGGCATCTTGGCCAAGATGCAGCTTTTCCTCAAAGAGGAAGCAACTGTGCTGATATTTGACCTCTTCTACTCAGCTGAGTGATTTTTGACATTTTAATCTTTCACTCATCCACCATTTCTTTCTCTTTTTTTTTTGTTTTTTTCTGCGTTTTCTGTTTTCTGTGAGGATTGAAACAAAAATTCTAAGAAAAGTGATCAGATGTTGTTCAAAGATACAATTTCTGTCCAACAACCAAACTAAAGGAGAGAAACAACTATGACTTTCATCCACATCATCATCTGTTTTATTTATACTTCAACATCCAATCATATCCATGCAGGTGAACAGAATAACCTGACACTTCTCACTTTCCTGTTCTGATACCAGCTCCCTCCTCCTCCACCCCAACCTCCTCCATCCGTGCTATATTTTTGGTATAGTTGATGTAACTAAAATTGTGTAATGTTTGTGTATGTTTATCAACAGGGGGATTAGTTCTCCAGAAACATCGTCACTGCTCACATTCTTTCAGATCTCCCTCAGAGAGCACCAAATATAACTAAAGCCATATGCTCTAAATGGTCAATGGTTTGACAAAAGTGGCTCTGACTGAACTACACCTAGTTGTGCGTGTAGTTTTCCTGAAATGAAAGATAACTACAAAATCTCTGACTGCTCTATTTCAGTTTCACCTCTAAATAAAGCAGTTAGATAATATAAATGTTATGTGAAGGCTTGTTTCATGCCACAGCAGACCTTGTTGCAGTGATATTGGTGAGATGCCAGATCTTAGCATGAGAAGCATGAGAAGGTCTCCTCGCGATTACGTTTTTTTATTACTGAATTGCTTTCGTATTTACATCTTGGTGACATAATGGCAAAGTAATCATATGTAATATCAACGTTTTTTTCCCCCCCGTTCCTTGATTGAATGAAACACTACTTTTATGTACCTTGCTGTTGTCGCAGGGACGTGGTCGGGGTGGATGGTGGACATACAAAGGACTGTTACACCAATTGTTAATTAAAAAATGTATGTCTTAGCTGACTTTTTCTGTATTAAAACAGATGGTGACTTTTCCCTAACTTTAACTAATTGCTGCCAGCGTAGCCATGATCACAAAAATGTTGAACAATAGTGTAGTTTAATTTCTCTCCCTTGTCATCTCATTGCTGTTGTTGATTGTGTAGTTGATGTGGCTATAGTATAGTATGTTGGTGCCTGCTCTAGTGTTAAACTTCCAAAAGTTTTGTAAATTGAGTATATCTATTTGTTTCAAGTTATCCCGGCCATTAAAATTGACAAAAAAAAAATAAGCAAAACTCAAGAACTCCAAGGATAAAAGCAAAACAAAGTACAAACCAAGAAGCAAAGTACAAACCAGAAATAATGCAAGGAATAAGGAACCAACAAAGCCAGGACACACGATGGGAAGAAGGGACAGGAAGACACAGGAACACAAGGGCAAAGCAGAACAGACGGACGGACAAAGAGAGAGGAAGACGAGGGCTTAATACACAAGGGGTGATTAATTGACAGAACACAGGTGAGGAGCAAGAAGGGCGGGAAACCAGACAAAGGGAGGAAGTAGAAAGTGAGACATGACACTTCAGAACCACAACTTAAACCATGTCATCTTTTGAAACACCTGTTTAATGTTTCACACCATTTACGCTTATTTTATGTACTGTGTAAACCAAATCTACCCAACAGAGACATGTCTGAGTGTGGGTAAAGTCAAGCTGCCATGGTCATTGTTCCAACTGGTACTGTAGGTCTCCAAACTAACGTAAGTGAAAGTGTTGTAATTAAGATATGACAGCATCAAACAGGCATTTTAGACAAAAGAAATGAATACATCTTGAAATAACATCAAGAAAAAACAGTAAAATGTTATGTAAAGCATGACAGGAGTAGTTGACTTTTCTCACTGTTTCTTGCAGCTTCGTGGACATATACAAATGTGTCGTCTGCATACACCAGGATTTCCACATGGATTGACGATGTACACATTGAATAACAGAGGCCCCAAAACAGAGCCTTGTGGTTCTGTCATGGTTCAGGCTCCCACTGATGACAATTCATTATTCATCCAAATATAAAGAGTGCAGTCTGTGTTTGGATTTATCCACTTTAGAGTAATTGCAAGCGTTGATATTTAGACTACTTAGTGAAAAGTACTTGCTAAGTGAATATTAAGGTCCTTATATAGGCCGAGCATCACCGCTCTTTTGCCAGAATTGATGCTGCAGCTTGGTTTTTTCCACTCCTACTATGACATAATTGGCTTGCGACCAAAGCGGTATGAAAGGGATCGAAAAGCAACAGTCTGTACTTCTCATGAGAGCAGAGCCAACACTGTTCATGAGACTACAACAAACCAGCCCGGGGTCAGACTTATTAGAGACCTGCTTAATTGGGTTCCCCTAAGGTTGATGACAGTAGGGGAGTGGGGACTTATGAGCTATCTCAGTGAGGCAGCGTGATATTATAATTAAGGTTTTATTGTTTGAATACAAAACAGTTTGATGATCATGAAGATTATTTCATTGTTATGATGCCAATAACTGGCACTCAAATCGTAATAGCAATGAAATCCTGTGGTGCCAGACGTCTTTTACAGAGTGCAAAGATAATATTTGTACAGGCACAAAAGATGTGTGTTCATGCCAGGAATGTACAGCTTTTGTTCTCTGCTATAACTGTCTCTCATCCCCATTCGTTCTTTCCTCTCCCTCACTCACTCACTCGCTCTCTTTCTCTGTTGTCGCTCACCCAGTATCTAATCAGCTGTTGGAAGGTGACCAAAAACTTGGATGATTGTATAGATCACAAGCCAAAAATACTTACTCGACTGTGTCCTCCCAGCTACACCAGTGTCTCTGGTCCAGCTCCTGCATGTCCAGTCTGAATTTGTTGAGGCAGAACTCCTCAATGGCGAACTCGTAGTGGGGTCCACACGCCAGTGCAGACGCACACTGCGACACTGCCGAGTGCAGGGAGAGGAAAGAGAAACGTGGATGAGAAAAAGGCAGAAAATTCAACGTAAACCAGCTTGCTTTGAAGACTAAAGTGGGGTGACAAGCTGCCATGACCTTAAATGGTTTCGTCTGTTTTTGGGTCAATGCAACCCAAGATGTTTCCCCATCTGTGGGGCATGACACATAAACACCATCTGCGTCACAGTTGTAGCTGTGTAACTACTCACAATATTACAAGACCCCGAAAACAACTCATACAGTCGGGATTATGTACTGAACAGGAACATTTCTTTCTAGATTTTTTCTTCTTTTTGTCAATGGACCACACGGCGGCCATTTCCCCCGGACATCATGCTAAGTGGTGTTCCAGGTTACAATAAATGGAGGGAATCTGACAAATTGTCATAATTTTACCGCTTCCTGATTGATAATGAACAGCAAAAATGATGGGAAGTGAAAATCTGGAGAGATATCAGGACATATTTCAAGGTAAATCAACATAATTGATAACCTGTTTGTAAATTAATCTTAAATATCAACACACATCTTGGAAACATTTTATTTCAACCTGGAAGTGAAACACACTGAATGAAATTAAACCATAATGTTAGCTAGGAAGTGGTTGAATGCTTACGTTAACTAATGGGTCATCAAATATATTGTTTTACCTTAAAATACAGCCTAATGTGCCTCCATTGCAGTTGTTGATGTATCCAGAAATGCTAAAATTATAATTAATTTGTCAGATTTTCTATGTTTATACAACTTACAACCTGAAACACAACAGCATAACATCCCAGAATTCCCATAAGAGGAAAATGGCTGCCATGTGACTATGGTCTAATGCTTTAGATGTTGAAAAAGGAAGCTTTGGACTTTTATCTTGAGGACTGTGTGTGCTCGCTTTATTTAAAATATGCTTATCTGCTCTCCTGCTGAGAGTTACATTAGAGGATTGATGACTTTCATGTACAGGATGTGAGCAAAATATGAAGAGCAGGGTTAGCTCGACTTCATCCACAGATTAAAACATCCGCCTACCAGCAGCCTTGGAGCTCACTTATTAACCTTTTACCTTCTATAAGACAGAGCCAGGCTTTGTTTTCCACCTGTTTCCAGATGTTATGCTAAGTTAAGATACTCATCTCCAGGCTGTAGCTTCAAACTTAGACGAGTAGCATCAATATTCTCATCTTACTCTTGGCAAGAAAGCGGATAAGCATTTTCCAAAATGTCAAATGGTTCCTTTAAAATATTAAGTCAGCAGCTGTCTGCATGGGTTTCATAATCCCAGCAAATTCTTTAAAGTGAGCAAACCTTCTGTTTCGTAATATAAAGGCAAATGCAAAGTGAATTTGCTCTAAGCAACACAAACTGAGGATGGAAGAAAAATCTTCTTTCTGGGTTTATACTGTTTCATATGGCAACATGAATATATACTTGAATTTCAAAATATATTTAAATAAATAACCAGAGGAGAATGTCAGCTTTGGGCTTATAACGTGATAAATATCTGAAAATCAGTTGCTTCATCCTGCAGAGCTATGACTGTCATGAGGCAGAGCTGAATCATTTGCATCAATGCATGAATACGACCAGACTGTGACATTACATTCAGTGTTGCTGTTGCTGAGTACTCTACAACATTTTCTGTTGTAATAAGGAACATATCAATCAAACAAGTAATCCATTACTGCAAGAATTTCACCGTATTTCCCCTGTTCCCTTTGTTGCCACTCAAAACAAAACATAAAATCCCAGGTGCATTCACACAGTGTCTGTTACTCTCCTGCTTTTTGGCAGGCAGTACGCAGCCACCTTTGGATGTGAAGTGCAGTTTTGTCTGGGCAACCCAACCCAGAGGCAGAGGTGAGCACGCTGTTAACCACTCCTGCCTGACATGCACCACTCGTCACTGCGCTTCTCGCTCAGTTTGCAGCTATAAATGTATGAAAAAGGCCCCAAGAAGAAGAAACACACTTCCAAATATCATTCCTTTCCTGACATTTGCCAACTGTATCACTTGCCTACAATCTGCAGACTGTAGTCCATCATTTTATTCTTCCTCTTCTTCTTTTTAAACGTGCTTTAATTAAAAGTTATTTTACCTTCACATCCTTGTGTTATTCTATTAATCTGTGGAAATATATTCTATTAATCTGGGTTATATGAGGGTCGAGTCGTTGGGAGTTGGCCACTCGCTTATACCACAGAAAATCTCCCTTTTTTCTATTGCAGGTATGCTTTTATATTTTGTAAGCGTTGACCGTGTTAACTGTTTACTTGGTTATATGAAGCTGCGCAAGGTCGTTTCCTTTCATGTACTTCAAATGATTTGAAATGAACTTTTTTAATACATTTTTTAAATTGAATAAAAAAAAAACTATGTTCAATAGAGTCAATACATTTAAATGTAGACGTGGATCCTCTGAACAATATAAGCAGCAACATGCGCAAGGAATCATCGAGGGGGTTTTAATTTTTTGGTAACGCTAAAGTTACTTTTCTCAGTTGGTAATGCTGTAACACAACAAGTAACTTTTTAATGGCAGTAATCTTTCAATGTAACTAGTTACATTCAAAAGCAGTGCTACCCAACACTGGCATCATTAATATACAGCGCTTGTCTCATCTAAAACACCCTGAACATCCTTCTTTTATGACTTCCTCCTAACTCTCCTCTTCCTGTTCCCCTGCAGCCTCCATATACTTGCATGGCATCCTTTTGTTTTTCTCGCTTATTCCCAAGACACTCGTCTCTCTCTCTCTCTCTCTCTCGTTTTCTTCATGAGCGGCTGTTTCTCATGTTTTTGTCTGACTGAATCTGTACACGGTACACCTCCATTCATCCCCTTCCTTTTTGAACTCTTACAACTTCTCTCTCTCCTGCCCCCTGAGAGTTTGTGGAGGAGTGGACTGATCATTTTGTGTATTTCTTGCTCATTCACAATCACTATGTCAACTGTATTATGTATGCAAATGTGTATGTTTATATATGGATGTCATACTGCAGCGGGGAAGGAGGACAGAAACAGATATGAAAAGAAGAAGAAGAAGAAAAACATTTTTCTCCAGAATAAAAGGTTAAAAAACAAACGTGTTTACGTTTCTACAAAGACTCCAACTCATGCTGTGAAGAGGGAGGATGAAAAGGTTTATCTACTCGTCTACACAAATCTGATCAAACACCGTGATCAAAGATCAAGATTGTTTGTGAAAGCCACAGACATAAAAGAAGAGCAAAAGAGAGAGAGAGAGAGAGAGAGAGAGTTGCCGATTTATTTTCAAATCAGATTTTTGTCACAATCTCTTTGCAACAATATGTTGACAAATATGCTGTTTGTGACTGACTTCAAACAAGTTTTTTGATCTGATGGCTCGTCCCCATGACATCTTCTAAAACCTTTCCGAAAATGATTCATGTGACAGTTCTCCGATCTGCCATATGGTTGAGCTGAAGTTAGGTTTAAGCAATGATAGCTGGTTACATGGAAAACATTTCTTCATGATTGAAATCATTCTGATGAGATTCAAACAGCTGTTTACATGGACGTGAAATAAAGTGACCCTATAAGATGTGTGTTTACATGCCCCAAATAATTTAATTGAATTAATAGAGCTTTATTGACATGCGCAACTTTATTGAGAACGTTTTTTTTCATTCATTTATTCCACCTGTTAATACAATTTTCAAGCTGGACCCACATCTAGTCATTAGAGGATCTTTACAGCTCATCAAAAAAGGTGACCTTGGTGTCACGGTTTCACAAAGGGGACCCAAACCCAAACGCAGACACACAAGAAGTGAGCTGTAACAACAAAAGCTGAAAATCTAAATCCAAAAGAGCAGCAACAAAAGGCAAGAAAAGAAACTTAAGAACTCCAAGGACTAAAGCAAAACAAAATACAAACCAGAAATAATGCGAGGAATAAGGAACCAACAAAGCCTGGACACCCGATTAAAAGAAGGGACAGGGAGACACAGAAACAAGAAGAAGGGCGGGAAACCAGACAAAGGTAGGAAGCAGAAAGTGAGACACGACACTTCAGAACCACAACTTAAACCATGTCATCTTTTGAAACACCTGTTTGAACAACTCTTTGCGAGCCTTTCGACCATCAACAGTCCTTAAATCTATCAAGATCCACCACAAAAATGTTCGTTTAGTCTGTTGGCCACAGACCAGCTCTGTTTTGCTACCGCCATGTTTCTGTCAGAAAATATATATTTATTTCAGCCAGAGAGAAACGATGAGGAAAGATCATGGTTGTGGTTAGAAGGAGCTATTGTTGGTAGGGAGCAGGATGTAACAGTGGTCACCAGTGTCAAAGTTGGTCACTTTGTACACACATCCAATCACCACACCCACCACACAAGGTTTTAAAAACAATATCACACGTCAACAATACTTTCTTCTTAGAGACAACAGTCATTGTCATTTGGGTTATTTTGCCACAAGAGAGACATAGTTTGAAACCCCTACGTTTAATGACAGCCATTTTGGATATGCGCCGACTAACATCGTAGTGTAAATGTGTGTAAAAACAGTATCCCTGGTGACTGCAGGGCCCTCAGGCCGGCTCTCTATATCCACATAATAAATCCATCCATGTGAGTGGGCTCACTGAAACATGCTAATGATGGCTCAGTTGCATGTATATTGATGCATCAGAGCCTGAGAAATTAATTAAGTACATAATGATGACAGCAGTCTGTGCACTACAATCTAAGTGTCAATTCTGCACCAAACAAAAGAATAATGGAGGATAGTGTTCAGTAACACTGTAATAATAAGTAGTAACATTTATTTTCATCTGCCTTTTAACTGAACACTTTCTTATTAAATGTGGAGCACTGTTTCACATCACCACCACTCTAATCTTATCCTGCCAGTTTGCTTATCACACGGTTTTAAATAAAGGCATGCTGCCAGTACATCATATCAGAAGGCAGCAGCATTGTATAGCCAAAGCCTTCCCATGAGTGTTTAGTGTAGCAGCAGAAGATATACAGAGTGAATGTGGAAACTTATCTAGTAGTCAAGCGGAAAAACATATTTCTTTTGCAAAGAAAATCCAATCTTTCCTCCTGTAACTCCACCACAATTTTACAATGAAACAGCCCATACAGTCTGAAAAAGTGTTTTTTTTTGCTTTTTTTTTTTTTACTTCACATGAGTCATCTCATCCAATCACTTGCATGAATCTCTCTGTTTTCAGTCGATGTTTTGTACCAGACTGGAGGGAAGGTCATGATTGACTGAGGATTTTCTCATTTCCTCCTGCATCCATATATCGATTCGGAGATGAAACTAAAAATAATGCACAGAGGCCGCGTTTCAACCCAAGAATAACTCATGTGCAGTGCATGATGTGTGTGTCAGGGTCCTGAAGTTTGGTCTGAGACGTGTCTGACTTTCTGCCTATCCCAACTCAAATGCAGGAATATATATCAAAAAGCAAACGTTTCTGCAAACTGCCGATATGTTCATGTTTTAATTTTACAGCAAATAAGTTTCTCATTCTTCAACCTTGTCTCTGCAGAATTAAACAGCGTTCCCAATTATGTAGGGTTGTAGTCAGCATTTTAGAAATACTGAGGTCATGCATCCTGGCCCCATTTGGGGGGTTCGGGGGCGTGCCATACCCAAAAACCCATACAACTAAGTAGTTTTAGCAATTCGAGGACAAGACATTGGCGTCCTCAGTGGTAGCTACAGGCCTGGCAGAGGTTGGGAAAGATTGTGGTTTTGCTAAAATGTTGAACATCTTTGAACACAAACTTTTTATGTTTTAATCTCCTTGTATTCTGCAAAACGTTCTCCTAGCTGTCAAAACAAAATCTCTCAAAAGACTTTTGTCCAGAGACTTTTTGGAGGAGTTTTGGAGTGAAGCCCTCAGAGACAGTGCGCTGGGCTATACAAACTTGACTTGACTTGACCCGTGTGTTAAGGCTCCCTCTGTAAATACAAACAGGCTCTTAGTCGACTTGTCTGGTTCAATAACACTCAAGAACAAGAGACTGTACTTGAAGTCATTCTTGTAAGTAGACAGTGACCTTTGACCTGGCACATGCTGCCTCGTCTCCTCTCTCTGTGGGGGGGGAATCTCCCAGAATGCACCTCTGTCTGTGTAGAAGCCAATCCAGCAGCTAGCTCCAGGGGGCTCTGTGTACTTCATGTGTGTTTGTGTACATGTGTGTTAGATAGATTTGGACGATCTGTCTATTTATAGTTATGCTCTGTCTTTATCGTCATCCAAGAAGCATAACACCGTGTCCTGACCGCAAGGAAACACACTAATCTAATCTCACGGCAAGACAAAGTGATCTGCACATCAGGGCCTCGTTACTGAAAGAATTTCTCTATTTTGATTGTTTAATTTGTTTACAAATAATAGATGAAAGATGCAGCGACCGTGTGTTTACATTTAGTGTCTATTTGCATGGAGATTTGAGTGTTTGCGTGTGAACGTACATAGAGTTGATTCTGACAACCACCCAAAGGATATTAAAGGACATTTTCTCCCACAAATAAAAATTCAGTCATTATCTACTAATTCCTGTGCCAGCGGAAAGTCAGGAGGGAAGTTTCATAGTCACCAAACCATTTCTGGAGCCGAACAGCAAAAAAGCGTTGCATCATTATCCTTAAAACACTGAAGTCGATGGGGACTTGTTTTAAAATGCCAAAAGACATCTGAAAAAAAAAAAAAAAAAAAAAAAAAATTAAGTCTCCAGAAGCCCAGAAATCCCTTTTTTTTTTTTTTTTTTAACTTTTCTTAATGCATAGTTAAGCTTGTGCACACTTCAGATGGGGTGCATGCCAAAGCTTTTAGCTTAGCATCTACAAGATTTTGGCATTAAAAGGGTGTAAATAACGTATTTTCAAATCAATTCAAGCTTCTTGAGACTTGGATTAAGCCCAACAAGCTGTATGAAGCCATTTTAATTTCTTTGTTTTGAGTTTGTTTGTTTGTTTTGTTTTTTTGTACGTTTTTAGAAAAAATCCCTGTTTACTTCAGTTGTTTAGGAGAATGCTGAAAAGCTCCAGAAATGTTTTGTGGACTATGAAACTTCACACTTCAAACTCACTTTCCATACGCATTAAGGTGAGATAGACTGAATTTTAATTTTTGGGTGAACATGTCCTTTAATTTCTTTACCACATTGCCCTCTTGAATGCCTCAAAGCCCATATTTGCACATTCAACATTTAGGCCCGCACACACACACTCCTATCTTAAACTTCAACAGGCGTTGATCTGCTGCAGTTCCATCACGCTGCCAGATATTCAAATCATATCTGGAGCCTTTCCAAAAAAACAGCCTCTGAGGTTACGCATGACATGCTGAGATGCTTTGAAATAAACAGAAACAAGCACAAGATGTTAAAAAAAAAAATGTTACACGGGAAATTAGTCTGAAATGGAAGCAAATAGGGCAAGACGGAAGGCAGATGAAATATTAAGCTTCTACATGCATATTAAAAGTGACTACAGAGACGCAGCAGACGTGCAGCTGATGTTGAGATTCAAGACGGATGAAATCAAGGGCTAAATATAGATGAGGCGGGGGGAAACTTCAGGGATGACACTTCACAGCACGCGTCAACTCAACTTTTTTTTGCATTCTCGAACACTGACTCAATCGCTTAATGCAAATGGCGTCACGGGAAAGATATTACAACATTTTTCAGTCTCTTTCTGAGTCTTTTTTTAGTGGGGTAACTTTCTACAGTTTGCAGGTCAACCTGTTTCAGGAAGAGGAAACTTGAAGAAGCACGAAATAGCAGAACACTGTCATTAAAATTGAAACAGCTGATCAGTAAAGATGATTCGATTAAAAATGGTGTTATTTTAACTGAGGCTCTGTCATTTTTTCAGATTTCTGGGGAAAATACAAAGACAATTTCCTGCAGGGCCTATAATCTGAGAGTAAATACGATCCAGAAGAGAAAACCAACAGCAATGAATGTTCTCCGTTCTCTTTCTTGTGCTATTCACTGAAGTCAGACCTTGTTTTTCTCATGAATTTCTAACATGTTCCTCGGCAGCATCCCACAGTAATGCACAAAGCAGCAGGGGTTGGCAGAGCGAGCGCGCTCCTGAGAGAAAGAAATGCAAATTTTCAATGTACTGCATGATGACGATGCCTTGATGAAGGAGAAGATTGGGGGCGTTTTGAAAAAGTTTTAGCCGTGGCCTCTGCAGCAGGCGGTTCAGTCTTTATACACTTGTCACAGAGGACAAAGAGTTAAAAAGGAGGGAAGTTTTCTCTCCCTGCTGCCCAGTTCTGAATTATTTTCTATCTCCCATCTCCATCCTACGACAACCCTGTCACTTTCACGCCAAATCCCACTCCAATCTTGAGTAACTATTTCCCCTGATGATGACAATTACAAAGCTTCTACTAAAATAACTTGAGCATCTCTAATGAGTAGTTATTAAATATATTATGCAATTACTCTGAAGTTTCCTCTCCAGGCCTCCCCCACCATCATTTAGCTCTAATTTGCAGAAATAACAGCAGCATAATGACGATCAGATGATGACAACTAATCCCTTCCAACTTCTTTGGATTTCCATTTCCATCCTGATTCCCACCAACACAATGAAACAAAACTCCCATTGCACATGTGTATTAATTACATTCTCTTCCCACTGTCGATGTCACTGGTCTCCGTTAGAGGCTCGTCTCATGTCAGTGGTGAGGTGAGGCCAAGGACACAGCACAGAAGTAAAAAGAAAGACATCTATATCCACGCTTTTTTCTGTAGCTGTCGTACCAGTTAAGAAAGCACATCTTGAATATGTGTATTAATTTGGACTTTTGTTTGCTTTCAGTTCTTTTCATTTTAGACTTTACAAGCACGAACAGCTGTTGAGTATGTTAATATCGGCCTCAATGTACCTAGAACCTTGCTTTTTAAAAATAATTATCTCCTGCGGTTGCATTACATTGTTCTTCGCAGGGAAGCGGCTGCAATACACTTCCACTGTAATCAATGAAACTGGTGACACCAGGCCTGAGAGCAGCCTGTAAAGGGTGTGTTTGTGCCACGGAGACACTCTACAGGCGCCATTCCTTCTATTTATATGTTTTATGGGACGTGTGCACGGCCCTTTTATTCAGAAATTGGTCATACAGTGTCAATATTTTGTTAAACTAAAGGATTTACACTATGTAGGTTTGGGGAAGTCATTTTAAGAGAAGAATAAGATCTTCACTGATTGATTTTCATTGCTGAATGAACCAAATAAACAAACTGTCCTCAAAAGAAAACACAATTTCACACTGTTTTACTGTGTTTATATTTGCAGCACCCGTCTAAGTAGCTACTTTTCTAGCTTCGAACAATGTTTTGGGGATCTTATTTCCCTTGAGGATGGAGGAAATATGAAAAATGAAATGTGAAAAACTGAAGAAACCATCCCAAAAAAGTAGGCTCACCCTCTTTTTGTGCATGTGACTCACACAACCCCACACCATATGCAGTAAAAACTGCTTATTTCACACCAGCGAATCAGTTCTGTGAGCAGTCTGCATACGTTGCACTGTAGTCAGAGAGTTCTAGTTGTTGACCAGTATTCATGTTAACTTTCTTTTTTCCAAATGAATTGCTGAAATGTGGGAGAAAGGTGACATCTCTCAGAAACATCAGCAGTCAGACAGACGGACAAGCTTCCAACGAAGGGCTAACCAAATGTATTTGAATGACAAATAAAAGGTGAATATCAAAATTATTATCTCCAATATGAAAGGATGGAACGCTGCCTCCTGCCAGGTAATGGACATGGACGTTACAGTCTCCCACTGTTGACATGAAGCACACTTCACCGTTTTATTTGTAAAGAGCGACCCTCAAAACACCTTCCTGGTTCAGTCACTTTTCAGTTTTACCTCCATAAAAACAGATCTGGTTGGCTGAACATTTAACAACCCGTCTGATTATCTGACTGCTCGTGCTTCCTGCTCTGACTTCATTGTAGTGACGTCGCCCATTTCCCAAAAAGTACAGTGTTGTCAAAGCAGATAGGAATGATTGCCACACCACAGTTAGGAATATAAGACAGCGGTCGTTAAAAGGTCTGAATTAAAGCAGTGCATGCACCAAAGTTTGACTAAACTGTCTCTTAAATAATGAAGCGGCCGTTCTGGCATCACATTCGCAGAGGACAGACAGTCGTGTCAGACTGTTGAGTCAAGGACGATGCAGCCTGCTACATTTTTCACACGTAGCAGCCGATGACTCCTTTTATTTTGGAAGTGACAAACAGACGAGAGGCAGGCAGATGTTTTTTCTGTCAAAGGCTAAGATTAATTAGGCAGCCGGATCTGATGTTCACAAATGAGCCGGCCTCCTCCTCCTCTCTTTTTTCTCTCACTGTCGTCATTTTCTCCCCGATGATTCATAGAGAAGGAAATCTACATCTTCGGCCTTTGATCCGGATTATTTTTGACCACCGCTGCCCTGTCGTCCGATCTAACATCAAAACACCCACTTCCTTGACTTTCAAACACTTTTTAGTCATGAATCATCTCGGTTCACGGAGTAGTAGAGGAGAGAGAGAGAGACGAGAGATCTGTTTCTCTTCCCACCTCTCTGACAGCTTAATTTAGATTCTGTAAAGTTACACAGGTTTTATGCATATTTTTAAAAAATCCCACACATTTCAGCTCTCCTTGTAAAAAACTTGATCTATTTGATGTTAACACTTGGAAAAGTTTGGGCGAGTCTGGCGCACTTCTTTAACTTTGCATCCTTCCTGTTGCTGCACCAGAAAATCAGGCCATGTTCCCATTTTATGCATTGAAAAACTTTAAATTCTGTGCAGTCAGCAGTCTCCAGCTCATTTTTGACAGTAAATTGTTCTTCCCCTTCTCCTTCTTTTAGCGAGCGTGCTGCATGTTCAGGAGCAAAATGCAGTCTGTTTGTGCCGGTGTCGAACAGCAGCTCTGTTCTTTTCATATGAGACGGGAAAAATAATCTGTATTCTGCCTCTGCTGGTTCTGACCCAGGTCAACCTTTCCTTTCAGTTTCATAAAATGGCATTTTGGTGTCCAGCACACCAGAATAAATCACAGTGCTGTTGGTCCTTTAGTTGAAGCATTCATGTATTTTTGTTGCCAGCTGTTAAATGGGATTTGTTTGTGTGTGCAATGATTTTCAGGGCTTGCTAGAAAATAAAATGATTGAGCTAAGATAGAAATGTTGGTGGGAAATAAAGATTAGGAACACGTTATATATTTAAAAAAACAGGGGTAGGTTGGATATAACCGCTAAGCATGAAACCACAAGATAATTTAAACATTTTTAAGCCTGAAACCACTCGCTATTTTTCACATTTGTAAGCGTGATACCACTAAATAATAATAATAATTAAAAAAAAAACATTTGTAAGCATGAAATCATTGATTTTTTAAAAATTATTTTCAAGCTTGCAACCACTGGATATTTTTAACATTTGACAGCGTGATACCACTGGATATAATTAACATTTCTAAGTGTGAAACCATGTTGGGACATTTTCCAGACATTTTCATGGCAACAAAACCAGATATTTCTGATGCGCTCAGGACAATTTCCAGCTGTGTTTGTGGGACAGAACCTGGTAAGTCAACAACATGATCTCTTCTTAAGCCTAACAAAGTGTTTTTGTGCCTAAACCTGATCAGACCATGAAGAAAGGGGTTGTTACAACACACAAATGAAAACTGAAGACAAATAAAGTTGCAACATATCCGTAGTTTGCAGAACTGTACACTGACAAGATGTATTCATCGCTTTACATACTGAAGAGTCATTTAAAATATCGGGGTCACAAACTTTGTCTGCATCCTCACTGACAGTCGGTCCTAATGTCTCCACATCCTCTGATTCTTAAAGTTTGCTCTCTAATATGAATTCTTTCTCTGTCTACTAAAATCCTTTGAGTCTTTTTGTTCTCTCCAGTCTCCCGACGTTCTCATTACAACTTCTGAATAAATCGGCAGAATGTAACGTTCCTTCTAACATCAATGGAAAATGGTTATTCTTCACTTGTGGCATGTTCCCTCAGAATGATTGTGCACTTGAAGCACAGACATGTTTTTCATCCTCCTCTTCTTGCTAAACTGGTCTGCAGTCTGCAGCCTGTAACGCAAGTTATCAAAAGAGAAGTGGTTTACGGACGTGAGCGTACAAGAAACTGACCGTATGTGTTTGCTCCACTGGTCCAAACCAGTCATTGTTTTTGCAGCAATTAAACAAACAAGGTGAGATGTGTAGGTGGATTTAATGACCTTTGGACTTCAAGGTCCTATTTGTGAGAAAAGTTGATTTTTGAGTCTCATTCCCAACTCATCAAATAATGACACATTTGGATTGTAGGACAGGTCGACCGCTATCCTAAAGCATCAGCTGTTGACGAGTTGGGAATGAGACTAAAAAATCGACTTTTCTTACAAATAGCACCTTTAATCAGGCTATTTGTTTCCCCCTGCTGTCAGACTTTGTGCTAAGCTAAGTTAGCCAGCTGCTGGCTGTAGTTTCATAAATCATAAAGATATGAGAGTGGTATCAATAATCTCATCTAACTTTCCAACAGAAAGTGAAAGCTCATTCCCCAACTTGTTGAACTATAGCTTTAAAATCAGATTCTGACACAGGATCCTCTGCAGGACCAGAGCCACAACATTAGATAATGAAGGACTCGTCTTGTCATTATTTTAATGTTGGGTTTGGGGGGATCCTGGGGTCTTTTGACTTTGAACAATGGTGGCATCATCACAATGTATGTTTAAAGAGTCTCATATTGCTGAAAACTCCAGCTGCAGTGCAGAAAGTGCAACGACAGCACAAGAATGATGTTTCAGAAGCAATTTAATGATTTTGCTCTCAGTGTTCACTCAGCAGGTACACTGATCATTTAAGCAATTCCCAGAGAACTTTGCTATACGATCCTGCTCTGACATAAATTATTGGTCGACGCGAGAAACCCCAAAAACTGTCAAACTCACTTTTCCATCCATTGGCCACAGTGAATGTGGAAATTCTAAAATGTCAACCCCTGAAGGCTGTCTGAGCACAAGTTAAATGAGATGTTTACTCATTCTACATTTTCTACAAGTGCTCTCTGAGACCAAACAAATCACAACGAACCTGGTGAACCACTGATATGTAAATTGCCTGTCTATCACAGCTGGATGCGAGCGAGCTGGATGAAAGTGAGTCAGTCTTACACTTTATCTGTTCGGCGAGCGGTGCACGTCGGATGAATTAGCGGAGAGGAACGCCAGCAGCGGTGCATCAGCTGCCGTCATTGCATTGTATTACAGTTTAACCTCCAGCTCTGTCACTCATTCACACACACACACACACACACACACACACACACACACACACACACACACACACACACACACGTTAGTGCTTTCCTCCACCTCTGCTGTCTGCAGTCCTGATCAGAGACCCAGGGGGGCCACTTCTACTAAGAACTAACAACATCCACGATGATAGGGGGAGATTTCCCTCAAAGAAATGTCAAAATGAGCAATTTATTCCCTTAATCTCTCACTTCTGATCTAACCACACACACACACACACACACACACACACACACACACACAAACACACACAGTCGATCCTCTATCCATGACGCAGCGCCTCGAGATGGCCATGAAGCTTAACAAGCCATTCTCTACCTCCAAGGTACTCGAGCGTTATTATTAAACCCCGGAGCGTGCTTCACTGCAATGTGTCACTGCCTCTTGAAAAACAGCAGCATAAATAAGCCCATGAATTTGAATAAAGCCCCGAGCCACCCGGATGGACTCCAGATCAGAGGAGACATTTAAACCCAAACACACACAGTGAGGATACAAAAAGTGTTTCTAAAGGGAAGGCCAGACAGTTGCAGTTTTTCACTGAGTGCTTTTAATTTGGGGGAATTTAATAATGGTTGTGTGCTTTAGCCTTAAAAAGGCTGAACTGCTTGTTTGTTATGACACTCTTAATCAGTCCGAAACCACCAAACAGCCCTCTTAGATGTCCCTACGGTGGAGGAAACATGACAAGTGCCCTCTAGAGAGGCGCTTTACATGTGGAATAAAGGGTGATAAAAGGCCCACTAGGGTGCCCTTCACTGAACCATTCAGAAGTGTCATATAGGCTGCGTACATGCTAGAAAATGAGTTTTCACATGACAAGAATTAAAACAAAAAGGTGTTTTGCGAGGTAACAGTGACTTTGACAATAATCAGCTCATCCTCGAGTCCAAGACGAAACTTCTTCGAGGCATCCTTGAGATATCGCGTTCACAAAAATGAGACGGACAACCTGAAAACATGATGCCTCTGGCCACCGTTATCGCTGGCTCGGAGGCATAATACAATAATTTCACATAATTTGGAGTTGTTTTGACGTTAATTAGAGCTGCAACAACTAGCTGATTAATCAGCGTGAAGAAAATGAATGATAATGATAATTGAATAATTGTTTCAGTCATTTTTCAAGCAAAACATGTCAAGCATTTGCTGGTTCCAGCTTCTTATATGTAAGAAGAGCTGCAGAGTCAGCGGTCGCAATCGTGAGAGCACTGGGATTGTTGTGAAGAAACAAACCTAAGTGTTCAGTATCCTCCACAGGAGCAGCTGTGGTTTTTAGAGTGAAGAGGTGAGACGCACAGAAAAATGTGGTTAAAGTGCTGAAAAGGGAGACAGCAAAAAGAGAGCTAACAGTACTGAACAGAAGACAGAAAGACAAACAGGTGGTGAAGTGTACTTTTACTTTAAACTCCTGAATCTGCTGCTGCCTGTTACCAGTAATGCAAAGAAACAGTGCAGCCGTTTACCAGAATATAGTATTTTCAGAAAACCCCAGTTTGTTTCCTCCAGAACTGTAGTAGTTTTTTTATCAACCTTATCTTAAATGCATCTGTCTTTGTCTAAACCAGGCAGAAAACAGCCGCTGGCAGACAGACTGGATCTTGTAATCTGCTACCCAGTGATGTAACCCCTCCTTCAGTGTGCCCACTGCTCCGATGTCACGGTGTAAATTACGTGTGAGAAACAGGACTGAGGAACAAACATTCAGTCGGAGCATGACATAGTCCCATTGCTCTTATCTGCTGCAGTCAGGTCATTTATAATGTGTTTATAATGTGTTAATTAGTGATCTAAAGAGAGGCTGGAAGGTGGATTTTGTTGCCTTTGGACGAAGCGAGTTGACATACACACAGGGGACAAACAGGAGAAACAAATGGACCCGTTTATGCCGGAAATAACCCCAAAAAAATGTGTTGACAGTCATCATATTTGATGTGATTAGATCATCTCTCCCTGAAGCTATATATACAGTAGCTGTACGTGACTGTAGCGGTGCTGTGAGTGGAACAATAACACAGAGGTTTCACTCTGGAGGCTGAGCGCTCTGCGTCACTGTTTAGTAAAGTGTGAAAAGTGCTGAAGAAAACAGATTTATTTCTATTCATTCTAATTCATATCCATCCTGACTGGAACTAACAGGCCCTCCTGGACTTATCAAACCGCATTAAACGCTCAGGCAGACCTGGCAACGAGGCACAATAACAAATGATTTCATGGTTTCGCTCTTATCAATATCATCTGGAAGCAAATTAGATTTTTATCACAGGGATTAGGCTCCAGGGATTGTTCGCTATCTGACGTAAAACCAATTTAATTGCATTTATAATTGATTCGGTATTTAATAAAGACAGAGAGAGAGAGAGAGACTGCTGCAGTGTAATTGGTTTCATATATCTCTACAGAGTGGGACGTCCCTCTGCACTAGAGCTTCTCAAAGTTTTGATGACTGAGTACCAACATGTGACTGAGGGGATAATGTCAGTTTATCTGTTACCTGTGATCCTCCTTTTCTTCTCCGCCACGCAACAGTCTTTTTGTTTTCTGTGGTGGCTTCTTCACCTCACGTCCACTACATTTACTGCTGACTGGTGTGGTGACACTCAGAAATAGAAAAGTTTGGATAGAATTGGATTTCACTCTGTCCTGAATGCTTCTTAGATGCATTTACATTTCGCTTCTTCTCCCGATAACTATCTGATGTGCTCGAGAAGTCCACAATCTGCCCTTAAGTCTTACTTCTTTAACTTATTCATGTTATTCATAAAATGACCAATCCACTCAGCTCTTGTGTCCCACTGTGCTCCTAAAATAATTTTAATCCTTTTGAGCTGAGACTGAACTCCAGGCTGTCACAGCTGGAAATGAATCTGTCAAAAAATACCCGTAAAACACTTTCCTCTTGCTGCAGAGTCGGACTCACTGTGGACTAAAATCCCGCTTGTTTCGACTCTCCTTTATCATTTGACCGTTACATGGTGCTTTTATTTTATTTATCTTGCTCTTGTTGTTTACTGTGAAGCACTTCATGATGTCTGCTCTTTGGGAGTACGATAAAAATATAAACTTTACTTCCTAAACTTACAGCTGACCCTCATTAGTTCATCTGTGACACGGCCATTTCCCTGAAACACTCTGTGTTTATAGACGCACTGCATGGGGTTTCATTGTCCGGCTCCCTTTGATCAAAACCTCGTGAAAACACACGGACATGTTACCATTTTCCTCACACTTCCTAATAAACAGAATAATGACTGAAGTCGGTGTGCGTCTCCACTTTGACACACAGCTCACATTTATTACATGCTGCAAATAGACACCTTTGCAAAACCGCATCTCCTCAAACACACAGACACACTCAACCCCCGCACATAAAGACACTGTACCGTGTGGCAATTACTGAAGAGGTGGTGCATTAGTGTGTGTGTGTGTGTGTGTGTGTGTGTGTGTCCACCACATCTATCTCTGTCAAGTTGAGTCTCATCCATCACCAGCTGATCATTACAGCGAGCAGGGCTTTCAGCGCAGATGGAGGTCTGCCCTGACCCGGTCTATCTGGTAATAACATACAATTAACACACTACAATAGGATGAGCTGCAACACCTCAGCAGCATGTTATCTAAAGACCAGAGAGCAGATAGGAGCAAGTTAACACATGCAGTGATACGCCACACTCTATTTTAACAAGGAATATAAAGAGATGTGTTTTTTCTTCTACTTTTCTTGCAACAGTTGTCATTTTATATCCTCTGTGTTGACATTCAGCAGGCGTAGAGCGCTGTTACTTTTGAGATATTCGTTTTTAAAGCCTGATAGAGCTGATAAACAATCCCTCTAACTCCAGAGTTTTCATATAAACTGAGAATGAGCTATAAAATTATATTGAAAAAAGAACTTAAATCAAGGGAAAGTAGGGACGTCTGAGACTTGTGGAAGAAACTAATCAACATTGCAAAAAAAAGAATGAGATGCTGATTTGAAAAAATATATATATATTAAGATGTAATTTAAAAAGAAAAAGTTTAGTTTAAAAAAAAAAACACATCAGCCTCAAGCTGAGAGAAGCATCGTTAAGCTGCTCATTATGTCGATGAGCGCTACTGGGAGACCACTTGAACATGAGGTCTGGGTCGTACCACTCTATGAGTTCTGTTGCATCCAGATCATCAGGAAATGTATCTTAAATCAAAGTGCGTAACAGATTTCTCCCAAAACACAAAACTGCATAGTCTGAACAAATATGTGGCTTTCACAGTCACTGTGATCTCAACCTATCTTTAGCAAGAATAATAGCGCTTCAGTGGTATTGAAGCTGGTTTGGAGGCTTGTGGTGGCCCAACACCTTACTCATAAACTTTTGGTTTTAAAGAAATGCTGCATCAAAACTGAATATAACTTAAAGTTAAAGTAAATCAAATCTTAAGCAAGAAAAAACAGACAGCTCAGTCTGCCACAGAGGAGATTTTGCAAATGGGCCGTAGAGGCAAGCAGCAATGATACCTAACAAGGTCTGAGAGAGAGTGAGGACAGAATCGTGAGTCCATATCGATGTCTTGAGCCTCAAGAGGCATCGTGCCACTGGATTTGAGTAAGTGGCATGGCGTCCATAGAGTGCTCTCAATCTGAGAAAACAGCTGGAGGAAAGAGTCAGCGCACATTAACTCAGGGATTTGAGCTCAAAACTGTGTTTTTTGCTGGAGAAGAGTTTAAATCCATCATGTTCTCCATCTTCCTTGACAGAAACACAAGGAGATGGGGAGTTTGTGACTCACACCTGACGATTGGAAAGAGGTCAAAGGGCGTGAATCGCATGCTTACACACGAGAAACGCACATATGCATATACTTTGATTGGCTGTGATGAGTGGGTGCACGCACACAGGCAGTGAAACACACACAGTCCACAGATAGTGTGCGTCAGAGCAGGTTTGATTAGAGGTGAGCAGAGGGCTGATGAGGCCACTGAGGTGAAGCGAGAGGCCGTAACCCTGTCAGGATAATTTAGAGGCAGGGAAAGAGGAAATGAGCTCCCTGGTGGGCTGTCAGCACACATGTACATGCTTTCTGTGGGTTGATTATGTTTAGGTCATGGCTTTGCCTTGAAAAAACACATTTATAATAAACATCATTAAATAATGAGTTTACAGTTAATTTAAAAAAAATCACGTTCACATTATTCACACATTAATGTCATTACAACCAACAAGACTGCCAAACGGCTGAAGTCACACCACTGGATACTTGTTAGGACACCTGGAAACATTTACCGCCGTTTTTGTGCCCACAAAACCAGGTGCTTTTACAGGAAGTCAAACCATCTGACCGAGGCGACCAAATCAGTCATTTAAAGCCAAACCATGATGTTTTCCTGAGCCTAACCAAGTGGTTTTTGTGCCTAAACCTAAACAGAGCATAAGCACAGCGTTGTGACATTTGTGTGGGCGAGTGTGAGTTTGGGGTGGTGGTTGTCTCGCCTCATGTCACAGCACCGCCTGCAGCCGGAGCCAGAACCAAACCACTCATCCACTCCAGTGCTGCAGCGGAGGACTTACGAAGTGGCCAACAGTATGAGTGAAATCACAGAGCTGCTGCTGCTTTCATTATCTTTATCTCGCTCTCCCCATGACTAATATTTTTGAATTAATTTGCCACATGGTGTCATTGAAAGACTGTTTTCTGTCAACAGGGTGAAACATTACTTGTTTTAGTTGAATATGCATATGCTCTTATGTAAATTTGTGTTTCCTGTTTCACTTACTTTCCACAAAAACTACATTTTGTTTCAGCATCAACAACAAACCTGTTGATTTATCGCCGTGTGACCTCCCCGCTGTGAGCTTTAGGTGCCTGCGGCGGCAGTAAAACGAACAGCTGTAGATTAGGTTGAAGCGGGAGTGTAACAGAAGCCTCTCAAGTGAACTCTCCACGAAATGGAGGCATAAATCCTCCGCCTTTTGTTGTTTTGTAGAAGTGTCCGCCTCAGCGACCAGAGACCCCGAGGAGAGTAAAGAGGATCTGTGGGGTCACATTCCTGCCGAGGGGCCTCGATATCAGTCTCCGTCTCGCTCTGCTTCGATTTGCATTAAGTTAATCTTCTCCTTTAATTTACCTTAAAACAGTCCGCACAGATAATTATGTCCAAGATTGATCATTACGAGTTATATGTCAGTTCTTTTATGCCAAATCTTCAATCTACAAATCTTTCGGTCAAAACACAATATGCAACACTGCCAAGTTGCTCCCTTCTCTCTCTCTCTCTTTTTTGTAATCCCATCAGAGAACAGACACTAAGCCAGCTCTGCTGCAGTGCCAGCAGCACTTCTAAGCCAGCAAAGGGCACAGTCGTTGCCACAAACAGCTGAGACCTCTGTCTCTTTCACTGGACATTTTGTGTCGCCGGACTTTTAGCCAAAAAACAGAACAGAAGGATGAGAGGGACAGAGACAAAGAGTTGAGTGTCTACATGGCATTAACAAGGTTTCATTAAGGCTCAGTAATACCACTCGCGTACTTGCAAAAGCAGCATGATACTATTAGCTCAAAGGGAGGAGAGAGAGGAGGCAGATGTAGACAGAAGGGAACTTTTGACACATTTTATATGGATGTAAATCTTAAATCTTTCCGTGTGTGTTGTATTGACCAACGAAGCTGAGTTCTCCTGCTGCAGCACCGTGCTGGATGTCCCAGGACATGAAATGTTCTCGCCCACAACATCCACCTGGCTCATATTTTGGGATGCTGTCGGAAACGAAGCTAGTTTATAAGCAAGAGAACAACTTTTGTTTATTCGTGCGAACCACTGGATATGTTTAACGAGACGTCAATTTGTAGCTGAAAACCAGGTATTTTTAAGGAGAAGTCAGGACGATTTCCAGACGTGTTTGTGCCAACACGACTGGATATTTCTAACAAGACACAGGGACATTTTCCAGTCGAAAATTGAATATTTTCATCGAGACATTCGGACCATTTGTAGTCAAAAGCAGGTGTTTTTAACAAGAACTCAGGCCAGTTATTTGTATCCAAAAAGTGGGTATTATTTGCAAGATGTCAGAACAATTTCCAGACATGTTTTTGGCAACAAAACTGAATATTTCGAATGAGACATTGGGACAATTTGTTGCTGAAAACAGATGTTTATTTTGACAGGACATCAGGAAATTTCCAACCATGTTTGTGGCAGCACAACTGAATATTTTTAACAAGACGTTAGGACAATTTCCAACCATGTGTTTGGCAACACAACCAGCCAATATTTATAGCCAATATCGTATGCCCAAAGGAATTTATTACTTCATTTGACTACATTTACCATCAACACTGATTGGACGTTCACATAAACATGGCAAATTTTCCCTTTATCTTATTAAAAAAAGTAATTTCATTGAACATCGCTGCGAGCAGGGAGCATGAAGAGAGAACACAGAGAGGCGAGCTGTAAATCAACATGATGCTACGGCTGCTGCATGCTAGCCGGGGCCAGGACTCATCTGCATAATGCATAATAGCTGGAGTAAGGAGCTGTCAAGTATAACCTGCAATAACTCTATCCTGCTCCCTCATGCCATCGCTCTCTCAGTGTGACTACATTTGAAACCCTACAACCGATGTCACTCACTTCTTCCCTATTCTTAGTCTCTCCACCGAGCGAGCTGGACATCCTCGACCGAATCTTTCCTCCTCCTCGAGCCGCCGCTCCCGCCCACCTTTTAAAGGTCGAGTGTAAAATTTTCATCAGATGTTCAGATTACACCTGCAATCTGTTCATACAGAGTGAGCGGGCGTCCAGTTACATGCTTGTGAAACGGTTGATTAAATTTTTAAAGGTTCCAGTTGACTGGCGTTGACTGGTGAGCTATAATGAAAGAGATCAAGAGATAAAGATGGATGACGCTATTTAGTTACTCTGGAGTGGTTTCCTCCTATCAACTTCGAAACATTACTCCATCTGAGAGAACACGTAGCTTTTCCATGCCTGTAATTGCTTAAGCGATACTGGCAAACACGAACAGACACTTTTTAAATGTCAGAAATACGACTACAAAGACTCTCACTTGTACCGCAATCAGCTGTAATAACCGGGTAAAGCTCTTACCTGATGATACAGGTATACAGCAGCACATACTCAAGACTTTATTTACCACAGCCAAACCGTTACTTATGCTTTATGGTGGTGTTGTTGAAGTGGGAGAAGATCAGCTGGCGGCAATCTCAGGACAAACAGTGAAAATATGCACAAATCACAAAACATGCAATCTGCGAGCTTTCACAATATCAGCGGCTCAAAACAGCAGGATTTTTTAAGGACATCTGTGAGTCTAACTATCTATACAGAATGAATTGAGGGGTCTCACAGCTTGATGAAAGAAGCTGGTGGTGCAGTGTGGCCACCATCTCACCATCTGTTGCATTTTTCTTTCACTCACTTTCAAAACAAATTGCACAAGATCAAGATGTTTACAACAGGAGGCGATGGTGCTCATACCGCGTTAGTCCACAGGGGCTGTTTTAATCATTTCTCTTGTTTGTAGCGACCATCCGAAGATCATTTCTCCATGTTTTTTCAGTGCAAGAGGTGAGGGAGAAGATCCACAGTCCTCGACATGTGCAAAAATGTATTCCAGAGTTTACGCGACGCTGACGCTACTGTGAGGCTTCAACAGTCTGAGTTATAAAAAATTAAGGGGACATCTCGCAGCAGTTCATCAGGGAAACACTGTCCAGAGAAAGATTATTCTCATTTTTATTATGACCTTTAGTTGAACTTTCCCTGAAAATGTCTGCTAGGCTTCCCAGTCTGTTTGAAGTGACAGATGATTGTAGATTACAGTACATGTTTACATCTTTTTGCTCGCTCCTGCCTCTTAAGGTAATGTCTTGTAAGCCCACGTGGGCTGGGCAGGTTTAGGTGAATGACACTTGAATAAAAACAATATTAAATGAAATTCTTATCTGGATACGGTGTCAACAAGGAGTGATTTGGTGAGTCAGACCACATCTGGACATGATCTCTCCTGCCCTGTGATCAGCTGTCAGACAACTGCAATCTATAGAGTTTGATCGCATCTGTATGGAAAACATTCACCCATCGAGTTTAAAGGTCATCTTACTCTGCCTCTTCTTGCTTTCTCAAGCTTCTCATCAAAAAGCTATTGACTATCCCTTCCACAATAAAAGACAATTAAGAAAAATCCATCCAGAAAATGTATCAATGCATTGAAACCAGATAGAGACGGTGTCTTTTTTGGCTGCTATCACCTCCAACATAAGCAGAGGTCTTTGGCTGTGTTTGCATATGTGTTTTCCTCTGGATGTGCACAGGAGTGCTATACATGGAGATTTAACATGCACTGTATGTTTGCATTTAGCCATTCAACTGTGCACTTATGAATATATTTATGCACATGCACTTACCCCATGTAACGTATAGGTTTAAAGGTGTGTCAGCGTGTTGGCGCTTGATTGTTGAAGTGAACGTCTTTAGAAAGCGCAGCAGTTTACGATGACATTTCATGATCAGTTTAGACTTTTATTGAAACAACATACACGTGTTTCATGTGGCGCTGAATGTTTTTGGGTTAATGCAACGAGCAAGGCAGTAAAACTGCCAACAACTGTGAGCTCGAGTCCAACTGGGATCCCACATGCTTAATAATGTATGAGGTTAAATGGTACAATAATGCACTTGAGCAGAAGTGTCCACTACTTGACATATGGATGGTAATATAGTTTCAGTCAGTCAGTTCACTGCTGACTGTGAGGGAAGTGCATCATTACGTAAACGTTTGCTGTGTTTTATGAGATTTCAGACAGCAGCCATTTTGTTACAATTCATCACAAAGGGGCCGCTGAAGGCTGATGATTATTTTCATTGTATTATTGCCCTAGAAGGCACAATTAAATGGTATTATACCATGGTGTAAATACTAGGGATGGGTATCATTATCATTATTATATCATCATCAAAATCTCTTTTTTTTTTACAGTACTTTTTGTATGAAAAGAATTAAGTCAGGACAGGAATAGAGTTGAATGTTGCCTACTGAAGACCAATTTCAGTCTTTTGGTCCAGTTTAACGTGTGCTGAAACATTAATTGAGGTCCTTAATCTGCTGAAATACAATATAAAACACAAATGGAAATTAAGATAAACTATCTGCAGCCTTTATATTTTAGGTTAATAGCAATAATTAATGAATTAATTGATTTGAAAGCATGCATGCTTGTATGTGGATAACAAAATAAGGGTGTGTGCTCTGCGGTGTTATTAGCGTTATGAATCCAGCAGCGAGAGCATTGTCTCTGCTGCAGTGTTAGCTCCGGGGGGTCCATCGTTGTACAAGATGCTGAGCAGAAACAGAGTTATTTTCTTCACCAGAGAGTCTGTTTAACATGTTGAATTCTGTGGTCTGTGTTTGCTAGCTTGTTAGCGATTGTCAGCTGGTCTTGTTTGTTACTGTTGGCCGCTGCTCTGCTCTGTTAATGTTACGTTTTACGTAGAAAGCGTTCACAAACGTGGCCTGCTTAATGTTCGTCTTGCAAATGTGATCATCCAGCCATCATATAAAACTGCAGTTTGCAACCGCTGCTTTGTTTGAAGATGAACTTTAACATAACTTTTTGACTTGATTTTTGACATCTGTGAATAAATTCTGCATTGTTGGGGAAAATAATCGTGATTTTATGTGAATAGATTTTTCTACCCACCCGTACTTCAAGCTGTCCATGATCCTGATATGGACACCACCTCACGTAAGCCACTGGATCCACACCAGAACCACAGGATTGGTATTTTACTACCTCCCCCTTCTATTTCCTCCATTGTTATATATATTGTATTCCTTCCACTGAGCTTATTTTAATGAACACAGCTGTGTGTGTAGAGACACAACCACATCTTCCCTTGACATCAACTGAGCATTGAGTGTCTTGCTCAAGGGCAATCTTACGACATGGAGAGCATGTCTGACTCACTCAGTGCTTCACACGACTGTGTTCACACGTACAGGGTATGTGTGAGACCATGTGCTCTAATTCCTTTGTGTTTTGCGTATGTAAGTTACGTGAGACTGTCTCCCATTGTCTGAGAGCGGGTGTCAAGTATGACCGCATATTTTTGGTGTGTGGATCGTCTGTGTATGTAAGTGTGCGCGCCCTGTCCGCAGTGGAAGAGCCATTAGCAATTATCCAGCCGCCATGGAGCTGACAAGCACTTCAGCACCTTGGTAGTGGAAACCACAGCATGTGCCACAAACACACACACACACACACACACACACACACACACACACACAGTATTACACATGCACATGCACGCATGCCTCACTAACTAGCAGTGCCTGGACGCTGCTCATTAGTTGCTGAGGCGTGACAGTGAAAACTGGGTTACTGCTCTGCCAGTGCACACACGCATACCACACAAGCATAAACAAACACACACAATTGCGTAAGCGCACACCAATCGTGACCAGCTATAAAACAGGTTAATGCGGAGAGAGAGGGAAGCAGAGGAGAGCTGTGGCGATAAAGAAGAGCCAAGGGGATATTCACCTCTTTCACTGCTAATTAGGAATATGAGATAAAGAGAGAGAGATGAGAGAGAGACAGAAAGGAAGAACTTTCCTTTTTAAGTGATGTTAACTTGGTTACAGCTGATATTCCTGCCAGATCAATTTGACAGAGCGCGGTGGAGGGAGAGGATGAGTGCTTTTATTCATCCCATAATTTCCATACGAGGTGAACATTTTACAGCATGTGTCGGGCCGAGCAGTAAAAAGCCCCGTGAAGGTGATGCAGCGCCTCAGTTACCTGAGGTCAAAGTAATGCAAGAGGCAGGACGGTCACAGACACATGAGCCGTAAAACGAGGTAATCAGTGTGGAGCGGTGGGCTATTTGTCCGGATCTACCCACGGCTACAGTGAGGAGATTACACCCAAATGTGTTCCTGAAGCCGCTGCTCAGATCCATCTCGGTTTGAACGCTGACACAGGGAGAGTTAACAGTAAACCCCCCCGGATTTGACTCCTCTTTGCACTGGCTGACTGATACAAGATACAAAGCATGACTGATGTGATCTAAACGGGGATTTATTAGGAGCTTATCTGTTTCTGCTTCCTCTTCTGCTACAAATGTTTGTGTTTAAATCCATGCCTGGCAAATTAACAGCAATTCTAATTCAAATGGACAAAACCAGATGCTTTCATTTAGTCCAATTTGGGATTTTCTGCGCTGCCTCGCTCAATTTAGTACCGAGTCCCCTCCAGTAAATTGGTAAGTTACGCATCACAAGCAGCGGAGAGAGGAATTATTAAAAAATGCTGACTGAAGGCAGTTCATCAGAGCTCCAGTGTGTTACCAACGCTGTAACAGACCATTTGAAACATATACAGAAAATCCTACATAAATTGCCAACAGGGGATAAACAAGCTGTGAAAATCGTATCCAAAATGGTGCTGAACCTGAAGTCAGTATCACAGAACAGAGGAACTGAAGGTCACTAGTTCAAATCCCTGATCTAAAATGATCTGTACGCAGACTGAATACCACCAGAAATCCTCAGCCTGAAATAGAATATTTATTATTTAAAACCTATTAAACCGTTGGAAGATTGACTGAGCGAGGCCTTTCAAGCAATCACACCTCAGAGCACCTAATCCAACACAAGCAGCATACTGTGAATCCAATTTCACCAAAGTTCTCAGGAATGTCAACCTATTATATTTACAAAACAAAATTCAGCCACTGGTTTCTACTAGTTTGGTGATATGGATGAAACATCTGTATTTTAAGGCTGAATGGTGATAAGTAACATCTCAGTATTCTCTAGTACAAAGTGGGCTAAATAGTACCTTTTATTAACTGGGAACCTACAGAATACCATGTTAAATATAATAAAACTGTTCAGTATCACCGGAAATTACGTCAAAGTTGGACCAGCAGCCCCTCAGAGTCACAGTTTATATCCACTGCCAACATTCAGCAGAATCATCCACAGTCCAAGCTCTTCTTGGATTTAAAAAGGCTGTGGGAATAATATCTGTCTCTGAATAATTCGACCCTCTTCTGTGTTCCCAGCAGGTACTGGAACTAGAAATGCTGATTCTACAGTCACATGCAGTCCAGAGTTAGAAGTGAGCGAGCCTCCCGCTGTCCTGTACTGTAGCCCAGAAGCCACAAACTGCTCCAGCTGAGCAGCTCCGCGGTCAGCGGTACAAGACTGCGGCTGCGAGAGGCAGCTCCCCGACTTCCAGCATTACGCACACGTCTCCATGCCTCAGCCACTCTTCCCTCAGGTCATTGCTATAAATACCAATGTGTTACTATTTGACCAGTCTGCTTGGATAAATGTTTGGAGAAAATCCCTTTCAGGCTTTTTGCGGTCTGTACATGACTGCGTGTCACGAGCTCTGGATGTTGTGGGCGCACTTTGACGTGTCGGCGTTGTACTTTCTGTTGAAGCAGAAATGGCAATAAGAGGAAAAAAAAAAAATTCTTCAAAAGAAAATTCCAGCCTGATGCACTGGTTGAGTGAACCACCGCGACAGGCTCGCTATGTCGCTGTTACGTAAGGTTAAATGTAATGTATGAGAGCAGCGGCCTGGATAAATGGACTGTAAAATCTGCTCTCCGGGTCTCAATGAGGGGGCTGATGTCTTGGGTTCAGAGGACACGGGGGAGTTATGCTCACGGTTTCTGGTTCAATTCTTATAAAGGAAAAATAAGAACACTGCTATGTGGGTAGAAAGGGTGGAGTAGCAGGCATTAATTATACATTACAGCTAAAACAGTTGGTCAATGAGTACCAACTGGGTGCCAGTAAATGTATGGATTAGTATACGGATGCTGGATCTTTGTGGTCAGATTCATTAAGAAACATTACAACTGTGAAAGATCAGCTCGCTCTTTTGTTGACCATAATAATTAAAATACTAATATAGTTATGAGGCTATTAATTTTAGCTAAACGTCCTACAAGGATCTTTAAACTGGTTATGAAACAGTCGGTTTAATTTTGATGCCTCTATACCACCTACGAAGCAAACAAGACCATCAGCGAGAAGCTTTTTCTGAAGAGGACAGAAGTCACATAGTTACTTTAACCCAATCCATGTTTTCCTAAACCTAACCAAGTAGTTTTCTTGCCTAAACCCAACAAAACAGTGACCGTATGATGAAGGTCAGACATCAGCCAAATCTGCTGTTACGGGTTTGAAGCTTCTTTCAGCTGTTTTGGTTTTAGTCTCACCGCTCTCAGCAATATTTCCAGACATAGTACACAGCTTTTTTCAGAAATGTAAAAAAAAAAAAAAACCTGCACAGCAACCAAAAGCAGACAGAAAAAGCTAACGGCTAGCTGGTGAACATTTGGAGCATTTGGCTGCTAAAAAACTGGATATTTCTCTGTGGAGTTACTCGAGCGCTACAAAGGAAAGTGAATATTGGATTTGCATTCATCAGGTGAACTCAACACAACATGAATGCTAATGTTGCTCCACGTCTGCTGAATGAATTATCAGGAAACTGTTGCGTCTCCACATAGGCATTTTAATTGAGAAATTACTGAATACCTGAACCATTCTGTAGTTGATACTGAAGGAATAATTAATTCATGAGGGAAAAGTTTGCAGTCAACATATAAAACTATTCACTGGAGGTACGAAATCAACAGTAAGTTCAGCGAGTGGGCCACAATACTTGAGCTAAGTAGATTGTGCACTGTGTGGAACCAAGGGAGAGTACGTTGGTAGTGGCTAATGGGGATAAATAAATAAATACATAAGCGTACACACACACACACACACACACACACACACACACACAATTTAGACACTGTGACAAGAGAGACAGTTGACATCCCCGAGCATTACCAAAGATCTACAACTAATTAGGAGCAGTTGTTCACAGACGGTTGATATCACACACACTCTCAGCACCACTTAAATTTTCTCTTTCCACATAACTGGAGACAAACCGGTTTCTGTGAGTTCTTCACTTCTCTGAGTCTTTGGGCTCACTAATCCTCTCAAAACAGTATGAAATGGGATCATCGAAGAAAGAAACTTGGACAGGATTCTTTCATCGGCGAGCACATATTGATCGGAGTGCAGCAAACTGCTTCTGCCGCAGCTCACCGCTCTACGGGCAGATTTAAAAAAAGCTGAAACCCCTCTGCGAAGTGGAGAAGCATGACCTTTGGGACAATATCTGACCTTCCGCTGTTGTTATTTTGTTGTCGGTGTCTGTATTTAGCTCCCCCTGTTAGGAAAGCTCAGTGAGAAAGCGGCGACAGATGCAAAAGAGACTTGCGGAGGGGAAGTCTACAGGGGAAGTTATCTAATGTTGAACGTGAAAAACAGCTCAATCAAAAGGAGGCACGGCTCCATTTGTTAGGTTTGTTTCCTCATCTCATCACATCTAATTAGGCAAAGTCCGGTGGGCGGGTCGGGGCACACAGGATGCACATAAACACACACACACAGGCGGAAACACACCACAAAGCAAACAGACGCACATATATATCAGCGCTATTAAAACTTTCACTATCCAGCCCCACCTACCTCATTTATCTCTCTCTGTCTTGTTAGACTGCCTTCTTCCTGTCATTGTCCTCGCTCTCTCTCTCTCTCTCTCTCCCTCTCACTGTGTCTCTCTACTGATTTATAGAGACTTTAAAAACGTCCCCTCGAGTCCTTCACACCAGAAAGCGGCAGCAAGAGCTGCTGCTTTTTTTGTTATAAAAATACATGTTATCTGCATAGACGAGAGCTTAACTGGGGGCAGAAACCTGACGGAAATTAACATTATTATCTCTGGTGCCGACATCACAGACTCACAAAATGTATCTGTGAGCAGTGGAGGGGGGGTCAACCGCTCTCTCAGCCTCTCTCCCCGCACTCTGTTGTCAAACATCCATGCCTGCTGGTGCTGCAGGATGTCAGCCAAAAAACTAACGGCAAAGTAGCTTTTTTAATAAACAGTTGAATCTTTCCACACTGATGCAACAAACGCTTATCTCTTCAACAAATATGCAGCAGTTCATCATCAGGAGGCCTGTTTCTCGTCTCCTGCTCTTGACTTTTCATGCTGAGTAAAAACATTGGGAGTACAAAAACATAAGTTGAAGGATAGGTTAGATTTTTTCATTTTAATAAATTACTTTGTTGTCACAAGTATGTTGAAAACATTACTGGTCCCTGTCAGGTCAATCTTCCCTCCTCACCTCACCAGCTGTAAGACATATTCAATACCCAAGCTCTAATGAAATATTGAGAATTATTACATTTCTATTTCAACCAATATCTCTTATGTATGTTTTTAGATTGCAGCCCTTATTCATATATGTGAAATCAGAAAAGATCATTTATGTTTGAGTACTCCCTCCAGTTCAAATTAAAAACTGAAATTAATTTTTTAATTGTACTAATTGTACAATTGTTTGATTTAGCAGTCACTTGTGGACTAAATACAGGCATTGATTACGAGCATTACTAGTGTGCTTCAGTAAATATGGCACTGATTTATATAACAATTTAGACATTATGATGTTCGAGACTGTTGATTGGGGTCATTTTCTCTTCGAATTTTTTCTTTCCTCTTTGATTTTAATTGAATAGCACTGGACAACACAATCAGAAATTGGGGGCAAAAGCTAAAGTCCTTGATGATTTGTTAACAAACATTATCCTTATCCACAGCAGGCAGCCAACTGCCTTCTATTGCCTTCAGATTTCTAGCTTGGAAACATATAGAGGAGCATTTAGCAGTTAAAGAGCCAGAAATTTCCTTCAAGAGTTGGTGGAGACCAAAACAGAGCTAAAAGGAGTTAAAACACGACTCCAAATGAGTGCTAATATTGTTCCGTGTCGACGTTTAAGCTACTGTTTGCTCACTTTATTGACTTTCAAGCCCAGGGAGGTCAATCTTATTCAGACAAAGTATCACAATTCACAATTGGCCTGAAGGAGCTGAGCAGCTGTTGTGGCCCAGAAAGTTTAAAGGGGCTCTGCGAGATTTTGGAGAAGAAATTCAAACTTTCTGAGAAGAATTTGAATATTTACAACATTAATGAGGTGATAATACAAATTCAGAAATACTGTTTTTTTCCCATAACTGAATAAACAAGCTGTTCTTGGAGGAAAATAAGGTCTCCAGGCCACTGTTTGAAGCTAGAAAGGTGGCAGGGTCTGCCACATATAAACAAAGTAAAACAGTATGAAACTGTGTTGTCCTTTAAGGTCAGTTAGTTTATTCAGTTCATTCAGTCATGAAAACAAAGACAGTTTGTTTATTTATTTAGTCGATGAAGATCTTTCTCTTCTGACTAAAATGTCTTCCCCCAAACTACATACTGCACCTTTAAGTTTAAACAGCCTTTTAACAATTACTTCTCCAGCAGTGTTTTGTTGAGTAGCAGTGAAGTGAGGTACGTCTCCATCCTCACATGTTGGTTTGTTGCCTGGACTCCACATGGCCAGTATGGACGGGAGGATGAGGCTTGTAACTATCAGTGTACATCAGGTGTGGGAGTATTTTATTGAGGCAGATTTGCAAGAAGCTAAATCTAAATCTAAATCAGCTGCATTTCCTGCTGGAAGCTTGGTTGATCCTGAACGCAGCCACTGAAACAAAAATTAATTAACTCGAGCTTTTCTTTTAATAACTTTTCTCATTATGGAAGAGGAATTGATTAAAAGCTCGCCCAAGACCAGGACGTATTAAAACAAAGAGACAGACCACTTACACTGACATACCAGACGTCGTCTCACGACCCACTCTGAGTCTCAGACTTTAGTTAGAGTACCCTACATGAACCACCCTGATTGCTTACAGGACATTCAGTCAAACTGTCAGGATCCCCAGATGTTTTCCCCGGAGCTGCTCCACAGAGTATTTCCCTTTGGTCATTTCACTGCTGTCTGGTGAGTAGCATGTGTGCCCGTGTGAAATATTTCAAATGAATTCATATTGAATCCTGAGCCGACAGATGAAAGACGATCATGTCAGGGAAAAGAGGATTAGCGTGCCTCTCTGTGCCAATCCCTTCATACCTATGGGAAAGAGCACAGAGTCCTCTCCCTTTATCCGTCCTGTAGTCGCTGGCCAAAAAAATTACCAGGAAAGAAAAGGTAAAAATGGCTTCTGTCGTGGCACAAATGACGACTTAAACGGTGCATTTTCTTTTGATTGATATCAGCTCTGAGCTCTTGATTAAAGCCTGCCGTCGATCTTAAAAAGTGCCTGTTAGACTGACATAATAAATGGATCCTGCAAGGATAAATGAACCGCCTGAATGAGGGATAATTATTTAGGGATCTTGGGATGTAAAAAAAAAAATATGATTTTTTTAGAGCAAAACTTTTGGACAGGGATGTGGTGAAACAGTAACGAGGCAACCTGGTGCCACTGCGATGAGTCATAACTTTGTCTTTCAGTAAACACAGCACACCTACACGGAGCCTTTGTAACAGGAAACAAAGGGCAAAGAGCAGAGGAAGCTCGCCTGAACACTTTTTGTTGGAGAGCAAGCAGCAGTTTGGTGTTTTTGTGAGTTAATTTCCCTTTTCTTCATAAACAATGAGAAGTCTGAAACAAGTTATTACAAAACAGTGTAAGAGGATACCGAAAACATTTTTCAGGACTCCGCGATGTTAATGGTCTGATTTGGGGGTTAGTGTTTGAGACTCGCATTACAGTTCAGCGATAGGTAAAGCATTTAGTGGTCAGCAGTGGTGTTGGAGGTCGAGGAATGAACCCAAGTCAGCTGAATGTCTTTCATAAGTATAAAATTACATGTTCTGGAGAGCAGAGAGACAGATGTGTCTTTATCAGCTGAGTGGTCTTATCATACCTTCTGTAGTAGTTGGCGATGCATAATGAAGGGGAATCACGTCCAGCGCTCTCAGACTCTCATTACATCTGCTTCATTTGTGGATCCAGTGGACTAGAGGTGGAAATTATTACTTTGCTCATTCAATTCGCAGTTTTCAGTTCAGCCCTGTTGCAGCTCCCAGAACATCATAATTAATGTTGCTCCACAACCATCATTGCAACTGACTGATCACGTTTTTGTAATGACATAGCTTAGCTAAGCTTAGCTTAGCTTCCTTTCTAACACATGTCTGACATTGTGAAAGGGTCTATTTTAACCCAAACCATCCTTTCCTAAGCCTAACCGAGTATATTTGTTGCCTAAACCTGACCAAAAAGTGACATATGTGGGATTCTTCAGTTCACTCCTTATTTTCCAAGCCAGACTCAATATCCAGTCTCCTGATTGAAAGTCCTATATGAAGCCCACTCAGCCACAACAGCTCGCTCCAATTTCAAAGATCCCGTTTCCGTCACTTTTTCCCTTAAGTTAAGTTGAAATGATGGTGCTGGAACAACATTATGAAGCTCAAGAAACTGAAACAAGTCCAGCTGCCTACGATACAGCACTTACAATTTTGAAGCTCTAGGACCAAAACCAACACATCGATATCAGATAGACCACAGTCTGAATGAGCTTCTGTATGTTTTGCATATGCAAACTTTTCCACTGATGCTTCACAAAACATTTATTGATGATAGATGATATAGTAGCCTAATAAACATGCCGTGAACACACCGCAAGAGAAAGAAAGAAAAACTAACAACAAAATCACCATAGCCTCATAATCCTCTAATAACATTCAGCCACAGCTCTAAGATCTTATATTATAAAAGAAGTGTCTCAGTATGTGAACTCCCTCACATTCACTCCCCTGACTGTAGCTTCCCATCTGTCCTGCTGCTCATCTCCAGTTTAAACAAAGATTACCGTGTTTGCACTTCACCACATAGTTTGACAGGAACCACCACTAAACCTGTAATCAATCTGATATCACATCATAAAAAATACTCACCGGCTAGATAACGACAAAATATGCCGATATCAGAAGTATTTTAATGTCGAAGAGGAGATGTAGTTATGAAAAGGTTATATTAACTAAGTTTTCCACTTCATTCCTTCACATCTAGAGCCAAAAAGAGAGGAGCCCCAACAATACATATTACATTTTTAAGCCAAATGAGTGAATTTTGGTCAAAAACAACCATACAACCAAAGAAAATGCAATATTCTCACTGAAGCTCTGTTTATTGGAGACACAAGAATCATATTAAAAAGGTGCAGTTTTGTAGTTTTGGGAAATAATTTTTAATCAAAGGAGAAAACTCTTCATTTTCATGATTAAATAAACTGAATAAATGAACACAATTTCATACTGTTTTACTTTGTTTATATGTGGCGGACCCTGCCGCCTTTCCAGCTTCAAACTGTTCTGGGGACCTTATTTTCCTCTGAGAACAGCTTGTTTATTCAGTTATGGGAAAAATTATGTTTGTATTAGTACCTCATTATTATTGTTAATATTAAAACAATTCTCCTCCAGAACTACATAGAGCCCCTTTAACAGCAAGGTGCAGCTAAACAAAGAACAGTATTACACTTTCCTTTATTTGTAGACACACCTTTACTGTGCTGACAGTCGCTGCTACTTCAGCCTTTGTGAAATGACCAATGGGACAAAGAATAACTCAGCCTTAAGTGAATACTTGTAATGAATGATGAAACATCACGATTGTTTCTGTTTTTTTTGGCAGTCTTGAAGTAAGAGGAAGTAACGCACTACGGATCAGAGGCCGAGCTGACAAACAGTGCTCTCAGTCAGCAGTGAGGGGAACTCCAGCGCTAAAAGCACCTGAATCAATCAGCAACCTCAGTATAGTCTGAAGCAGCAATGACATCGGTTACACACTGAATCTCACTCATGTATGATGCTTTGTGCTGTTCAACCGTGCACACACAGCTACAGCAGAAGTTATACAATTAATCCAAATTGGAGAAATCCAAATAAAAATTGTGATTTAGAAGAGTTAAATGTTCATATCGCAAGAGCAGTGTTTTCAACTGTCTTAACAACATGTCAAATGTTAAATGAAACTATGGCACAGCAGTTCCTTATTAATGCTAATTCCGCTAATGCTAATTACTGTTTTCGTCAACCGAAGACTGTTTCCTTGAAAGAGAAGCAGCACCCTGCATTATTGTGTTATTCAAAAGAATCAAAAGATGGTAAGTTATTAGTCATTAAACCTGCCGGTCATATCACATAATTTTCAGAAAGGTAGTTAGCATCTTGCAGCTAGCAGTTAGCTCATAGCTCGGTTACATGCTGGCATTCCGACATACCAAAATTCCGACATCCCAAAAGTCCGACATTCCGACATGCGAACGTCCCGGCATTCCGACAAAGTTTTACCATAATCCGCAACCCTAACCCTTTTAAAAGATGTGTCGGAATGGCAAGACATTTAAAAAAGAAATAAGTACCACCATTCCGACCTTAGGAGGCAAAAAATGTCGGAATGATGGGATGTTTCATTAAAGTTTTAAGTGTTGCAATTCCGACAATTAGGGCCTAATGTCGGAATGGCGTTATGTCGGAATGGTGGTTGCCTCCCTCATAGCTCATAGTTATTGAGTGAGTGACGGACAGCCGGCCATCAACGTCTGAGCCCTGAACTAACATGTCCAAGATCCAAAAGCTGTGTGGAGAAGTCTGAGCTGCCAATCTGTGAAGCTAATGCTAATCAGCGTTAAAGCAGCTGCTGTAAAAGTCACCACCAAATAGTTGTTCCACTAGTACACAGTCTTAACCTTAAGCAAAATAGATATTCGTTCTCCTGTGGACGAGCAAAGTTCACCTTTCATTTGACGTGTCAGCAACTTCTTTTATCGACGGACACTGGAAAGACCTCAAGCATGATTTCATTTTTGCTTGTAGGAATAAATTTGCACTGCATGCTCAGCAAAAAGCACAACAGAACCTATTTTAAGAATTTCTGACATTGTATGCGTTTATTGGACGTACAGCTACTCAAAATGAGTTAAGGATATTGGGATACAGCATGCACCCATATCCCAATATCCCAAACTAATCGTTAGCATTTGACAGTAAAAGAGGGGAGAGAAAGGTGTACGACGTTTAACAAAGGTTCACGGTCAGCGCCTTAATAACTGGGTCGACGGGCCAACCCCAAAATGTATCTGGTTTAACTCCAATCAGATATATCCCTCAAGCAGCTCGTGCTGACAGCTGCAAACAGACCCTTTTTTCTGTAGTTGTTTCCCAGACTGAAAGACAGAGGTTACTGTGACACACATATATTTGACTTTTTCATAAACCTCCCAACTGAGTCAACATGCCTGATATCTCAGTATCTACTGTATAAAGTCAGCGTGATTGCACTGACCTGATAACAACCTGATAAAACTACATAATTGCACAATTGCTGCCACTCCGATGAGAGGGGCGCTCATACACCCACCTGTCCAACTGATTAACTTAAACACGCTGCAGCAGGATCAGGTTATCTGAGTGTCACAGCACTTCCTTCTGTACAGAAATAATGAGCAGTTGTTATCTTCCTATTAAAAGTGTAACCTGATGGTTTCCACCTCCTCACTTGTTCTGCACAATGAAGAGATGAGGAAAACTTCAGAGTGAGTTTGACCTCTGGACTTTCCATCTTCATTAAATCAGATGCATGTTCAGTGGAACCACCTAAATCTTCCAAGACGAGAGAGTTTGAACTTATTTTCATTTTGCCAACTCAAGATGCTAAAATAAGTCAATAAAAGCAACTGAGCTGGTTACTTTGGACGGATCTCCTACTTAAAAAAAAAGAGAGAAAATATTATAATAAAAAAAGTTAACTTTTCAGGTTAGAGATGAAGTGTGTGGGTGGTGTTTAATGGATGTTTTTTTTTAAGAATTATAAATGCAGTTTAAAGCAAATTAGATGGTTTGTCTTCACATTCAGATAAAGAGATAATACTCTTCCAAACAGGGTATCCATAGACACACATGTAACCAATCAAACAATTGATTTAAGGTCCTGTTTGTAAGAAAAGTTGTTTTTTGAGTGTAGGACGGGTCGGCCGCCGTCCCAAAGCGTCACTTCTTGACGAATTGGGAAACCCAGCGAGTCATTATTTGACCTTTAACTCAGTAAAGCACAGCTGAACAAATCCGTCTTGGCTGTACAGATTAACGACCAAAGACTTCCAACTTTCTCTCGGTACCGTCATATAGATTTATAGATTTCTGTTTAAAGAAGTGTCTCAGTATGTGAACTCTCTCTGACTGTAGCTTCCCATCTGTCCTGCTGCTCATCTCCAGTTTAAACAAAGATTACCTTGCTTGCACTTCACCACACAGTGTGACAGGAACCACCACTAAACCTGTAATAAATCTGATATCGGATCATAAAAAAACCCACCGGCTAGACAAAATATGACCTCAAAGTATTTTGATGACGACGATGCAATGTAGTTTTGAAAGGTTTTATTAACTAGGACTTCTTTCCTTCACATCTCGAGCCAAAAAGAGAGGAGAATCCCAACAATACACATTAAAGTTTTGAGCCAGATGAGTGAATTTTGCTCAAAAACAAGTTTTATCTTCTGTACAACCAAAGAAAATGCAATATTCTCACTGAAGCTCTGTTTTTTTGGGACACAGTAATTGTATTAAAAGGTGCACTTTGTAGGTTTGGGAAAGAATTTTTATTAAGAAGAGATTTGTTTTATGGCTAAACTAAATAAACAAACCGTCTTTGTTCTTGTGACTGAATAAACTGAACAAACAAACTGACATTAAAGGACAATACAGATTAACTTTGTTTAGATTTGCCGGATGCTTCAAACTTCCAGCTTCAAACACTGATCTGTGGACCTTATTTCCCTCTGAGAACAGCTTGTTTATTCAGTTATGGAAGAAAATAAATATAGAGTATTTTATTACCTCATTAACACTGTAAATATTAAACTTCTGAGTTTGAACTTTTTGGGCCACTTGGAGACAATGTAAAAATCAACCTACTCAACAAAACACAGCTGGAAATGTTATTATAAAAAGGCTGCAACTTCTGAAAGTACCAACCTGATTTGCCCTCATGACTCTGACAGAAGCCTCATATCAGCTTGAACTTAAAGGTGCATTCTGTAGTTTTGGGGAAGACATTTTAATCAGAAGAGAAAGATGTTCATCAACTGATTTTTTTCTTTATGCCTGAACAAACTAAACAATCAAACTCTCTTTGTTTGTTTTCATGACTGAATATATTGAATAAAACAAACCGACCTTAAAGGACAACACAGTTTCATACTGTTTTACTTTGTTTATATGTGGCGGACCCTGCCACCTTTCTAGCTTCAAACAGTGTTCTGGGGACCTTATTTTCCTCTGAGAACAGCTTGTTTATTCAGTTACGGAACACAATAAATGATATATACATTAATAAATTTAAATTTATACTTTTATATCATAAATATTAAAATTCTGAGTTTGGTTTTCTTCTCCAAAACTACATAGTGCCCCTTTAATATGATCATCATCCCCAAAAAACAGAGCTCCAGTGAGAATATTGCATTTTATTGTACACATTTTTTGTGTTGTATTGAACATCAAACTTGTTTTAAACCGAAATTCACTCATAAGGCTTAAAAATCCACGTGTTGTGGGGATTCCCCTCTCTTTGGCTCTAGATGTGAAGGAAAGTGGTCGAAAACGTGAAGAGCAGACGTGACCCGAGCTGATTCTGTGTCGTCACGTCTGATTATTTGTCTTATAGTTGCCAAACATGAAGACTAAATAATGACTTCTGACACACATCCGTGCAGCCACACACACACTGAGACTCACCTATGATGAACCACAGGAGCGTCTGTTTCTGCAGAGCTGCTCCGGTCTGCGATCCCATCCTGTCGCCCTCAAAATGATCCACTGACTGAAGTTTGGCAGGAGGAGTGAAAGGAGAGAGCAGCTAACAAGAGCTCAAAGAGTGAACAGGTAACATCACAACAAATCCATGCACTGCGGGGGTCCGTTCACTCAGCCACAGCTGAAGCTTCTCCTGCAACACCTTGCGCAAACTGCTCCGGTTGAGGAGGGTGGAGGGTGAGGGTGAGGGTGGGGGGGGAGCCAAGACTCGTCCTCGCTCCTGCTCAACCTGAACTCCCCCGAGTCTTCCTGTCACCGACGCGCTGTCAGCCACACATCACACATCGTAAAGTTGGAGCTGTCTCTCCCAGCAGCCGTCCTGAGGGTTTTTAGGGAGAAATCCGGAGCGCGCAGTGTTGGAGGGAACTGCGCTGTGCGCAACGGGACGCACCAGCTGGGACCCGCGGAGCTGAGCTGAGGGACCGTCAGGGTTCACTGCTCCTCCCGGGGAGGACACGGGAGGATGTGGGTGACGCGGGACAGACCCAAACTCTGCAATTACAGAGGAGGGGAGGGGAGGTGAGGGTGAGTTTTGGACGAGGGAGGAGGCACGGGATTCCTTTTGGTACTTTTCCATTGGTTAATCGGATACAAACCAGCGGCAGAGGCAGCCTATGACAAAACACCTCATACATTAATAAACTGGACAAACAAACAGAAGTAAATTGAATGTAGGCGGAAGTAACCTGGACATCGTTGTGACAGCATCTGAAATATGATGACCACAGATTCCTTTTAGACATTTCTGTGTTTCCATAGAAGATAAAAACACATTTGAAGCTTTCAGTTATCAAAAAAACTGTTCTTCAGATCCACAAACAACTTCTGGGGACACTTCATTTCCTTAATCCACATAATATTAAAAGGAGACTATGCATCAGATGTGACTTTAGAAAAGTGGGAATGTAGTAGGTCCACCTGTGCTGTGGATCTGACAGCTGCAGTATGTTTACAGAGCTGCGCGACACCTCCATCTAGTGGTCAACTGAGGCGTTACAGCGCAGGATCCTCCCCAGTAGGTTGATGTTTGGCATCCTTTTTTAGACTTTATTGTAAGGCTGCAAGATCTCACATATATCAAAGAAAAAGACTAAAACATCACAAACAAACAACCATGGATGCAGGAACTAGGGGTGCTGAGGGGGCTGCAGCACCCATTAAAACAAGGCTATAACATATGCCGAATTTACAAGAAGGCCCAAATAATCAAGAATTTGACAGAAACAGCACTTCATAAAGTTTATGAAGTTTCCCCTAACTCAACAACTCACAAAATTGAGTGATTTTATGAGGGAGTCTGGGGTGTTTCTCTCCCTCTTGAGCAGACTGTAAGGACCCAATAACTTTGTCCCATTGTTCAAATATTTATGTTGTTTATTTGATTTTTTCAGCCTTTGAAAGCAACACTGAAAATCATTCCCAGTTCAAAGTGATTTACGATGAGAGGGAAAAAAAATATATAATCAAATACTTCCCTTCACTACATTTTACTGCAGCAAACCAGACATTTGTATCCGCAATATGGTGCGTTTCATTTTGAGTCCACGGTTAACGTCTTAAAATCCACTTTTCCTCTTATTTGCCCTCTTAAGTTGATTCAGCATCGGAAAATTCACTTTTTTCTCTGTTTGTGTGACACTATTACAAATGGAGCTGGAGCACAAGCTCAGTCAGGAAGACTGATCTTAATGCATGCTTTGGCCTTTCAGCTCACTCCTTGTCCCATCCTGTCATTCATTCCTCTCACGCATAATTTCCAGTCATTATCTGAGGATGTCACTTGAGATAATAGCTGTTCACATCAGCCGGTCACATCTATCGAGTAGCACAGAGACACACCTGGACTGCTAGCCTGTCATCTTGCTGCCTTCTTATTAAATATGATTCTCTCTGCCATTAGTTCATTAGCTCATGCTGCGGTTTTGCCTGCCCCCTCCACCTCCCCATCACCTGCCAGGCTCTACAAAATTACCAGTTTCAGCAGGTTTCATCACCTTTATCATTCTCTCTGTCTCAGCAGAGTCATCAGCCGCCGCCAGCAGCACCTCCAGTGTATGGACTCCATTGGGGGAGATTAATCTTGCTGTCGTTTGGGGCAGACGTCCCTCCATCACAAAATCTCTCAGTAGAGTCCTCGCTGCTGAAAATTAAATTCCGTCCTCTACTGATTTAATCTGTTTTATTATGTATCAGCTTGTTCCAACTCTTTACTGAAGCTACAAACATTCAAACCCAAGAATTTATACTGGAAATATTAAAGATGTCTCTTGCAAAATTCTGACATTCAGACATTTTTTTTAAATCTTTGTGATCTCCACAAGAAGTTACAGGTATGACTGACTCGGGTGGAGGAAGGCTTTCTTTGGATCATTCAAGCACGTCCAAGAAGTAGAAAATTATTACTTTGTTTGCATTAAACTTGTTGCCCATCCACATTTTTAAACTTTAACATACACACAAATGAAATTAATAAAAAAAAATTGCACACTTAATTGATATAAAAATGCAGATTCAACAAGAACAAGAACGTCATTGAATGTATGCAATATTTGTTTCCCATTAAAATATAAACACCATACTCTAATTATCTTGAGTATTTGACCTTTATTTAAAAAACTAATATAAAATTCCTGTGCCATTTAAAGTTTATAAAAAGTGTTGTGCAGCACTTTGCTTTGAACCCAGCGTGATGAAGCCCATTCATTTGGATGAAAAGGCCTAAAGATGACTCATCTGTCGTTGCTCTCAGACAACAAAAACTCACAAAAAATCAAATAACTTGATGGAAAACCCTGTCAAACCACCTCCCACTGAAAAAGAGTCAGGGCCGGAGGAACAAACTAAGGTCAGGGTGGATGACGCAGAGGCAACAAAACTACCAGTGGGTGGCTTCACAAAGAGTGTTTGAAAAGTAAAAAGCAAAAAAGAAACTGAGGACAGCTCAGATCAGTCCGTGTCACTGAAGTCTGGAAAAGTTTATAATTATTTGAGGGTTGGGTAACTCTGCAGATGCCATCGAAAAGATGACTGTGTTCCTCTTGTGCTCGTGATGAGGATGCAAAAGACTCAGGGACCAGAAAGGGAATATAACAGATCATTCTGACAATAATAAAGCAGAAAACAGTGTGTAAAATCTTCAGACTCAGACACTCAACATGTCAGGAGGTCCATGAAGATCTTCCTGAATAAAAGCTAAAATCATAAGACAGCCTTTCAGAACCACCGAGGAACTAAAGAGCAGCGAGACCAAGAGAAGACCAACGAATATCGTCCTCTTCCAGTGGGCAAGTCACGACAAAACAGAAAAAAAATGTTGTGGAAGAAACACCGCAGAGCGAGGAGGCAAATCTCACTATGATAAAAAGAGGAATAAAGTTGAGAGGAACCTTCACACCTTGAGGGAAACTTGAACCATGAAAGACAAGTGAAGGCTAAACAGACTGCAGAGGGGATTAAACTGAAAAGATAATTAAATCACCTCACTTCAAGATGAAAAGAACGATAGGAGCGTGAACAACAAAAAGTACCAAAAGAAGGAAATGAAGCACTGTGATGAAAAGAAAACGCTTGGTTAGCTCTGATGTAAAGGAAGGAAACAACAAGTTTGGCAGGTTAGGAGGAGGACGGGGAGAGTGACTCAGCAGGGAGGAAGGTCGTCGATGATATAAAAGTGGCAAAGTAGTAAAGAAGAGAATCTACCATCAGCATTGAGATTGACATGATTTCATATTATCCTTATTAAGAGGTCATTCAGGTGCGATATGTAAGAATTGGCCTCCTATGCAGTTTTTACTCAGGACAAACAGGGGCATCATATCACCAGAGTAACTGCTAATTGCTGCTAACTGTAGCTGCCGTTAGCAAGTCAGCTCAGATAGAAGAGCAGCTAGTGGTCCGGGCTGCGAGCTCAGAGCGCCAGGGGACTGTGAGTGTTTACACCACTTGATGGGATGGAGTTAGCCGCTAACTTCAGTAGATATCTCTGCAACACAACGCATCGACATAATAAAACTGTCACTTCTTCACATTCTGTTGATAATTTTACAAACTGCACCTTAAAGGGCTCATTACAAGGAATAACTCAGGTCTAGTAATGGTTCACACCTGACCACACCTCCCTGTGAGTCACAGGTGTTGTCTGAAGTTCAACACACTTCCATCTTGTTGTTCAGGATGAAGCGTGGAGTTACTCTTGAAACTGCATCGTGCCTCTGAGGAGCTGTACAATGATCTCATCAAGTTGGAAGAAAGAATGATATTACTAACAAAGTATCACAACAGTTTGTGGCATGTAATATAATATAGTGCAAGAAGTATTCAAACCTGTTAACTCAGACATGTTTTGGTGAGATGGTGGTTGGCGTTTGAGCTGAGGTGGAGGGAAATCCAGCCGTTGCTGTGGGAATCCCAATGATGTGAGCTGGCTGGCTTAACAAGCTGGCAAGACGGGCAGGTGAGCAGGGGATCCTGGAGAGAGTGGGGACAGGTGTGAGGGGAAAACTGGCAGGCAGGCAACCTAACCGACAGCTAAGCTTGGCTAGAAGTGTGGCACACTGACACAACATAAATGGCACAATGATCCAGCTGAGACTGTCAGCAGGGCTCTTGTAGGGAGGTGGTGATTGCAGGCAGGTGTGCTGATTACTGATGATGAGCAGGTGTGCAGAGAGAGAGAGAGGACACAGACAAAACCAAAACATGACAAGCACACGCCACTAAAAGACAGAACATATGGTGTCAGGAAGGAGTTATTGTGACAATAATACATATATGTTAAAATATATGTTTCTTGTTGATAATCTGAATCTGCAATCTGCAAAAAGTCTTAATTGTAAAATGGGGGGGAAATATAACATTTCCCTCTGCAATGTAATGGAGTCAAAGTATAGAGTAGCTGAACCTTACCTCGAAATAGTATTTAAGTTGTACTTGTACTTTTAATGTACTTATACTGTAATTTCCACAACAGGAAACAGTCGATGATATTCTTTTATGTGAATATTATTGGGATTTTATAACTGACTACGTTTTTTAACAGGGTAATTAGTAACTATATTGGAATACATTTTTAAGAAACACTCCCAACCCTGATTATTCACGTGTAAAGTTGTGGAAATTTTCATTTGTTTGTGAAAAAAGGCGGATCACCTCACGAAAATTTGGAAATCACATGTGGAGAAGCAAAGTTGACATGATTGTATGTGCCGTGGTACCACATGTGGAGATTTTAATCCACATGTGAAAATAATCCGGGATGTAATCCATGTAATTCCCATGCGAAAATGTAAATTTCCCATGTGGAAATTTACATTCAAATGTGGTGAAAGCCAATCAGATGTGAACAAAAAATATGTCCAGATCACGTGTGACATTTCTTTCTTTCAATTTTAAATTTTAGTTCACATGTGAAACTTGCGAGGCAGCAGAGGCCAAATCTCTCATGTGTTATTTTGAAAGAGATGAAAATTTGGCATGAAAAGGCTGTTTGTTCCTGCAAAAATCATTTTTGTTTACGAGTTCAAATATGACTGCGAGCAAGCGAGCATGTCTTTAAGTTCCCTCCACACTTGACTTGATGATACTCCAAAAATATATTGGCACAACATTGATATTCCAGGTCTCGCTCTCTCTCAGCGCGTCAGGCAACAGACAGCCTCCTGGCATTTAAACCCTTTGCTCGCCGCCTGCCTGTCTGACCGTCTCCAAGGCGACCAAGTGTAAACCAACAGCAGGAGGCGTGCGGGGGAAAAAAAGAAGAAAGGAGAGGAAACACTAGAGTGGAGAGTCTGGTGAAAAGGACCAAAGGTTTTGCTTTTCAGATGTTCACGGAGACATAAAGCTGGAATAATTCATCAGGGAATGTGAAGAAATGACAGCACAGTAAGTAAAGAAAAGCTCATTTTAAACACTGTATTTTACTGATGTGAGTCTTATACTTTAAAGCAGGTAGAAGCAACAATAACAAATATTTCATGTCCAAAAAGTTGCTTCATATTTTCGAAACTGTGCTTCTTTCTAAGTTTTTACATGTCGAAATATGAAACACTTCAGCCATCTTGACTGTTGCTCTGTTAGTGTTGTCAAACATTAAGCCAGAGGGAGTCCAGCCCTCCAAGAGTTGTGTCTATTGTGCACACACATACTCACAAACACACACACACACAGTTACGCCCACTCTTTGGTCAATGGAGGAGAAGCTCATTAATGGATGATTATGTATATTAAGGTGACTCACAGGCAGTGATAATGTGAGAGAATAACTTCCCTGTGCTCTCCCGGGCCCAGTGGATCATTAGAGACTTACATCACAGGGCTAACGTCCCAGTCATGATCACACAAACACACAGACTCACTCAGACGCCCAGCTGAACGACAAGTGCGGTGTTTACGATCACTTATTTGCCATTTTTCTGCAAAAATCAAGTGTTGTCTGACCTCTTGCTCAGACTCTTCTCTTCTGTCTCACTGCACTTCACACAGATCTGACTGGAAACTCGTGGACTATGGAGAGAAGTGAGAAGAAAAGGAGTGTTGATGTGATGCCGAAAAGAGAGCAGGAAGAGGTGGAGGGAAAGGAAGAAGAGGTGGAGGCCCAGGAGGAGCTGGAGGTCTCCGACACTGAAGATGAGGAGGAGCAGGGATCTACTCCGCTTATCACTGCCTGTCATAAAGGCATGACCGAGGTATGTACAACCTAGATTCCAAAAAAACTTGGGATGCTGTGTAAAATGGGCTCAGGAACACACAGCATCACAACTTTTTTGGATATATGAGTGCGTGTTTGAGGGCTATTGTTTTGTAATCACGCTTTAGCGTAAAAGATCTGTCCCCATTGTTCACTGGAAAATTCCTACAAGGTGAGGTCAGCTTTCCCGCATGTCAGGTTGTATATTTCCTATCAACAACAGCATGTGCTTACGTGCATGTGGGATCTGTGTGACTTGGATCTTGCTCTTTACGTAACTCCTCTGCATCCTCTCGGGGGCGTTGCATTCAAAACAAGCAGGTGACTTACTGGTAACAAAGGACAAAGAGACACTCCCCTTATGGTCCCCTGTGCAGTGAGACAAGTCACAGTAAATAACTGATGATATTAAGAAACACTTTGCTGTAAAAAAAAACTGGCAATCTTAAATCAAAAGGAGAGTTTACACACTTACAAGCCTGATTTTTATGAATGAAGAAAATGTATGTAACTTATTTTAATCTACCAGTTAAAGTCTCCTAATTGTCCTTTCTGTTTCATTTCATGTGTTCCTGCTGCTGTTAACAGGTGGTAGAGCGGCTCCTGAGGGCCGGTGCTGATATGACCCTGTGTAACTGCAGCCGGCAGACAGCGCTCCACGCGAGTCCTCCTGAGCTCCGGGGAAAAGTGTTGGGATGGATGTCGAGGCCTCATCTGCCTCCCCAGGCTCGGCTGCTGCAGGCTGCCTGGCAGGGAGACCTGCGCTCCTTAAGGAACCTGCTGGTAAGACTCCCACACATGAGGCGGTAGAGGATTTCCCTGGTGAGCTATTACGAAAACACATCCGGGTATTCTGTCTGTTTTTATGTGTAATGTGTGTTGTCAGATTTACTGATGAAAATTTTATGCAAAAAAAGGGCCTAACAACATTTTAGCACACCACAAACCAAAGCATAGCTATGCATCAGGCTGCAGGCATTAAAGATGAGTTGTCTATGTATGTATGTATGTTTACAATGTACTGCTTTTATTTTCAAACTGGGCGCTGGTTTCCCATTTATTAATCGTGTCTGTGTTTGTCTGTACGTGTCAGACTCAGACGGACTGGGTGGATGTGGATGTTCCTAACAGCGATGGTGTGACAGCTGTGATGCTTGCTGTCAGGGACATTGACCTGTTTGAGGGCATAGCCACACTGCTGCCATGGGAATACAGACCTGTGGAAGTGGTCAAGGAGCTGCTGGGACTCTCGGTGTAAGAAGAAAAACTCATATTCATGCATTGATATACTGTACAGACAAGCACTTTAGAGTTTAGCAGTTGCCAGCTGTCTATTTGTTCCGTCTTACTTGAATTAAACAACTTTTAAATGCACATTTTGCACACATTAACACACCAAATTAAGATTTATGTGTAAAGGAAACACAATTTAAAATGAAGTTTTCTGTTTTTCAATCAGTGATCTGCAGGTAGGAGACCACAGTGGCTGTTCCGCTCTGCACTACGCTGCTAACATCAGCAGCCCTCTGAAGGACGACATCATTCACATGATGGTTGAGGCCCTAAGACAAACAGGTACACACCGCCACTCGACATGAATGTGACGAGCATGTATCAGTTAGCATGAGCTAGTTTTTCATTCACAGTTAAAAGAGTATTTTATGTTAAAAATACTCACAGATGTGCTCACAGATGTTGAACAGTGGGCTCTCGCTTAGCAGCCGTCTCTCCCTCCACCTCCAGATGTGAAAGTCAGCTAATATACATGTATTGTAAACATGATATATATATGACATGTATTCATTTGAACACATCCTGATTTGCAGGAACATAAAATCCCAACATTTTTTATGTAACCCTGGCTTCGTCACTTTTACCCAGTTTCATTTACTCTCAACTCTACAGATTGTTTCAGCGTCTTTCGGCCCTTTGTTTTGGTTTTACTGCCACAGCAACTTTACTGTTTTGGTTTAGTCTCATCAGTGTCGTTTCCAACGTCAGCAGGCAGCTGTGATAAACTGATTGTATGATACCAGCTCAGCACTAAACAACAGGCAGCCAGACTTAGCTAACAGCAAGCACACAGCTAAATATCCAAATACTTGGATAGCACAGGAGCTGGTGGAGACCAAAACAGAGCGAAAAGGAGAGAATACATCAATCAGGTGGCCAAAAACAAGTATGACTGCAATTGTTTTAATTCTGATCTTAACGGTTCATGTGATTTTTTCATTGGGAAAGTCGGGATTATCCAGTTATTTGTACATTCTTATGTTTCTTTCTCAATGATTATAATCTGATTAGAATTATGAAGTAAGATGAAAAGGATCCTGAACTCCAGCGTTTCCCACAATCCAGAGCACCATACTGCTCTCTTTTGTGTCCTGTTTTTCTCCAGACCAACAACAAAATAAGACCAGAAACATATCATAAACAACATATAATGGAAACAAACATAATGCTTTCGTAGGCTTTCTTATTAAACAGGGTGTACACAGCATGCGCACGTGTGCACCTTTATACATAGCTTCCTATTCACACACACTTTTTTCTCTTTCACACACATGTAGGCATACACACCAACAACATACCACGCTTATTCATAATCCTGTTTTTCAGAGTAAAACCTCCTCAGTTGCACTCAAAGCCCGCACTTATGTGGAAGGGTATAAGAAAGGCTTGTTTGTCTATGTGTGAGCCACCACGCTGCTAAGAGCCTTCATGAGAGAGCGTGAGTCACAGTTTGTACCAAGGACGGTGACAAGAAGAAAAAGAAGAAGTTGTTTTTAGACCTCCAGAACACTTCCTCACCTTGTGTAAACGATACAGGGTCCATGGGTGGGGACCCAAACGTGGAATTCAAAGTTTTTAAACTCTTGACCTGCTTTGGTTGTAACTGGGAGCAAAGTTTTCCTTTTATATGTGTCAATATAGGCCACAAGGAGTTGTAATTATTTCTGATTTTGTGCAGATGCTGCCCCCATGTCACTCCTGGCTCAGGATCTGGACTCGGAGTTTGAAGATTCGGACATAGAGTTGGACCTTGAGAGCCTCTGTCCTGATCGGTCTACGGCTGCCTCCCCCACACAGACACCGACCCGACAGCATCGCTTTCTACTCTACAGCCACACAGGGGTAAGTGATCCAGATGTCAAGGCTTTTGTCATTTCTCCTCAGAGCTTTGGGACCAGAAGTTGCCTGTATTCAGTCACTAATTCACTTAATTGTCAAGATTTTAGCAAGTGAGACTAACAAGACCGTAAGCATGTGTGCACGGCTGCTCACAGGCAGTAAGAAGGCACCCAGAAGACAAATATGTGGAAGCAGTAATTGGCTGTTTAGATAAGTGTTTGTGTGTGTGTGTGTGTGTGTGTGTGTGTGTGTGTGTGTGTGTGTGTGTGTGTGTGTGTGTGTGTGTGTGCGTGTGTGTGTGTGGAGGAGGGGTGCTCTGGGTAGCTGACACTTGGCTGCCATACTGCTGTATTATGGGTCTTTATGGAGCAGATGAGCAGGGCAGCTGGTGGGTGAGCTGGAAGAGAAGAGCAGGTGGTTTACGGGGAAAAGCTGCAGAAGTGTAGTGCGGTGTGTAGTGTTGAAACGACCAAAAATATAAACTTTATAGCAACGGTTCACTTGGAATTAATTAAAAACCAATTAAAGTGTGATGTTGAAGTTGACTTCCAAATCTAAATCCAACACTTTGCCTTTGTACGTGTGTAAAAGCTCCATCATGTGAGCAGTGACTGCACCATTTGTTGCTCTCTACTATATCAATGACATCTAACAAAGCTTTGAAACTGAAACTCTCTTTCTTCTGTACGTTAAAGAAGACCTATTATGCTTTTCATTATTTTCCTGTCCTTCGGTGTGTTAAAGGTTTTTGTACATGTAGTAGATCACGTAAAAGTCTGCGTCAACAGAAGCTCCTCTTTCCCACAGAAAATACTGCTTCTTTGTTTTATTTAAAAAAACATGCTGAAATTTCAGCCAGCTAACATTTGTGCTGCAGGACCTTTAAAGGGACATATAATAAATTAATTTCTCGCCTTTGTTCTTTCCAGGAGGTGCTGGAGTCACCAGGGTACCCTCCACAATCTGACCACCATAAAGGCCTCAAACAAGGTAAGGACTCCTGCAGTTTTACTGGTGTTAGTGATTAAGGTGTGGACAATGGAGTGTAAGTTTTATATTTCCTTTGTGGGCTTTTTGGAGAAGGACAAAAAAATCTATCTTTAGACACAGAGGATAAAAGAGTTAGGGACAAAACACACTATGAGTGTCTTAAATGCCGAATTACTACTTCAAAAAGGTCAAAATATTTATCCAATTTTGGTGTTTTATGGTGACAAAAAATATACTGGTCAGCTCCTAAACAGGCCATCAGATCAAATCACCTTCTGAAGGGAGGCGATTGAGGGAGGCGTGACTTGGTGGGAGGCGTCTCCTCACACACAATACGACCTCTCAGCCTCTCAGCTGAGAAACCTGCCCACCGGCTTGTACCTCAGCCACAGCGGCATGGCTGAGAGGCAGAGAGGAGAGAGTCACAGTGAGGACCGGACATGTTGAGAGTACAGAAATGAAAAACAGGTTATAGGTGTAATCATTAGGTAAACAGAGGGAGGAAGTATCTGATTAAGTCCTAAAACGTGGTCTCGATATGGGAGCAGAGCGGAACAATAACAAGCTCAGAAAAGGGTAAGCACATTTTTGTGTTATGATGTGGTTTTGCTGTCTAGAAATACTTCACATTTGTTGCCTGTCAACTGATACAGGTGTACTGATACTTCTCCAGCATTTATGAAACTGCTTCAAAAAAATTAAGGAAATGCAATGTGAAGTCAGATTTCAGTTGTTTTTATTTAAGTTTTGTGGCATTTCTTTAAAGTCGTGTAATTTTTCAGTGAGTGAAGACGACAACATTCAGCTACCGTGGGGCCAAAAATACACTTTATGTAACACATTTGTGTATAACTGTGAGCACTGAAAATACAATGGATTTGTAATTGGTGGGTGTAACTGTGTGTGTGTGTGTGTGTGTGTGTGTGTGTGTGTCTGCAGCAGATAAGGGAATCCCCTTCTGTTTCCAAAACGCCATGGAAACACTGAGAGACATCAGGCAAGCCTACCAGGACGCAGGGAGGGGAAGCAGGTGGGGCGAGTGAAATCTCACAATCTTTTACACACACACACACACACACACACACACACACACACACACACACACACACACACACACACACACACACACACACACGTATTTGCTATAAAGACACAATAATTTACAAGCGGATGGCACTGAGCTGATTGCATTTACATATGAAAACATCCACATCTGTTCATACGTAACCACAAACATTTTGTGCGGGTACAGTTAACACTCCATCCCCCCCAACACACAGTCACTTGTATAAACAACACACTCTCCTCAGGCTAGTCAACAACAGCCTCTTACTTCTACGTGGACAGCACAAGAGTGTCCTATCTGGTTACACTCCTGTCCTGTATGCAGGCACCTGTCACTGTGTCCAGAGGACAACCTGTTCTCCCCAAACAGGTTAGAAACACAGAGACAGGGGGAGAGAGGGCTTCGTTGAATCAGCCCATTGTCTGTTATGTGGAGCTCTCACCACTGAATCAAGTCCAAACTCTCTGAGGAGAATAAAGGTCTTTGAGCAGGTCTCTAATTTCATAGCATCAGCTTCCAGTAATACAGAGAGATGGGAGGAAATGAGGATTTTGGCGTAATGTTCACTTCAACACGAGGCAATAAAACTCATCAGCATTTGTAATTCTTATTGCAATATTGTTAATGGGAATACAATCACAATATTATCTTGTCAAAGGCTTATTTAACTGTGTGTGTGTTTTTCAGAGGAGGTTTGTTTCTGCCGAGCCTGAGCAACAACAGCAGGCGCTGGAGCCAACCAGACCCTGCTCCATCATCTGGTCGGCTGAGTACCAGGACCTCCTGCCTCCCAGTGCCCCCCAGACACAGGTACATACTGCAGCTGGGCTCATTATTTAGGCATACGCCACAGAATCTGGTTCCCTCTCTTCATTTTCCCCTTCCCCTTTCCAATAACAACTGAGGTCAGCTCTGCCGATCACTGCTGCAGTCAGGTTGATAAATGGGAGTGAGGATAAATCTAATGTGACTGAGGGTGTTTATACCTCCAGAAGGTCTGGAGTGCCTGTGCCTGGATCATTTATGCCATTTAAGGCCAAACAATAGCAGATACATCACCATCACATATAAAGAGATCGGAGCTGAGAAAAACAGTGTCAGCCTCTTGTGACTGGTGGAAATTAAACATTGATCGAAATAGACTGAAAGAAGACTAACCTCTCTTTTAGTCTTCTTGATCTATGCCCACCCTGAGTCGTTGGCACCTCAAAATTATTTTTTGTTAAATTAAATGATAACACAGACATCTGAGTGATTGTAAACCACGTACCCTGGATCTGAACCAAGATTTCAGGCTTAAAGGTTTAGAGTTTGGTTACACTTTAAACCCTCACGTCTCCTACACCCTTTAATTATGGTGGTTGGAGTAGGACACACGTGATAAAGTTAACAGTGAAAAGTAATTATTAATCAAAAGCAATTATTGAGCTATTAATATTTGACCTATAATGTGAAAAAACAGCTAATTTGTATACATTTATTGCTTTGGAGCAAGTGGAAATCTACTTACTGCCCTTTTGTTTTCTGATTATTCCAGTTTCATTAATTCAGAAGACACAAGACATCTGTGGTAAACTTCAAACGTCTTTGAAATGTGATTTCGATTCGTCCCTCACAGGCAGAGAACAAGAAGTGTGATTGCTGCGTCCCCGTCCTCCCCCGGCCTGCTGTCTGTGGCCAAGTCCAGCCAGCTCAGCCAATCAGCCCCCAGCATCATGGAACCACTACTGTCTTCAAACACTATGATCCAGGCCAGGGCGCACATCCAGACACGTACGTAAACGTCCAACTCAAATGGCCAAGCTTCTGAACAAGATAATCAGTTATGTGACTCATTTATTTTTTCCTGTCTGCAGGACTGGGTTCTCAAGACAATGTAAATGAACAAAAGGTATATTTCAAACACAAAACCTCCTTTTATCAGCTTCACCGACATTTCCTTTTATACCTATATTCCTTCCAAATTAATCATCAATGTGCTTATTCTCCACAGCTCTCACGGGGTCTCTTGCCGACTCTGCATCCCAGAACACCAAAGCTGTTGGCACCACTCGACAGCAGGCCAAGGGATATTGCTGCTCTGCCAGTACTAAGCCACCACGTCCCCCTGAAGCCCATCAGCCGAAGCCCCCTGTGCTCCAGGACCCGACTGAGGAGAGAGAGACTAACCTGGGGCAGTCCACGCCCTGGCCCTCTGAGCACTAAGGGTGGGAGTGAGGAGAGCGGGTCCAGCAGCAGCAGCCATAGTTCCATTGATCTGGAGGATGAGGAGGAGGAAGATGAGAGAACTTCAGGAGGGAGCCATCTGAAGTTTGTTGGAGACAGATTGTTGCAGCATTCAAATGATGTGAGTTGCACAGAGACTGATTCAGTTGGCAAGACAAGGCAGGATTTTACTGTTCAGACAAGGATCAGTCGTATTCCAGAGCCTATCAATCATGCAAGTAATCGTTTTGGCACTGAAAAAGCTTTAAACTCTCACTGTGAAGGCAAAGCCAACAATATGAATTACACAAAAGAGCCTGTTGACAGGCAAGGAGACGCTATGAATTCAACTGTGAACACTGAAATACCTATCACATCAATGTCTAAGGAGGAAAAGAACAATGTGGAGTGCACCACAGAGCCTGAGACCGAGATTAGCCACAGGACAAGGTTTGACCAGGGTGGTGTTATTACATGCTCTGATGGGAATTACAGCAATGACCTGAACAGCCCAGAAAGAACAAAGAAGGATCTCTGTTATGAAGGAACCCAGGTAGATAAGCCAATCCCTTGTAGGGAGGATGTAAAGTTAGATACTGGCACTGTTGAAGAGAGAACTCCAGCTGTTAACCTTCTACAGTCGGACATGGATCCCAAAAGAGACAAGGGGATGTTGAAAGCCTTGAAGCCTCTCCGGAGCAAGGAGAGAAGAACCCGAACAAACTGTGAACTAAAATCAAATATCCAAACGAACCACCAGTCCTTCAACATACTAGCACACAAAGACCGCAGCATCCTGAATCGGTCAAAGTCCAAAAGCAATCTGAAGAACTCCTCACTTTCCACACAAGTTAAAGATAAAACCAGGAAAAGCCCTGAGCTAATAATCAGCGGAGAGACAGTCACAAAAGTAAAATCAAAGCTTAAATCTGTTAAAGGTGCTCATTGCAACACCGGCACTCAATCGCCACGAAAGAAGGTGCTCGATCATGCTCAGAGCAAAAGAGCAACTCCAGACAAGTTGATCAGATCTCAACAGCACCCACCAGTGACCCAACAAATAAAGAGACTTGTTGTAGCGGGGACACAAAGATCTAAATCTGCTGTTGACTTTGTCACCTACAAAGACATGTTTCAGCAGATACAGAGTGGAGATGAAGGGCCAGCCATCTATGAGATGTTTGCTGGTCCTATCTACGATAACCTCAGAGTTTCCAGCTCTTGCGACAAAGTGAAGGAGAGACAAGTGCAGTCTGCTAATGTCAAACACAGACCTTTGAAACATGCACAGAGGAGAGGTCCAGGGGAGAGGCTGGTCGTTTCAGCTAAAAGCAAATCAAAACCTGCATCCTCGAGGCTGAAACCTCACCTCACACCCCTACCAAGGAAAGACCGACAAAAACTGAAGGATGTGCCGAAACTTGACGGGCACACAGAGGCTGAGTTAGCTTCTGCAAAGGATGTTTGTCATAATAATTCTCAAGATCAGATGTTATCTATCATAGAGGAGGCTCTTTCTAGATATGGGTCTGAAACATTAAAATCAGATGACAAAACATTGACTGCGGCAGTTTCCTCTCGTGATGAAGAGTCATCAAACCCACAAGTTCATGAGCCAGTATCATCTCAAAGCCCTCAACAGCCGAAGATCAACACCTGGACTTCGTCTGGCAGCAGCAGCCACACAGTCATGTCACCGGTTTACCAGAAGTTTCTGGATGAGGTGGGAGACGGGCCGCTTACAGATGACCTTCTGCAGTGTCTGGCTGAGGAGCTCATCTCATTGGACGAGAGGGATGTATCCATTGGCCCGTGTCCTGACAAGCTGGGACCAGGCAAGGAGGAGTCCAACACGGAAGATGATCCGGTATTGGGAAGAAATGCATTACCTGAGGTAAACTATTCTCATTATCATGATTTTAATCTAAATTTTAATCCTTAGTTTAAGTTACTCAAAAATTTAAATGACCTATTTTCCCTCTTACCTTTAGTGCTTTTTATTCACCTGAAGTTCTGGATAAACAGCAGTAGGAGCAAGAGGAATTTACATTTTTGATTTTTGGGGTTAACTGTGCCTTTAAGGATTAAAATTGGGGTCTAAGTTGTACCAGTGGAACACTTATGTTATTTCGACATGTTGTGAAACAAGTGTTGTCAAGAAAACTGAGTAGAGAAACTGTTTATGAAATATAAGGTTCAACCCACCATCACCACCAAAACCATTTTCACACGGTTACTTACAAAAATCAAGACGTTATGAGGTTCTCATGTGCCTACTAATCTTTTAAGACTCAACTAAACATTTTCAATAAACTAATTCAACACCCCGAGAAACCAGATTATCCTGATCCACCAAAGCTTCAAAGACTTGAGGCTTGCATATTCATCAATGATTTCCGGTTGATAATCCAAGTCACCCCACTTTCTCATTTACTTTGCTGATATTCATTATGTGTTTTTTTTAAATGCAGGTCAATTCAACATACAGTGCTGCTCTGCTTGGCTCTGGGTTGGTTGTCGATGACGCCATCACATGGACAAAGGGGGAAGTACTCGGCAGGGGAGCCTATGGCACAGTAAGTACGCTAATTTATAATAACAAAGTAAAGCTAATGATACAAAAATGAATAACTGGTGTCCTCACCAGCTTTATGAGTGTTGCTCTGTAGGTCTGTTGACCATCAGAACTCTATTTAATCTTACACAAATACCCAAAACATCATAGGCACAGCAGCAGGTATTGATGTTTAACTAACCCTGACGATCACTGCTGCCTTCTCACCAGGTGTACTGTGGCCTGACCAGCCAGGGCCAGCTGATAGCTGTGAAGCAGGTGAGCTTGGACGCCTCCGACTCTGATGCTGCAAAGAGGGAGTACAGTCGTCTGCAGGGGGAAGTGGAGCTGCTTAAAACCTTGAGACACAGCAACATCGTGGGCTTCCTGGGGACCTCACTTAATCAGCATGTGGTCTCCATCTTCATGGAGTACATCCCCGGAGGATCCATCGCTAGCATCCTTCACAGGTTAGGTTGATCCGAGATACCTTCACAACTTACCCAGAAGTATCAGTTAAAGCACTGAGCCTGACATAAAGTCATTATGAGTCTTTAACACACGTTTTCCCCTTTCCTGCCTTCAGGTTTGGTCCTCTGCCAGAGCCTGTTCTGGCTCTATACACCCATCAGATCCTGGAAGGGGTGGCCTTCCTGCACCTGAACAGGGTGATTCATCGTGACTTGAAGGGAAACAACGTCATGCTGATGCCCACCGGTGTCATCAAGCTCATCGACTTTGGCTGCGCCCGTCGTCTCAGCTGTCTGAACCACACAGCGAGCAACAGTGGAGATCTGCTCAAATCTGTCCACGGGACACCTTACTGGATGGCACCAGAGGTAGATTAAGAGTTTATTCAGGTTGTCCTCTCGTCTGGGAAGATTCTGTTTAATTGGTCGGCTGAACTTTAAATTGGATTTTTTCTCTCCACTCCTCAGGTTATCAGTGAGACAGGATATGGCAGGAAGTCAGATATCTGGAGTGTGGGTTGCACGGTGTTTGAGATGGCCACAGGGAAACCACCACTGGCACACATGGACAAGATGGCTGCCTTATTCTACATCGGGGCTCAGAGAGGGTTGATGCCGTCTTTGCCAGATGGGTTTTCAGATAACGCCAAGGATTTTGTAAATATCTGCTTGACAAGGTGAGACCTGTTGTCTTCCTGGGTTGAAACGTTAGTATATATCTGTTGTTACAGTAAATGTAAGGCCTTTCATTCAATCACTTACCCTGTGAATCTATACTGACTGATTTACAACCCTGATTCCAAAGCTTCCATGCCTTTTTGAAAGTATATTGAAAAAATATACTTACATGACTTTGACACATACTTCAGTGAATATTTTTGTATTTAAAGACATGATTTGAAATAGTTTCCTTGGTTTTTTTTTTGCGTTTTCTCTTAACTCCAGTGACCAGAGACTACGGCCGTCTGCAGACCAGCTGCTGAAGCATTCATTCATCCCCCAAAATGAGACCGGAGTGAACTCCTGGGCAACACAGAAAAATAACTGCTGTGGCCACGCAGAGTGTCGATAACAAGGACGGAATAATTTTGAGTTCATGGGGACATTTAACGATTTAATTCAGATTGGTGACTCAGAACACAAAGTATCCTTTGGTGACCCTTTAAGGGCCGTCACCACCTTTTCCCAGTGATGCATCAGTAGTGAGTTTGGATCAGACCCCTCTGCATTAGAAGCACTTTTATACATTTCACTTGGTACAATAGAGCCTTTAAAATGTGAAGCAATAGATGCCAGACTTTTTTTTTTTACTGACTTTGGGTATTTTCTATAGCAATCTTGTAAAGGTGCCAATCATATGCCTTAAAGGGGCAGTTCACCCCAAAACCAAAACCACATATTTTTCTATTTAATTATATTAATCCATCTAAATTGCTTTGATCCGAGTAGCCAGGTTTTCGAGATATCGGCTGGAGGGACGTCTGCCTTCTCTCAGATTTAATGGACCACGCAATGAATAATTATATTCCAAAGAAGGCCGATATCTCCAAAGCTCTGCAATTCACACTAAAAGATGGGATAAATAACACTACAGATAAGATGAAATGTGTCTTTTTAAATCCGGGGTTAACTGTCCCCTTTACATTTAAAGTCTAACTAGAGCTTTCTCTACTGGCTGATATATTTAGATTCTGATTCCAGCTTAAATTATAAACTTATTTCCATAACCTTAATTTTTCAGTGCCGAGAATGTGAACTTGTACTTCCTCTTTTAAGTTTCTGACAAATGAGAATGTAAAACTGTAAGACATGCAACATAAAGACTTTTCATTGCTGTTTCTTTACTCCCAGACTCTAGTAATATGGATATATGCATAATAAAATGACAGCAACAACCAGGGTTTATACTGTGTCAGGGTAGCGCCAACTTTGAAGTTTATTTGTAATACTGAAATGAAAAGGGGGGGAAAAGGATGCAAGAGTGCGTTCGGCTCATTCGTCCACAACTGCTTTTGTTCTGTGTGCCCAAAATGGGGTAAAAACAACCCGGCCTCAGGTTTGTTGTGTATTTGCACATGAATGAGTAACCCAGTCAAGAACAGAGGGGACACTCATGTCAACATTTGAGAACAATATTGAGTTTAATGTAGAGAACTAATGTAAAGACGTGTCCGGACAGGTACATGGCTGTAAATGTAAAGTCAACCAACTGGATGAGGACATCAGTGACAAAACCTATTAGGGACGTCCACATTGCAGATACTTGCGTTATCCAGCAGGTCATGTTGCATATGGCCAATCGATCACTGTTCTGACAACTCTGGCTCAAATGGAAACCGATTCCAAGTTTTTTTTTTCTCGATTAAAAGTTGATTCAATAATACTTACATGTTCCCCTTAATGGGCTGACATCTAAGAGCTACAGCTTCATGTCATGATATTATGTCTGATGCACTTCAAAGTAAAAAGGGTTATGTAAACTTTAATAGCACACTACTATTGTCTGTCAGTTATTTTTCTTTTTGAGGCACAACCTTTGGCATCCAGCTTAAGGTCTACTTAGAGGTCCAAAAAAAATAATTTTTGGTACAAATTGCATCGCTCTGATGTGATAAGTAGGTGTTGGATGTGCCGGTGTTACTGAGGGCATCAACTGATATTTCCTGTGATGGAAAAGCACAGTACGGCGCCCTCTGTAGGAAGGCTGTAAGAAGCACACACCGCTGGAATGCTGCAATCATTCACCCGATGATGCCCAACCAACAAAATAAAAGTCTTTTATAGGTATTATAGTTATCTTGTTATACTTACAAGCAGCTCCAAACCTGAGTAGTCATGGTATAGCTTTTTTTTTTCTTTAAACATACAAAAACGTATGTACATTTATCTCCACTTTCTGTAAACAGCAAGTACGTGTTCTCCTTTGAAATCCCTTTGATGATTGAAACATGCAAATCATACGCACAGTACTTAAGTATAAAAAGAAATCAAGACAAGAAAGTAATTGAGGAGATGAAACTTTACACTAAAAAAAAAAATATTTTTTTGCATCCATCAACAGTACTAAATGGAATGCCAGCAAACATAACTTGAACTCATCTCCAGCTGGCCCATCGGCTTCCTCCATACAACCGCATAAATGTGATTCAATTAAATTAGTCTTAAAAAAGAAAATAGGAGGAAAATGAAGAAACCTTCCATGCCTTTTTATAGTACTTACTAATACTTTTGTTTCCCATATGGAGATCTGAAATGTAGGTAAAGGACTCCAACCCCATGATGAAATCACACACACACACATCTTTGCACATTCCTAGACTCATTTGAGGATGAAGGAGAACCAAGCAGCAATTCAACACACTAACAGAAAGACAGGACCGAGTACACAACTCAGCGATCTGACAGTCAGGAAGCATATTTTTTTTATCATTCTTGTCTCTCAGAAATTGAGGTGTCCAACAATACTTTTCTTTTTTCTGCAGATAACTTTTTCTGCCTTTCAATAAAGGGTTTATCATCACATAAAGAGTTATTTTCCTAGGGCACTTAACAGGGAGGTGAGCATAGTCTTCAGAGTCTGTGGGTAGTTTGTTGCCATTTCCATGTGCTGGCCATGGCTGCAGAGTGGTGGACTCAGTGTCTCTGCTCTCCCACTTCATGTGGCGACTCACTAGGAGGAGGGTACTGCTGAGAGGTCCGCAGCCCACCTGAGTATGACAGGAGGGGAGGAGGAGAAACAAGAATAAGGAGGAGGAGGAAGGGGGGGAGGGAGGTTAGCCTTAGAGCTGCAAGCCAGACGAGACACACTGCAGTATAGGAGAGGAGCAAGGGGGGAGAAAGGGGAGAGAAAAAGATGTAGTACCTGCAGCACCAGTGCCACCCTTGGAGATTTTGCTCACTTTGGAGCAAGAAGTGGAGAATGCGGAGGAAGGGTGGTGGTTGTGGCTGGCCTCGGCATGCACTCTCTTGCGCGATGAGGATGAAGACAAAGAGGTGGATCCAGGTGGAGCAAGCGTAGTCCCTTCAATGCCGACCAGTCCTGGAGGACCTCGTAGTAGACCTCCAGGGCCCTCAGGGCCTCCTCGTCCATTCCCACTGTGTGCGTGTGGATGAGGGTGACTGTGCTTGTGGTGGCGATGGAGGTTGTGATCTGCTCCACGATGTTGTTTGTCCTTGCTCACCAGAGGGCTGGAATGTTTATTCTTGTTGTTGGCTGCCATGCCTTCATCCGATGAGCTGTGGCGCTCTGATGATGAAACTTTAATCTTCATTTTAAGCTCATCTTTGCTTGATTGTCCACTTTTATCCAGCTGGGAGCTTCCACCAGACCCAGGAACAGCCAGGCGGAGCTTGAGCGAGCCTTTGTCCCGTTTGTCACCGTGATGGCGCCTTTCTTGCCCTGAAGTTGAGGAGGGGACTTTCATTTTCATTGGGGAGGCAGTGATGCCTCCACCACTAGCATGGGTTGATTGGTGGGGCTGTGAATGTTTTCTATGGTCTACTTGGCTTGTAAAGGATGGTGCATAGGTAGAAGAGGAGGAAGACGACATATCCCCCCTCATATCGCAGTCCATTACTCCTCCATGTTGTTCATGACTACGTTTCTGACCAGAGACAGCCAGCTCTGCATGTTTCTCTCTGTATTTGTCCAGAGACAGCTTCTGAGCTGAAGTAGATTGTGGTGGAGGAGGCTGAGCGGGTGGAAGGTAGGCAGACTGAGGTGGTGGCTGATGCTTGCCTACCGAACTCCCGCCAGCTCCTTTTTGTTCCTGTTTGATAGGGCTGAAGTCAACAGTTTTTTCAGTCCTGTATACCGGTGCATGCTGAAGCAAAGAGGAAGTGGAGGTTTGCAAAGACAGTGAGGGCTCTTGGAGGGGGATGTTGAGGGGTTCCTGTTTTATACAGCTGGAAGGGTACCCTGCTATGCTCTGGTTGCCCTGGGGCCACTCACTGTGGCTACCTGGATTGTATGTGCCAGCCAAGCTGTCCAGAGACAGGGATGCAGTGAAGGAGGCGCCTGCTTTGGAAAAACTTGGGTTGGAGGAGGAGAGTCCTGGGAGCGAAACGTCACCATCTGAGAGCATGGAAGGCCCAGGAAAGGAGTTGTCTGACAACTGAGAGCTTTCAGTCTTGGGCTTTTTGGCAGCTTGTGTTGCCTAGAGGGTAGACAGAGATTTGTAACACTGTTTAGAGCTTGATTTTACTTTGTGTTAAGCACACAGTGGTTTAACGCTGGCAGTGGCAAACATGTCTTTCCAAGGCATGAAATAGAACAGCAACGTATCCTACCCGCCAGTTGCGTATCCTCTTTAAACGGCTGGGTGTCTTCTCCAGAATTTGCAGAAACTCATGGGTCAACTCTACAAATACAGGAATATCGACATCAAATAACAATGTATTCACTGTAACTCATCATGGAAAAAGGAAAATACATTATTTTATCTCACCATCAAGCAGCTCGAGAGTGACAGAGTTGTCCACGTATTCCCACCAGTGTTTTCCGTCAGTGGAAACTGGGATTTCCCAGTTGGACCACTTACATGCCAGGTGGATGCAAACACAGGCGATCACCGTGGGCTTGTACTGGAGGCAGAAGGTAGTGAGGTGTAGACTGCGTAGTGTGTGAGGGTATGCGTAAGTGATGAGTGAGTGCAGTGTGTGCAAGAAAGAGTGAATATTTCACATATGTGAGGGTAGGGACATGCGCCAGGCCAGGTGTCCGTCACGATTGGTTCCACATGTGGAGAAACGAGAAAGAAAAGAAACACAAGAGGGAGCAGACAGGTTTAATCACCTGTAGGCTTTGGTTGGAGAAGATTATGTTATTTGTTGAAACAACAAACTCTGATAAAACGGCTCATTTCACAAACAGGTCAAAATACACGTGAACTAACTTCATGATTTCTGCGATGTAATGGAAGGACAAAACTCCAACAGTAAGCACTGCATTTTGTCAAGTGACATTATTCATGTTTGAAGGCTGGTTTAAATGTTTGGACATCATAACAAAAATGAGGGAAGTGGGGAGGGGGCCACGTGTGGCCTTGTCATTGTGAAACACTGAACCATGGGGCCACCCATGTGACAGCTGCATCATTGTACAGCTAACTAACAGGGGGCTGCTCCTACAAACCTCTATCTGCTTGCCTCTCTTTTTTTGGGACTGTGTTAAAAGGGATACATCTAGTGTGTCTTGAAGTGTAAACATTGTCTCAATACTGAGAGCCTTACTATGTTAAAAATCATAGCTAATCTAATCTGAATGATGACCCATGGGTAAAACCACTGTTTCATAAATATAACACTGTTTTGCAAGACTGGAATTGGACAGTACAACATATTCTTATTACGTAAAAATTAACAAATAAAAATAGACAAATGGCCCCCTTTCAAGTGAAAATAGACAGAAACTGATATTAAAACATGACTATAGGATTTAGTTCTCATGTAAATTGGGTTCCCCCGACACTTAAGACCTGAATATACTATTGTAATCTTAATGCATGAAAGTTAAGTGCTTAAATTCAACATGACTTTACTGACAACATGCCTCAGCATCAAGTTATATATAACAAAGAAGAACTAGCCACAACTTTATATCGCTGCACTTTAAAACAAGTACAATGTCTGGAGTCTGGTCTATCACAACAGTGACAGTGCTAACAGTGATGGCAAACAATCAACCAACCAAATCATTTGAAACATTAGGAATGATCATTCTTGACTACATTAAAAAAAACTTTCCATCTTAAAAGGTGTGACAAGCGATCTCCGGAGAAAGAGAGTTGGTTGTTGAGTCTCATTACCAGGTCGTAAAACACTGACTCTTTAGTTGGTGGACCACCAACCCAAAGCACCTTTATCTGAATGAGACTCTTCGACTATTATTCTCTAGAATCGCTTGCTGCAGCTATAATTACTGCCAACTCAGTGCAAGACTACAAACAGTCAGCATCCAGACATTGTCAACTGATTTGAAGTACATGTAGCTGTAGACAAAGTTAATTACATCCGAAATAATCCTTTCCACCACCGCCTACTATAAACAAACCCTTTAAGGACCCAGATTTCCAACTACAAGACATGTTTTCCTCGCTTTAGAATAAAATCTCATCACCAAATGTATAAGAGACACTGAAATAATAGGCATTACATATTCTGGAGGTCCTTAATGGGTCATTATTCTTGTCACATCTATCACGTCAACTACATGTATGAAAGAATGTTGAAGAGGAGCGAGAACATGTGCATTTAAAGGCAAGCAAATATTGCATAAGGTGAAAAATATTTGAGGAGATATGCATTTTTAACAAATGGATATGAAAAAGAAAAAATGTAAAAATGAATCTGCGGTACTTACCGGAAGCACTTCTACGAGAAATGTTTACATCTGTGAAATCTTTAGCTGCTATTCAGGCTACCAAAGTGTCTTTCTTTTAGACTTATGCACTTTTTCGCAACCGAACAAACATGTGGGTTTCAAGCGCACCACTACACTTCACATCTTGCATTCAACCCATCTGTGCCAACACGTGGTCCCTTGTACAATACACCGCACTGCGACTGGGGCCGGTAACGCTACAAGCCACCCTGTCCCGCTCCCTTTGAACAAAGGAGGGAAGCTGAGGGGAGAAGGCAAGCATCCCAACAACCACCAGCGCAATTAGGGCCCGTTGGACACTGATAGGGTACCCTGCATTACAGGAAGCTATGGTGTGCAGTCAAAGTGCAACAAAGGAGGGGCAGGATAACAACCTGTTGGTAGCCATGAAATAGGAAGTCTGTGCCAGATCCTTGCTTGCTGTAAGAGAGAGACAGAAAAAGAGAAAAAACAGGGAAGGAAAGAATTATTAACATTTCTGCAAGCCAAAGCATTCAACTATCATTAGATCAGGAAGTGAATGTGATTTTCAATGCACTGATTAAGCCTGGGCCAAGACTGAAAACAACACTTGGAGTTAAGTGTTAATTGCACTGCACATTAAATTGGAATTAAATGTGGTTTTGTATACATATTTGCCATATTGTGCTTCTCTGCAGAGCTTGTATGAATGTCAGCAGACTGGATTGGTGGAGTGGAGCGAGGGCAGATTGGCTACTAGTTAATCAATCGCGGACTGAGTGTCTCTTGGACTTATACCAACAAAAATGCTAAATTGTGGTGCCAAAATTTAAGTGGGCGGCCATTAATAATACCTAGGCTGCCTGCCCAAATAAAGTCTGTTTGTCAGAAACACTAACTGAATGGTACAGAACCATCATTGATGTTATTATTAACACCTGTGCTTTTCAGAAACAACCCTCATTATTTATTCTCTTAAATTTTCAGGTAACTTCAAAAAGAGAAACCTTTCCTAACAAATTGGTTCTGCTATCATACAGGATACACAATGCAAATGGCACTCAGAACCACTGATATTTAAGGGGGTGTCAGTTTCTAAGTTACAGAATGATATGGCAAGAATAATAATTACGCTTCAGACTTGGACTCAGCTTAATAAGTGTCAGTAAATGTTGTTCTTAATGTGCTATATCATACAATAAACTCAAAAGGTCATCAAAAGAGCAAGGTGTGTGTGGTCAAGTAACCATTACATCAGCAAGGTTTTGACCCCCCTCCCCACCCATATCTGAGGTGGGACAAACAAGAGCAGAGGGCACAAAGAGCAAAGAAGGAAGCCTCTACCTCGCACTAGCTGGGAACATTTCACCACATCAGTGTGTGGGTGATCAATAGTAATTTCAAAGCCTGGAACAAAATACATGACAGGTGAGTTCAACACAGACACAGTTGGGAGGTGACAGGTCATTTCATGATTAATCAAACAGATCTAGCGCTAAATTTTAAGGCTATCGATAAATCTAGTTTGTATTCAAATAGCGGAGCTTGACGGTCAATTCATATATGTATGTTTCAAATGAAGTGCAATCCAATCAGCTTTGACCACTTTCTCTTTGGATGACAGAATGTAATCAATAAGTGAGCACAAAATGTGGCAGCCATAAAACAAAATGTTGCCGTGCAGTGACATTAAATAACATTTCCTTTCGCCATATCAATAACATGTTTCATGACTATCGATGAGGGAATGACGTGTCACCTTTACATGATTTATAGAAAATATTTAAATGACAAGATACCCATACAGCAGCTGATAAAACAAGTTACTCAACAGGCTGTGATGAATAAATTCAACAGTGATCAGTAGCATTACTCCCTTAGTGATAATGATAATCCAAAGAAAATGATCATGATAAACAAAACGCTATCTCAAGTCATCCATTCCAGTCACCACTACTTACCCAGGGTCTGCAGCACTATGGATTCAAGTATCACCAGCTCTTGAGCTTGCTGGAGGTATGCCTGAAGTTTGATAGACAGTCATTACAACACAATTGTAATGAGTCTATTAATCTATCCCCCTATCAACTGTTTCAAATGGCCAAAAACTCCAAACAAAGAGGCTCATTTTACTGGTAATGCAAGCCTTGTTGGGTGTAACAGTAGGCCGGGGCAGTTAAAATAAGGCCCTTTGTAGAGGGCAAGGGAATTTGGCACAGCCAGGTAAACAAAGGGAAACCATGACCACTGAGAAACTGGAAAGTCAGATGCAGAAAGGGGGGGGGGGAAATCAACCACATAATATGCAGAGCTTCTTGAACTTACATTGCTTTTTGTGTCTAGAGGCGGTTCTTGTGGGTTCAGGCAAGCATGCGCAACCTTGATGACATGTTCGAGTTTCCGGGGTTGTTCTTCCACTTTAGCGGCCAGGAATAATGTGGTCGGAGATATTATCTGTGCAAAAGTGTCATCACATTTGAATACATACCAACAGTGTCATTTCAGTGTCAATATACCAAAAATGTGATACATGTGTCATACAGGTTTCAGGTCAATGCCAACAGTATGAAACAAAATACTTACATTTCTATGGAATTTGGTGAAAGAGTGGTGCATATAAAATCTATGCATGTAAACAATGGCTGTATTTATTGTTAATTGGGAGCTGGAGGGTGAGTCAAGGTAGATTTTAGTTTCACTTTGTGTAAATCACGCTGCCCACGGCAGCGTGGGAAGTTAGCTTGCATACCCTTACATCAAGGCAAGGCATGGGATATTTCGACAACGTATTAAAACAAAAGCATAAACTAAACAAAGACATATTTAAAATAAAGTAAAGATATGTGAACAGGTGAGTCAACGACATTGTGACAGTTCAAGCCAGCTAGCTAATTAGGGGGCTTGCATTAGCTTTACGATCATCTTACGCTACTCGTGTTGGATTAAAATAGCAGCAGTATGTCAAATACCAACTCTGTGCATCAGTTTGTGTATTCCAGTGAGGCATAATGTTAATTAATAAACTAAACCCTGTCGCACCGAGAGGTAAAGACACTTATTTATGTGGACAGGGGGGCTAGCAACAGCTGCAAACACGCCAAATGGCCTTTTACGTCAATCCTCAGCTAGCTAGTTAGCATGCTATATTAGCGCATGGCTACACATGGAACTACGATATTGAGATTCCACATTTGGATTTTTTAAAAAACAACAGAATTTCTGCAAGCAGAAAAAAATAACGTACAAAACGATAAAGTCCGCAAACGGCCTCCCTAACCTCAGCAATCTGTTTAGATAAGCTAACGCTAACGGGGCCCGCTCGATCTGCTAGCGCCATGTCTGCTTGCAGTCCGGTCGAGGGATAAGTTTGTTTACAAAGGATACACGTTGAGTCTCTGGCCCATATCTTGGATCAGGTTCGCCGCTTGTTGCCGGTAGGAGAGCTCCCGGTCTGGTTCGACTCCACATCGGTGGGACGGCGTGTTCTCGAGCTGGTCCCGGGTGAAAAACCATTTCGACGAAGATCCCCGGCACGCCGCCATTGCTCTCCAACGTTCGCTTGGGCATCGAGAAACCGGACGTGACGTCGGTGTCGCACAGGAAACCACTTCTTTTTCTTCTTCGATGGTGGCGGGACCATGGTGCACATTTACAGCATTCACATTTGTAAACATTGTGATTATGTTTCATTTAAGGGGATATTATTGTATTTTAGCAGCTTTTATTAATGTATTCACTTTTTAAACAACACTGCGTTTAGTTTGGGTCGGTTCCATTTGCAGCAAATGATAAGAACAGCCCATTAAACCCACTGATGATTAACCCACCATTACAAGTGATTAGCTACATCAGAGTCCACACAAGTTATATAACAGAGTGATAATAACTTCAAAGAAAGTAATAAAGCTTGAAAAGGTTTGTTCCTGAGTATATATAGGAAGCAGGCAAAAAGTCAACAAGGTGTTTTGTGTCAAAGTCCTTTATGCACAAAATTATTAACAAGGCCACTGTATGCATTATTTGTAGTGTTTCAGCTGTGTTCATGTGTGCTTTATCTCTATGAGCTGAGTTAATGAGCATAGGAACCATTGCATTGCTCATTCCTTGAGTTAGAGCACATGTTAATGCAGCTTGTTCAGCAATTCAAGTCATTAAGATCTGAGGTATACAAGTAGCTACCTAGCAGCCTATTGCGGAGTGTAGGAACTCTATCATATTAACACGTTCTTTTACAGCTTATAGAATGTCATGATTTCTAACAGAGGTGAAAAGAAAACTATATGTATATTTACTATTACAATAAACAATAACATCTTACACAAGGAATTAGAGTAATCACTTGCCGTTCTCGCACATTACCAATAACTCCTCCATTTTCCCTTCTACGAGGTATTTTGAGTTGAAACAAAAAATGCAAGTCACTAGTCAGAGTAAAACACTTATTTAATTTATTGCATCAAACAACAATACAACTGGTTCGATCTACTATACAAGCTAATACAGAGTGATTTTTTTAATCATCCAAATAGGAATACTTGAACACAGACATTTCAGTGAATCGCTGGCTGTAGCAGATTTTCATGTTACTCAAATTGCTCCCGTTTCAAGCCCAAAAATTCCAGTGCATTTCCAGCAAGTAATTTATCCTGCAAAACAAAAAGCACACACATTAAATACTGCATTGGATATATAGCACCTTGAGACTTAGAAAGTACAGAATTGAGGATATTTATTTGTGTCAAAATGTTTGGGATGGCTTCTAACATCCTTACTGTAAATAAGCCTTTGTTATAGAGTCATATCACAACTGAGGTAACAGAATTGTCTAAATAGAGAGGAAAATATTTTTTTACCTTTAGTTTGTTATCAAATTCGTCCATTGACTCAATCAGCGATCCGGGCTCCAGCTCACCCAGCGGGAATGGATAATCTGTTCCCAGCATCACTTTATCCTGAAAGAGGAATACATGCATGTTAACTTTTAGTAGTGAACATGTTCAGATATGCACACCCACAGTATCTTTGTCAGATTGATGAAAGCAGGAATAATTACTGTCATTCTGCAGCATCACAATGCTAGACACCATTCGGGGAGACAGTTTTTGTATCCAAGGTTGAAGTGCCTTTACAGAAATGTGTTCAAACTTCCCACACATTCTCCATGCAATACTTCCTCAGTGTCTTCTGAATGTCCTTTGTGTGTGTGTGTGTGTGTGTGTGTGTGTGTGTGTGCGCATTCAATGAAAGAATACAAGCTCACTTTTCCAATGACGTCAATGAGCAGCTTCAGGGCGACGGGATCGTGAACGAGGGAGTCAGTGTAGAAAGAACCGAGGTATTTCCGTGGACTGATCTTGTTGTCCACGGCACACAGGTCAGGCCGGACTTTGTGGCCGTGTTCAATTCTACCAACAGAGAATGGAAAAGAGCCGCCTGCAACCACATGAACAAAAGTAATAATGGTTAAACGTCATCCATACAGTGGCTCATGGCATCTTTGAAGAAAGTTTTGAAGTTGCTACATAAGTGCTTGTATTTTTCTGCTTTGAATTGAATGCGCTACAATAGAAACATCTGGTCTTTACCTCCATGTGCAAAGCAGACTTTCAATTTAGGAAATCTCTCGAAGACACCTCCGAATATCATCGAGCAGATAGCCATGGTCGTCTCTGATGGCATGCCTGAGAAGGAAAAGACAACAGAATGTAGTGCTTCTTTTCAGCTGTACTTCAAACACATGTTGTGTTGTTGGTATGAGATACTGTAAATGGGTTAAGAGACTAAGTGGAGGAAACTAAATCAAAAAGTTAAATGAAGCTTAACTATTGGCCGTAATCACAGTGCATCAAATATGATGTGAAAGCTACAATGCTAGAAAATCAACACCAATTAAGAAGTTTTACCCGCAAGGAAAAACAATGACTTGGTTTTGATGGCTTCATCAATCATTTTAGAAAATAAATTATAATTGTTCTGTTATGCACGGATAATTAAACATGGATCGATTTCAGCTACAAAGTGACTTTATTTTCAAGAAAAAAAAGTGTATTTTATTTGTTTTCTTGACGTGACCAGGGGGGATATTCAATATCCCTCCATCTCATCTCCCTCACCCACCAGCCACGGCAGCCAATACTTAGCCATCCTCCCATCTGTCTGCATGTCCCACGGGTGGACAAATATGGAGCAGCCCAGCTCCTCGGCTGCCTATGTGGCAGACACAAAGCGAGATCAGTATATCTCCCTGAAGGAGAACTTGACCTCGGAATACAAAGGAATGTCTCACACTTGGGTATGCACTTTGTACATACGCAGGTACATTCTCAACTCCTAGAGCTTTGTGTTATCAAATAAGCATGTACTGCAATATTCAAGGTCTCACAGCATAGAAAGGGTAGAGTTCAGAGGCGTTCAGGTCCCAGTTGTTGATATGTGAGCCAATCTGCACCCCAGGGAAGCCCAGCTCCTTCACACAGCGCCGCATCTCCAGTACAGCCAGGTCAGGGGCTTGCATGGGCAGAGTGCCCAGGCCCACAAACCTCTTGGGGTGGGTGCGCACTGTCTCGGCCAAATTGTCATTTAGAAGGACACAGAGATCCAGTGTGTCATGAGGTTTGGCCTGTAATCCCAAAATAAGATTCAATTTGTGTAGATATACTGTATCTGTGGAGGCTGGAATGAAATTGGCTTCACATATTCTTTATCATGTTGATGCTTCTGTGATTGCAGAGGAACCAACACTGTTAAGGAGTGTTGCAGACAAGTGTGGTGTTGCACAAAAAGCCTCAAAATTGAATGTGTTCCTTTTTTTTCAACAGGAACAGGTGCAGCTCACAGTAATGTAGGGCAGCGTAAACATCACAGTGGTTTCAGGTTTAAAGGGGTGCTACGTAGTTGTGGAGAAGAAATTCAAACTTTGGATATTTACAATACTAATGAGGTAATAATACAAACTCAAAAACAAACTGAGTAAACAAGCTGTTCTCAGAGGAAAATATGGCCCCAGAACACTGTTTGAAGCTAGAAAGGTGGCAGGGTCCGCCAATATATAAACAAGGAAAACAGTATGAAACTGTGTTGTCCTTTAAGGTCAGTATGTTTATTCAGTTGTGAAAACAAATAGTTGGTTTATTTAGTTTGTTTAGGCCCAAAAAATCAGACACTGAAGATCTTTCTCTTCCGATTAAAACGTCACAAATACCACAAAGTAATAAAATATAATAGCCGCACTGTTTTTGATCCAGGCTGCTCAGACTTAGTGTGCACTCACCCAGTAACTGAACATCACAGGAACAGTAGAAAGGGCTTGAACTGTGACACCTGATGGTCATAAACAGATACGTTCATTTTAGGCATCAAAGAGATGAAACACTGCACGGTATGGTTGCTTTCGTGTGTGTGCATATACCATGTTGATCCATGTCCCTTATGCGAGTGTTTGCGTCCCAGCAGTTTTCTTGAATCACCCGGAACAGCTTCCCATCCTTCATCATCTCTGCTTCGCCCTGACACAACAACGCAGAGTGTGTGGAAGCCTTTGCAAATGTATTGTTCTGGCTCCAGTTCATTTCCCTCATTAAATTAATGATTTTCAGGCTCATGTTTGTTTTATATACCACTTTAAAACACAACCACATGATGGCAGCAGACAGCTGATTGATACTGTGTCATGGGAAGCGTACAGGATGTTAACTTTTATTTTCATCTGGCATTTAGCCGATTTCATGATAGATAAACTGTCTTTGAAAAGGTTCTTGGTGTATATGTGACTGCAGATCTACAAACAACATCTGGAGAGTCTTTTTTCCTCCTTTAAACGGTTGTAATTGACTAGGAGTCCTCATTGATCTTGTTTTAACATTGGCATCAGGACCTAAACAGATGTTTGTATGCATCAGCTATTTGTCTTTATGTGCAGGTTTCTCAATCCCCAACCAACGGCTGCCATGCAAAGTTGCCTTTGCTACACAGTGGCCAGGCTGCTCTGAGGTCTGCAGCGTTGAAGTGAATCACTCCGCTGATGCAGAGGCACCGTGCTGAGTTCTGCAGCTGCTCACATGGCGAGGACCAGGCTGACGGGTCCACCAGGGTGGGGTGCAGCCGGGAAGAACCTGCTGCGTTCCCAGCAGAGTATGCAGCACAATTGCATAAGTTCTCCTGCTGCACCTATACTCAGTCTGTATGTGCATGCCAGGAAAAAAAAATGACTCACCTTGCAGTGATAGTGTAGCTGGACAAAGCCATCGTATCCATACCTCTGAAACACATGCAAAAGTGGTGAACATTTCATATACTGAAGAACACATACACATTAGATTCTGGTGCATTTGATTTAGATGCAAAATTTCTGTATACATGTGGACACAGTTTGGTATCCTACACGCGTCTGGCTGTGGAAAAGCCTCTATTGATTGTGTTATCCCATCTGCGAGGGTTCAATCTTCATGCGAGAGGACTATCCTCTCCAACGCCCTGGAAAACTCTCAGTGAATGCCATCTGAGGCTGTTGACTCTTTTGCATACAGATGAAGCCGCAAATGATCTACGTGAGCAATTCAGCCAGTAAAGCCCCGTTTCATATCCCTGCAGATCTGCAGTGCTGTGTACTTAGCTGATGCCACAGAGAGGCTTCAGCTTTTCAAACTGCAGGATGGATTTGATGCCCTTCTCTAAAAAAGTATTTCTTAAAGTAGCTTGTTCATTGACAGCCTGCTTTAAATCAAATGTATTTGCACCAGTGGAGACCATAAGACATTAACCCTGATGCTCTTTTAGGGGGTTGTAACAGCTCCAAAGCACATAAATAGAAACAAGGTTGGATCTCAGTCTTAAGTTGTAAAACATGGTTAAATACAATGGATTTTCATAGGCTCTGTGTCACATCATTATATCATGTGATGGGTGTTGACACAAGCTTTTTAGGCACTACCACCCTCCAAAAACAAATTATATTCATCTTTATCTTGGTCTTTGTTTTCTGATGGCTTTCCTTGCTCTTTGTGCTCTTCGTCTGTTCACATTTTTCATATATTACATTTTCTCTGTTGTCTGCTGTTTGTGTTTGACTGTGCTGCAGCATCATCTCCACCGCTGTTGATCCAATTGTAAACCTATTCTGTACTACTCTTCCTTCGATTGTTTTGTACATTCTCCTTGTGCTAAATAAAATATAAATACAAGTTTTTACAAAAATCCTGTGGTCTCGCCATGGATATAATTAATTAATAAAAATATTATTCATTACATGAAGAGGGAAATCGAACAAGAAGTTTTACAAAGAACAAAAGGTTAAATATAATAACCTTTATAATTTCATTGGTCATATGATACAGATAACAAAAGGCCCTTTAGTGATACAGTAAATCAGGACTTGCAATGACTCTAACATATACAGTATGTTCATATAGGCCTTCAGTGTGTTTATCTAAAACAAACTGCAAAAATGGTGAAATACAGTATTATTTCAGTGTAACACTAAATTTTGATTTCCCACAACAAATGAAAGAAAGAAAGAAAGACAGACAGACAGACAGACAGACAGACAGACAGACAGACAGACAGACAAACAGATGATGGCAGCAGACCAGCACTAACTGTGGGAAATCATTAGCTAAAGCCAGGCCTCCACACTGACACATGAGAGAAGGAGCAGATAGGACAGGGGAGACCAAGGCCAGAGCCACTTATTGATTAAAGTTTAACCATCCATAGAAAACACAGATTTATGGAGTGAGCTGTTAAACTCCCTGCTGCTGACACTCCGATGGGAACAAGTCTGTACATTTTATCTTCCTGGCATTTAATTCAATGAGCCACAGAGCTGATACAAACAAAGATGTGTTTTTAAAAAACCACTCAACCATTATAAGTGGATTTACTCATAAAAACCTCTCAGACTGTCAATGAACTCGTCTCTCGGTGCCTACCTGCTTCAGATCGGGCCACTCCTTTGGTAAAATGTGACTGTGAATATCAACCTTCATCCTTCTGGTGTCCCTCAGGGAAATGTGGACGTCTGCTGCCAGAGATTTTCTTGCAGTAACTGAGCGCAAATCTCGGCAGATTTACTCTCCGCCCTCAGAAAGAAACCAATGACCCACAGGTGACCGACTGCTGCTGCTAGGAAAGCCTGGTAATTTATTACCTAATCTATAAAACAAACAGAAAGTAATCATCAGTCTGTGGAGGACATTTAGCCCCATTGATGGTTGATATTCTGAACCATGATATGATATTACAGCCTGAGACTAGATTAATTACACCTCACCCTACTAGAACTACACACAGACACACTCATCTGAGTGCCTATATAATGCTGAGTCGGAGCTTTGTGCTTTATAGTTTATGATAAGTGCATGTTGCAACAGTTACAAGACTCACTATAGGTGAAAATCACAGAGCTACAGAAAAGCTGACTGATATCTTCAGTGGTGGAATGTAACTGAGTACATTTACTCAAGTACAAATTCAAGGTACTTGTTCTTTGCTTGAGTATTTATTTACCGTTTTATTCAACTTTGGACTTCTACTCCACTACATCTCAGAGGCAAATATTGGACTTTTGACTCCACTAGCTGCCAGCTTTAATTCCTGTCCTGTGAAAACCGGACTTTTCATACGTAGTACATTTTGCTGATAACACCCTCATACCTTTACTTAAAGGGTAACTCCATCAATTTTACACATTAAAGTGTGTTTACAGGTCTTGGGGAGTACTAATGCCTATGTAAAAAGTAACATAAAGCCTTTTGTGGCTCCAGAGGAAGCTGCATGTAATCTGATAAACTGCCTACAGTGTTGTCACTCAGTGGCTAAGTTGCACTGTGGTAAATGTAATTGTCAGGTTTTGAAAAGCAGTCTGCTGGCATATGATGCTGGCATATGACCTCCTATAACACCGCTCATTATAGACAGTTTAAAAACAAATGATCAAATCGATACAGCAGAACCAGAGGTATCGCCTCTTTTATTCCACACATTCTTCTTTCTTTTCAAAACCTGGTGCCTACATTACCCATAATGCAACTTAATCACTGAGTGACATCAATGGAGGCAATTTCTCAGATTACATGCAGCCACAAAATACTTTATACTACTTTTTCCCTGCATATGCAGTAATACCCCCCAAGAGCTGTAAACACACTTAATGTGTCAAATTGGTGGAGTTACCCTTTAAAGCAACATTATGTAGAAATTGTCATTTCTGCGATTAAAATATATATATATATATATATTTATTATGAAATATATACGGCTGTACCGCAGCCATGGTTACCAGCTGCAGCGGCATTATTTTGGATCGCACTATCTGCTTGGCTTGACCCGCCCTACTCTGCCTCTGATTGGCTACATCCTGCCCGTTAAAGGATAAGTACCGTTTTTTACAACCTGGACCTTATTTCTGGCAAAACATATGGTCATTTACTCACCCAGATAACTTTGGTGTCATTCGGCGTCGTTCGGACGAAATTAGATCCAGTGTAGCGGCGATATATCCATATAATGGGAGAGACGGGGCAGCGACACACAGCCTCTATATAACGCATTATCTGCCACGAAACTAGTTCATTTCATCAATATTTTGTTATGAAATGCTAGCGCTATTAGCCTCTGAGTCCGGGCTCGTCTATTGTCAACATCCGGGGTCTGTAGGCTGATCTACTACCTCTGACCTGGAAGATGTCGTCTCTGAGCTGCGCGCGCACCCGCGACAGCGCGGCTTGTTTACCTGTAGCTGCTACTGCTAGTTTGACCCCGGATGTTGATAACGGACGAGCCTGGACTCAGAGGGGAATAGCACTAGTGTATCATGACAAAATATTGATGAAATTAACTAGTTTCGTGGCAGATAATGTGTTATATAGAGGCTGTGTGTCGCTGCCCCGTCTCTCCCATTATATGGATATATCGTCGCTACACTGGATCTAATTTCGTCCGAACGACGCCGAATGACACCAAAGTTATCTGGGTGAGTAAATGACCATATGTTTTGCCAGAAATAAGGTCCAGGTTGTAAAAAACGGTACTTATCCTTTAAGTAATGCCTGTGTGCAACTCTCATCAACGATTGAAGAAAGTTGAGATGTCCAACTCCGTAGCTAAAACAGAGCATTCAAGACACAGTGTGTAAAGGGATGCTGCAGCAATGCACCGTATGAGAAAAATAGTGTGTTTTTGAAAATTGAAGTATGTAAACTTATTCTACTAGGACCCCCAAATAAAAATATGAACCTGAAAATTAGTTAAAAAAGTGACATAATGTTGCTTTAAGTGAGGCTTTGAAAGCATGACATTTATTTGTAGTGGGGTATTTTTTACAGTGTGGTATTGGTAGCCAATATATCTGAATACTTCTTCTATCAGTGGAGATCTTTTACAGTGTTTCTTCTTCTTTTTTTTTTCTTTTTTCTTTTCATGTTCTCACCTGCTCACAACTATTTGGTTTCGGCGCCACCTAGTGGTTAATTGTTGCAGTGAATACCTTGAGCTTCAAGACAGTTGCATCATAAACAATCATTAACAAGGCTAGGGTGTAGCAGACAATTGATTTCCACTGGTTTTGAAAATTTGATAACAAATTTGGGATTTTGGAGCAAATGCACAATCAATAAAGATGTGAACTAAACTAATTAGGCTCATCTAGGAATCATACAATAAAGATTGGATTGATAATAGGGCAAACCATGGAAACAATATCACATTTATATTTTTGTTCTTGATAAAAAGAAACGAAAACCAGCTCTCTACGATGCATTAAAGTTGTGTTTCATCCACGAATCAAACTTTAAAACGCTGTGATTGATTGCGGATGGATGTCACTGCTGGTTATCTCATGTAAGTGGCCTGTGTGGGAATAGGGAGCTGAGTTGTGAGAGAGGAGGAGAGAAGGAGAGAAGGAGGAAGGGGAGGAGGAAAATAAACTTGCTGGCACCGCCTGTCAGATCCACAGCAGATCTCAGCAATTTATCGCATCGCCGCATCTAACCCTAAACTGTCTCTAAGTGGCTCCGTCGGACAGGCTGTTTCCACTGAGGCTGTTTCCTCGCTGTGTTTGTGAGTTCACACAGAGGGAGTTGGCTCGCTGCTGATGCTGGGGAGATAAATCCTTTATCTCTCATCTCCTCTTATCGCCATCTCTCGTCTCTCTTCTCAACCCCCCCACCACCCCACAGCCACAGCCTTGCGCAAGTCGACACCGGTGGCATATCGGGCGCGCTGGATGGCTGCTGCACTTAGCGAACCGGCGTGAATCTTTTTATTTTCCCATCCTCATCTTTCATCTTTTCTCCGCCTGCGAGCCTGCAAAAACAAACCAGCAACTGCAACAACAATGACAGACCCGGCGACCCAGGAGTCCTACCCTGTCCCAGACCCGACTATTGTGGATCCCTGCCCGGCCACGGTGCGGAACGGCCAGTGCGCCCCGGATGGCTTCACCAACAACCATCACCAGCCAGCCAAAGCCCCCGGGCAGCCCGAGTCGTTCACCACGGGCCAGGAGATGAAGATCACAGACAGTGTGGAGGGAGAAGGTAACTTCATCTGTCTCTGTCATGTCCGGAGCTGGTTATTAAAAGTTATGGATGGTGCGTGAGTGTGGATGTGTGCGTGTTGAGGGGCCCCTGGGGAGACAGTAGGGGTATTTTTACCCTGCGAGGTATTTTTAGTCCGCCCTCATTTAAATAATTTATGATGGTCCTACATCAGCAGGATTCAGAGTGAGGCAAAGTTGAATTCAAGGCTTAAAACACTGTTAAATTCATTCATTCATTCATATTAGATTGCCTTCGGGGGACAAGCTCGGCTGTGGGAATTTCGATTCCTCCTTAAAACATGCGCCCAGTCTGCTTTACAGGGTCTGATACCAGTCACATGCGTGCCTAACAGACCCCTTAAGTGTGTCTTTGCATTTGCTTAAGCACATGTGAGTCCGCCTGTGTGTGATGTTTCCGCTAAAAAAATAATCCCATTCATGATCTCATATATGCATGAAGCCACAGAAACAACACATTCCCCTGTGGAAAACAAAAGAGGTTACACAATAAATCATGAGCCTGTTGCTTATATATGCATTCAGTTGGATTATTTCTGCTCTCAGTGAGTGATTGACATTTTGACTGAACTGTGCAGCTTTAAGTAGCTCGATGGGACTAATATGATGGGAGCGTGTTTTTAGTTATTAATTAAATCTGAAGTGGGTTATGTGTTTAGTATCGTTGGAAGGATTTGGCTTATTTTTAAGAGCTTTCATCACCCGACAGTATCCACCTCGCATCTAACTAAGCAAAGACAAAGAAGAGGTCAGGATGAAGGAGGAACAAGAAGAAAGATGTTGTCATTCCTTGACAGACTTAAAGACAATGGCCAGTTGTCAGATTTGAAGCCTTAAAGGGGTATTTCAGCAATTTATGGTTGTAATTCTAAAAGGTCAAAAAAATGGTTATAAATCAGAGTAGTTGAGTCTGCCATATCCTGACATTTGGTCCTTGGATCCTACATTTCCCATAGTGCAACTTGATAATTTTTTTTTGCATTTAATTGGCCAACCGTCATGGTCCTTGTTCCAAAGTTGTCGTCTCCCGTCCAAACGAAGAGCAATAACTATAACAATAGCGATACATAAATCCACACCATAACTAGAACGACTACAGCAGTGGCGAATGATACCATTGATCACTTTCAGAGCCAATCAATCAGAATCCATCTGAATTTACAGGATCATCACCTTAACTTTGGGGACATTTTTCTACAAAATACTGTTGCAGGAGTCTTTATTATATTGGTTTCTAACTGTAGCTGACCACTTTTACATAAGCTAATTGCTGGCATTTATGAAACACTTCTCTAATAACTCAATCTTGGTTATTTAAACAGCTTATTAAATGACTTTGTAACGTGTGACTGCAAAAAACAAAACATAATTTTGCCTGGGACATTTACTGCCAAATGGTCTCTGAAGTTCGTTTTAATTTTTACTGGTGTACACTTGACGATCACCGGGATGATTGAGGAGGACGACACTTGTAACACAGTGTTGGATTCTCCCAACTCCTCTCATTGTTCAAGAACTTAATTTCTTAGAAACCATTTCCTTCATGGTTTTTTTGTTTGCTTCTCTGTGTAACCATCAGCAGTAACAGGCATCAATATCCATTTTCCAAAGCTGCTGACACAGCTTGAGGGCGCAGCGCGTGCTCGGCGCTCACAACAACTTTATTGTTCGTCACTGTGGGCGCTCACGTCGTTATCATGATAGTTATCGTTACAGTGATCACTCTTGGTGTTGGACGGCTCACCGACAGAACCCTGACATCATTAATATGACATCACAAGGGTTCCTCTCTGAGGCTTTGACAAAGCTCCTCTAGAGCCACAGATGTTATTATCCAACGTGTCCAAGTGTAAACCCACCGTGACATCGCTCATTGGTTTTGAAGCCTCGAGTCTGGCGTTATCGCCGTCGCCATCTTGGTTTTCTTGGTGCCAGGATTGACCATATTTGGACGAGAGGGTGGAGCTGGGAGGAGATCCTGAGGACACGCAACCTGTCAATCCAAGCGTAGCCAGCCCTGATGCATAACATCTATTTTACTCAAAATAGGACCATAATTTACTAAATGAACATCGTGCTTTATTGAAGAAGACTTGAAACTCCAGACCATAAACTGAAGTGAGAAATAGGTCCATCTTCTCATAAGCTCACATACAATCAGACCTCTTTTTGAAACCAGTAGCGTCGGCAGGCCATTAGAAAGAATGCAGGTTTAAGGCACTTCACTTTTCAGACCAATGAGCTTCATAAATGGTGGCAACCATCACTAGTGAATTGATCTGTAGTGGTCAAAAGGTCATGAACTTGTCTAAGAGCTAGGGTCACAAACACACAGATATTAAAGATGATATGAAAAGCGATTTAGAGACATGTTAAGCGAAGGGAGCTTTAAACAAACACTGCACAATATATTTCTCACATTCACAATGTCCCTGTCTACCTCCCTCCTTCGCTTTCCTCATCTCTCCCCTATTTACATAAAAGTCCCTGCCATGGCTGCAAGAACACCTCTGCAGTCTGATCATGCCTAACCATGCCTGTGTTTCTATCTATCTATCTATCTATCTATCTATCTATCTATCTATCTATCTATCAGTTATGTCTGATAGCATATAAATAAGACAGGTAGAGACAGGTTTTACAGATTATGTAAAAAATGTAATTAATTTATCTCTTTCAGCTCACACTCCTCCCAGGAGTATTATATTCAGTCATGTGTTTCCGGGCTTTGTGTGTGTGTGTGTGTGTGTGTGTGTGTGTGTGTGTGTGTAATCAGCCTTTCGAAGCTGCAAGGCTGATGTTAATTATTTTTAGAAAAGAAAGGTGTGACAAGAGACAAGTGTCTAGAGAGAACACACACACACATGCAACCACCCACACCGTGTGTGTGTGTGTGTGTGTGTGTGCGTGTGATGAGATGTGAAGCACATGCTTTCAGCTGTCTGATCCCCCCCAGCCTGGTATCATGTGAACAAACTGATTTATCCATGCTGTCTCACTTACCCTCAGCCACACACACGCACACACACAGACAGACACACACACACACACACGGACAGCTTAATAATAGCAGTTTTTTTGTTCCTGCAGACGTGACATGACATCACACTATGTCACGATGTCACACATTTATATATTTTATGCTGTATTCACAGTGTAGAAGTGAAGCTAACTAGAAGCTGAAAACACGACAGAGCTGACTGGAGACATGGTGAGCGGTGCTGGCTCAGGTGTGTGTGAGCTGACCAATCAGAGCAGACTGAGTATTTGGCAGGGGGGGCCTTAAAGAGACAGGAGCTAAAACAGAGCGTCTCAGAAAGAGAGGGAATACAGCGCTGCTGCATGACAAAACAAAAGTGTTTTTTGAGCATCAAGCCATGTAAACCTGTTCTAGTAGTATCCTGAAATAAAATGATGAACCTGAAAATGAGGATAATCCTTTAATTATTTAGTTTATCGCAATTTCTTCTTGCATGTGCAGGGATTTAAATTGGGAATAGTTAAGAAATTAAATTAAAATGTATCATTAGGTGCACCCAAATTATGTCCTGGCGCTCCTAAATGAAAGAGTTGGGCGCACCAGTGCAACCATTGTGAAAAGTCGGTCAAGAGCCCTGCCATAGAAAATGGAGACCTTGTATAAGAGCAGGACCAGACGGGTTTCAAAACATGTTTTGCAATCAAGTCAAATGATCGTATGATCAGAAGTGTTCATTGTGTCTCTAAATGTCGCTCCTTGTGACGCCCTCCCTGACACTTGCAGCACACTTTTCTTAGAAGGAAGAATTTCCACAGACAAACCCTGACGGAAAAACTTCCAGATGACTTTTAGCTCTTCATAAACACAAGCCATGTGATTTTCTTTGACATTCTGTCTTCAAAAGAAATCAATTACAGCCAGATTAAGTGATTTCACATCAGCTATATGGTTAAAAGTCAAGGGGAGAATGGGTTTGTGCCGTTAGCATGAGTCGCAACGATAAAAAGAGTCTGTGTGATGTTTTCCTGTTCGTGTAAACAAAATTTACATGTTTTAATGACTTCAAGTAATGTATGAGAATGACACTGGATATAATAAATTATGGATGCTAACTACTGAATATACACCATACTGAAGACGTCATGTCAGGATTTCAGATTTCTAAACTAATTACGTTCAAACTGGGTGTCTTTGCTCACCATATTGCAAATAGTACAGGAGCTGTATCAAAAACTCCTTACCATCATACATTTATGTGCGCACTTAAAGTACTTACCGACAGTTATAATGTGGATACAAGTTGCCAGAACTAAACTAAAGCCAGTTGAAGTAGTAAATCTGTTTACTGGTGGGAAGCCGGTGAGGGATTGTATCCCTTTAGCAGCACCGTCTCCCTCTGGATTCACGTCTCCTTCTGTCTACACTGACACTAAACAAACTGTGGGAGTTAACAACAACATGTACTGCATGGAGGAAGAACTGGACCGCACAGATTGTGTGACAAAAGGGGAGAAAAACAAAGTTGAAAATAAAAAATATAAATAAAGGTGACAGACTTTAAAAATATTGGCAATGTGCATTCCTGCAAAGCACGGCTATGTTCAAACCTTTTCTTAAGTGTCCTTAAAAATATCAAGTATATTCACCCTTACAAATACTGGAACGGTACCTAGTGGATGTCCTGCTCCCCAGCTCTAATGGCTGCTAACAGTATCTGCCATTAGCTAGTTAGCTCAGTTAGCTGTGCAGCTAGTTGCCTGGACTCGGAGCTTGGAGTGGTCGGGCCGCGGCTTGCTGGTTTTATCTCTGTTGATAATTTTAGTTCATTTTTATGAGTTGGAGCAGATCTGCAGTCGTTTCCAGGTTTCCTGCAGATCAAGTTATATGGCACCCTGACAAATATTTACAATTAAATATTTATATCAAAGAAATGACCCAGTTTTGTGGGTTTTCAAATAGGGAGACAGAGAGTTAAGGTTTCTGCAGTATTCAAAGGAAAACAGTTCATTTAAGAAAATAAACTCTTCTGGTAGCACGATAGAGGCAAAGGTCTATTTTATGGAAGCATTTTCAGGTCTTGAACACAATCTGGTGTAATGCACGACTCTCCCACTGCAATGACACCTCATTAGTGTTGAAGCTTTGTTTATCTGTGCCTTTGAGAGCAAATTTCCCCAAAGCAGGAGTTTTATAGACAAAACATGTCTCATCCTTCAATAGACTTGAACAATTCCTCCGTAAATACAACAAATAAGGGCAAAGCCTCACAAACACCTTGACATTTTATCTAAATTACCCTTTGAGTGCAGATGGTCTCCTCCTAAATGGATATGTTCAAGTAACTTCCAAATATGATTACTGAAATGTGTCCAAAAGAGCCGTATTTTCCCTTCATTAACTCCATTATCTGTATATTTTTGTGGATAAACTTGAAGTCTGAATAGAAAACACCTCCTGTGTGTCTCAGCAGAGTTCACAAGTGACTGCAATGCTTCTCTGGGACAAATGTCAGACTCTGGACAGAGTGACAACTGATATCATTAAAAGCTCTTTTGGATGTAAAAGTTCAGGCTCATAAATGTTGCATGAGTCTGCAGAGCCAGCCTCACGCTACATGACAATGGAAAAGCTTCAGGCGGTTCAGACTCTCTGCTTTTTGTCTGTGACTTCAGGCAGAGAAACAGAGCTGGGAGGAAATGTATGTGGGTTATTATACTGATATTCTGCTGTAAAACTCTGTGTCTAGACTGTTAAAGGGGATCTGAGCCTTTACTTTGTTTGGTTTTGTTGGTAATTTGGTATTCTCAATAGGTTAGTTCATCATTATTTTGTGTGAGTTTGAGGGCCTGACTGCATCGTTCTGTTGAAGTCAAACTTGACAAGCCGTCCCTGAGCTATGCTTCACCCATGACCTGTAATCTGCAGTGCAACAAGGGTCTCTGGGCATTACACAGTGTTTGGTGTCCCTCAGTGTAAATCCCCAATGATCCGGTGCTCTCTCGGAAGGCGTGGATGATTATCTAACAGGAGCGATGCAGGGAGGAAACAGCCCCATTTTATTGATTGAAGCACTAATAAACACTTGATGATAGATCAGTTAGGCGTCTCGTATTGTGGATTGATTGTAGCATTCATTTTTTTGTTCAAGTCAGTTTAGTCCAGAGTTTTTTTTTTTTTTTTTACTTTTTTCAGTTGAGTTTAAAAATGTGTAGTTTTTATCAGTGTCAGTATTAGTTTCAGTTCATTTAATTATATTATGTGGGGTAATAGTCAGGGGCAACAACAGTTTGTAAAGGCTACTGACATCCCAGTCTCATTAAACATATGCACAAATGCCCCTCAGGCTTTTTGTCTTAGCAAATTTGACCAATTCGACAAAAACTAAAGACAAATCTGGTACATTTCTGTTTCTCTTTAGTTAGTTTTGTAGGTACACAACATCATTTCAGTTAGTTTTAGTTTTTTTCAGTTAAATCAAAATAAAATGATTTTTCACATGTAATTTTGTCTTTTGGTTTAGTTTTAGATCACTATGATAGTTGGGCTGGTACACCAGCCAGTTCATGGCGCATCTTTTGGAATTGGTTTGGTAGATTGCTTCAGCTGGCAACTGCGACACGCTGCGCTAAAAAAGGCTGCAACATAATCCTTTGGGGCAACTTCACCATCCAAGTTTCGTTCACAAAAATTGCTTGTTTTTGTCATGTGTAAATAAAAACACCTTGGCCACGATACTGAACCCCAGATTGCTCCTGGCCTAGCATCCGGCATGATAGTCTCTGCCACAAGTGTATGAATGTGTGTGTGAATGGGTGAATGCTGACTTTGTTACACTAACCACTGGCCTCATTGACTTGTCATGCATGTTAAAGCTGAATATCTCATTGTAGTCATGACCGAAACAAAACACTATTGTTGTTGTGGAATTGATCCCAAATAGTTAATTCATTACTGATTCACAACTGATTTTTGTGATGAACAAAGCACTGATTATTAAATATTTAAAGGTCCTACTTGTAAGAAAAGTTTACTTTTGAGTCAAATACTGAGAATCCGCTTTGGGATTGTAGGTTGTGTCAGCTGCCACCCTCAAGCGTTTCTTTCTTACAAATGGGACATTAGAGATTTGTATTGTTATCTAAGAAGTCGAAAAGATTAGTTCCCTCTGGACACTTGATGAGGTCAAATGATGAATATGACGTTAATTAAACACACACAAACAAAGAAGGAATTGTTCTTGTAACAGAGTTTACGTGTCTCATTGCAGGTCTTCTGGAGAGCAGCATGCGTCTGAAGCCCCACGAGGCTCAGAGCTACAGGAAGAAGGCACTGTGGGTCTCCTGGGTCTCCATCGTGGTGACGCTCATACTGGCTGTGGCAGCTTTCAGTAAGAACTTAAAGTATTCATTTATGGGCAACGTGTGGTGCTATACATACAGTGTATGTGCTATACATACAGTATTGTGCTATGCATACAGTGTATGTGCTATGCAGTCATGGCAAACTGAGTGTGGCTGTTTATTCCTCACTTCCCCATTGACTCAGAGGAGATGTTGTCATCTAGTCATGGTTCAAACATGTTGTAATGTGAGGTTGGACTTACAATGTTCACTACAGATTGTATTCATATTACCTGTTTATTTAAGGTCAAAAGTCACAAATGCTGCTTTTGATTTAGACAAAAAAATCCCTAACTAATTCATTTTTTAGCATAAATCTGTTTATCTGCAGGACAAAAGCAACTATTTGTTCATTTAATGGTTTTAGCCCAATATTTGTTGTATTTTAAATGCTATGATTTATTTTAATTTCATGATAATCTGAGCGTTACTTAAAGCAAAGACTAGACTGAAAGAACAATAAAACGGCACATGAAAGACCCGATTAATAACACGGCTAACAGAGCATCAAGGACACATTTTCAATGGATTCTTTCAGTGCGTACAACAAGCCTCTGCGTGTTGTTTTTAAAAGAAGCCTTTTCATTCAGTCATAAAAGTAAGGATAATTCAAATGTCAGCCCATGTAATGCGTCACTAATTGGGACTCAGCATAGGTCAAAGGTCAGGTCACACATTTCTTGAGCAGTATGACAAAGAAAGAGCATTAGCCTTTTAGCCACACTGACCTGCTGAAGGCCAGCCAGATGAAAACACATGATTGAATCAGACTAATTCATTTTAAAAGCTGAGAAGTTGTTGTTTCCTGGTGGAGCGTGGCCGTTCTTTCATATGTCTTATTCAGAAAATGTGGTTTGGCGCCCTACATTCATACAGTAGTGTGGTTAAAAAGAAGCACTGTTGATTCATCAGTTGTGTTGTGTCAGTTGTGCTTGTTGGAGAAAAAGAGAAAACACTTGACTACTACATTTCTTGGCAGAAAACCACAAGAGATACTGCGAAATGATGTTGTTTACTTTCAGGCAGAGGCTTTCAGTACATTTGAAAAGTAAGAACCTGCAAACTATACCTCACAAGTTGTGTGTAGTCACATTCATGTAGTCCCAACTCTTTAATTATTTGACTTCTGATCCAATACTAAGGTTTAGGAACAATTTTTTCATAGTTCCATCCTGAACAGTTTGTGACGTGTTCTCACTGTCAACACGTCAAATAGGCACAAAAACTACTTACCAGTTGTTGTTAGTAGTTTTTGTGCCTAACTCGACTGCAGAGCCCTGGGCATCATTATTCCTACTATGTATTCTCAAAGGTGTCGTTGCAGTAAGTGTTTCATTAGCCAGTGTTTCATAAATACATCTAATTAACAATGGTTAGATGTGTGCACACTAATATACAAACACAGGGACGTATTAAGGTAAAAGAAGAGTGCAGAATTGCAAATTGACATTTTTCACTCCGCTTCTTCCTCTGAGTTTTTATCAAAGAGGTATACAGGAGTTTCTTAGCTGGAAGTGTCTTATGTATTTCACTGCTTTGATGTCCTTTTTACGGTTAACAATCATTAACTGTACTAGGTAACTGAATCTAGATCTGGAACAAGATGACTTGTTTTTCTGTTCTGCCTGGTGATGCACCACGTGTACTTTACTTCAGTGATCCCTGCGATGTTGTAAAAGGATGTAGCAATGCAGCTGCAGCACACATTTTGTAGTCTTATGATATAGAGGATGTCTACCACGTACAAAAAACTCTTGTGAGTGCACCACAGGATGTTGCTTTGTCATCCTGGCTAAGCATCAGCTTCAAGTCACAAAGTGTCCCAGTCTATTCAGACCTTTTGTCTAATCCTTGACGTGCTGAGTAGGCACAAACTAACTTCTTTAAGTGATTCAGCTGAATCACACCAAAGGAAGTTAGATGAGGGTGGTATGAGCGGTTGTTACTATTGTTGATGGCGCTAGGAGCCTAAACCCCCTTTATTGACTGACTTCCTGCGTGTGTCACTCTGCCTGCCGGCTCAGATTATGAAAGATTATTAATAAGGATCCTAAATATTTAAAGAGCTTTTTTTTTGTTAAACAGCATAAACAACAATTTATGTTCTCGTATTTTTTAAATTAATTTTTAATTTTGTTTTCACTAGAAACATCTGGCAGACCAAATTGAACCTTATGGTGGGCCAAGTTTGAGCAGCCCTGGAGTAGAGTACGCCAAAACTCACTAGAAAGAAATAATAATCCATGAAGCAAACAGATTTGAATGAGCCGTAAAGGTCCAGTGATGATGACGATGATCATGGCAGTGGTGATGAAGACCATGACGATGATGACCGTGATTATAAGGAAGAAGATGATGATGATGTCGATGATAAATGGATATGGATTTTGTGTGAATTGTAAAAAGTTTTTCAGATTCTCACGTCATCGTAGAAACCGCAGTGTAGCTGTCATTATGAACACTGCTGCACATGAGTACAGGTCTGAGGGGATGGATAACCTTTGGTTTGTGAATGGAGCCCTGTTGTTGATTCATATTTCCCCCTCTCTTCAAATGAAACCAGTGCCAGGAGGCATGGAAACAGACTGTACAAATCTGAAAAATAGAGTGTTTTTCTGCGTGTGTGTGAACATTGTTTGACAGAGATAAAGAGTTTGAACATGGAGATTTAAACAGAAGATGACCCGCAAAAATATGAAACCGAGGCAGCTGATACATAAAAACAAGAACACGCAAATGAGGGGACGGGTGTTGGTATGTGTACATAGGCTCCCCTCCACCAGTCATAACTGCAGTCTTAAGAGGATGGGCCAGGCTAAAGTTAAAGTTAATAAATAAATGCAACGCTTCCCTCTTCTTCCCCCCACAGCGTGGAGAGGGGTAAAAAGGGAGGAGAAGCTGGGTAATGAAGAGGAGACAACTTAGTGAAAGAGAGCGGAGGTACCAGAGACATATTGAAATGGAGGTGTGAAGTGAAGCTCTAAAAGGTGCGATGGTACCAGGGGACGAGGCAGGATGAGTCCTGGCAGGCAGCGTCGGGGATTCAGTGGATGTGGTGGCTCAACTTTAAAGAACGCCAGCGTGCCGTCTCCTCCCGCCTGTGCCCTACTTTCTCTCATACTCTCACTTTCGCCATCCTCCATCTTTTATCTTTTACGTTCCATCAGCTTGTTTCCTTACCCTCTACTTTCTATACCTTCCTCTTTTATGTGCTCTCTCTCACCATATAGCGTGCCCTCTTGGGTAAAGACGAAAACTGTTTGATGCTATCAAGCCACCCCGTGTAGAGCCCGCTGTAGTCCACTGTGTACGGAAGAGGATCAGGGCCACTGGAAACACTATTCTGTGACTCTTCTGACTCTTTTCTCAGAGTTTTTTTCACAATTCTAGCTGAGAAAAAAGTCGAAATGCTGAGAAAATAATAAGAATATTGGTAAAAAAAAAAAAAACAACAAACAAACACTAGTCTGAATTCTGTTTTTTAAAAAAGTAAAAATTCTGAGAATAAAGTCAACATTTTGTCAGAAAACTATCAGATTTGGGGGAAACAAAAGATGTGAAATTCTGAGAAAAGAGTCTGAATCTGAGAAAACAGTCAAAAGTCTGAGAAAGCAGCCTGAATTCTGGGTTTAAAAAAGTACAAATTCTGAGAATAAAGTCTAAATTTAGTCAGACTTCCAAGAAAAAAAAGTCATAATTCTGAAAATACAAGAGCCCGAACGCTCCTCCATAACTGTGTATTGTGTGTCTTGTACATTGATTTCATGGCTTCTCCTCTGGTGGACATGTTTTAATAAAGCACAGTAAAAGTCAGATTCGTCTTTATCTACTGGTAGATCTTTCATCCTGTTTCTGCCAACCTTTCCAGTGTTTGCTCTTTCTCCTTTTCCGCCCCGTCTTCTTCTCTATCTCCCCTTTTCTTCTCTCTGAGGAAAAACTGCATCTTCTGTGACCTTTAGCAGTATTTTAACATTTAGAAGGAATGGGGACTCGAGGCCGATCCTTTTCTGCTCCACTTTCAATTGTGTCGGGCCTTGAATGTCTTGATGGTAAGTGGCTGCTCTGTGTCAGCTCACAACCTTTTGTGAGAGGCTGGTCTTTTGTGCTCTCTTGGCTATCTGCTCACCTGTGAAAGTGGTACAAGTCCTCGAGGCTTTATCAGACGCGACAGGCTCAGACGCGACCACACTTGAAGAGGAAGCAGCAGGTATATTGGCATCGAGCCGGGCAGAAGAGCGCGAAGGAGCAATTAGAGGAACTACGACAAAAACGTGACTGACAAACACAGGAAACCACAAGATGACATCACATTTCCTTGATGGCATCTGGAGTCGCGTGCGCATGGATCTCAGTAGTACATTTCCAATTTGAATGAATGAATGAGGAGCTGTGATCCAAAAAAAAAGACAACTGTTCACTTTGATTCTGTGCTTCAACTAAACAAACAACCCAGAGCGAGTCTGCAGCAGACACTGCCAGCCTCCCACGTATGTTTATTTCTGTTGTTTTATGTAAATAAGGGTCTGACACAACAAACGTTAGTCCCCAGACAATATTTTATGCACTTAGTATTTTATGCAAAGACTCGACATTTTAGTATACTGCGTTCATGCCAGAGTTATATGATGTTAGCAGACATAGAAGTCGTATTTCTCTCACTTATATTTTCTCTTCATGATGAAATCTTACCAGTAATACGAGACAAGTTAACTTTAATATATCAGGATGACAGAGAGGGTGGAAGTAATAAAGAATGCAGCAGCGTGAAGCAGATTATCACACCCTCCCTGTTCACACTGTATACTTGTACCGTAGTCACTTAAATAAAGATGAGACTGTGATCAAATCATCATATATCTGGTTAGGAAGAGTTTTCTTGGGAACAAACAAAGTATCTGTTTACAACTTTAGGATGCAAAACGCAGAAAATGATGCATTTATTCACCTCAAGACTCTCAGGACTTAGTGCCTCTTTATCGCACACACTGACTGCGACTCGTCCGTGTTAATGTTCGCCATCATTTCAATGTAAAACGGCCATAAAGTGGAAAAATGCTGACCTGCCAGAAAGCAGAGCTGGAGTTAAGATGTTTAAAGGAAAGATATGGCTCACTAAAATCTTTCCAATCTCTGTGAATTAAGTTGAAAGGAGTTATGAAGCAGTGACTCTTGTAAGTCAAACTGTCAAAGGGAGCCTGTTCAGAGCACAAATATCAGTATTTGGCGGGAGTGTATCAGAAATCGTATCACAAGAGGAAATAATACGTATATTGCTGTTTTCATATTTTGCCCCACCTTTATTATTCCTCAAAAACACTGTAAACACTTACTGTACATCGCAAGGACGTCACATTGAATCTGGACACAGCGTTGGAGGCGGAGCCCCGTTTTCCAATCAGAATAGAGGCTTTACAGTGGCCACTCAACAGGGTATAAAATACAAAGGAAAGGTTTCATTTTTTGTACTTAAGCTACAATTTTGGCTTCTTCAGTGGAAGCAGCAGCTCCGATAAATGAAAGAGAATGAACACACGTCTCCTTCATTCCACATTATCTTCACACCTCTGTGCTGCTGAATTATATGAAGAGAGAGTGTTTTCACAACCTTTCAGTGTTTCTTATTAGAAATCCCAACCCGAGCCATAGCTAACTGAATGCATATTGTGTCGTTATCAGGTATGAGGGATTTTTTTCACTCGTGATCACCTGATGCATTCGTGTTGTGCTTTCTAAGAGGCCAGAGGAAAAGCTGCGAAGTGGACGGCGTGCACACCTACAAGAATGATTTTCAGATTGCCTCACAGGGCCTGGAGCAGCAGGCTATAAGAGCTGGCCCTCGGACTAATTGGGTGCCACGATCAATCAGCGGCAGGGCCAACGACCATTTAATGTTCGAACAAGGAGGCTTCTGCTCGGAGGGAGCAGGAGGGACAGAGGAGGGGAACGAAGGCGAGATAGAAAGGGGACATAAAGTCAGCGAGGACAGAGGAGGAAGTGCAAAGAGTTTGGAGCAAGAAGAACAGTAGAAAGGAAGAAAGTAATACAAAGACTGTGATGGAAGAAGAAAGTTAGAATGTGACAGGAGGAGATGGAGGAAGATGAAAATAAGGTCAGTGATAGATGGCTAAGACTTCTTCACACAGCTTCCCTCTCAATCCTCTCTTTTTCCACTTTTCTCTCTGTCTCCACGTCTCTTGTTTGCTCTCTCTGCAGTAGAGCTGTAATTACTGTGATTTAACCCAGATACATAAAGTAAAAGCTCAACGTAGTTATAAATAAACCATCACTTTATGGATATCTATCTGTGCCAGACTTCAGATAGGAAGAGCCGAGCCAGAGAGTGGAAAAAAAAAAAGTTTGTCCAACTTTCAAACAAGAACCGCATGTTTGACAAGTGGTGAGAAAGAACTGGTTGAAAAATAAACCACTGGAAGACAGACAGAGCTTAAAAAATATATTTTTTTAAAAGCAGTTGTTGGACTGTTTACATCTTCTGTTACATTCTGTGTTTAAGTGAAGCAGGCACCTTGTTGCCTTGATGTATATTTTAGCATTTTAGCGTTTCAGCCTCGGCTCTACTTTGTTTTCTGCTGTCCTAAACAAGAGTCTTGACTTGTTATGCAAGCAGCATTATACGGTAAATGAAAATATGCTCCACTTCTGGGGATTTCTGGCAGTAAAGGGAGGAGGACCCAAACGCAGACAACCGAGACAGACTGAAACCGTTCAATGATTTATTGCCAAAGGGAAGGCAGATATAGAGGCAGGTACAGGGTCAGGTTCAGGTATAGGAGGCTTAAAAGAGAAGGCACAACACTTAAAGCAAATTGACAGTCTGGCAAGGAGTGGGTGGAAATCAGCTGGTTAAATACTGCAGGAGTGATGAGGCAAAGTGGAACCAGGTGAGCAGGTGTGCAGGGACAGACAGGAGACTGGGCCTGGAGGGAAAGAGGTTACTGTAGGGCAGGAGGGAGTGGCTCGAGTCAGAGGACAGTCTGGGACTGTGGCTGGTGGCAAGCAGAATATGATAACATGCTTTTTATCATGCAAACTAACTCTTTAAAGGTAGTCTGTGCTGTTCTATAGCGAAATATTTGTCCATGTGGGTTACTGCTTTGTTTTTGTTTTTGTTCATGCACCATATTACACAAGAAATGTAGCAATGCACCAGCAAAGTGAAGAAAAAAAACTGCTAGGAAGTATTCATGAATATAAAGAAATCAGGGTGCAAACTTTATAGAAAATCAGTTTTGCAAATGTCTTATGTATTCCATACAATAGTTAAACCTCAAGGACACACAGTATGTGTGCAGCGACTCCGAATGTAAACTTTGTTTGTTCACAGGAAAACTCCACAGTAAGGCTGAGTTTGAATTTTCAAAGGCAAAACATCTCTGGTGTTGGTTGTAACTGATGAAACGAAAAACACTGCGAGGGTCCAATATCCATTTATTTAATGCACCAAAGCAGGGACGTATCGAGCACCACTGTTCTTCATCAGACTAAAGTGACACTGCACAACGCCAACTTATGTACACATGAGAGCAGTCGCATGAACAGTCACGTGAGCAGTGTCTGATGAGTGAAAATGCAAAAGTACACATATATATGCTCATACATATACACAGTATTACATATATATATGGTGTACAATAGTGAGATGACACTCACGATACAGACTACATCATAGAGGGAAAACCCTAAAACATCCCCAAACAAGTTGTAATTCGTCAATATGTGAGGCAGCGGGAGCCAAGAGAGAGAGATCTGATCTGATCTGATCTGATCTGATCTGATCTGATCTTATACATGGGTTGATTGCTGTAACAAATAATATCAGTAGATACTTATCTGATATAGTTTATACCCCCAACACTTTTTCATTGGATGACATGTTTCCTACATCACTGTGAGCTTGATACTATAATTTATTTTGAGTCACTCTACATACATGGTGGCACAGACTGACCAGTACACAACATGTGTCTCAATTTGTGGGTGAAATTAGATCCCAAGAAATGCAATATTTACTCCTGTATAAGTAATGATAGCTAAAAACTACTGAGCTCAGCTGTTTCAGGGAATTACTTCAACTAAAAAAAAAAAAAAACTAACTATTTAAAGATTAATGTCCTCAGAACTAATGCATAAGCTCGAGGCTACCAGACTAACTGAGAAAAATAAATCATTTGTTCTTGTCTTCTCATGCGATTTATTGACAATAACACTAATATAGAAGAAAAACCAGCCTTTGAAAACACACATCACATTTTATTAAGAGTGACATGAATTAGACAGAGTCGCTCCATGAGTAATGACAGACCGCGCTAAACAAGAATTGAAGTGTCTGTAACCACGACAGGTAACAGGATAATAATTCTTTATGTCATACGTTTGTGATAAAATGCTGTAATATGATCATCTGTGGTGATTAGAGATGCATTTGCGGACGCCTGCTGCTTTCACTGTCTTGTTTGCTGGATGTGAAAGAATAACAGAGCCAGGGAAAAAAAACAAATGATGAATCACAGAAGGCAGAGTGTACACAATAGAGATGTTTGCATTCAGCTGTACGGTGGTATCTGCAGGCCATTCATCATCTCTGGGCAGTCACTGCAGAAACACAGTCGTACCAATATCCCTCCCTCCCTCCTCCCTCCTTCTCTTGCTCCAATTCCACCTCTCCCTGCGCCTTACTCCCCCAATCCCTCGCTCCCTCGCTCCCACCCACTTTCCCTCCTTTCTTCCTCTCCGCCCAAACCTCCTCCATCTTCTATTTCCTCCCCGTCTCTCCCTGCACCTTCCTCATACAGCCGACCCCACCTACTGTCTGTCTCAGGGTAGAAAACACAATCATTTATTCATTTGTTTTCCCTTCCTTTCCTGCGCCGTCTATTTATACTGGTAAATACCGAGTTGCCAGCCGGAAATAAGTGCAAGACGACGTGATGTCAGACTGAGAAATTTAAAATCATTCACTTCCTGTTGTTTCTCTGCAATCATTTCACTCTTCCTCTGGCTTTTTTTCCCATTTCCGTGCGGCCGTCCAGATGTGTATCGTTTTTGTGATTACCACCTGACTAATAATCAGCGAAGACTTCACCTTCTGGTCCAAATGTTCGTTATGTGTCATTGTGTTTTTGCCTCAGCCTTTACATGTCAATCTCGCTCATTTCCAAAAATGTCACTGCACATGTGCCATCGAGGGGCAGGTCTGTGTGGACCGTATGAGCCTCACTGCTGTCACTTTGAGGTCAGCATGCCTTGTCTGTTTTCCCAGCGTACAGTCCCAAGTGAATTAATGTCGCATTTTTTAAATGTTTTCACGCATGAAGAACACGCAGCCTCGTTCAACCTGCTGGTGCAACATAACATGTAGGTGGATGTAACATACAGGAAAGGTATGAGCTTAACATCCATTTTTTTGGGCACTAATCATCAGGATCATTAGTGGTTGTGTTTACCAGACTAAATACTAAGAAGTGGGCATGTGAGACAGAAAGGCTGAGTGAATTTATGTATGTATGTGTTGGCAAACAACAACACAATCTAAATGCAGATGAACACATACATCACTGGGACAAATTGACACAATGTTTTTTTACACAGTAATAAATATCTGCATGTGTAACATCTGCCGAATTAACAAGAAGGCCCAGATAGTTAATAATTTGTCATAGACAGCATTTCACAAAGTTTTTAAGTGTATCTTTGCTCAGCAACTCACAAAATTGAGTGATTTTCAAAGGGAGTCTGGGGACTTCCGCCACAGGCGCCAAAGAAGTTGCTTATACTAGTTACTGTTTACTGTATTTGTAGTTTACCATCAATAAAATATTGTCTTCTTTCATAACAGTCTGTTCGAACGACTGCTAAATGTGCACTTTAGAAACAGAAGCAGACAGGCTGGTACAGCTGTGCCGTGACAAACTGAAAAGAAACAAGTTAGAGTATTGTATTTAATGCCGAATTTACAAGAGAGCACGAATGATTTTGAATTTGGTAAAGCGGTTTAGCAAAGATTGTTTAATTTCTCTGTTCTCAACAGCACACTCTTAAAATCAGACAGTTTGTAAGGGAGTCTGGTGATATTGGGGTTACTAGTTGAAACGGTGTGTTCACAAACATCTGCTACTATCATTGGCAGGTTAAGAGAGCCCAGGCGTGTAATTTACATTAAAGTGAACCACGTGGTCATCAGACAGCCTGTGTTGTTATGGTTTCTTCTTCTCCTTCTTCTTCTTCATCTTCACAGAGGGTGTCAGTTGAGTAGGCGTCCTTCAATGTGACCCCCCCCTTGTCCAGTCATTACCATCCATTCAGCGTCTGCTGGAGCTGCCTTTATAGTTACCATGATAATAGGTTTTTAGAAAAAGTGCCGAAGCAGCACAGTTTTCCATAACGCAGATTTGCCAAAATGTAAACAACTAGGCTTAGCAGCTATTAACATGGAAGAAGTTTGATATGCAGGTATTTGGAGAGATTCATCCTCATTAACATTTCATTAGCATTCACCACATTTGTTGCTCAGTACAGGATAAAGATTGACGGATGGTGCACAGGTGTTGTTTTTATCTCATGATCCCATCTCGTGTGACTTAACAGCAGAGAGAGAACTGAGAAGAGGAAGTCTGGCACCGTCTAAAAACTCAGCTTCTCGTCTCCTTTCTTACGCTTCAGACCAAATTCATGCAATGCAACGATGACCAATGTGATTTTCAATGTTTCAACTTCCCGTTCTATTTCTACACAACCTATATTTAGACACAGTTCAGATGATTTTTTTGGTCTACAAACCATAGACCAATACAGATACTTTTGTGTTACAGCATTAAGTGATAAGCACAAAATGGTGATGGTATATCGTAAAGGTTGAGCTTTCAATTTTGATTATTGAAATCAAAAGCAGGGTCAGCAGTTCTACCAGCATATTCCTTCTTTCCACATCTACCTACTTGCTCGTCTCCGACGAAAGAAAAAGTACTTTAAAGATGACACAGCTAGCTCACCAGTAGCCTGCAGGTAAACTCCCAGACACTTAACCTGTGTGAATGAAGATGATTGACTGACTGGAGATGTTGGGCTTATTTTCTCTTTCAGAGAACTTTCATTGATTTGTTTGAGAAGAGGGTTTACCCACAGGAGAAGAACTGAACTGTACAGAAGTGAAAACGTTGCCAAAGATAAAATAAAGCTCCTATCTTTTTAGAGAAGGCGAATTGAAAATGTTAATGACGATTGTCAGGCCATGAAGCCAATCCAACACATCCAGATGCACCCAACAATGACATGGCTATCAGTGCTGAAAAAGATGTTTAAATCAAATCGAACTGTCTTAAAACCTTAAAATCAAAAGTCAGATGGAATCGTGGATTTGGAGAATCATGACATCCCTACTCAGCACATAAGTTCCACCATCCATCTCAACAATTGTTGAGATTTTCCTCAATTACTGACTTTAAGTCCAGATGTAAAATGTCATGCGCCTCCCCTTCGATTATCTGCCAGCTGCAGAAAGAGAAACCCTTTATTACTTTGGATTGCTGTTATCAGATGACCGAGGAATTTGCAGTGGATAATTTGACCTGAATCTTTACTTTCTACACATGAATTCCTTCTCAGTGATTACTCTTACTATTGTATTCTACTACCACATACCTGCTCTGTGTTTAGTGACTACCCCTGTCATTCCCGAGGGTTTTGTTTCTATGATGGTCCACACATAAACAATAGCAGACGATGCAGAAAACTGCAGCAGAATGAGCCTGCTGTTTCTTGACTGGTATGTTAATCTTTAGTGGTTAAACGTCTCATTCTTTGCCTTATCTGAGTATTGTGTGGTGAGGAGTATAATGCCTCCTCTGACAGCCCATGATTTGACAGCATGTGCTAAGACTGTATTTGCCGTTTAACTCGCAATTACATAATAAATGGCAATTGGTCTGTGTAAGATTCACTGACTTCAGCAGCACAGAGCATCACTATCTTACTGTTGACAGAATGGGGACAAGGGTACTTTGACTTCTCAGGGACAGAGGGGGGTGACTGAGGTGTTTGCTGCTCTTCATAGACACAACTCTCCATTAGCTCTACTCTCAGTGACTTGAGGAGCGGTACATCATGGAGACTGTGCAGAGAAAACATGATTTTGATTTTAAGGGTAAGGGTACTTTTAGACATCAAGTGTTGCGTGTGGTGTGGAAGCAAACACTGGGTTTTATGATAGTAGCAACTCATTTGCCAGAATAAATGTTGGCAAGTTTCAGCAAAACACGGAAATGTCAAAATTTGACATTTCCTTATGATGCAACTTTATGTTTCTTTGGGTTCAGTTTCTTTATTTTTGGACAAATTAGCTGTGCTTATGGCCTTGTTAGGTTTAGGCACAAAAACCACTTCCTGTCAAAAATATATTTTTTGCAACATGGTCCTCTTAAAAACACCCAGTGCCGTTGTGTTTATTAATGTTGAAACGTTGCGGTCTCTCATCAAAAGCATCCAGTGGTTTCATACTTAGAAACTGTCTTGAACTGCAGTCGACTGGGGTGTGTATTGTGTACAAATGTAGTGTTGTTACAGTGTTTCCCACACGTATATTTCACCACCGACTTTAGCATTTTATACTTTGTTTTTTTATCCCTCCAAGAGAACAACGCCACCTGCAATCAATTGACTAGGTGACGATGAACCCCCGCTCTAACATCTACTGTCATTCACACATGCTCTGCAGACAGAGACGCTCTCGGGTGTTACATCCCTCCTGTAAACACACTGATTGTGAAGTGACCTCCTGTAATTAACGCAGGTCTACGTAAGCTGTTGCATTGTACAAACTTGTTAAGGCGCCTGGTTGTTGCGATGCCACCTGTGGCTCACCTGCTGTTGTGAAAACGGAATTGTGGGTGTTTTTTTGGCCGATTTTATAAAACCTTCTGCTGGTGAAGAAAGCAGATAACGTTGCTGGCTGAGACAAAACAGGACCTGAACTGAAATGGTCAATGTATAATTTTGCGATATGGACCAACTGAACTGAACTAATTGTATTGCTGTAATTAAATGTTGGCTCCAGTTCTTACTGCTCTTCTTACTTACAGATAAATCCACTGCACCAGAGCAGCTGTAAAATGCTGATCAGCCACTTCTCACGTGTCTTTGCAACCAATTACAGTGCGATTGTGGCAAATGTTTTTGAGTCAGTAGATGTTGTGCGGCTGTAATCTAAACTACCTTAATACAGTGCAGCGATGCTGCATTATTACTGCCTGGTTTTCTGCAGAAGTACCACACTGTCATAATAAACAGATCCGTTGTTATTCACACTCCCTGAAGCTCCTCTGAGCGCAGCAGCGAGGTTTATCTTCAGCGTTCTCGCTTTCTCACACCAGATGCTTCAGTCACATCACCCTTCCTCCTCCTCAGCACTGACAGGCCGCAGACATTCATACATAAGCATACACATATAGATCTTCACATGGCAGCGACTGACGTAGGTTGACGATATGAATATATTTCTTAAAGCAGTGTTGGAGACGCTTAGAGTGCGAGTGGTTGACTGAATTTGAAAGCTAACAACAAATAAAGGTGTAATCTTTCACAACTGCAACAGCTCTTAAATGTTCTTGCCACTGATGCCCCTTTCATGGATTTTATTAATTCAATGCAGCCTCATCTTAATCATCAGTGATTGAAGTGTCCACAGGGTGTTTACTTTGGTGTGTGTGTATAAATCTGTGTGTGTAAGACTGGGGGTGTGTGTAGGTGTACTTATGAAATCCTTATAAGGCAGAGGATAATGTCAGGGTTATAAATCACAGTCCTAATGTTCCCAGAACACCCATTTTTCTTCCTCTCTATTAGTCCCGGTCGTTCATCTACATCCATTAGTGGATCATGGCCGGGCCTCTGCTAGTAATTAAATAGATTTCTGTTTTTTTCTTGTTATTGTTATGTCGTTCTTATAAAACATGGTTCGCATGCATTTAAATTCTGAGGTTTGAACAGAGACAGAAAATCTCAAACACTGTGAGATCTGTTGGTGTAAGTGTGTGTTGCAGAGCTAAAGCTAGCAAAGAATTACTGCAGTTTGATGGTATGAAATGTTATAACAGTTAGGGTTAGGGTTGCTTTGTCAAGAATCGTGTTACCACCTGATTGTGAGCGATTCACTGGCGGATTTAAGAAGTTAAAGATTTTTTTCTTCTGGGTTTTGGATAATTTGAGTTAAACTGATCATAGTCAATAAAATATCTCTACAAATATGTTGCTGCAATCAAGACATCCTCTCACCCACATCGCCCCTACAGGCACTTCTTAAAGAGACTAAAGCCCTCTGTGGATTCTAAGCTATACATACAAAATAGACGTTTCTCTGGGTGGTTATATCTGTTAATGATGTGGCTCGCAGTACAAAGCCTTTGAACGTGTGTGTGTGTGTGTGTGTGTGTGTGTGTGTGTGTGTATGTGTACACCTGTGCTGTGTGGTAAAGCCTTGATGTTCGGGGGAAACCATGTGGTCACGCACGGTTCGTTACACAGCTTCAATCATCAGATCTCGTGATTAAACTGAATATATTATGAATGCTGAAGCAGACACACGTACAAACACATATGTGCACCGTATTTCTCGCTACTATAGCGAACTAAAGCTCAGGTTTGTTTCGTCTGATTCTTTTTAAAGCAGAGCGTTGTTTGCACTTGTGGTGCCGACATATTGCATCCGATTTTGTTGTTTATATGTAGAACTTGTTTAGTGACAATGATTGAGAATAACAACTCAAACTGAAAAACATTCATTTTTGAGAGGCCTTTTTAGTTTACATTAAGATTCAGGCTTTGCCACTGTTGTCATTGTAATTCTGTCTGTCTCAGCCTTGTGCTCAGGCTGAATGGATTTCTGTTTAGGCTTCACACTACATTAACTGTCTGATCCCACCTGTAGCTTGTGGCAGGTGTTCAAATGTGACAACCGTGCTGCTCGGTGGCCTTGACGTGGCTAATGGGCCAAAGTGACTCTACGGCAGCCGTACCACTCAGGTCCAGCTTAGCTTTTATTTGAGTTGGACTGTTAAAGAGGTCTTGAATCAGGAAGTGAGGCTGACACAGACTCATACATTCTCCTTTTGATGTCACATGTTTTAGCCCATGTGTGTCAATTTCTTGAATGATTACTGCCTTAAAGGGTAACTCCACCAATTTTACACATTAAAGTGTGAAATGTGTGGAAAAAAGTAGTATAAAGCCTCTTGTTTCTCCAGAGGAGGCTGCATGTAATCCGATAAATTGCCTCCAGTGATGTCACTGATTGGCTGAGTTGCACTGTGGGTAATGTAGGCACCAGGTTATGAAACTGTTGGACTCATTGTGACTAGTTTAAAAACAAATTGTCAAAATAAATAAAGCAGATCCAGAGATATCGCCTTATGTATTCCATGCATTCTTTTTCCTTTTCAAAACCTGATGCCTACATTACCCATAATGCAACATCTCTAGAGGTGATTTATCAGATTAGATGCAGCTTCCTCAGGAGCCACAAAAGGTTGTATACTACTTTTTCACATATATGCAGTTGTACCCCCCCCAAGACCTGTAAACACGTTAATGTGTAAAATGTGTAAAATTGAGTTACCCTTTAAAACCCTTTCACAGGAACATGGGAAGCTAAACATCAAAACTTATGAGTGAAAAACAAGCAATAAAGATCAAGTGAAATGAGCACAATGATGGTTAACCTGTTGCAAAAATATTTGTTTACTACATCCCCACTTCTTTTCCCAAATCTGGCTGTGCAGTGGACATTATTTACACCTCATCTTAGTGCCCGTCTCTTTAAGGCTCCCCACCCAAAAATGCCCAGTCTGCTCTCATTGGTCAGCTCTCACAGGCCTGAGCAGGCACCGCCCACTGTGTTTATGCATCATCTCTGCTGGTGTTCTTGCAACCTTAGCCATGCTGGGGCCAGTGACTGTATAGTTGTGACATCACAACATTGCAGAAGTCCTGACGGCTCATTTAAAGGCACAGTTTCTGAATACGGGTTTTGTTCATTTCTCAGTGGATCAAGCCATTAATAATCGACTTGGAAACCTCACTTTCACTTTAAAACTTCTGGGGGTTTACCTGCTGCAACCATTCGGTTCCGCCTACATGCTAAGTCGCCTGCTGCAGCTTTCAGCAAGACGCCATCGAGGTTATTCTACCTCTCTGCAGTAACACTACACTATTGATCTGCTTCTCAAGAGAGATTGTTTTGAAAACCCTGCCGGACTGATGCAGGGCAGATGCTGAGTCAGGGATACTTTATTTTCCAACCATGGCAGACCAAGGTCCAATTTGAAATGTTATTCCAGTTGTGGACCGTTGTTGTCCATCAGCTGTGTCTCTCTGTGCTTTTTACTTTGAACTGACACATAAACATAAAAGACAAAGAGAATTCTGTTTGACTGAAGTTTCGAAAGCACTTAAAATTCAACGCAGTGATGCTGACTAGTATGTTTTTAAGGATGAAATCATCGCGAGTAGGGATTGCGAGTACTTCTCTCGTACACACTTCACCTTGCTGTCGATGCGTCAGGGAACTCTGGGTAGGCATTTTTTATCAGAAGCTACCGAGTGTTTTATCTGTGTATTTGCTTGGCTGTCAAAAAACTCTCCACCTGCAGCATAATCATAGGACAGCCTCTCTAGTCAGCCTCACACCATCTTTTATCAGTCAGCAGCACTTGGCTATTTTTACCCCTCAAAGACGAGCCAGAGAAGAAGTGAGGTGGCACGTTATGATGAGATATAAATGTCAAAAGGGAGCGTGTGTGTGTGCAGGATAGCTCTTGTTGGTCACACACTGCGGTTGTAATGTTCTACCTACTTCGTGTCGAGGTGTAATGTTTCCCAGCCAGTCCAAACAGCTCCGTGCAGCTCAGATATTCATCGCTGCTGAACTAGAATTAAAGAGGACGTCCTGGTGGGACGTCTGGATATTTTCTACCATAATATCAAACTGAAGGACTGTTTGTGATGGTGTGTGCGGGACCCCACAGTTCTCCTCCCTGGTGTTTGTCTCGTATCCTATCTCCGGTGTTGTAGCACGTGATCTATACATGAGAGGAACAGCCTTGTGAGTGTCATTAAATATTAATAGCAGCTCAATTAATCGCACCGTCCCACACAAGTCGGCGGTGCTGTAGTCAACATGGTGGCTAACGGCTGAGGGGAGCCCATTATAACTGTGTCGGTTTGCAAATCCTGTGAGGGTTCAAACATGTCACTTGGTTTTCTTTGCTAAAGGGTCCAAACAAAAAAAACATCTTGTTGAAAGGCACTTAAAAAATAAAGGGGCACCTAAGAGACTCCAAAGTAAAATACCACAGGACAGACTTGTCAAAATAAAGCATCAGAGCCAAGACATCCTGACTTTTACTCCTTAGTTTGGCTCAAGCTCCAAAAACTACAGCTACAGTGATGCCATTCATTGGACCCTTCAGTGTTTCATGTATTCATGCAGAATATGAACAGGCTTCCTGTTGCGCTGTCTTCTGATCTGACTACAGTGTTGGATATAGATGGTTTTGTAGGTGTTTTATAAAATTGTGACCAAAATATGATAATTTTAAGCCTCTATTATGATCGATCTGTCAACGCTGTCTTATTTACACATCAAGCAGTCACAACGTTTCGCTGTTTTTGGTTCCACCAACGCCAGACGGAAATATCTCGGCCTTTCGCTGCTAAAATCTCCGCCATGTTCACCAGCTATTTACTAACTATGTCTGCCTGCTGTTTGGGGCTCAGCAGGTAATGTCAAGTGGATTTTTTAAAGCTGTTTGTTTGAGAACAGCTGCCTGCTGTGACTAAAAACGACACTTTGAGAGCAGTGAGAGTAAACCAAAACAGTAAAGTTGCAGCAGGGACGGCTAGATTATGAGCTGAAGGACGCTGTAAAGCAGGAGGGGAGCTGCAGGATTGGATTGGGCCCTTTCACGGTGTCACCTTGTTTTTGATACTGTCATTTCATAGTGTTAAAATTACAATTTCAATCTTTGCAGATATCACCAAAATTATTACAATTCAGCCAGAGGGGAACATGAGTGTGTGCAGCCAATTAGCAATCTATCTTGTAGATGAAGAGATATTTCACTAGGTAAGTCAAGACCCGCTGGCGGCAGGGGGAATAAGTCGAGGAGGTCATTGAGGTACTAAATTTCATGGTGATCCATCCGATTGTTATCAAGACATTTAAAATCTAAAATCTTATCCTCATAAAGGCAACGCACAGCCTCTGTAGTACAACCCACGACTCGTAAACTGAACCTCATGTGTAAAATAAGTAGAATTCCCCTTTAATGCAAACCAGAAGACGGCCAGTCAAGGCTGAACACATGATATGATCTTTTCAGGGTGTGAACCTGAACAGGACTGTGTGTTAAATACAGATTCTGCCTTTTCTTCTCCATCCCTGTCATCGGCACAACAAAGAGCTCGCCGAAGCTCCTGACCCACGTTCTAGTTCTCCAGTGGATTTTCCTGTATGAAAGCCTTTTATTTATGAATGGTTCTAGCTGTTGTAATGGACTTTTATCGAACCACTAGCTTTTCTTGCCTCATGCAGTGGGCGAACACAAAAGACCAGGCAGCGGTGAGACTCCCCGAGCAGCCGGCAGCTAGTTCCACTGTGATCAATGGTAAACTGATGCTTGCATTGGATCAATTACCAAGAGGCCTGGGCTTCCTCGTACCGCAATTTGTTACCTGGGAATAGATTATATTCCGGTGAGGGTGGCCTCGGGGAAAAGGGACTGGGAAAGCCCAATTTTCCTCCTAATGCAGGACTTTCTATCGAACCTTACACTGTTGTACTGATGGAGCACGTTAATAAGGAGGGGGAAGGCTATAAGAGAGGTGAGGAAGAAAGAGGGAAATGTAACCGAAGGGAAAGAAAGGCACGTCATTAACTTCATCCCACAAGGTCATTTCCATCTTTTCCTGCATCTTTTTGGAGAGAAACAAGGTATAATTGGTGAAACTGATGTTAGCATCTCTCTCTGTCTGTGTGCTTTTACAAACCATGTTACACCTTCTGAGGTTTTATGAAGTCAGAGTAAGCGTAGACAGACACAGACGTAGGTACAGGGAGGATAAACAGAGGGAGGGTGAGAGAGAGGCCAATAGAGAAGAGTGACAGCAGTCTGAGGGGGTAAGAGAGACGGTGGGGTAGAATTCACAATGCTAAAGAACAAGAATGATAAAAAAGGCGAGCAGAGATCACTCATCCTGCCGCCCGTGGAGACGAGTGAAGAGAGCTGCAGCTGCAGTACGATTGTGAAGGAGGTTGAAATACGGTTCGTGCAGGGTACGTAGGCTGAGAAGAGGCCAAAAACTACAATTTAATGTTCATTTTTACTGTATTGTAGCGCCTACACTATGATAAGTGTATCTTTCTGTTTTTGGGCCTTTCAAAATAAAAGTCCTAATTGGTATGCACTGCATAACTCAAGGGGCTACTTAAAGGGATTCAGAAGAGACCAAACACTACATTTTCATTTTCATAAATATTTGTTGCAGCTATCAACATAATAAAAAAATGAAATGAGGCTCCGTAGTTCAAGCTGGCAAACTTTAATTTCACTCAACTGCAGCACAGACAGTTTCTTTTTTATTTTTTTTACCTTTCACAATAAAACAATGCATAACTGCTTATCAGGGGGCCTTTGCAGTAAATTCATTCTACCATTTTACTAACAGGCCGCTCAGTAAATAGCTTACAATATCAACATTTATGTATAACTATATTATTTGTCATTGTCCTGTCATTTCTGTCTCCTTTCATTTGTGTGTTGTGTGTTTTCTGGGTTTTGCTGTTTCCCTCCTGAGTGTGTTGTGTTGTTTTACTCCTCACCAGCCTGATTTTCCCTCCACACCTGTCTCACATCAGCCTCCTCAGCCCTGCCCTGTTCCCAGGGTTTCCACAGCTAATCAGCTCCTTCCCTCCTCTCTTGTTTCTTCCACTCATTCCCCTCACCTGCTGCCCCTCTTCACCTGCGCCTCATCCCCTCGTTAGTTTAGTTTGTATGTAAGTCCAGTCATTGGTTCGGTCTTTGTCTCATCCTCTGTTGTGTTGTTCTGAATAAAAATTCTTCCATCGATCTGCCGGCATGACTCTCCACCTTTTCTGCTCCCAGCGTGACATTTTTAGCAGTTAGGCTAACACAATTTATAGTTTATCCACAGTGTTCTCCTTAGCTGCAAAAAGACCTTATTTGTATTTGTCTAAATGATTTTGTTTTCCTAAGCCTCCTTTTCTTTGCATTGATTAATTGAAGAGGAAGAAGAAATAGTTTACTATTCCCCTTAGGGAAATAATTTGTTTTAACAACCACATTATTTGTGGTGAAAGTCATATATTGATGTGCTTCCAACACATAGTTGGAAAAACATATTTTTTGGTGTTTTTACATTGCTGTCATTAATATTTTCAATGTATTTTTAAACAGTTGGTCTATTGTCTTCCTCAGCCACCGTAAAAGCTTTGGTATTTCACCTGGATCGGCATGGTCTTGCGGGAGGTAGCGGTGCACGCTTTGATATGCTCTGTGACCGTCTCAGTCAGTGCTCTGATTGAAGGTTGTTTTCAATAATTTGTGGATTTGACCTCACATTTTTGTGCATGGAAAGCAAAAGTCTGCCTTGTATGACCGCTTGGGGGATTATATGAGAGTATTTCTGCCGGAAAGCCTTTAGGAAGTCAGGTCAACATGTTGCTCACAGTGAGTTATGCTGGATTTATTTATTTATTTTATATATTTTTTATTTTTATATTATACATATTTGTTTATTTCGGGCATGTCAGGTAGATCAATCATCATCACACATCATCTTAGTTTAAATCATGGATGACTGGATCTTTGCACATGACTATCATGCAGGCGACTGGATTGCATCCTGTGTGTTGCCAGAGATTTATATAGATTTTTTATATAGACTTAATTAATCTATTATTTTCGGGGGGTTTTTTCAATATTTTTCAGCTGCCATTTGGTTAGGATTCGGAAAAGATCATGGTTTGGATGAAAATAAAAGGACATGAACAGCGATAAAAATTCAGCTCTGTTTTAAGTTAGAAGTGATGTAAGCTGTCGGGAGTCTGCAGCTGGACCAGAGCTGCTGCAGTATCAACATTTCTGTTGAAATGGGAAACGAGTTTGCCGCTATTGGTTTTTGTGATGGAAAAATCCATTTTGCTCTCCACATATTTAATTGTAAAATGGTGGTTCAACAGTTCTTCAGTGGTTCAATCACTTCATTCAATTAATGAACAACAGGCTCAGATTTGATATTAAGCTGGTGTCTAAAGGTGTAGGTCTATTGATCTGACAACCACTTTTGAATTTCAGTATGCCTTTTATATGCTCTCTGTTATACAGTTCTTCATTCAGGAGAAAAGAAATAACTGCTGCCTGACCTTCAACTGAATCAGTCTGACCTTCAGTTTGATCTGCATTTCAGCTCGCAGACTCTGCATTTATTTCTTTACTAAAAATACGCTAAAAACAGAAATATTCTCCAAAGAAACGATGGAGAGGTTCTGGTGGAGGCTTTTAGGCCGTTCCAGCGGGAGTGGATGAAGGATAATCACCACCTGGAGAGTCTACCTGCTAAATGCACATTCCCCCCCGAGTATTCGTTTACACAAGTTACTTTCGTCAGTTCTGGGATCATTTGTTTTCCCTACCGCTGAATCATGGTATCCTCTGGTGAGCACTATGCACACAACCGCCCACTCATGCTAGGCTGGTATGAACACAAACAACCCCCCCTCTGTGCTCAAAGCATTGTTTGATGTCGATTCTGTCAGGCAGAACGTGAATGGCACCACCAGCAAGCAGCAATTAGTCCTCATGTGAAGATGAAGTTAAGATTTATCGCTAAATCCGTGTAGCATCTGAGCTGAGTGGCTGTCTGAGCCAGCGAAGCTCTGTTTCCAGGTGCAATTTAAACCTGAGAGGTTACAAGTGTTTTTTCCCGACCTGTCAGATTCCCCAAGCAGCAGGCGACATTCACAACCATGTCAGGACAGCGCTCACACACACACTCACACTTGAGACAGAGGACTAATTTGCACTCAATTTTCGGCCGCCTGTCCGCGAGACAGCCGAGGCTGCTCAGATTATGTCTGTGAGCCTGTGTGTGTAAGAAAACACGATCCCACCTGATAAACCAGAAACAGATTTTTCTTTCACAGTTGTCGGTCGTCTTTTGTAACGGTGACTCAGGATGTTTTACTGAATGAACAGCCTGCAGAAAAGATGTCACACTGCACTGAGACGCTGAGTGGATTATGTGCCGTAGGCGTGTGTTTGAAGCGATCTGGTTGGTTGACAGACACTAGAAAGGCATTTACTGTAAGCGGCGAACAATGGGACTTTGGTCCTCTTGTCTATCCCCACTGTCTTCATCAGAGGCCTGTCTGGTCTTGTTCCTGACATGATAACAGTCAGTGGTGCCCCCGAGGGTGGGCCAGCTGGGGCCGAGCCCCTAGTGAGTTTCATAAGCTTCTAGCTGATATTTAACATTCTGTACTACTTAATTAAAGTAAATCAATGTCGAAAATAATATGAAAATAAGAAATGCATGCCCAGACAGCCTCCCAAACCCTCACCCCCTTTCGGTGGCAACCCCAAGATCTTCAGCTGCCCATTCTGGCCCCACCTATAAAAAATTTGAAGAAGTCACAGTGAGTCAGGGCAACACATCTAACCGGAGGAAACACCTGGGCAAACATTAAAATATACAAAAGCCAAATAGCATAACGAGAAAAAAGACAAAGACAGGAAGTGGAATGTAAAACATGCCACATGAGGATATCATCTACACAATAAAACAGGAAATGACTAACCAAAAACCCAAACCAAGACATTTTTATTGCATTTTTACGAGCATTAGCCAAAAAGTGTGAGATTTTATAGTATTTCCGAAACCTGGGTATGAAACCAATAATGTGTGAATTGCAAACTATTTACAAAGAAATATTATGATGTGTAAGCCCTGCTGTAGTGTCGGTGTTATTTCTTCTTCTTTGGATCAGGCAGAGTAGACAGGGAGAGTAAAAACAGTTTCTCCAGCTGCTCTCCATGTCTTTGAAAAGCTCTTTCCTTTGAGGCAATGCCGGTCACATACGTTGACATATTTTTTACAACTGTATTAACAGAGAGAGCAAGGTACTAAAATAAGGTACCATTGGGGACCCATACTGAACTTCAGGGTTCAAATCTGAACAGTACCCAAACCTGACTCACTTACCGGCAGTGAAGATTTCCCATCTTTTAGGCTCTCGGCTCACCTAATGCACAGAGACGAAACAGTAAAATGACCTCGGCTGAAATCCAAGCTGTCACCATCTGGTGCTCGGCTCCTCTGCCTGCACAGCTGTACCTCTGAAAGCACATACTGTATAGACAGCAGCAGCCTCACACTCAGCATATAAGCTCACACTATATGACACACTTGCCAATTCCAATTTACAGGATCAGGGTGGAAACAGCACATTGCCAACATCTTTGGAAGTGTGGATTAATTCCTAACCCGATCATACGTGTGTGACTTTCATTCTTGGATGTTCAGTCGCAAACATCTCATATTTTCTTTGTCTTTCCTTCAAACATCTTCCATTTTTGAACTCTTTGCTTCTCTGGTGTGAGGCGCTGACACACACCGACAAGTACAAGTTACCGGTCTTCGTTGCACCATGGTAAAGGCTTGTTTTTAATAAAATCATCATCATCATCATCAGATAATTAGAGTATAAATATGGCAGTTATTTTTAATGAATGTTGTTCCCTCATCGCTGCTGCTGTTTGTATTTTTGACCTAATTTCTCGCTTTTAAGTGTCTCTGAAGAATGATCATAAAATATGTTTGTTGCAGCTTGTGTTTATAAATGAAATGCTGTAGCTGCCCCACACGTGTCTGCCTTTATGTAGCCATACTGATAATCTATATAAATTACTTGTAATAAGTATAACTTCAGCCTGAATGACCTACCAATCCTTGCATTCCACAATGAAAGCACCGCCAAAAAAGTGTCATTTTGGGTGCCAAAATGAGAAGACGGAAAAAATGCAGGATTGATGCCAGCTAGAAGAAGTGTGAGAGAGCGAGCTAATGGCCCCGACTTCATAGCTAAGAGGGCTCAGGCAGCCCGGAGCGAGCTACATCAGCTGACGGCCGGCCCCATGGTAGCCGTTTGCCCACTGGATTCAACCAGGGACAGCCTTGTGAGACACAATCGCTGCGTTATTCCACTGATAATCAGGACGATAGCTGTCGTCTGTCTTTCGCTGTTATAACTCTCTCAAGAAGCAGAGTTGAGGGCTAACAGGAAGTGACAGCGCAGAATCAAAATAGATGGAAATAGTTGCTGGTCATGACTCACACCTCATTCATTTTTAAGCGAGATGAAACAGTGCACTGGGTGCAGGCTTGTTTGAATGAGTGAAACTGGGCTGCGGCTGCTCGGCGCGAATGTAGGTTAGCCCGCAGTGAAAGCTACTGTTTAAACAGCGGTAAAACACTGACATGATCAACAACATGATCGAGTCATTTCTAAAAGCATTTTCAGGCAAGGTAAAACATGTTTTTATAGATGTAAAACAGATGCTAAGTCAGGATTACGATGGTAGATTACTTTTTGTTTGAAACAGTTAAAATCCTTTCTCACTTTCCACAACAACTGAGCAATAATCCTCAGCTATCGAACACCAACACATCACACACAGTGTTTTCAGCTGAGAAGCCTATCAGCGCCTTCTGCGCTCATGTTACCACGGTGAATGATGATGAAACAGGATGCCCGTTGCCATGACAGGACCGCTTGTCACAGTGTGTATCCAGAAACTACTAATCCCCTCTGTTTGTAGGACGTATAAGCAGAGAAACATAAATACAGACACAACAAATAAGATGAATAACTGATTTATCGTGAGTCGATGGAACGCACCAGAGCTGATTTTCCTCTGATTGAATGTAATGCTCGGATGATCTTCACAGCTGTTGCTTGTTTCGACATCCTCGATGTCACATTATCGAGGCTGATTAAGTAAATTCAATCTCACTATATATTCATTACAGTCTCATGAGTGACACAATGAGATGTTTCTCTTGTCTCTTCAGTAACCCGCTGACTTCTAACCAAGATAAGCTTGTTGTTCTCAAGGCTGGAAAGATTTAATTAGGAGGCAGCAGAAAGGTAGACGCTGTGATATATCAATCACTGCGACTCTGATGTCACCAATTCACAGCTTTTTTGTGGATTGGACTAGGCTTTTCGTCACGTTCTGACAGAGGATGAATAGAAGTGCTGCAGCAATGGACAGTATCAGCAAACTGATGTGTTTTTTGTACGTTGAGCATGTAGATATTTTCTTGTAGACACGCTGAATAAACACTTGAACCTGAAAATGAGCTTATAATGGGACCTATAATGGATCACATAAGTGGAGCCCTGAATAGACCACATTAAGCTCTGGTCTTTCTCACGTTCTTTAACATTGTGAGATTGGGCGTTTTTCAACATTTTCTTAACTTCTCAGGTAATGATTCATGGATCTTGATGAAAAGAATTAGGCATATTTAGGTGGCTGATATCTGTAAGTGGGTGAAGGTGGGGCAGGTGTGTTTAATTTCACTTTGTACCAAATTGGGAGGAGGTAAGGGTACTAGTACAATGCTGAAACACTCATTTAGCTCATTGCCACTGCCTTTAATGAGTATAATGAGTTGAGTTTTCTTGAGTTTCCTTTTTCTCTGTTTTTGCCGCATGAGTGCGTGGCTACATCTCAGAAAGACGTGCGGTGGATGAGAGTTTATAGAAAATGTCCAGATGACTAATACGTATTTCAACTAATGCTGTTTCGGTAAAAAAAAAACAGCAGTAATTGGTGTTTGACAGCAGACTACGTCATGTGTACGTATGTGTTGTGTGCTCGTTTATTCATAGTGTCTGAGGTATCTCTCGCTTTCTGTGTGTTTGGACTTGATTATGCAGAACTGGCTGCACAGAGCTCATTATTAAACTGTGGGGGAAATGTGTCGTGGCCAGAGCTGCACAAGAGCCTTTATAACCACGACACTGTCTGAGTCACTCGCTCGTCTTAATGCAAAGTCACACTACAGGTAAGAGAAATCACATATGTGCACAGACACGTCCACACACATCGCTCTATATCAATGTCACACTATCTCTGGCTTTTCCTTGTTCTGTCTCGGTGTCTCTACGTGCTGCACATCACTCGAGTTGGGTCTGAATCAGCGGTTCATCAAGGTCAGAGGGAAAGAGGGAGAGACCTACAACCTGAATGCACCTACGGCGAGAGAACTGTTCTCGGCAACTATCTGGGTGCAAATTAAATGTTCGTTTTAAAGGGCAAACACTGGCGTCTTAACCTGAGTGTGCATTTAATTATATAGTTCAGTGTATTTCTATGGTGTGTGCTGTTAAATGCCGGCCCGTAAGACCAGATCTCCTTTGGGATTATGCTAAAGTTGAGGTTGCTTTCCGAGTTTTTGGAATAACTGGAAAGGCAATGTTCACGGTTGAATGCTTGTTTATACATTCTCCTCATTATTTTACAGCCTGCTAGCTCCTCCAAATACCAGCAAGAGAAGGGAAAGAAATACAGTCTGTAACAGCAACCAGGATACAGGTTGGCACTGTATGCTTCTGCAAACCACAGTTTTGTTGCAAAGTTTTTTGTTTGTCTGGTTAGGTGCAGGGGTTTCTGGTTCAGTTATTTCCTGTTTTATTTTGTAGTTCTCTCCTCATGTGTCATGTTTTACTCTCCACTTCCTGTCTATGTGTTTCTTTCCTGCCTTTTTTTGATTGCCCTATTAGTGTCACCTGTGTCTTATCAGTCTTCCCTCTCTTGTGTATTAAAGTCTGTGTATTTGCCTTCATCTTTGTCAGTATGTCTTGTTCTGTTGTCCTCATGTCAGTCCTGCGTCTCCTGTGTTTACTGTTATCCGGTCCTGATTTGCTTCTTGTGTTCCCCTCTATGTTCCCAGCACTTCATTGGTTTGTACTTTATTTTTTTTACTTTTGTATTTTTTGGTTGTTCTAATTCTTGGTTTTGCCCCTGCCTGCTTCCTTTGTTTTGTGTTTCCTTTATGTTGAGCTTTCTGTCCACTTCCTTTTTAAATGTTCATTTTGGATTTTGAGATTTTGTGTTTGGACTTCAGCTTTTTGTGATTTTACCTGCCTGCCTCCTCGTGTCATGCGTTGGGGTCCTTTTTTTGTTAACCCTGAAAGACACAAAAGAAAAAGCTTGGTTGGGGTGAGGTAAAGATCATGATTTGGCTTAAAATACCTGTTTTGGGTGCCATAAACACAGCTAGGGATGTCACGAAATCTTGTTTAAAATATCCTTTTTTTGCTACCGCAAACATGGCTGACAATGATCCAGTTGTTTCACACTTACAAATGTTGAAACACAGTCTCAAACTGTGGTCTTCTGTCTTCCTCTTCACCTCCTGATATGACAGTCAGGTAATAAACATGTTTTATTGGTGACTGGCTGTAAATATAAGTGAGGAAATCTGTGTGCACTCTCTATAACCTGCCAAAGGTTTTGCATGTCCTTGTATGTACATTACAAAATAGACAATCAGTCAGTGTATTCAACTCGAGTCCGTATGAGCGTTTTTCTGAATTATAGTGAAAGTAAAACTCTTGTGAAATTTAGCGAGCTCAACTTTAAACCAACAGTGATTTTTTAATATTGAAGTGACCACAGCTAGCAAGCTTCATCTTACAAGCTGAGAAATGAGAACTTGCAGTAACTTAAGAGCCATTAGATAAGCCACCTGGCTGTATGAAATTTCCCCTAATCATTTCCTGTATGTCAGTAATGTGACCTGAACTTGCCATTTGCCTTTTCCCTGAGCCCCACTGTTCCACCTTTTCATTTCCACTAAGAGATATTAATGCAGTTTCTGCAGCAGAAGGAAGAAGCTCTCAGGCTGAGGTGTCGTGGGAAATTGACAGATAGTGATACAAAGAGAGGCTGCTGAATTACTGCAGCTCTCGAGTGCATGTAGGATCATTGAGGAGAGAGTGAGGGATCGAGGTGAGTGAGGTAGTTCAGCGGCTCAGGTGTCTCGCAGACCTCCTCTCTGCAGGGATAAAACAGTACGCAGGTGAATCCATTTCACCAGAAGCTGAATATGTGTGCGGTCATGTGCCCGCTCAGTTAGTCTCCTCGGACCCGTGTGGACCTCATGTGGTGCCGACTGTGTGTCTGAATCTGGTCCTGACAGGTCAGAGCAGTAACGCCCTCAGTGAAACTGCTCACTGGTCAAAGTTAACCGCAGCAGCTGTCTAGTTTGGGATAACGAAGATGTATGATTTCTGCTAATTATTGCTCACTCTATCCTTGCCAGGCACCGCTGGAAGTCTTGGAACGTATCAAAGCAAATAAATTAGTGAGGTAAACAGTAAACAGAGGGGAGATTATTTAATGCTGCTGCCAGCCAGAGCTCTGACGGACCCAGAGGATATACTAACAACACTATACTTGAGTTTGTTTGTTTGTTGTAATTAAATGAGGACGTCTGAGGTCTGATGGGTATAGATGTTCAGATACGATGCAAACAACAGTAGTTATGTAACTCTGAATGTTGGAAAACTGGGTTTTGATCTTTTTTTTTAAGTGATTTTCAAGAAGAAAGAGAGAAAAAGGTAAACAGCAATGCAGCTTTATTAGTTTAATAGACGCCTTATGGTGCAAGAAATGTCAAGCACAAAAACATGGCGAGTTAGAGAGTGAAGTTACGCAACATCTAGCACATCTAGGTCACCCTTGTAAAGCCTCGTTTTCAGACCTATTAGGCGCCAAGGATTGTTTGAATTGTCACAGCACTGTTTTCGCTGTGCTGATGGAGGACTGCTGCTGCTGTGCCGCTGAAATGCAGCTAGTTCTTCAATATCAGTCGAGTTATTTGAGTTGATTGAAGTCTAAGCTAATCAACATTATCGGATCTTAGCCCTGATCTTCTGCTCGCCGGCGGTTTTTGGAGACCGCCAACAAAAAGCTCCAGATCAGAGGCAGATCTGCACACGCTCCCTTGAACGGCCATCGGTGTGTGAGAACTGTTTGAAGACACGATCCAGGAGCTTTGGCGACAGTCCGCTGACGCTAAATATCTGGTTAAGTCGCAGACAGGTCAGGGAGCCAGGAACGAGCTACGGCCAATGAGAGGAGACAGTAGCTCTCTGAGTGTATGAACAGGGCACAATAACAGCCTATAGTAATCAGAGATACATTCAAGCAAGTTGTTGCTGACAAGTCGAACAGGCAGTAACGTGTTATTCTAAAAAAAAAAAAAAAAAAAATCTTGTTCTTCCTTGTTTTTTCTATCCAATCAGCGCACAAACAACTTGGACTCCTTGGACCACGCCGTCTGTCACGTCTGGCGTGTGTGATCTTGTCATGTGTGACCCCCTGTCACTGCGGCGCAGGAAGCACAACAGACCGCAAGACTCCCAATTACAAGACAAGACAGTTGTGAAGTGCGAACAGGACAGCAAACCGATGATTCTGAAAGTCTTGTAGTGTGACCAAGGCATCAGCCTGTGTGGTCTGCTGGGATGATGCTCAGTACAGCTCAGTGGTACATTTTTTCTCTTCTGCTTACTCTTTCTCAAGTCCGCTCCTCCGTGGTAAAAACAAAGAAACAAATTAAGAAATGAGTTGAGTTTGTTGCTCAACTCAAACTGTTCTGGAGCTTTCGATGGTATTACAGCCCTAATCAGCTCTCCCACCTTTCATTGACTTTGACTTCTAAGGCGTCGCATCCTCGCTGACTTGAATAGTTAAGCTTGACATACGGGTAGAAGTTGACAAAACTTTCTCAGTCAAGGCCCACTTGGTGGCTAACACTGCATGCTGTACACAGCTCATATAATGGATATAGCAGAGAAACTGTCGCAGACATAGTTGAAATCTAGTTGTAGCCATTACTCTTTATCGAGCACCAGCTGTAACTGGAATTTCCACCCTTTTGTCATATTTTGTAGAAAGTCCAAGTTGGCTAAAAAAAACACAAACAATAATAATAAAACAAAACAAACAGACCGTTCTGAAAGGTGATGTTGTGCCAGTTGGAGACGGGCTCTGTGTTGGCAGAGGTTTGGGCGCTAACAGGTGCCTTTAAGTGTGAGATGACCCTGACTTGGACTTGGTACAGAAAACACTTTGAAAGTGTTTGAAAGTTGCTGGAGTTATATAGTTAAAGGGGCGCTATGAAGTTTTGGAGAAGAAATTCGAACTCATAATTTGAATATGTACAATATTAATGAGGCAATAATACAAACTCAGAAATATTTATCTTTTCCGTAACTGAATAAACACGCTGTTCTTGGAGGAAAATAAGGTCCCCAGAACACCGTTTGAAAGGTAGAAAGGTGGCAGGGTCCGCCACATATAAACAAAGGAAAACGGTATGAAGGTCAGTTTGTTACTCAGTTATTAAAATTCCCGAAAACTACACAGTGCACCTTTAAAGTTTAACTTATTTAAGGATGATTATATTTCTGCCTTAGAAAAGAAAGCAGGAAATAAAAATAATTAGTTACTGGTCTGTACTTTTCTCCTTTGTGTCGTTCAGCAGATGTTTGAGACCTGAGAAATCCTCATTAGTCCTCATGTCAGCTTTTCCTTGAACTACAAGCTTAAGTTGACATTTTCTATTTAATGACTTGTATAAAAATAAAATAAACTAGCATGTTTGTCTTTGACTGCTGTGTGTTAATTGAAGCCATAACTGCACAATGCATAAAACCCACAGGGACTTAATTAGATGTTGTTTATGTTACATGAAAATAGTTATACGTCACTGTTAAAAGACAGCTAAAGCATGCTGAAGAGTGTTATAGTTTCATAGTTTTGGATTATTCATATAGAATATCATCCTTTTGATGTGTAAAGCTGTGTAGTTTAGCCTTTCTTTGTCCCTTCATTAAACTGAGCTGGATTAAAGACTGGATCATAGTGTGTAAATTACTGTAGAAACCAGAGAAAATAAACTAGAGCCACACAATCCATTCATCGGAGCTAAACCAGTGAGCACAACAACTGCAGAGGAGACCTTGAGAGGATTTTTGTGTCTGCCGCTAATGAATTCCCTCATAATACTGTCACATTGTTTGCCACAAGATGTCCTTTAGCTAACTGCATCACAGTAATTCTCCTGCTGTGAGGACATTAACAGGGAATGAATAGTCGGTGCAAACGTCTTTTATACCAACATAACCGATTTATGACTCTGCTGGGCTTTGCGGAGCTGTAATTCCTGTCTAATTGTGAGGCACTGTGTCGAGAGCTGTGATTAATAATGAACCTTTTGTGCATGTGTGTGTGTGTGTGTTTCATTATCACTCCACAATGACACCTCTCTCTGGATAGCGGAGGACTCCTGACGTGGATTCTGTTTTTGGAAAAATCCTTGAACTCCGCTGAAAGTTTCTTAAGCTGTTAAAAACGCTTCCCGGATGAAGCTCTTTAAAAACCTGCAGGTGTGTAGGAAGCATTAGTTCAATCAGCCGTGTGCTTGTCCTGGCTTAATCTCCACACGAACGCCGGTGAGTCCCTCAGTGCCAAGCCGCTCGCAGATGGCACCTCCCATCGACTGCAATCCTGCCCTGCTGCAAATCAATAAAGCCGGGCTGCAGAGAGGGGAGAAGGGAGGTACCGAGGGGTGGTAATGTAGGAAAAAGAAGAAGGAGGGAGGGGGAGGAAACAGAGGAGACAAATTGAGGAGCGAAATGAAAGGGATGGAAATAGATAGGGAGCGGTAGTGGGATGAAGGAGGGGGACAGATGGGAGGATGGAGACAACTGCAGCAAAGAGGACAAGAGAGAGAGAGAATGGAAAGCAATGATTTCTCTTTTAGAAGACACGCAGGGACAGAAAGGACCAGGAGGGCCGTCCACAGGGGACGCAGAGGGAGACGAGGACAGAAAGAAAGGGGAGGTTAAAAAGGAGGGAAGGAAGAGGAAGCGTCCCAGTAGGGTTTTCCGCAGCGTGAACTCAGCCAGAGTGCGAGGCGCGGTGCAGAGCCAAGCAGTAGGTCCTGAATTATTAAACACAATATTTTGCTGCTGAGCAAACGGCCGCAGCCATGTCGGATGTATCTGCTGAGGGGGCAAGGAGTGCATGTGTGTGGGGTGGAGGGGTTATGCCAAGCAAGTTTTTGATGGGTGTTTACCTGTGCTCAGAGGGGTTTTATGTGCACTGAGTGCAGCGTAGTCCGTGCTTTTTGCTTAATGGTCTCGTCTTGCGATGTGTACGGGCATCAGAGGGAGTTGATGCCCATTTAGAGACGCTAATTAACGAGGAAGCGGCGTCCGCAGGGCCTTTGTTTTAACTCCCTGCCCCAGCGGAGAGCAACCAGCAATTTAAGACTCAAGCGCACACATACACACACATCTGTACACACAAATACTCCACATTTACACTTTTTTTTATTCAATCTTGTCTCCTACAAATTTTTTTAAAACAGTTTTTTTTAACTGTTTTGATCCAATTAGCTTTAAATGAATTCAATTCAGAGCCACGTTTTATCTTCTTAAGGTGAAATTATCTTTATTAAGAAATGTATTTTGGATTAAGGAAACTGCACATGTGCAAAGACTGCCTGAGATAAAAACCTTTGAGCAAGTTAAACACAAAGTGAAGCAGCCTGTTTAAACTTATACTTCTCAGAACATGCACATTTTTGTACATAAGCAACAACACAACTCGCTTTACATGCTTGAAACAAACAGCAATAAGTGGAACCTGCACTTATCTTCGATCTGAGTTACCTCTTCCGTCTGCGCTCGAGGGGCTGCCCATCAATGACTTTAACTGATGGTACGTGTCCACAGGGCCTCAACCCTTCACAGCTTTACATGCTTCACTAATGCAGGCTATACTCTAACGACCACACAAACACTAACTTGCCGCACCTGATTGGACCAGCACCGGGAGCTGTCTTGGATTTGAAAGGTGATAAATTGTCATTTGATTTTGATAAACTGGACTGACATTTTATTTTTATGTGCTGCTCTGATAAATAAGACTATAATGTCTTGTAACCTACAGTGTCTAGATAAGTGGCAATGGGATATTAACCTTGCTGCACAGTTTCAGCCCCTTCAGTTGTATTTGCATAAAACTCTTGTTTAGTCCAGGTTTAATGATGTATGATCCCTCCTCAGCGACGGTCCGTCCCCCCTCGTCCACTCACTGATCTTCTGTCTTCTTCCCTCCTCTGTCCGGCTCTCCTCCTCCTCCTCTGCCTGGCCTTTTCCTAACCTGCCTCTGCTTATCATTCGCTTCCCATCATTACACTGTGCAAACACTACCATCGCCACAGAGCGCGGAAATATAATGAACTGCTTTTTGAGCCACACAACCCGACTTCAAACACTTTGAGTCTCATCTCGGGACTGTTAAGTGGTTTTCCTCAACTTCATTAGACGTGTCTGTTGGGAGGTTTTATATTTTTTCAGAGCGCTAACACAGATGAGTTATTGGATTGGAGGCTCTGAGTCATTGGAAGAGCTGCTCCTTCAATCTCTCTCGCTCTTTCCATTTTTCTGTCTTTCTCTCACTGTGCTAATCTCTCGCTCTGTTTCTGCTGCTCTCTCACCCACACTTCCTCTCTGTCTCTCTCTGCAGTCCGTCCATCTGCTGCTCTGTCTGCGTCTACCGTCACCTTTCTCCTCTTCATCCCCCGTCTCCCAGATTATTCCTTTGCTCCTTGAGATGTAATTGAATTTCACAACCCCGAATTGAGCTCTTGAGGAACGACATAATTACATTCCTGTTTGGCTGCAAATGATTCCGCTAATTCAATGTAGAGTACACGGTTTGATGGAAAGCAGAGATTAAACTGATTTATAGTGTCAGTAACATTGCAATTACTTCAGTATTAGATTTAGGGAAGTTGTAGTCATTGATAACGTAGCAAAAAAGGAAAATAAGCACTATTACTTTATATGCAATGTTGGCACATCATCCCTCTCTTTCTCTACAAATCACTGGAACAGGGCCATATTGTACTCTTCCCTTTCTACTATGTATGTCATTTTAACCTCATCTTAATCCTGGAAATGTATGTAACGCCTATCCCAGTCTAGCCCAAAGTAAATTCAAAGCTGTCGTAGAACCATTTGGAGTACAGACATGGTTTGTGGCACTTTTGAAAGGCTATAAGCTGAAGCTATAACGGTCAGAAGCTCTGTAAGTGCTTCTGGCATTAATCTATAGGAGTTTGAACACACTGAATTATTTATTTATGTTTCTCGCCTACATCTTTTAAGGCAAAAATAAGCCTGCAGATGACCTGTAAATGCCCTTTTTAGCTGGAAAACACACGGGATCCACATCATGTAGTCTGACATGGTCTGCTAAAGTCTCACTTAAAATTGACACTTTGTTTTCTAGAAAAACATTCAGGCACCTGGCAAAGAAAAATGCAATTTTTGTGACCTCAAAATACCCCTGCATGTAAATAACAGGGGCAAGAACTCAGTATGTTTTTTTGTTTCTTCATTTACACGAACACCACAGCTCCACTGATGTAGACAGGAGTGTGTGTCTTCACCTCCTTTTTTTCCAAAATCAACAATCAGCTCTTTGGCATTGCTGGCTTCGACATTGTACATTCTGCTCTGTGCATCGACCCCAAGATTTTTTGATTTTCTTCCCATATGAACTCGGTGGTGTCGTCTGCATACTTTACAACAGAGTTCTCTGGATGTCTGGGAGTGCAGTCAGGGGTTAACAGGAGTGGGCTAAGCGTAGAGCCCTGAGGGTCTCCGGAGTTGAGTACTAAAGTGGAGGAGGTGTGATTGCTAATATGAACTGCCTGAGGTCTGTTTGTGTCCAATATCCACTTTTGTTAATGTGCATTTTAAAGTAGAGCCTAAAATGACGGTTTTATTTATGCAGTATTTATGTCATGAGTTTTGGGTCATTTAAATCATGTGATTGATATCAAATATCCGGGGTAAACACTGTCAGCTCCTATCTCAAACACATGTCATCCTGCCTTTCATGTATGCACATCGCCACAGGCAGAGGACAGAATAACTGAGGATCTATTAGCACTAGCATTAGCATTCTAAATGCTTGTATGTCCTCGACGCCCCCAGCAGTTCAAAGTCTGGTCTGGCACTAATGTCTGATCAGATGCTGCTTCATCTATGTGCTGCTTATAATCAGTGCCAAGAGAAGGGAGAGAGAGAGGGGAGGCAGAGGGAGAGCGAGGGGGAGAGTAAGAGTGTTAAGTGTTGGCTCTGGCCTTGCTTCTTGCATAACTCACTGATAATTAGGATTTTATTGCTGCCAAGTCTTAACCATTGCCGTGGCTATGCAGGTGTTGGCAGGACATCTAAGTGGACCATGGGGAGAATAGAACAGAATAGAAAAGAGAGATATGATTTCTACTCTTCTGCTTCTCCTCATCCTCCTCTCCCCTGCTCCTTTCTGAATCCTCTTTCCTCTTTTGGTTCGTAGTTCCTCCTCCTCCATCAGCTCTCCCTTTCTCGCCTGCCTCCCCAGTCTTGTTAGCGCTGGTCACGCATGCTTGCCTCCCTGATTAACTAACAACCCAAAGGATGTTACACCGAGTAGTGTCTGCGCTCCCCGAGAGAGGCATCGATTTGCTGGCAGGCGGTAACCACACAGACGGCTGGCACATCGAAATGAGCTCGAGAGCAAGAACTGGAAAAAATGAATAGCTGCCGGGAGAAGAGAGAAAAAAACACTCTTCAAATTAGTAGCTCATGAGGAATCAAGGGAAGAACTCTGTGTGTTCGACCTGATGACCACATATATCAGGACTGTACTGTGGCGGTCTGCATGTTGAAATGAGGGCAGAGATGAGGTGGAAATGAAAGGAGAGACTAGCTCAAGTTGGTGATGAAGCTGAGGGGTCTTAAATGCTACCCAAATGAGTTTGTAGATGAATGACACCGACACACAGAGAGAGGACATCTGTTCTTTCTGGAACTGAATATAGTTTAAGACCAGAGACAGTGTGTGTGTGTGTGTGTGTGTGTGTGTGTGTGTGTGTGTGTGTGTGTGTGTGTGTGTGTGTGTGTGTGTGTGTGCGTGTGCGTGTGTGTGCTTAGGCAAAGTGCTTCCTCAGTGAAAGTGTTGATTAACAATTCAGCTGACTCACAGCGTTGCTTATGAAGACAGAGGGTCAGACAAACAGTTTATTATACGGTGAGGAAACGGATCTTGTGAGCGATGTGTGGGTACAAAAACCATACGTATGCCTATTCCATCACATAAAGTGGGGATTTATGATCAGAAATACAAAATCAGAAATACTTTATTGATTCCCTCGAGGGGAAATTGGAAAGGTGAGATGTGTGTGCGTACCTCATGCATACTTCAGACCATGCATGTACACTTAAATAAAAAATACATGACAAAAATAAGTAACCCCCAGCATGCTTGTCTGAGCTGGAGATATTGTTTGGCTGCAGCAACACCACTGCTTTCTTGCAAGAAAACTGGAAGTATTTTCCTTTACTAAATAACTTAAATTCACTTTACGTTATGATGGCATAATGTAGAAAATGTTTGTTTAAACCAATCTATGTTCACCAAGGACTGAAACTATGTCCACCTTAGGCCATTAGAAGGCCATCTTAAAAGCTTTGAATAGCCTGAAATGTTACTTCACGCTTGCTAAATTGCCGAAACCTCAGATGAACGATGAGTCTACAGTGATGCCGACTGGTGGTTTTGATTATTCACTAGTCGGGAGGTCGATTATTCTGTCTACACAGCATTCAGCAACATGAGGTTCATTTTCATTTTATTCACTGTACGTTGAAGACATGACTCCCCTGGTGGCGATCTCTCCATTTGATCCCGAATTGCAGAGCACTTTGTGAAGTCTGTTTCAATAAGAGCTCTCTTGATTAATCATTGATCGTAGCTCTGATGATTGATAATGATGGCTGAAATATAGCTGGATCAGAGGTACATGTGATGAATTATCATCCCGCGAGCGCTTTTAATAGTCGCAACTGTGCCCGATCATCTGATGCTCCTGGAGAACCTCCCTGATGAAACACAACTGGTCAAACTGGACTTTATTTTCCGTGCCGATTTTGTCATTGACAGGACTAATGAGTCGGCCCAAATATCAATACAGCAAATTGATGTTTAAAGGCGTTTCTCCATCCATCCGTGAATAATTGAGGGAGTGGAAATGGAGCTTGTCCACGTGCACCAATCGTCCACGATGACTGAGTTTCGTTAGCAGAATCTGGCGTGCAGCTTTATACATCTGATGGAAAGTATGTGTGTGCATGTATCTGTCTGTCATGCATGTCTGTCTTGAATCTACACAGAGTTTTAAGCATCTGGCTCCCGATTGAACTGATTTTCCCCAGGGAAGCAGGAAATAGCTTTGACTAATTTTATGTCTTAATTTCTCTCATTCCTCAGTCAAACATTAGTTCCACAAGAGTTTTTGTGTCATCCCGTTTATTTCTGGATATGCAACAGTTTGAGTATTAACTATGATTTACCAGCTCAGATCGCCACAGCTAATCACTGCAATTAATTTCCGAGTAATGTCGAGAACACCCACTAGATATTATCCACAGTATTGAGATAACAAGTTAAATAAGGAAGAACACAGGCACGCTGTAGTCACAAGTTTAGATTATATATAGACATTAAACCATAATACTTGTCTGTAGAGGAAATATATTCTGAAGATCATAGGAGCCAAATGTTATGTGCTCCCTCTGTTAATTAGGCTTGACTCTGAGTCGTATGTGTTCTTGATGTGCGCACATTATACCGCGTGAAAACCACACAACAAGGTTAAACCCATGACGGTTTATGGGTCAGTGCTTCTCAGTCGGCAGGTTCCAGCTCTGAACTCTTTATCAGAAGCTCTCTAGGAATGTAGACGGTCACACATTGAGGCTTTTAGATCCGAGAGCCAATTATCTGCGAGGTCAGGACCCTCCACATCACTGGATGTATACCCGATAACCTTAAGTCAAAGTAAAGATAAGTATGCTCATAGGTTTGAACAAAGAGAGAGAGAAAGAGAAGACATTTTGGTTTAGTTTCTAAAACAAGTTCTGCTTTTGTTTTAAGAAAGTACCAGCTTGACTCTCGAACAACTAACAAGGTGGAGGTTCCTAACGAGGGGAGGCGATTAAGTGCCCCTGAGCAAAGCTTTAAGCTTTACAAACTACGCACCAGGGTGGGATTACGGTCGACCGAGGAAGGTTTCAAGTGCAGTGGAGGCTGACTAGATTTCTGGAATTACTTTATCCCTATACTTACAAACACACACACACGCTAACTGTTTGCATGTAGGTGTGTGTGTGTGTGTGAGTGTGTTCATGTCAATGGTCAGTGTCAATGGGCTAGCTGGTTAGCATGCTAACTTCAGTAGATATGTCTATGTTGAAACTGTTATTTCTTCACACATTCTCGATCATTTTTTAACTAGAATTCTTACATATTGCACATTTAAAGCTTGTCACTGACAATTGGTTGATTTGTTATAATTATGCAGCACTCTTATGCTGCGAGGTGTCATTTAAAATGAACTCTTATGACATTAAAATACAGTAATGGAGGCAGCAGGAACCCAGACACCCATTTACAGTCTCTCAGTACATTCATGGTATTGAGCTGTGGACATAATTAATATGAGGCTTATTAGCATGTGATTTCATGTCTCTGGCTCACTCTATTGTACAATAAAAGTGAGAAGTCTCCAACTGCCTGATAACCCTGTATTTGGATCTTGAAGTCATGTTAAAAGCGGGCACACTCTCAGTTTGGCTCCGTTTCTGGACCGTCCAGATGGATCGGAAGCCTGGTGGAGCTCCAGAGAATCGGCTCACCCTCCGCGTGTGAGAGAGTGTGGACATGAGAAGGAAGACAATCAAGAAAGAGGACGTGTTAGGAAAAAAAAAAGAATAGAGAGGGAGACTATGGGCGGCGGTGTCCAAGACAGAGGCAAGACACAGGGCCGGCATAGGTGTGTGTATGTGTGTGTGTGTGTGTGTGCGCAGTCATGTGTCACACATCCAGCCTGACTCGTACCATCTGCCTTGGATCAAAGGTCTGTCTGGGGCTGGCCTCTCCTCTCCACGCTCTTTAATTCCTCTTTTTCACCGTCACCATATTGTTTATTTTTTACCCCGTTCACCTCTTTTTTTCCTTCTTCTCTCTGTTGTTCACCCCTCTGAATGTGACTGAGGCTCAGGCTGCCTCTCTCACACTAGTGATACTGTGAGCGTCAGAAGAAATTCATAGTTTGAAGTTGTTTTGAATATTTTGTAGTATTTTCGTACCCGGCTTGCTCTATGAACGGAAGGTAGGAAGGAAAGAAAGAAAGAAAGAAAGAAAGAAAGAAAGAAGAAGATGAAGGCTCTGTAGTCCTTGGCCTCAAATCTCCTGTTACCATGGTGATTTAAGTGGCGATATGCTGTCCCCGGAGACTCTGTCCTGAAAACACAGGAGGAGAAAGAGAGACAGTAACACAAGGACAGGCAGAAGGGCAAAACAGCGCAGGTGTGCTCGACAAGGACTGCACAGCGATGAGTGGACAGTGTCTGCCATACCATTCAGGAAACCTTCATGCATGAAGGCTCAATGGAGAAATTCAAAAGGTTGTTTTTGTTTCTTTTTGTTGCAGAACAGAAATAGTATAAGCACCAAATTAAAACATTTATAATGGCACCTGCTCCTTCCTGAATATGCAGTTAAATATGCAAATATGCAATTTTTCCTTTAGTTAATTCAAGTTTAACCGCGAGACACAAGATGTCTCCCACTTCCTAAGTCCAGTCTCAGTGTATGTGCACTGGAGGCTTCAAGTTTCTACATCACACTTGTGTGTGCTGAATACTGGAACAGGATTGGCTTCCAAACTGTTTGTGATGTCACTAATCACACTCTTAGCCCCGCCTCTTAAAATCAGATTTTCAATGAGCGCAGGGAAAATGTGTAAAAGCAGCATTCTAGTGTGAAACTACACAAACATCATTCTACACAGTGGAGCTCAAACATTCGAGTGTAGGAATGAAGAAAAACAGATTTTGGACTGAAGTGGTGTTGTACATTATCGTTCTGTCCGTCAGAGTGCAACCTGTGTGCATTCAGCAGCAATGAAGTGACTGAAACTGAGAAGGTTGTCATCTGTCACCATGTGTTTATTTTCCATTTTGCATTATTAACTTGTGTTCAATCATCTTCAATCATCTTTATTAAACATGCTGCCTTCTATGTGCAGATAAACACACGAACATGCATCAATAATGCAGCTGGAAACATTAATATAATATCTTGTATTCAGTGAATTTATTGAACTCACTGGTGTCACTTCGCTGTACCATAAAAAGCTAATCAGACAGGACTAATCGCTTTCTCTCTCTCTGTCTCTCCACAGCTGTATCATTCATGAGACACAGCGCGTCAGCCTTCGGATTTGCCGTGAGTTCTGCCTCCTTTTCCTCCCTCCATCTGCATTGATCAATTAGTCATAAATGTGGGCTCTGTGATTTATTAATGACTCCTGTTTCCAGCGTGTTATTGGTCCCTTTTGTCTCCAAGGTAACAGGGCAGAGAGGAGGGACGGGGCGCGGGGCTCAGGTTGAATGTCAGAAAGCTTTCGGTGTTGGCTAAACAAATCCACTGGCTTTCACCAAAATAAAGCTCCTTATTACTCCTTGGGAAGTGATCGAGAGTGTAATTAGTTTAAAAAATAAGACTTAATAGGAGTGAAGTGGAAATTAGATCAGCCACAGCTTCAGCCAGTGAGGGAAAATGTGATTAGCATAATGTGATTAAAATGTTATAAAGCATGATCTGCAGTTTTAGCTATCTCTTTATTAGAGCGCAGGTTTTAATTAGCAAGCGCTTGCCTGTCTACGACAGTTTTAATAAAGCAGTTGATATGACCCGACTCAAAGGGGTTAGAACAAAAAGTGATCATGGGTAGCTTTAGCTGCTATCATGTTGAAAGTTGACATTTCTCTTTGAGCTGCAGCAGGTAGAGCTGTGTGACTTGAAAATTAAATGATAAGGATCCTGCCACCAGGGGAGATAAGACTTTCTCTAGTCTTCTATGAGAAAGTCATGTTGGTAATAACTTCTATCACCTTGTTCCCCTGTGGCAATAAAACATCAGTGGTTATCGTATGTTTCACACCATAGAAAGCTTTAGCTGGAGTTTAAACCACTGAGGCAGTCTTTCATGATATGCAAATCTGCAAGTACAACCGCTATACATGTATTTCTAAAACTATCAGATTACTGTATGTCAGAATACAGCTGAAGCCTCATCGTCAACTGTTCATTTATTATTTACATGTAAATTGGAAATATTCCACGTATTAAACAGAAAACATTATCATCATGTACAAATGTCAAATGCTTAGACTGCAGTAACATCATGAATGTGGCAGCTTGTTATCGTAAACTGTGTTTACACAGAAGACATTTTTACTTGGCTGCTTAATGAACTCTGTTACATCGTCTCTGTTTTTAAGACGTGTGACATTTATTCCACCGAGACCAAACATCTCGTCTTGCAATGTCAACAAAAGTGAAAAGTAATTTGTGTATCTGCCCCGTGATTCTGGTGCGCTCTAAAATTTATGTTACCTAAGTTTTGTGACTGAAGGTTGATTTAACCCAAAGTATGATCTCTTGACAGAAGTCCTGAATCATCACTTATGACTACCAGCATGTTCTTAGTACTTTGCTGTGTATAGTACGTTTCCGGGCGTCAGCGGCTCTGGAGAAAGATTGAAAGTTGACTGTAGAGTCTCATTTCCAGGTTGTTAAATACAAACGCTTCCAACGATACTCGCTGCACCTTTGAATCGTGTGTAGAAACAGCAACTGACAAATCCTGCACTATAACATATACAGTATGCCTTTAAGTGCCCTTTAAAGCTACATTATTATTACTGCTGTATCAAACACAAGATGTGAACAATGTATCAAGATACTTTTTCTTCAGTGCTGCACATAAATAAATTAGATGTAACAAGCTGTAATAACTTTCCTCTCTGGGTTCCTGTTTCTGCTGCAGTTTGATGCCACGCTGGACGTCCTCTCATCCGTCATTGTCCTCTGGCGCTACAGCAATGCAGCAGCTGTGCACTGCGCACACCGAGAGTATATGTGAGTGGAAAACATCACGCTGAGTTCAATTAATGTTTGATTAATGATGAGTCTACAGTTTGTGGTGTGATGCAGTTTGGGTTTCTCTTCTCCACCTGCATCCACGCAAGAGAGCTTCTGCACTCGACTGTTTGTATTAATCTACAGTATTCATCCATCTCGCTCTCTCTCTAATTATTTTTCCTGTTGCGTTTCATTTTCTTCTTCTTCTTAACATGTGTTTACGTCAATGAAAGTGTTACTTTCAGCATTTTTACTGATGTGAAGGCAGCATTTATTTACCCAAAGATTCCACTGGATGCATGTGCGCCGCGTTCGGTTATGCTCCATCGTCCGGCAACCCCCACTGGCTGTGCTTTGAGTCTGGCACGGTGCTGAACCATCAGATAGCTGGAGTTGCGGGACCGAGAGGTTCCTGTGGTGATTACATAATCACGCGCAACCACAGTTATATGTATGTGTTATAAACACAACAACACAAAGTGTTCCCAACCGAAGGATTAGAAGAAGGGCTTGTATTTGTCTCTTTTATGAGATTTTTGTGCTGGCGTCAACACGGAGTGGTTTATTCTGAAAATGAACTGGATGTTATGTTGTTGTTTTTGTTTTGGAGCCGTGACGGAGCGGAGCCGGACCGAACACGTATCTGGTTGAATCTAGGGGTTAGTTGTTAAAGGGGAGAGGGGTCATTTACCTTGACTGGTCTTTAAAACAGATTACATAAACTCAACATTTCCAATTTTTGTATTAACCCCTCATTTTCAGCTGCCTGCTTGCCCCACAGAACAGAGTGACGAGGGGGAGTGGTTGAAATCTCGGCTGGACAGATTAAATCATTTTACAGACTCAATTTCCTCATTTGAGAGTGTGAGAGTGGAGCAATATATTCCCAATAGAACAAAGTCACCTCACTGTATGTCACCGTACATCGCTGCTGAACACAAGCCTGTTAATCCATCAGTATTCAGGTCTGCTGCAGCTCAGCTGAGCTCATCCAATGGCTGTCAGGTTGCACAGAGCTTTGTTCATCTTACTGCAGCACCTCTGCTCAGCTCAGAGGGGTCGCACACGATGAAAGAGCGAGCTGCCACTCGAGCAGCCAATAATACACACACACACGTGCACACACACACACACACACACACACACACACACACACACACACACACACACACACACACACACACACACACGCGTTAGTGGGTTTTGTTTTGTTTGTTCTTTTTCTGTCATGACAGAAATCTGTCTCAGCCCACATGGCTTTACAATATGGAGGACTGGAAGAGCCAAAATCAAAAATAAATAATAACTCTATTAATAAACAACTTAATAAATGTGTCATTAAAAGCACCAAATATAATGTTGAACCAACCCCCTCATTAGCGTAACAAATCAGATTGCTTTAGGAAAAAAATAAAAAACATAAATAAAAAAGTTATGGGAAATATACAGGGATAAAAAGAAGAGATCGGCTTCAGAAATAGATACAGAAATTTAAAAAATACATTTATAGATGAATAGATGAAGAGAGTATATTAATCAATTATTATTTAAAAAATTATAAAATGGGAAAGAAAATAAATAGGGGAATTAAAACAAATCTTAATAAAATGTGTATCACATTTTATACATTTATCTGCCTACATCTATTTTGAATATATGCTTTGGTGATTTTTATTTTTTTTACTTTATTTTTGATTTTCGGCAATTTCGATCCTCCATATCACAAGACAGTTTTACAAATCATGCATCTTCCTGTAACACGGATACGAAAACAAAATACAAATAAAGGAATGAGACTGAATGAGACTTTTAGGTTACTCTATTTAACTGAGAGAATATATTCAGAGGCAATAGAGACAAAATGGGGCAATATTATATCATTATTTAATGGAGCAATGTTGAATTATGTTGGGGTACGTTGATAAAGACTGTCTAGGATGAGAGTAAAAGACCCATATATGTGTATTTAGGCTACATTTGTATTTCGTAGCTATTTTAATATGCCATCTTTCCCCCATTATACTTTATCTGTGGGATCTGCAGACATCCATCGCAGTGTTATTTATGTACTTGTTAATGCATGCATGTTTTAGCACTTAGAACCCCGGCGACTCTCAAACTGATTCATTTTCAAACGAGTCTTGGAGAGAAGCATTTCTCAGAAATATGCAGACTAAAAGTTGCCTTCTCTCAGGGAATTGTTGCAGTTTCCCCGTGAGCGACCACCATCCATATCAGCAAAGGATAAACACCACTTCACTGCACCTGTCAGACGCTGTGTCTCCGTTCCGTAGTAAGATAGATGGGACACAGATATTATAATTCAGACCCGGCAGAGGAAGTGAGAATGCAAATCAAGATGTGGAGAGGCATCTTGTTCCAGTGCTGCCACGGAAACACAGTGTGCACATGAAGCATAATGCATCCCCACCCTCTCTAAAACATCCACCTCATTATGCCTGATATTTTTTTAATAAACTATCATCACAAAGCGCCGCCCTCGAGCGCTCAGTCGGAAGTCGGGAAATTGTTTATTCTGGTAGCGCTTGGTGCCTCAAATACACTGCAGACAGTCTCCTGACACCTGCCAAACGCTGAGATTATGTAGTTTGAGGTGTGGTTTTCAGATTACTTGTATTATCACTCAAATCAGACTGCTGATATACATCATACAGTGTGCCTGACACTAATTATCATCAGCCTGTCAATATTTAGTGTGATTGAAGGAATTGATGCATCAGTAGACTTACTATTACTGATGTGAATGATGATGAATGAATGATGCCCTGCTGTAATTGAAGCCAGCAGGCAGAAGTTGTAATGGCTGGATTTTGTTTTTCTTATTTTTTGTTCAACTGCTCCTTTAATATTTCATAGAGGCTGGTAGAAACCTTTTCCAGTTTGCAGACGTCCAAAGGCCACAGCCAGGATAATTTATTACAGTTTATGTGAGGCTTCTCTGCAGCAGGAAAATGATAGATTGTCCAGATTCAGATGCAAGAGAACGAAACAAGATAAAGTGTCAGCTTCTCTGGTTATTGCAACATCACAACCGCTAACACTCTGCTCTCTCTGTCTGTCTGTCTGTCTGTCTGCAGAGCGTGTGTTGTCCTCGGGATTGTGTTCATTCTCTCCTCCTTGTGCATCCTCGGAAAGGCCATCCATGATCTGGCGACCAGGGTGCCCCCAGAAGTGGTAAGAACACACACACACACACAGACACACAAACACACACACTGGGCCACAATGCATAGGGATATGCAATACATAGGGATCTTTCCCTAAAGTTAACCAGGTGTTTTTTGTTGCCTTAGTGGAACCATACGTATTACATTATAGGAATAAATGATTTCAGACATTTAGGTTTATCTATTATAACAGAATTAAGTGTTTTTTCAGTTGATTCTTAGTCTTGGTGTGTCCTCGGAGGACTGTTGAAGGACTGTTGTCTTGAGTTGGAGACTTGTATACCTGCTGAAGGCCATTCCACAAATAATGATTTGGAAGCAATGCTGCAAGTCAAGAAGTTGATACTTCCGAGTGGATCCTCCCTACTTCCGATCTAAATATTGTCCCAGAGATGCAGGGCCATACCGCATGGTCGCGAAGACTTCCAGCAATCAACTGAATACAAATGAAAATGGCGACTAGCCTATGAAATAGTTCCTGCGCGTTTCACAACACAAACACTACCTAATGTAAAAAGTGATGAAAAGGTAAAAGGTAATTGTTCACTATGTGCGCCGCCAAACTGCTGTGATGTCCTCTGTGTTTATGTTGGAGGATCCTGCAATTCTGACTCGGATGAAGATGCATGTCCATTGTACTTCAATGTTTTTCCAAGTTCAGAGCACAGTGGGATGCAGCATGTGATACTGGGTGAGCTACTGAACCCTAAATTGCTCTTAACGGCTGTTCCATCGGTGTGTGAGTGTGTGTGAATAGAAATATCATGGGGTGCTGTGGATACGAGGTGCTGTATTGCTCCTGATGAGCGGGTTGGCACCTTGTATGGCAGCCTCATCAATGCCATCAATGTAGGGACGTGTATGCGGTCGGCAGATGAGAAAAACACTATATAAATGCATTTACCTAGCACGGTAAATGGACTTGCATTCTCTAACTCCTCAGCTGTAGTTTTGTTACAGAGGCTTTGTGTTATACATTTTAAATGTCAAGTCCTGATCGAGACAACCCTGAGAAACATCGTCAGGGTTATTTTTTGGGTCCAAAGTCAACCTCATACAAGCGTTTTTACAGGCTGTGTGCCACCCACCACACTAACCCATCAGACTGTAAATAATGTGTGTTCAAAAAAAGGGAACCCTCTGTCCAGCCTCCCGGTTGTTATATTCATACTTCAGGGCCTTGTAGTGCCGGGGCAGAGTTCTGCATGTGGCTGTCTGGATCGTGCGCGGGGCCGTGCTTATTTATTCATTAAGTGCTTGTTTAATTCAAGGTTAAAGCATTTTTTCGAGGATTTGCCAGTGCCGAGACAGAGCAGCTGTTTAAACCTTACCTTGGCTGTGTTTCATTAAAAAAAGACACTTTTCAATAACTGCTGTTTTTCCTCCAACAATATAAACAGTGTGTTTATGAGAAAAGTGGCAGGTGTATGAGTGTACGAGCGCCCACACACACACACACACACACACACACACACACACACACACACACACACACACACACACACAAATCTGTAAACTGGCATAATGAATGAGCCTTTACAAGAGCCCAGAGTCAATTTGAATCAATACACGCACAGATAGTACATGTACACACAGGCAGACGCATAAGCGAACTCCACACACACACACACTCACAACACACATGGTTGTGAGTGAGGTATCTTTTTATAGCCCTCCGCTGTGGCTCTGCTGACGTCAGAGTTTTTTGTCTCCCTCCACCTGACTTTTATTCCTTTTTTTTCTCTTCATCACAGACACACACTTTCTTTTTAATGTCAACATCACCACCACCACACGCACACACACACATGCATACATACAGTTTCTCTGGAGGTGTTAAGACGATGAATAAGGTCTCAGAATAGTCTCAAATTTGTGTTGCTGGGGCACGGCCTGACTCTTCCATCATCACACTGTTTGGGGAGCGCCCGTCGCATCCTCTCCAGCTCTGAACCCTCCTATTTGGTTTGTAAATGATTTAACCCTCACCATCTGTCCATTCCTCTAACCGATGAATCCAAGACAGAGAGCAGGGCCAGATTGTTCTGCACCAAAAACAGAGAGTTCCTTTTCAAGTTTTGCTATTATGTCGTTTCAAAGGTTTTAAAATGCACAGCAGCGCTCCAAAAAATCCCAAAATATCCTCACATTTCGCTGCTGGTATTGTTAAACTCAACACAGCTCACTCTTGAATTTTAAAACAGCATTGAGCCGAGAGGAAATTTGAGACTTGGAGGCTCTTTAGCAAAATCAGGGTGTCAAGAGTGTATTTGAAAGATGCCGTGTGGATTTCTCTTGTAAACAAAAGTGCATTTTCTATACACTTGAAGCCTAAAAATGGTGTTGAATGCATTTCCATCCCAGTTATTCGTTTGCAATTTATACACATTTTCAAACCGGCATTGTTTCTATCCATATTTACACTGGCAGCAGTCTTTGTCTCCCTTCACTTCTCTGGTGTACTCAGTATGTTAAATGTTGAATTAGCCTTGGTCTTGTGGACGAGACACAGACAAAACACGTCCCCGCTTATTTCAGTCAGGAGAGATTTCACTCTGAATGAATAAATAATATTGTTACTGCCATGTGCACTTTGAACACGGCGACTAGGCCCCGTCGTGACGTTCATTATATTTTAACTGGAAAGATGAAACTGTGATTATGATAGGAAACCCACCCATGGAGCCCAGATACTGGTGGTCGTGATGGGTTGGTGGATCTGATGAGCTGGAGGAGAATGGGGTGGAGCACTATAACTATAACTTCACTATAACTATACAGAGGTTAGCTTTAAGCTAGCTAGCAATGGAGGCACTGATCCTTGTTTGCGTGGAACTCCCTAAAAACTTTACTTATATTTCGCCTGAGTGATGTGTCCCTGATGTGCGTTGTCGCTGGCTCGCACAGATGATTTTTAGTTTTTGTGATCATCACTGTCCGTGGCTTATTATTAATCCAAATCATGATCTTTTTTACCAAACCTTACCAAGTAATTATGTTGACAAAACCTAACCAAACTGCGCCTGACAACTGAAAATGTTCCTTAAAATAGCTGAAAACAATAAATTCACTAAGTCAAAAACTTCTCACCACAGAGGGGACACGAACTCTGTGCACCTGCATGGAAGTCTTCCATGGCTGAGACCCTTGTATTCATAGCCTCCCTTTTCTTTTTTACTTGTGCCTGTGCACATTTATAAAACAGATTCAATAAGCTCCAGGGTAGCCGTGAATTTTTCCATTAAGTTGAAACCCTCGATTTATCCGCTTGCCAATATACCAACTGTACAGGGGTTAGCTTTAAGCCAGCTAGGAACTGATGCACCTATTGTACGCATAATCTCTCTTCTTTCTCCACTTTTTGCTATATGTTTATGAAGCAGATTTCTAAAGCCCAGAGTTGCATTGATTTTTCACTTAATTTGAAACAGTTTTCCCTCCCAATGACGTAACTTGGCCTCAGTGTGTATCACCTCCCAGGTAAAAACAACTCTTCTTGTGCTCACTTGCAAACTTTATATGTAATCAAGTCTAAAATTCACCTCATGTTCTGTCTGAACACACCTTTAGTCTTAGATTCACCTAAATGTTTGTCTCTCAAAGCTTTGCTACTATGCTGGATTAAGAAAATATTAAAATCCAGGTAGCAACAGACCAAGAGTCTCGACAATAAAAGTGAGAAACAACAGATTAAGAGTAGATGCTGGTAAACAACAAAGTGATGAAACGCCTGCGGATATAATCAGATTTAAAGCATAAATACGCTGATCTGTTATGTGAGATTGTTTAAGTGTCTGTACTAGACTACCCAAGTGTGTTTCTGCTCCTGATTATTTTTAAGCATGCGTTTGATGGTGTAAAAAATTGAGTCACTGGAGCCCCTTTGACCACGAATCAAAAGAGATAAGAGACGGAGGCAGAGAAGCAGGTTGAGGGCAGCAGCTAGTCTGCAGGCTGTGTTTGATGCTCCAGTGCCATTATGTTAATAGAAACTGTGGGTGTTGGGTCTCAGAGGAGCTTCCTGACACCAGCAGGAGCCTATTACCACTGTCTTTCTCTTTGACATTCTGCCTCTTCTCTTCACCATCCCGCTCCTTTCTTTGCAGCTTCAATCTGGACTCCAACGCTCGCCGTCTTACCTCACTGCTTCTTTTTATAATTTTACGGAAAATGGATGTTTTTTTGCATGGAAACGTATTGCATAACTATACATAGATATACACGTTCAGCATTTAGAGCAAGGCAACTACAGATTCTGGATTCCTCTCTGTCTCATTTATCCAGTCCATCACTCTACAGTGCTTCCTCCCTTCACCACCTCATTCATTATCTTTGGCCACTCTCGTTCTGTCCCCTTCACATCCAATCACTTTCACAGTTTCTCTCGGCCCTCTTTCATCGTTATCCCCACTCTCTTCCCCTGAACTCTCCGTACCAGCTCACCTAGTCTACCTCCGCTCATCACCATGTCTGTCTTCATTGCCTCTCGTTGCCTCTCTCTCCCTTTCTTTGAGCGTGTTCACTGAATTTTTCATCAAACAGCAGTCAGAGGTGATTCGTGATACCAGCAGTGATGTGTTTGTGTTTTGTGTCTGCGGGACTCTGTGCGTGACTCAAAGAGCCCGGAGAGAAATTAAGAAAACAAAACAAATCTTGGCAAAGCTCGAGAGGGAAAGTAGAATCGGCACAACTTGGTTCTGCAGATTTTTCCGACTCTAAGAGATAAACAGCAGCAACGCAGCATGTATACTGTAAAAAGTTGCCGCTACCTTGACGTATTGGCCGGTAAATTCACACTGAGTGGACAAAGGGTGAAGGAAACTGTGAATCCTGATTCGCATCACGTCCTGGTTGCTGGTCTCATGGCAGCCTGTCTGCGTCTAGTGCCTGATTAAACACAGAGAGCTGAGATTGGCTCTCCCTGCCTCTGTGTGTGCTGGATGGAGAGAGGGCAACACACACTAATGCAACAAATACATACAGATGGTGCATGCATGCAGTGACACACTTACAGTGTTTTTACAGATTGTTCTCAGATCTTCCTCCATAATTAACTTCTAACGGTCTGAATTAGAACCTTCATTGTTGAAACGTACAGTACATATACAGCAACAATGAGGCAATAGAGTATTACATAATAGGATATGATGCTGTAAAGAGACAGCCAATAAAAGGATATTATGCATGTGGAGTTAAACACAATATTACTCACTACAATGTAGCCACCTTTCCAAAATAAATCTCAATAGTGCACTAATCCAGCACAAGCTCTTCCTTATCGAGCCTCGATGTGATTCAAGTAAATGGAAGTAGAAAGGTTGCGAGGGATTAACAAGCTATTAGCCGACCAGCAATCAAGAGATCAGAGGAAGCTGATTTTGGTTTACCAGGAGGTGTGAAGGCCACAGAGACAGAGCTAAGTAAAAAGACTGGCTGTATATCTTTACACAAGGTACAAGGTCCAAGGTCATTTAAACAAGGGTTTAACTAATGAAATAATGATTGACCTCTAAATCTGTGTTGAAGATGAGTTCACGTGCCTGGGGGATGAAGTTGCGCTGTAGTCTGGTAGCAGCAGCGGATACTTCTGTATCTTTGGCCAGATGGCAGCAGGGTGGACAGACTGTGGCTGTGGTGGGTGTCGTCTTTCAGTATCCTTTCAGCTCTGTGCAGACACCTCACTTGGTACCAGTGATGTTCTGGGTGGTTTTAATCAGCCACTGTAGAGCCTTCCTGTCCTGGGCCATGCACAAACCATGCCAGTTGACCAGAAAGTTTCTGTTGGAAGTAGAGCCTTTTCTGTGCTTTTTTAACCAGGGTGGTGATGCGTGATATATTATATAGTTCACTGTATTCATCCTGGACTCTTTTAACCTAGTGTCCAAATGAGCATATGAGAGTATAATAGTATAATGCCCTCAAAAATTCCCACTCACTTTAAAAAAAAGGTAGTGTCCATTGAATATACTTTCAATTTATTGAAGTCTAGGCTATTTAATTGTTCCATATCATCGCACTATTGTTATACAAGCAAGTGATTTTAATACAAAGTGGTTACCACGGCATGTAAATGCGAATGAGCACAAGTCTTGCCCACTTCAAAGTTTAAATAATTGCTACTGAGTGATATCACTGGGACACAGGTGAGCAGGAAAATAGGGCGGGAAAAAATACGGACAGGAAGTGGAAAATAACACGAGGATATAATATACACAATAAAACAGGAAATTATTACCCAAAAACACAAACTATGACCAAGAGTAGTGTAATCAGTTAAAAGTAACATTACTTTTAACTGAAAGAAGCTTGTATTATTTAATACATTACATTTTGGAAGTACCTTGCCCAACACTGCTAGCAACACCTTTGTTTTTCCCTCCAAGAGTTAGTAAAAATGTCTGCTGTGAAAAAGGCCATTACATCTGTTTGAGCAGAGACCATCACTAATCAGCACTTCTGCATATGCTGTCTCATTTTATAAATAGCCCTGACAAAAGTCTATTGAAGAAAGGTGTCAGACAAACACAATCAAGTTGGATTTTTCTCACGTGGCTCTGATTGTCCCAGTTTCTCCTTTCTCTTCTCTCTCCTCCTCGACTCCAGCTCTCTCCCCCTGTTGGGCCAATTAAATCTGACAGAGACACTCTGGGGTCAAGTGCTGGTTTTTGCTGAGTCTGTTTGAGACTTATGTTGAAAACACCAGACGCTCACATCACTTAGAGGCGTCATCTGTGTGACCTTGGGTGGATGCACCGAGTCCAGCCTGTATATGTATTATTAATGGTTGAGCTGACAAAAGCTTTGTGGGTCAGTCCGTCTGACGGGTGATACTTTACTGGCGACTCTTTATCTTTATCTTTTCCTCTTTTTATCATCCAACAAACAAGGCTTGCCTCAACCTCTTATACAACTAACCTGCTTCTCTATCTCTTCCTCCCTGTCTCTGTTCAGGATGACTTCCTCTTCAGTGTCTCTATAGTGAGCGGGCTCACATGTGCTCTGCTGGCTGTGGCCAAGTTCATGCTGGGAAGAGTGCTGACGAGCCGGGCACTTATCACTGACGGTAGGGTAACACACACACACACACACACACACACACACACACACACACACACACACACACACACACACACACACACACACACACACACAAGCACACACACACACACACACACACACACAAAGTCAAACATAAATAAATGAACAAATGGCCACAGACGGGCAATAAAAAAAGGGAAAATAGTATTTGACTCTCACATGTCCTTAACGACTCTGTAAGGACACTCCCACACAGACTTTAAAAAATAAAAATCATAAAATCAGAACTACTTTTTATGGTGATTTGCTGAGGATGAATTGAGGTGTCCTTCAGCGTGAGGGAAGAAGCTGCTCCGTTGTCTCGTATAATTTGTTTCACCACCATCATATTACAGTTATTAATCTTACATAGTCACAAATAGATACATTACCTCATCACATCGTGAAAACAACTGTGTTTAAAACAGTAGAATAGTATTGCAAATATTTTCCGGGCCTTTCCACCGACACTTCTGAGAGTCAAATCATACCAGTCCATCACTGAGTCGAGTCAAGCCTTGCCAGCAATGGACCCTCTCCAGAGTCGGTCCAAAGTGCTGACATGTCTTGACCCTGGCCAACTGGTGATGACCCCCTTCTCTCCCACCAACGAGCCTGTGTTGAGACTCAACACGTGTCTGTGTAGGAAACCAGAGAGAAATTTTAGTTTAGTTCCTCTCCAGTGTCCCTGTTATTGCTCTCAGATACCTTGCTATGTTGTACTGTTTCATCATGTTTAATGTCTACCGCTTTAGGAGTCGTGTTAAGGTACTGCTGGTGAAAGCCCGGCATTTCCTGATTTTGCTGCTTCACAATTAAAGCTGTTAAATAACTAAATAGCAAAGGAGTTTTATTGTGAAGAATTTACAGGAAATTAAATGTGTTATTTCAATAGTGCTGCGGGAGGAAGTCGAACCCAGTAGAGCCAGGCTAGCAGGTGTAATGAAAAAACGACATTTGTGTCTGTTTTTCACTCGCTTAAAAAATAAATGCACATTGTAGTCAGTTCAAGATCTTTATGGCAGGAGGCAGTGGTGCTTGTACCACTTTGGTCCACAGGTGGTGCCAGAATGAACACAAATGGAAAGTTCCTTGTTTTTGAGGGAGAAAAATCTGGCCTTAGTGTTGAATGATACTCACTATAATAAGAAACACCTTGATGGTGCTCAATAAAACTAAAATGTGCATTTTATTCTCTAATTTTATAGTATATATAAATCATTAGAATTCAAATTGGGGTGTTTAGATGTATCACAGTGCAAAAGCAAAAAGTAAGGTCATATCGTTATTGTTATTGTATAATTAGTGGATTACTGTTACTGATGCATTTAGTTGTCAGAGGTATTTCAGTATTTTAGCAGGTCCAGAGTGAGCTAATTCTATTTGATATGCTGTTGCGTAGTTTAATTGACTCTATAATGATACATCAGATTGTATATGTTCATTATAGGCCTATAGGTTATAACTCAAATACATGTGGTGGAGTAAAAATGACAATAATTTCTTCTTAAATGTTGTGAAGTAGAAGTATAAAGCAGTATAAAATCAGAATAGCGTCCCTTACCCAAAAAAAGCCTTGGTTAAGGTCGGGTTAGGACACAGCGACACCAAACACAAAACAAGCGTGAAAATGAAAAGGAAACAGATTCCAAAGCATTAAAAGTAAAACCACAACCTGGACTATATTTCTGTGTTTTTGTGCGAAAGAAAGTTGCTCACATTACTGAACTGAAAAAACGTGTAGGTTATGACCCACTGGCTGCTCATAGACACATGCACCTGTGAAAAAATGCACACACACTAACACACACTGCACACTGCTATCCCCAGGTCTCAGAACGCACAGGGCATCAATCCAATAAACCTGAGGTTGCTGTTCTCAGAGCCTGGATTTATTTCCCACAAGACTATACACTTACTGCAGGCTAGACAATAACCCAGCGTGCCGGCTCACACAAGGAGAAATGTAATTATGAAAAAACATCAGCTGCTATGCAGGGTAACTCAAATCTAGTAGATGTACTCAAGGATTATGTGGGCTATAGTACTTTATATTTGAGCGTCTCCAAACAACTCCTGTGGTGCCCTTGTGGTAAAGTTCCGTTTAAAGGAATCTCTTATTATTTTTGGAAAGAAGTTTATTGTTTTCTTGCCGAGAGCTCCAGAAGAGGATCAATACCAATCTCAAGACTGTATGGAAAATATAAACAAATACAGCCAGCAAAAAAAAAAAAAACTGCACATCAGCACCTCCAAAGTTCCTATGGTACCTCATGGTGATGACAGAACTCCAGAAATTCACTGCACTCTGCTGAGAAACTCTTCGGAAGTCACTTCTCTGCCATTGATGTCGTTCAGTCTTTGTCCAGTACTTGTAAGAAGAAAGTTAATAAATGAATTAACCAAACTGTAAAAAATATTTCTATGAACGACAGACCTTGTCCCCAGATAAACATAATACTGTTACAGATAATATCTGCAAAAAAAAACCTGCGATGGGTCATTAGCAGTAGGGATGAATGAGTACTCCATTACCTGTATCTAAATTAGCTGTATCTGTTTCTGTACTTGACGTGGGCAGGACTGACTGAAAGACAGTGCTTGCCCCTTCCTCATTACCACCACTGAGGTGCCTTTGAGCAAGGCCCGTAAGATGATAGTTCGGGTCTTTTGATGCAGGGTTGCATGAGGTACTTATCCCCAGTCAGTGTATTACCTGCAGTAGATGACCGTCAGCTCTCCGTTCCCTCAACCGTATAACGTCTGTATTCCTATGCACAAGCGAAATGTAGTGCCAAAGGAAAAGGCTGAAAAAGGTTCAAAACATAGCGTACACTTCAACTGATGGCTAAAATACGTCTTGCTGCTGGTACGGTTTGCAGCAGTACAATGCCCTGCTTCCTGCTGTTGCCGGATAAGTACCTCATACAACCCCACATCTAAGACTGGAACTGTTTTTAAAAAAACAATGCTTGTGTTTTTCAGGGTTTAACTCAATGGTTGGTGCCGTTATGGGATTCTCCATTCTGATCAGCGCCGAAGTCTTCAAGCACCACACTGACGTCTGGTTCCTGGATGGCACCATCGGAGTTCTCATTGGACTCATCATTTTGGCATATGGCGTCAAGTAAGCGAGAAAGTGACAGCAGTCCTCTGTCTGTAGTTCTTTGGACTTATTGATTGGAAACATTTAATAATTTCCATTCAGGCGCCATCCATATTCTATTAATGCAAAATTTGCATGTCGATTTGACAGGCCAAAACAGGCTTGAATCTGTAATTTCTGCACATTTACATACTTCCCACTGAGAACATGTTTCTGTCTCCGCAGACTCCTGAGGGACATGGTGCCCCGCGTGAGGCAGACGAGGAACTACGAGCGTTTCGAGTGAGATGCGTGTGTGTTGACCAGATGAGCAGGTTCACACGCCCACACGCCCACACACCTGGCTGCCTCCTGCCCTCCGCCCTCTTCTCTCTGTCTTTCATACACACTTTAATACACATCTCAGCCGCACATGCAGCACATATAGACTCCACACACCCATGTTCTGATATATACACATGCTGTATATACTGTACAAATTGCATTCATACATTCAGACATAAGCAAAGATACACACATGCATGCATACACAAACAGAGATGCCTGAGAGACTTTGAGGGAAAAGGACATGGTTGAAGATCAGCTCCTGGAAAGAAAATACTTAAATCAAATTCTGTCTGTGAAACCACCCGTTTTTAAAATTACACCTAAAATACTAAAAAAGCATAAGATGTGAGACAGGAGTTTTGGATTTGTCTGACCTGGACAGTAGTTGCTGCTTAGATGACACAATTCACATCATTAGGAGACTACAGTGTTTTGATTTGTCCTTGTGGGTTCAGCTATTGTCATGATGGGCATCAACATCGATCAAAAAACTGTATGTTTTCCATTGTAGTTCACTTGAGAGAACATAAAATGAGCTTTGTAAGAATTCATTGTCTCGCTATTGTATCTAAATTAAGACGACTGTGGGCTGCCCGCTAATTTTAGGTTTTTTGTTGTTTTTCTGTCAAAACATCACCGGCCTCCTCCTTTTCAAAGCAGCCACTGCACATCCTCATTTGTTGATAAGAGAGAAAGACAGGAAGTGGAAAGCGGAGAACTCAGACAGAAAGCACACACGCAGCACTGAGTCAATAATCGCTGCTTTCTCCGAAAGGTAACAAGTGTCGGCGAACGTGTTTAGAAACTCTACGACTAAAAGCAAACAGCAGTAAAGAGTACAGGAGACACAGAGGACAAACATTAGCCACACGATGGCAATAAACCTAAGTGCACAAGTCAGTTTATATTACATTGCATAGCCTACTGTACTGTATGTAATATATCCAAGCACAAATGAGCAAACCTTCCTTCATGCACTAGTGTTTGTTGCTGGCAGCGCTCATTTCAACACAGCGGGCAAAAACCAAGAATGATTTGAGGGTCTTTATCCTGTTTTGTCTTAAAAGCTGTATCTGACTTTACATATGTTTCATTGTATATGGTACATACGTATCTTTTCAGTTGTTTACAAGCACACATACCATAGTCAGTTATTTACTGAAATCCATCCAGTATCCTTTGTATTTTACTTGAAACTCAGCTCGACACAGTAAAGTTCTAGCAGGCAACATCTCTCCACTCGTACAATGCGATGTGACATATCTCTAGCTTTGCAAATTGCATATTCTTTTTCTTCCAGTTCCATCTCTACAGTATACATCTATAATTATCTCAGTGTTTTTCATCCATAACTTAGTTGAAATACTGTATTGTTTGTTTTCGTAGATAGTGCTTTTAGCATTTTTGATCAATTAGATAGTCGTGCAGGTGTTTTTAACTAGCGAGGTTAGCCTGTCAGCTCTCCTCGCTGGCCTCTGAGCTTAACTGCTCACTTTCACAAGACACTGTACGTCAGTCACTTTCATTTTTGGCAGCCAAGCCAAGCACTGAGTGTACAAACGAGCTGCATACCCTATTTTGACCGAGGCAGTTCAGGCAACCAATTCTTTGCGTTTCGACAGCCATAGAACTGGCTCTTGAACTGGTTCCAGAGCGGCACCGTGCTGGTCTAGAACAAAAAAACACTTATCGTTATCAAGGACCAGCCACAACCGCTTATGACCGCCATTTTTAAAAACCAGAGTTAGTGTAGCTAGTTCTGACTTATCCATGGGAGAATAAGCAAAATATTTTGAAACTACAACTCTACGGTGTCTCTCATGCCCGTAGAAAAGCAAACCGGTTCTTAAAAGGTTTGCATGTTGAACCAACTTCAAACCAGCACTAACACCAGCCCAGAGCCAGCACATTGTTCTCTTTGGTCGAAATGGGGTAACAGTGGCCTAACGTAAGCTGTTGTGGCTAGCTAACGTCGATAATGGTTATCTATCCATCTAAAAGATCAAAATAGTTCAAAACAGTAGTAAGTAAGTATTTTAACTAAATTATGTATAAATAAGCGCTGAGATAACTAAAGGTGTATACTGTAGAGTTGGCACTGGAAGCAAAACGACGTGCAGTTTGTAAAGCGGATATATCACACTACAATGTGCATAGGGAGAACTGATGAATAGTAATAAAATCCACCTTTTTATAAGGAGAATATGAAAAAAAAAACATAACGATATTAAACAGTTTTCATTTTTGTTATAACACGTCTTCAGGCTTAGATAATCAATAGATGTAAAAGCACTTAACTCAGTGGCAAGTTTCCTGTACCATTAGCTTTAACCCTGTTATTTATCATTTTCTCTATGGACTGTTGCACTGAACACAGTTCGGATATTTATTACTTTTATTAATTATATTTACTCTGATTTTCTTCTTCATTTTGACTGCAAAGTTTATATGATTAGTTGGACATGACAAAGTCTCAAACCTGAGATGAAACAAAGCACAACGACAAAGATAAAGCGGGAATTTCATTTTCATTGCATATCATTTGCAGACAGTGTTTCCATTTGTTCTGCATGTTCCCATTGTTCTCATTCATTATTATGTGCAATGAACAGAATGTAAATACAAACCTCACAGTCTGTAAATATGTTTATTACACTGTTTGGGTGCATCAGTAAGAAAAAGTCACAAATATAGTCATAGTACTTTATGGCCGACATTATAGGCTTTTTGGAGTAGACAGCATATAGTTAAAGTTCAGGATGATCAGTGTTGCATATAGTTAGAAATGTTTCCTATATAGTGCTTATATTGTAAATGTTGTTTTACATATTGCTGTAGATTAATGGTGAAATCAAATGACAAGTCTTACTGTAAGTTTTTGCACTGTAAGTGAAAATCTCAGATTGGATGTAGGCGTGATCTGACGGCACTGTCCAAGGCTCCTTTGTCACTTATTTGAAGAATTTAAGAGACGGAGTTAATGCCAAGCAAATCACTATTGCAATGCACAAATCAGTGTTTTGTTCAAATTTAGTATGTGTCTTGAGCTCAGACATAAGATCAACCAGAAAAACTGAAGAATGAAACCATCCCAGTCGCAAGAATAAATGATGGCAATGCTCATTTCTGCAAACACTGGATCCGTTGAAACTTTACATTTCATTATGTTGCAACTTTGTGACAACGCCATGCACAATAACAGCTTAGTTAGGGTTAGGAAAAGATCATATATTAGTTTAAAATACCTGTTTTGGTTGCCACAAACTCAGCTGGAAATTGTTCACAGGTCTCTAAAAATCTCCAGTGGCTTCACTCTTACAAATGCTGAAACAGAGTCTTGAACTGTGGTCACTGGCTTGGCAGCCAGCCCACCTGTAACATCACCACCATCCCCTCCACCTTCTGATACAAAGGTCTGGTCATGAACATGTGATTACTATATGAAATGACAGCCATTTTGGAAATGTCAGTTTTGTACGTACAAATTTTAATGAATTGGTGGTTTGCAGAAACGTTAACCACCAACATTTTATCCTGGTGACTGGGCTGCTTAAACAGCAATGAATCATGTGGATGTAATGAAACTGGAAGGTCTTTTTGAGAAATGGAAGCATCTCAATATGAGTTCCAATTCTGTATTAATTTTATACAAATGCATTGAGATAATTACCCAGAGGAAAATTTTGCTGCTCACAATATTTTTTTCTTTGTCTCATCAAAATAAAACATCTTCTTATTTGGAAATGACTAATTTCTCATCTGTTTCTCCTAAAACCCCCTTCAGGAGAAATAAGCGCCATAACCCCCCAGAGCCACCAGCAGGCCCTCCATAAATAATGCGCTTCCGAAGAAGGCATTTGAAATGTATTTATGACAAATCAATGGGACGTGTAAACAGAGATCTTGTTTTGGCCCTGTTTTTATAGCAGTTAGTAGAGCTGCACAATGAATCAAAGTGTTATCGAAATCATAATATGGCAAATTGGCAATATACAAAATCCAAATGATAACAGAAGTACTGTAGTGCTGCAGAGATGCCCTGGCCCAACGAATGTCACATCATCATGATGGTTTTTTTTTTCCAGAAAAAATGAAAGTCATGATGCAAAAAGTGTCATTCCACTAATCGTCCCTACAGTAATATTCATTAACATAATCGCAATATGATTTTTTAGTACAGCCCTGGAAGTGAGACAGCTGCGACAACAGATCAAATACAGAGATGTGACTTGAATTTGAATCACTGAGACATTTGTCAGGCTGATGTATGAGCCAGTCAAGTTTAATTTTGACTCTAACTATAATCTCAAGAGCTGATTATTTCAGACTAACACACTCTTGCAGTGAGAGAAAAAAACACCATTTGAAGATCGAGCTGAGACAAGAGAAGGACTACTTCTCAAAGATCTGAATTAAAGAAGTATGAGAACATGGTCCAAATCTGGTATTGATGTCGAATCGAGCTCAGTTATGTCTAGGAGAAAAAGGGCAGACAAGTGGATTTTCCCTTTCTTTGGGTGGTTAAAGTAGAAGTTGATATAAATAAAGAACAGATGCTGTAAGAGCATCCAAATAAACACGACCAAGACTCTTCAGTGAGTAAAACCTAAAGTGTCCGTAACTGATTGTGGTCTGGTTTCTTCCTGTCAATGTGGATCCAGAGTGCTTGGGAGCCCCCTTGTGTTCGGTGCCCACATGACACGAGTTTTAATTAGTATTCAGCACGGATCCATGGGAGAGAGTCTAAATTTATCCCAGGCTAAAGACAGATACAAAGCCTTGGACAGTGATTCTGAGAGGGCCTCCATCCACTCTGCACTGTAATTAACTCTGAGTCGGCTTACTGGCCAAGGTGCAAAATGACTGGTGTTATCTTTCGTCCTATTGTGTGAAGAATAAGGATTTAGCTGTAAACTGAAGGCGTGAATCAGCTCACACCTCTTCGACTCACCAACAGCACACTGATTTGTAATGTTTTCCCCCCTATCTCTGATGCATAGAAGACAATCTTTACAATGACTTTTATTAGCAAAGCACAGTGTTTACATGCTGATAGGCACAGAACAAACTCACCATAACTCTTAGAAATGGTACGCTTTAATAGCTCTATTGCTCATATGGTTAACTATATTGTGTTTGGATGAACTGGAGGTCATTTTGAATCCTTTCTACCTCTCTTCTTTGCACTTTGTGTTGTTTTCATGCCACTTCTCTCGTGAACACTCATGCTACAGAAAATGTAGGCCGGGGTGCTGTGATTGCCCAGTCCTTTACACTCCTTAGTAATGAGTGATCTTTGAAGCTGTTGCTCTCACCGGAAATCTCTGCATGAGTGCAACAGCTGGCTACCAAAAAAGTATGTTAAATATATCCTGTAATTCTCTGATTATTTACCTGTAATATGATTTCTCCACTGCCCCATGAAATGTTTCTCCATCTCACTTCTCGAGGTTCGTGAAGAAACGACCTCTGATCTTGTATTGCTTGCGCAAACACTAAACCTCTATTCATTTAACAGGTCGCCTAATATTCAAATCTGTTTTCATTGAAAAAGCTCAGAAACAAGTCCGATTCTGCAGCTTGATGAACTGTGCCAAACCATCGAAAACATCCGTCCACTCCTCTTCTGACGGGGGTGTATCATTCAGTCGTACCTGTATTGATGACCTGACTTGTTAGAAGAGACATCAAACCATTCGTTTTTCTTCATTTCCCAAAATTGTAATAGCAATACTAACCACTTCTCAGTTGCTATAGGCTTTGCATGGGCTTGTAAAAACCCTTATAGCTTTAGTGGTTACACATGCATTGCAGCCACACACACACACACACACACACACACACACACACACATACAAAACAACACATACATGTAAAGATGTAACTGAATTTCCAAAAAATCTGACTATGTAACAGAACTATTATTTGTCTGTTTGTACAGTAATGACATCAGTGGTATTACAGATGATGTAAAAAACATTTATTTATGTAAAAGAACTATGAGGTAGCTCTTTGTCAAAGAGCAAAGTTTTATTGATTAATAAAGTTTTATCCTGCTTATTCATCAGTAACGGTCAGACGTGGTCTTTTCTTCTTTATTTTTTAACCTTACGACTTTCACGGAGGCAGATATGTGTGTCATGTAGGAGTCAGTACTATGTGAACAAGCAATGACAAATACATACTGTATGAGCACCAATCCCATCTATACTTGCTCCACATCACAATCAATTTATCAAAAAAATAATTAATAAGGTGACAGATTTGTCAGTTGTATAATTTCTGTTGACCTGAACTATGAGCTGCTGTGTCTATAAGGAATATAATCAGAAAGTACAGATATTAGAGATTCAAGACTGCTAAAAGTAGAAGTACTGATTCAACTTCAAAGTATAAATCTGAAAAGTATCCCTCTGAAGGACATTTCTACTGGCCATTTCTGTGCAAAGCTAACTGAACCTCACATCTTAATAATATAATTCAAAGACTATTAAACTTAAGGTAGAATCAGTAGGATTTGTCCCAGCTGTTCACGAACGCACCACAAAAATATTTGAGCGATGAGTCTGATTCCCAGGATGTCAAATACTGACATTGTGGGTTGGTAAAATGTCCCGAGCAGCAACAAACATGGAGATGGCTGCAGGGCCTGCAGATACAAGACACTAACAGGCCTTTTCTCCACAGTCCCCCCTCGTCTCACTCCATCTGATGTGCATGATTTGCCCTGATAGGTAAACTTTATTTAATAGTTATTTCACTGTTAACCATGACGTGCTTTATAACCATTTATTAAGTGCTTATTATGGTGAATAAACAAATGTTTATTTCTTTCATAAATGATGATGAATGATGACTGATGTTTATAAGCCCTATTTCCAAGGTCAGAAATAATTAAAATACAAGGGGTTTGAAAAATATATACAAAAGAACAAACAATTATAAATACATAAATAAAATATAAATAAAATGTTTGTTGTTTTTTGCACACGGCTTAAAATGCTTCAGAAGTGTGAGCAATAGCACCATTCCTCTTAAACCTTAACATAATGATGGAACCTTTATATTTCAACATCTACTGTGAAGAAAGTAATAAATATAATAATAATAATAATAATAATAATAATGATCTTTATTTATTAAGCATCTTTCTTAACAAGGTTACAAGTTACTTGTACAGGGAAATAAAATAAAAATCTGTACAGATAAGTTAAAAGGCAATGAAATGCAAATACACAACCCCAAAGTCAGTAAAATAAAAAAAACATAATGTCAATAAAACCAGAACAATGACAGAAACCATTTTCAAACAAGATTGACTCAAACAAACCAGCTAGCAAATATAAATGAGGTTTCTGAGTTAGCTGACCTGAGGTTCTCATCATCATCAACCTCGACTTTGGGACAACCAGCAGAGCTACATTCAAGGATCTCAGGTAACGGTTTGACACATAAGGGACCAGTTGCTAATGTAATGGTGATTCCTTAAAGGAATAGTTTGATATTTTGAGAAATATTTGATACCACTCTTATTCCTGTCGCCTACAATGTATATGAAGCTACAGCCAGCAGCTTGTTAGCTTAGCTTAGCACAAAGACCGGAAGCTTGAGGAAACAGCTGGCCTGGCTCTCTCCAAAGAAGTCACCACTGGCTGCCTGTTGACCTCATGTATCCAGGCAGTTACTACGCTGAGCCATGCATAAACTTCAGCTTCGGTTTGGATTGAACAAATGTGATTAAACACGTTAATGAGTGAGCTTTAGAGGTGCTGGAAGGTAGATTTAACTGTTTATCCCTGTTTCCACTCTTTTGGTTAAGCTAAGCTAATTAGTTACTGGCATTAGCTTCGTATTTACTGTACTCATATGAGAATGGTATCAATCTTCTCGTCAGCAAGCACCTTAACTATTCCTTTAACCTCTCTGGTATTGTGTAATCTCTGTAATCATCACCAGGAACAAGCATCAGTCAGCTACAGTGTGGAAGATACAAATAGTTTATTTGGACTAGAACTGTGTACTTTTCACATGCTACCTGTGTACTTCCACCATTCATAAATCTGTGGCATGAATCTACAGAATACTGCGTGGGTAACTCTGTGACTTCAGTGTAACGACAGAACATTATTTTGAAAAGATAAATAAATACTGATACATTAAAATAATAAAAACATTTCTCTCTTCAGAACGCTCTCTCACCTGCCCGGATTCAATTTCACACTTTTGCATCATCATCGCAGTCGGCTTGCACTCTCGCTGCTCTGGCAAGACAATGTACATGAAGTGCACCTCAAGGAGATGGCTGGAAGATAGGAATCAATTTTCTTGCTTTCTTCTTTTCAGGTTCACAAGAGAAAAAAAACACACCCTGGATAATTCACAGCGTTGACAGACAGGCAGTGGCTGAATTCTGTCGCCTGGATGTTATATACACGCCTTGCATAAGGCTATCTGGTCCTTTATGTAGTCTCTACAGGGGCAGATGCGAATCAAAGACTCGTCTGATCTGACGCAGCTGAAGAGCAGGGGATCAAACTGGAACACACAGTGTTTACTACTGTTGTAGGCTGGAAACACCACACGACTGTCAGACAGCTCTGATGTTTGACAATCTACACTGTAACTGGATAAAAAACAAAACACAAAAACGAGAGAAATCATCAGCAGCTGTGGATTGAAACATAAAGCAGGTAATTCAAATACAATCAGAGATGGATGAGACCGCCCTGACGGCTCAGAACCTGTAAAACTAAGGCTGCACCAACAGAAAGGTTAGCTGCCGTCTTCAGCAAGCTCTTATCATGTTTACATAGTAGGTATGAGTGATTTTGATTGATAAAAATCTGTCAACCAAAACAATGACTAAAGCTCCAGATAATGTGCCTGGAAGGCTCAGCTCAGAGGAAAACACGACCGACTCTTTGTTTAACCAACTAGAGTTTTTATTCTTGTAGCTGCTCTCTCCGCCTTCTTCAAACTGATATGAGACACATTCAAGATGAAATTGATAAAATTGGCTCAGTGTAATTGAGTGGTGGTGAAGAGGCTGTCTGTGTGGGCTGGCAGTTATAAACCTGTAGCAGTCCCATTGTTTAAGACGTGCCATCTTTCTTTGTTTTGGGCTGATTTTCAAAATCCCTCTGAAGTAACTGCAGGGGATTCAGATCGCCTGTGTGCAGGGTGGGGAGACTGACTCCTGATTGAGGAGTGGAAGCAGCTTGGGGCATTTCCCTCCCAGCCAGTCGTGTTGTGACGGCTCCCTTTTTATGAAGGCTTAAAAGAGGTGGGGAAATGGCGCCCAGGGGGCTCTCACACTCATTCTGTATCTGTCCCTGACTCACTGAGAATCTCATTCCCTTTGATTGCCAGACAGAAACTCTGGTCTGTTTAGGCCCTATTGTGTTTTCTTGGCTGCCCCACATCATTCTAGTGAAGAAACTGTTTTTATTCTTGAACCCCTTGAAACCCTATAGCCCCTATACACCTTCAGTTTTGACATTTTATTTCACTGGGGCTTGTAGGAGCACACTTGACATGTTTTTTTGTTTATATTTTACTGTAGGTTTGGGCTGGCTTGTAAGCATTTTACTGCCAGTACCACCACAAACGTTTACATAATAATTTAGAATATAAGTTAAGAGGTAAAATATATAAACAAAATGATTATAAAAAAAATGTTTTGTTGTTTTTTGCACACCAGTTATGTTCAAATGTGCAGTATTAAAGAAATACTGACAAAAACATGTAATCTAAATCTTGCTTCTAATTTATAGTTGTTTGCTAGAATATTTCTGACAAACTGTATCATGTACAAACCAGTTTTGTATCAAATTCTTATTTGGGTTTTTTTTGTTTGTTTGTTTTGTTTTTTTTTACATTTATGTAGTGAATTTTCCAAAATAGAGGTAATCAGGGTGGATTTTGTCTCTGTCAGTCTGATAGAGAACGTTGGCTTTAGTAAATAGAAACAAGCTAAATAGGATTGTTAAGACAGCAGGGAAGATAATATGTTGCCAACAGAAGCAGCTGGATGATCTTCACAGCACAGCAGCTACAGCTACACTGAGTTTGAGCTGCTCCCTTCAGGGCAACAGTACAGAATACCTCTGTCAAAACAAAAACATATCTACACGAGCTTGTTTATTCAACATGTTATTTAGTCAACCAATTACAGAAAAACTGAAATATAAGAGTATGGGTATGAATGCACTGACTGTTGTACAGTTTGTGGATATGTTTGTGTTTGTACTTCCCTGGGTGAGACCAGAGACAGTTTTCCTGCTCTGGCTGGACTATAAAGTTATTCTATTCTATTCTACTTTCAGTTTTCTTAACCCTCTAATGGATCTTGTTGAAGCTCTATCAGTCTGTGATGATTTGTTGTTTAACTAAAACAAAAAAAAAGTTTGTCAAAGCTCTCCAAGAAACTGTGCTAAGACACACAACTATGCAGACATGAGGTTTTTTTTTGTTTTATCTGGTCAGAACTGCCTGCATGATGTTGCTTAATGTAAGTAATGTAAGTGTACATACTGAAGCGGGAGTATGAGACTTTTATATACAAATGAAAATCTTTTATATTGAAGCTACTGCCAAATGAGTTCACACATTGCTGATTAAGCCTTAAATCCTCAAGATAAATCTCTCTGTACTTTGTAGTATATCCAAGTTTTTAAATGTGTGTCAGTGGAGAGGGTTGGGGTTAGGATGTTGCTTCTGGATGTTGTTACAGCAGCTATGTCGAGCTCATGGCAGAGCAACCTAACTGCCACAAGGGGGAGACAAAAGTTTCATACTCCAGCTTTAAAGCAAACTATGATTTATGTGACTGCAGTCATGTGTATGCAAATAACATGTGTGGACTGACCTGGCGAGATTCTCGGCGCTGTTCAGATGTGGGAAGAACGCAGGTTCACAGATGAGCCCCGCCTCCTGGCAGGCCCGTTTACAGGAAGTGTTGGCCTCTGCCTTCACAACCTGGAGCGCGCTCAGTGGAGGCCAAGTCTCTGTGTTGTTGCAAAAGTCCTGAGGCCAAAATAAGAACAAAATGAGAAGATAAAGAAAAGCAGCGTTTTTACCCCTGATTACAAATCTCATCTTTTCCCAACCCCTCCGTCAACAATCCTCCAACCTGTTTTTCAATCAGGATGCTGACCCTCTGGAGCATCCCTTCACAGGTGAACTCATAGGGAAGGTAGGGCTCAATCTGAAATGTATATTCAAGAACTGATTCATCAAATGGATTCTTCTCTGTATTTCTGTTGTGCTCTGTTAAAACAGGTAGATTTGGAGCCATATTTAGAAGGTACTTACAGTCTGATTGAGGATAGCAGTGAGAGCTCTCTCCACATCTGTCGAGTTTTGCATATCTACCGTCCATACGTAGGGCTCTCCTATCGCCTCGGCGTAAGGATTCTGGGATGCCAACTGCAGCATAATTTTATTTGGAAAAGACAGTTGGATCAACTAGGTCAACATTTAAGTGTGTGAGGTTCCACGCATCCAAAAGATACTGAGTTCTGAATACGACCTCTGACCTCTCTGATGGTGGGCTTCTCCTTGAAGAAGTCTGAGTTCAGCCGACTGTGCGGAGGGTTTAACCTGGGGTTCAGGAAAGCACACCCGTTGGCTATGGCCTCCAGTGCGGCAGGGCCTTCATAAGGGAAAGACAGTCCCACAAAAACCTACAACAGACCACAGATAAACATCAGCTGAGAATTTCCTGACGCTTTTTTTTGTTTTTCAATCTAATCTAATCGATCAGACCTGCCCTGTCTGGTCACAATATTCTTAGCCCTGTCAATCATCTGTGGTACCTTCTTTCTGAAGTGTGTTCTTTCATTTTCCAGAGTCATTTCTTCATCAGAGGTCATACAACCCAGAGATATTGGTTTTAAGTGTGTTTCTCCTATAGACTTCAATACAGCTGGCACCACAGTCTGGCCCCAAAGCAAGATTCAGTGACATAATGACCCTTCCTCCTTTTTTTAGGTTCCTTGACACATACAATGTACTTACATGTGAACCAGCTGCACTTCTTTACTGCCACCACATGGTGCCAGCCAACACCAGGAAAATAAATGATAAATTCAGCTCCTACAGGCAGGAAGGGTTTTCATTACAAACTAATGTCGTGTGGAAATGCATTTTTGTGGTGGTTGAATTATATTCAATTCAAGTCTGGATCCAGTATTTCCAAACACCAACACAACATGCTGAATAACGGTAAAATTAGCGTGATGCTGCTTACATAGTGTTTGAATCCTATACAGATGATTTGATATTGCTGAGCAGTAGTTCCCCCAGGCCCTTTGCAACAGCTCAGAAACCAATTAACATCCGTTTATCACATTCATACTTTACGATTTTTCCCATTTTTACTAGAATTGAACATGATTTTGAATTTAAGGAATGCTCACACCACCTCAGCACTACAACATGGCCAAATTCAACAGATTGTCATATGATCACTGTCTGTAATCGATGTTGACAGTACTGTTGAGACAATTTAGAGTCCATTTAAATTCATTAAATGTTGTTTATTTATTTGGATCCCTATTATTTGTCACCAGTGCAACAGCAACCCTTTCAGTACTCCATCAGGGGAAAAAAGTACGACAATAACTTCATGTAAATCAAACAAAAGTAAAACAAATAGTACACACATATGCATTTGGAAAAGTATTCTTAGATTAGTACTTGAACTTTTTCTTAATATAACATCCAATGGTGTGTTTTGTTCAACTGCTGGGCATAAAAACCCTGCAAGTGCTAAGAATCCCATTTGCACTGTACACACCTGTGATCTATGAATCTCAAATCAACTTAAATTGACAGCACCTGCCTTTTGTCAAGATGAGCCGTGGACAAAAAAAAGTGGACATTTTCCAGTCAAGGGTTGGTCCCAAGAGTTCAGTTCATGCCATTTTTGGTTATATCTTTATTTTGTCACTTTCATCAAACATTTAAACCCAGTTTGAGAAATTTTTACCACTTACTGCAAACTTTGGCTTCATTATTATTATTATTATCAGTAGTAGTAGTATTTTTATACATACAGCATGGCTTTAAAAAGATGGAGTAATGTCAAAGTCAACAAAATACAGAGGCTGAGTGAAGCCACCTGATGTGAACTGAGCGATCCCTCGCACACTCACCTTGCTCTGTCTCAGCAGGACCTGCACCTCACTGCCTTTGACAATGCCGTGGTTTTTCACATAGGCTGGAATTGGAGCGCTTTTATCAGCTGTCCCGTGGATCTCCAAGTACCTGTGGATGATGTCCAGATAAGCCTCTTTATCCTGCGGCGTAACAGCAGAGGAAACAAAGGTTGGCCTGCTGAAAAATCAATCAGTGGAAATGGCACAAATTATACCTCTCCCTCCCCAAGTGTGTCTTTTTATGGGTATGTCTGGCTGACAAGGGGGGACCGACAGACTACTAAACACCCACAGACGACATCCACAAACTAGTAATTACCTGAAAGGTAGTATGAGGTGACAGAAGTGTTTTCAGGACATGCAAAAGCAATCAAAACTGTGTTCCCAACAAGTAATAAAAAGTGAATAGAGAAAAATGTTTTCTCTCTACAACAATCTCCATCTAGAACCTGTATCCACCCTGAATACTTCTCAAATGAATATGTCTGTGTATCGTTACCTTCCAAAACGTGGCACTCTTCCCATACACAAGTGCCTGGTTTTCTCTTTTGGTAGACTCGAGCCGCTGACGTTCTTCAGAGCTCAGCTGGTGCTGCACCACAAATCCCAGGAATGTGTTGTCTGGCGTATGAGCTGCTCACAGTGAGAGAGAACACATTCATTAAGATACGGACGAAAAAGTTACGATTTCAGATCCATCAACGATGTGTCGAAATTAGCTGCTGAACAAGAAACAGAAAACATACGAAACATGGTGTTGAATTGCATCGGGATCAGGTGCAGGCCGCTGAAATAACTCGTCAGGTTGTGCTTTTGGCCCCAGGCTGCGTGATTGAAGTCCGGCTCAGTGCCAAAAGAGTCCAACACACGAATCACACACCTGATTGACACACAGAGGAACACACTCTTAAATACATTAATACACATCATAGCGATCATTTTTTTAGCAAAAATGTGAACACGCAAAACTGGTATTCAGTGTGTCCCATGGATAAAATTTTAATTTTTAAATTTAATCTAAAGTTTGATCAGTTTTATCATGAACTTAACTTTAAGTTCCTAACTTTGAAGGTCATAAGTGACCGTATTGTTACGTGACATGAAGAATGAGACCTCCCCATCTCTCCTGGTCAGCTGTAGATGATTTGTTTGAGTTGTCTAATGCTGCTGGACTGTGGATTTTTTTGTGAAGAACTCAGATTGGATTGTCCTCGACAGTCCACAGGCTGAGACTTTATGTACGTCTCAGTGCCTGCTAACAGAGCAACAGTAGCTAGCATTATGGAGCCCAAACCTAACCACACTCTATTTCACTTCTGTGTTGTGGGGTCAGTTTATCAGGTGCACTGCGATGTTAAAATGGAAAAAGGCCTAAAACTGTTGCCACTTAGTTGAAAGCGCACGATTGTCTCAAATACCATACTAAAGCATTAATTTTTCCCTTTATTGGAACTAACTAGCAATGAAACAGTTACATAAAGTAGGTATAAATACATTAGAGGGCCATGTGTCAGCACGCAGAAAATGTGTAAGCAGGATGTATCTGTCTGCTTTAACTGTAGTCAAGAATACATTAAGCTGATAAGCATCAGTAGGCTTGAATGTTAAATCCTCCTACAGCTCACTTTCTCAGGGGTAAAAAAAAAAGCATTCACACTCACAAATAGAGATTCACACTGAGATAAGGGTGGCTTAAAGTTGGCAAATGGAGGTGTGAATCCATGCAGTTCCCCGTCCATGTATGGTTCAATTAACATGTATTTCACCATTCTGTTGTTCTCATGTGTTGCTGTTCGCTCCATAAAATGGGGCCCGAATGACATTTAATTCTTTGAAGTATACTTTTGGTAAGTCATCACTCCATGAGTCATCAAACTCTTAAACAAATGCTGAATGTTTCAGCATTTAAATGTTGAAATGGCCAACAATAGACATCACGTACATACAGTATATGCATATGCTGCTCCCACTCTCATATAACTCACAAGTCCTTTAAAAGCACAGCATGTAATTCCTGCTGCTTGGTGTCTCTCAAAACAAAAGACAGTTTGACAATGTTGTGATATGGCGTGGGCTGGCATGCCGGTTGTTATTGTCATTGTAAAACAACCTCCATTGCCATAGAAATCTAACTGACAGTGACAAAGGTACTTAAAGACAACACCCACTCCAGCCACAGTCTGTTCACCCTGCTGTCATCTGGCAAAAGACACAGAAGTATCCGCTGCTGTACCACTAGACAGCGTCATATTCAAATGTGGGAGTAACACAGTCGCCAAAGAGAAGTTGTTTTGCATTTTATCTCTCAGAGCGTTTAAACAACACGTTGACAGCTGTTTCCAGTATTTGAATGACAAGGGAGAGCAACGGAAGCCACACAAGACTATACAATACATGACTTTAGCTAAAGTTCCTTAACATCAACCGTATGTTTACTTTCGCCACCATGTTTTTCGTCATATGACGTCACTGGTAACTCTTGAACCAACATTTCCTCTGATTTTCAGAGTTGATTTAAGAGGGCATTCACTTGAAATTTCCCAGTCGGAAATACGTTTTCTGATATTTCCGATATATTTCAAGTCATTTGGTCCAAGTCTCAAGTCAGTCCCAAGTAAGTTTTTCTTGAGCAAGTCAAGTCACAGGTTGTGTCAAGTTAAGTCAAGTTCTTCGTTAAGGCAAGTCAAGTCCCGAGTCTTCAACATCCAACATCTAAGTCCAAGTGGAGTCTAAGTCATTTATTTTCTGCCAAGCCAAGTTGCAAGTCATCAAAACAGGGACTTGAGTCGACTCAAGTCCAAGTCACAATGACTCGAGTCCACATCTCTGACAAGAACACACAGTGAAACTCCTCAATTCATCCTCCAAGCACAACCCTGGTGCCGTTAAAGGATGAATAATTGTAATCTTGTCAGCTCACGTTCAAGACAAAGTTTTATGTTTAGTCTTCCTTTCCCACTCTGTGACTCATCTGATGACACACCGGTAAACAAATAAAACACGTCGATACTTTAAAATTACATTACTGTTTAACAAAGCTCTCATCGTCTTTACACATTTAAGTTATGTCAGGACTAGGCTACTCACTTGTATTTGATCCATGATGTCTGTAGTGCTGCTTGTATCTGTCGAAGGCCGACAATGTCTGTGTAAATCAGGTCTGGTTTCACTGAACGACGAGGTGGGCAGCCACTTCTCATGATCCCTAGAGAACTAGAGAGAGACGGGGATTAGCACAAGAATGGATATACAGGAATAAAGTTATTGAAACAATTGAGGGAAACTTTTCGAAAAACTTCATCTGTCAATACATTTACATGGCCGCCATTTTCCTCTGATGCCATGCCCAGGGTGGGAAGCGTTCAACCACTTCCTCGCCAACATACATACGTTTGATAATGTTATACAATACGAAAAAGAAAAGGCGTAAATTAATTCTAACATATCAATGCACACCCAGGAAATATTTATTATATCCTTGACATGAAACATTGAATGTAGGCAAATGGTAATGTTAGCTAGGAAGTGGCTAAATGCTTATCTTAGCTAATGGGTTATTAAATATGTTGTTTTACCTTTTAAAATATGGTGTTATTTATTAGCAACTAAAAAGACAATGGATAGTGACGATCCTGAGGGACATCAAGCTGCATTTCAAGGTAAAACAACATATTTGATGACCTTAGCAGCCTCTAGTCAACAGCTAATGTTAGCGGTTGACTGCTACAATAGCATTCAACTGCTTCCTAGCTAACATAAATGTCCTATAGTGGGACACGATACAATTGGAGTGAGTTATCTCTAAAATATCAAAGCAAATCTTTGACAAGTCTGAGTGAAGTGGAAGTGAAATGTACTTCATTAATTAAATGGTAACGTTAGCTAAAGGGATATCAAATATGTTGTTTTACCTTGAAGTATGGCCTGATGCCAGATTTTCACTATCCATTTCCCATTATCCACCAATTTTGTGTTTTCCTATATTTATACAATTACTACCTGGGAATATAATACAACCTGGGAAAACAGCAGCATAACATAATCCCAGAATTCAAGCTTCCCACTGTGAACGTCAGAGGAAAATGGCCGCTGTGTAAATATGGTCTAGAATACCGGTCACCCTGACAGAAAGCAGTCTGCAACAGAAAGGCTCTTTTTGTGTGCATACTCACACCTTGAGGTCGGGTATGGAGGCAGAAAGGTGAAGATCGTGACCCAGAATGTAAAGTGTGGCGATGAGGTCACTCCACTGGACGAGCTCTCCGAGGGGTCCACCAATGAAGGCAGAGTCTGCTATTTTAAACCCAGATTCATCTGTCAGAGCCCCAGGATGCACCAGGATCTGTGGGAGAATACATTTGTTTACTCTTAGATGTCCAGATGCAACATTGATATGACAAAAAATAAAGGTGATAGAGGATACAAGCAAATGTTATTCAGTTTTCAATGTAGCATGGCCATTGTGTATCCTATCAGAAGCCTTTTGGGTATTTTTTTTTACAAGATATTAAAACGTGTCCTTTCCATGTGCCTGACTACGAAACTGTTCATGTCGCACTGAAAGAAACAGCAGAATCGTGCAGTATGTGCCATGCACTTCATGCAACTGTAAGCAATAGAAAGGTCATCAGAGCACCTTTTGAGTGTGAACTGTATAGATTTTGAATGTGATATTTTCTGCACTGCCCTTTGAGAATTGAATCATTGAGGTTTCTAGCTGTAAAGACTGTATCTTGCTTGATATTCAACATGTTCTCACAACCAACTCGTCACATTCAGTGGCCTTAAACTTCAATCTATGATGATGAAGGTTCTCGGTCATCCAGACAACTGGACTTTCAGTTTCTTGTCGATGTTTCGCCTCTCAGAGTTCAGTTCTCAGAAATGAAGAAGCCTCTCTACTCTCTCTAAGGTCACAGAAACATAAATATATCCTGAAATAGGAGTTACAATGGCCGCTGGTGATAAGAGAGCCAGGCTGAATAAATCCCTAATAAGCAAGTCGCAGATCAACTTGCATGTAGATTGTATAAGGAGAACTTTAGCCGTGGACAAGAAGTGTTTTGAAAATTACTCACCCAAGTTCAATAGAGTATCTCTGCTATAACTACAAGGTCTATATGAAAAGTCTTGGTACCATAATAAAGGCAACACTTGTGAGCACCATATGTGCCATTTTAGATTTCTTATGTTACAGCAGGTAAAACGTCTTCTTATGTTTCACTATAAATGTTCATTCCATCCAAATACAACTGTTTGTTTGCCTTGAATCTGTAGAGGCTCAGCTCTTACATGACATATTTTGTATTGTCAGCATGAAATACCAGCTTTGTGGGTGTGCACTGTTTTTGTTGCTTATGCTTTAGTTGCTATGTTGCATGCATGGTGTGTTGTGTACTGAGGGCACTAGGGTTCTTGAGAATAAATGAAAAAACAAATCACTCTTGACTCTTCTGAGTTCTGTGAATGGTTCATCCAACCACCTCAGCCACCTCTCTACCTGGACTTTATCGCTCTTTACACTACTGCACTGGCAGGGCGCTTCAAGACATGAAGAAAGGGGTAACAACAGCATCAAAATTTGAAGCATACGGCTGCTGACCAAGCTGCTGTATTTGACGCGTTGGCAGTGAGAATGTCCTGGGATATCAGCTCTGTGTGATTCTGTTGTTGTTTAGTACATCCCTTCGATGCATCGCGTGAATGGTCTGAATGTAATCAAAATAAACTCTCAGCTAACTCTGCACTCACTTGCATTTGGATATTTTGCGAAGTGCCTGTACAGTAAGTGCCTGTCTGGTCTGTGGCAGGTCAAGCAGTGATGTTAGATTTGTGAATATATCATTCTTTTTGAGTGACTCTCAAAGACGAATGAGTCGAGTCGATTTACGAAATTGAAGGTCCTTTAGTTCTGCACTTTCTGACATCTTGGTGTAATTTATTATCAGGCTGCAGCCTCTCCTCTGCTCTCTGTTTCAGGGCTGCTTCTCCAGACACAGAGAAGGAGGTAATGAAACCTCCTTCTCTGTGTCTGTGACTCTTTCTCACGCATACTTGACCTGAGTGTCTACTAAAAACTTGTTGGAGTACGTCATTATGAATGAGAGGCTTCGTTCATCAGACTGGTCTGACGGGATGTGCTACAGGTAGCTGCATGAGTCATCCCAGACGATTTTTTGTTGTTTCAAATGAACATGCCAGTGCCAGTTAGGGTGTTTGTCATGCACAGTGGTGCCATTCAGGTATTAAATATTTGGCATGAGCCTTTTACTTTTTTCCTGGCATTATTTAACTTTTGTGTCCAGGCCGCTCCTCACCAAAATCACATGAATACTTTCTCCAATGTTTCTTGCTTGTTTCATTAGGATACTGATTTCCCCCACATTAAATCTATCAGAAATAATATCTGAATTTGAGCCTGTATTGGGTTGGATTAAGAACCTATACCAGTATCAGTCCTCCACAGCTGCCTGTAAGATGTATGACAGCCTTCTCTTAGGCTAATTACATTTTTACAGCCATCTGGAGGCAGCAGGACCGGTACGTCTTTCTTTCTCATCTGAGGAAGTGCTGCCCATTTTCAAAGCAATGCATTGTCATGCTCATTACCCAGGGTGGATATTTAAAATCAATCATATGCCATCAGCACCAGTCTCTTGCCAGATTATACTTCTTTGGTTTTGTACACACCAAACCGGCTGACTGTAACTTGAAATTCGTACAGTAGCAAATGTCATTAGTTGTCACTCTGCATCTTCGTAGCTCAGGAGGTAGAGCAGGTCATCTAGTAATCGGGAGGTCGCTGGCTCCCCTGGCTGCATGTCGAAGTGTCCTTGAGCAAGATACTGAACCCCAAATTGCCCCTGATGAGCACTTGGCACCTTGCGTGAATGTGACAAGTGTTGTAAAGCACTCAGGTCAGTAGAAAAGCGCTACAGAAATGCAAGTCCATTTATTTTTATTCAAAAGATGAGGAGCGATTACCTGTGTCCTCCTCTTTCTAAGTGGTTTCCAAAACAGTAGCTGAAGCTTTTATTTCCTGCAGAAAAGGTCTGCGATAGAGCAGAGACATGGCTGTAATTGTTTTGTAACATTTTTTTTTACATTTCTCTCTGGAAATCTGAATAATAGTTTAGCCTACTTGAGTCAGAATTATGAGGAGTATAAACCATCATGTAACTAAACAGCTTCAAGTATAATGTATGTGATTGTCATTTGACATATTTAAACGTAGTTGACAAACTAAATGCATTTTGATTAATTGATTTTATTAATAGAATTAGATGTAAGATTATTTACATGTAAGTATTTTACATGTAGTTAAAATACTTAAAGTCACTGTTTTCAGCCAATGTGTTTTGTTAGTGTATCACATTTTTAACTATGTGCAGTGTGAGAGCAGATATCTTGATACATGTAGAGAGAGAAAACTAACGAGGGCCAGGTTCAGTGAATTGTCAGTTATTCCAATTAAAACAATAATAAGGGATACATTACGTGTTTGGCTCTCCGCTCTGTGAGCTTGTATTTGGCTGAAAGAGAGCGTCCAGCCTCGACCCAAATCTCTTCCATACTGTGGATTCTTTGGTGGACCCATTTGAACTGCTTTCTGTTTTCCAGGGATGGATACAGACCAGTTAGGTTGACCTGGACCACTGCAGGCTCAGACCCCACCTGGAAAAATGAGGAAAACATTTCTACATTCATTCTACATTTACAGATTTGCTTTGGACTTTAAATCCCTTCACAATACAATAACTTCCTTCCCATTTAGCACTGATTAAATTAAATCCCTATCCTGATCCTACGGAGGCCCTGAAGGGCAAGTGAAGAATTAATTTATTTTTTTGCTGGTGATTCATTTTCTTCACTTTCAAGTCTGATTAATTATTTTTCTCTCCTGTATGTCTGACTTGAGAACAGGACATCTTCCTTAATTCCTTCCATCTGTGAAAACATTACTTATTTATTTATTTTAAGTATAGTTTAGTTTTCATGTGTGAAAAAACAACAACAACAAAACCACCCACAAGTCATGAACACAGGAGAGAAAACAAGTTAGATCAGACAGAAAATTTATGACCAGAAGAAAAAGACATTCTTCACTTGCCCCTCAGGGCTTCTGCACTCATCACCATTCGCTTTGAAACTTCAAGAGAGAAATCTGCAAACTTAATGCTTTGTTGTGATGATAAATGGAGTTTATAGTTTACATTTAAATGACATCATAACCATGAGGTGATGTAGAAAAGGGACATATTCAAGCAACAATGAAAGGAATTGTAAGAACGAGAAGAATTCAAATCTGCAGTTGCAGGTCTGTGAAGATTATATACATTACGTACCCGTCACACACCACACCCCAATACACACCGCACATTCAAACAATTTGCATTCTTTGAACTTTGTCGTTACCTCTGAGCTTTCTGTTACAGCTGGGGGGATCTCTCGGCCTGGAAGCAGAGGACACCAGGTCTCTATCTTCACACGACACAGACAGAAAGAGGAGGCCGTCACACCAGCACAAACACAAAAACAACACACCTTTTCATCTTTGTGCCTTTACAGAATTGAGTAAGATATGAGAACTTGACACCGCTTGGGTACCTCACTGAGGTAGATCAGGAAGGAGCACTGGGACCCATTCACTCCATTACGGCCGTAACAAGGGTCAGACGTCCACATCTCCTTCATCCACTGGAGAGGCAACAAACAACATCACGATCGACGCAATGGTCCAGTGGAACACAAAACACAAGATAAGCTTTTGAAGAGATGTTAACACTTTATTCACAGCAAACGATTTACAGTGTAAGTCAATCTGATTATACTAAAATATTTATTGGTTTCTATGCAGGTAAAGATAAGACCATGGGGAAGATGGAGGAACAGTTGGGTATTATGACCTCCAAATACCCCTGCTTGAGAGTAACAGGGGCAAAAATTAATTATAGGTCTTTATTATTTTCTTATTTACACTAACTGCATATAAAATAATCAAAAACAAGTGTTTAGGTGGAAAAACAGCATATTCCAAGATCATAAAACCACAGAAACTTGCATACATTTAAGGTTTCAAACTGTATATTGTATATTATTATTATTATATATATTTATAAACCATGTATTACCAAATTTGAAATCTCATTGGCTACATAATGCCTCAATCATCTGGAGGCTGATGTCTAAGTGGCTCAGGAGAGAGGAGAAAGAAGAGAGAGAGGATCACTTGCCTATACAATCAATCATTTTCTGTTGTAGGCTCTAGGACGGGCATAAATTCTCCTATCTGAACCATCGAGCTGTCAATCAAACAGCTGCCATCTGAAAGGGCATCAGCGATAGCAGTTTTTTGCCATTTTGTCACTTTTTCACTCTCTCTTACACATGTCAGTGCGTTTTCTTCAGTCCACAGTTACAGGATTTAACCTATTTCGACGAGCTTTGGAGTCAGAGCCCCACGACTTTACAACAAGCTGCTGGAGGAGTTCAGGCAGGCTACCTCTGGTTCTTCTTTTAAATCTCTCTCTTTTTTTTCAATCGTGCATTCTGCAACTTCGTAACACGTCAAAAATTAGATATTTTTATCCGGTAAGATTCTGGACACCATGTACGCTTTCATTACATCCCGTCTAGATTACTGTGACTTGCTGTAACTTTCTGTCTTGTCTCACTCAAAACAACCTTTCCAAACTTCAGCTAGTTTAACATGCTGTAGCAAGACAGCACACAAAAATCCAATAGACAAGTCCACATAACACATTTTATTATTAATCCTACGAGCCTGAATACAGCCTCAGATCTTTCGGCAGAGGACTGTTAGTAATTCCTACGTCGAGGCCTTTTGGAGCCACGATGTTGGAAGCAGCTCAGGAGGAGATCAGGCAGGTCAGCTCAATTTCTTCAGATCAAAAGGAGCTGAATTTTAAGTATATTTTTTTCAGCAATGTAGCATTAAAAATCTCTAGCAATGATATTTCAATGATAGGCTGCAATTACAATGATTTAAAAAATATATGTATTACCTTTAATTTGTTCATACAGTTTGGGTATCCATCCATGAGAGGCAGTTGGCAGTTTTTATCCTCTTCAATTTGATGATCAAAGAAACACAAAAACAGCTTTCTTAACAAGGAATGGTGGAACGGAAGAAGATACAACTTTCCTGCACTTGGATGTCTGTTTACTTTAGCATTTCACATATATACTTTTATCTCTTTAAGTCTTGATTAACATTTAAGGCATGCTGAGGAAGACAACCTTCGCTGTTCATATAGTTTCTATCCGGTCCTCACTGGATAATTTATTATACAATTTGTTGGTTGACTAATAAGCAGGTTCTCCTAGTAACTCAAGGTTTTCAGCTTTGTTTTATATCTCCCCCTTCCATTGAATTCACGTCATAATGCTGTTGTTTGAAATCAGGGCAGTACAGTGTGCTGTGTTACTGTAGAAATCAGCTATTCTTTAAAGTTTTTTCCCACAAACTGGCAACTACCAAGCCTCTGGATGCTGAGGAAACACAGATACCACATGGTTCCCATGGCGTTATGTTACTATTGGCTCACAAACCGTGTTAGAAGCTGGAACCAACTGTCAGAACAGTTTATCTCAACAAAACAATGAATTTGGTTCCGACAAACGTTGCAAAAACATTCACCACAATCACAATAAAGTTTTTAAGGAAAAGGAAAGGAAAAAATACTTTTATACTGCAACTTTCTACAAGCTCAATATGTGTTTTTTAAGATTTGTCTACATAAAAATGTTATCAATATGACCTTTAAACCTTTTATTGGGAAAACCTACAGTATCTGCGCAGTTTTGACTGACCTGCTTTCTTTCCTCACTCCAAATGAATGCATTCATTGTTTGTTATATTATGTTATGAAAACTTTCCAGATTACAACACCGATACCACACCCTGTATCATCAAACAGGTGACGTGCATTATCTTCTAAAACTTGAGTTGAGCCGAGACAGACAAATTCACATGGCTGCAAAACAGTTTTGACTCATCTCTAATCTTTGGTCTGAACTGGGCTTTAAACTATATTTATTGGAAAGTCCATAACATGTTTATCTTTCTGTGTGTTTTATGAACAAAGAAATGCTGAAGAAAAGAATCTGATGAACTTCTATGTTTTTCTAATTGCCAACAAACCCTGTGAAGAGACCAAAACAAGACAAAGACTTGATTGTTATGAGGAATAAAAGACTGTGTTTTTGTTTTGTTTTGTTTTGTTTTGTTTTGTCACTAAATCCCACATATACTTTATTGCTACCATAGACTCACTAGACCACCAAATGTGTATTCATACACCGCTGAAAATAATCCCCAACAACAGCACCATCGACTCATTTTTGGGTAAAATCTGCTATAAACTACATTTTGACCCGTTTTTAAAGTTCTTCCTCAGCAGCCATATGTCTCTTTATACATTCTGATTTCCTTACCGGCCCTGATAACTTCTGTCATCGCCTGCAGCTTCAGGAGTTCCTCCAGGTGAGCCACTTGTTGCTGCAGTCGCTCCTTATCAGATCGCAGCTCCTTAACCATATCGTCCCTCAGTTTTCCTTTCTCTATCTCTGCCTCCATTTTAATCTGGAGCACTCTGAACTCTTCTTTGTAGTCCTTCAAAGGAGGCGGGGGAGAGACTGAGAGGGAGAGAGTGGCAAGTGTTCATTTGACAAATTAGTTCTCTGCTTTGAACATAATTTCAAGAGGCTTGCATCTGAGAAGAGCTGAGTAAGAGCAGTAAGCCGAATTAAACAATTACAGCTCATACAGTATTCAGTCTGCAAAAACTACGCGGATATTCCTCGTAGAAGTTGTACTTCTTCACTGAAATGCTTTTTAAGATAAAAAAATAATCATTTTATTAACTGAGGGCTGAGACACAAGTGTGGATTTACAGACGAGAAGAGTTTGCTCACGGTCGCCAGGGGGTCCCACAATGTTCAGGAGATCATCGACGAACTTGGCAATTCTCTTCATTATGTCTGGGAGAAAGAGGGGAGGGTGATACAGGACGGCCAGGGAGGAAGAAGAGGGAAAGGGAGCAGAGGTTGAGGTGCCAATTGACAAGATATCTCCCAGAAAACAGCAATTAAGGATGCAAAAGACGATGGAGAAAATCCTTTGTGACAAAAAGCAGAATAATACACAATAATACACTGCATTTAACCTCCACTATCCCTTCTCATGCTCCCAATTCAATGTCCTGTTCATATTTATACCATTCGTACATTGTTTTTGTAGCTTTATTGTGAAGAATAAAGGCAACAAACAAATAAAGACAAACTAAACAAAACAAAAACTAACTAATACTTCTCTTACTGATGATCATACAAATGATAATGAAGGTGATCTAAGCAAAGTGATGTATAAAGTACCCAAAAGTCATACTTAAACTCAAAGTAATGATATTGTGTTAAAGTATTACTTTGGTAAAAGTGAAAGGTACTTAATTGTCAAAAGTACATAATGTCAAGTAATTATCCGCTCAGATATTCAGCGTTTTTCTGATCATCATATTTTTTATCCGATTTCTTGATAATATCTCTACTTCTTAAAATTTCACTGAATTCATGCCTGATTCAACTGACAGTTCAGGATGTTTTATGGGGAAACACTAACATGTATCATGTTCGGTTAGGAGATAAAATGCAAAATCCGTAATTTGACTATGGCGTGAAGTTAAACAGCCGCCATGAGGCATTTTTTGTCATGGCTCCATTTCTGATACTGTTCAGAGCCCCAAACTGTTCAAGTGTATCAAGTTTTTATGCTTTTATGAAAAAAATGAACAATATTTTCACATCTCACCTGGACTATAATACAGAATGTAAACAACACATGAACTATGGTGTGATATCATACATTAAGATAAAACTTCATCGATCCCTTGGGAGAAATTCCTAGACGTTACCTAGCAGATAAAATATTTATTTTGGCTCAGGGACAAGAACCAACAACCAAGGGTGACGTATCTATTGTATATTTCTCTTGAATCCTCCAGCTGCTCCCTCATCCATTTCACCACTCCTCTTGTTATCTCTGCGCTCTCTTCTCACCTTGAGCCCTGCTGCTCTCCCGCCACGCATTGCTTTGCATTCTGCTCTGACGGGTCAAACTGATGCCATCCGTGTCAGCATTGCCCTAAAATCAGTTTATACAGGCAAAACACAGAGTTACACAACAGAGTGCTGGTATCAAAAGGCATTTTAGTAGTAGTAGTGAACTAAATTTAACTAGCTGAGGTTTAACAAGACATGAGTCATGGTTAGTTCATTGAATTAATGAGTTATAGCTCAGGATTTATTGATTTGTTCAGAACACTGTGTGCTATGTTGTCAATGGGTGAATGAAATTACAGACCAGGATGTAAAATGACAAACTCAGACACCAGATGAAGCTGACGCCCACGAGCACGAACAAAGTCCACCCCAGGATGCGTGTCGGTTTTCTCATTATTCTAATCAGTCTGGTGCAGTGAAGTTGGTCATCAGCGCACAAAGAAAACAAACGACAACAAAAAAAGAGATGATTTTACATTAAAAGCAAGTTTTCCGTACAAAGCTGCATGCTCAGTGGTGAGACTGAGTGCAGGAATGTGTCTGATGAATGACGATTTCTGGTGTTGCTGTTTTGTTTTAAATATACAGAAGAGGAAAAAGTTCAGACTTTTTTCACAATTCAGATTTTTTTCTCACAATTTGGACTTTTTTGTCAGAATTCTGATTTTAATCCCAGAATTCTGACTTTAAAGGTCCTTTTTGTAAGAAAAGTTGACTTTTGAGTGTCACTCCCGACTCATCAAATACTGACGCTTAGGGATTGTAGGTTGGGTCCTCAAAGTGTCAGTATTCAACACAGACATTTACACCGAAATGGTAGAAATGTCCCTCTGAGGGATACTTTTTACTTTTAAGAGCCTGTGCTTTATTACTTTTACTTGAGTAACAAAGTTGAATCAGTGTTTCTGCTTTTACCGAGGTCATTAAAGTATCTGTCACACAGTGAAACTGTCTTTAAAGTATCGAGATAATTCCAGTGTCCACAGCAATAACAATAAAACTTAAAAACTTACCTTGAGAGTCTTGGTCAATCCTTCCAAAACAGTCAAATGAACGCACAAGTATAATTATTCTCTAATCTATGATTTAAATCCCATACCATTCAGAATAAAGTGCCTGTTGACTGTGCTGTCAGGTGGAAATACTCTGCTCACTGGAAACCTCATGAAGCAAATGCATGATGTCTAACTGATACAACCAGTTGGCCAGCCAGTTTATCAGCATATCTCTCTCATGATAATTAGGAAGTCTGTACAATTGTTTTTACAGCAGGCTGGTTGACTCATCTTGATTCTTCAGTGTCAAAGTCCAGTTCAATTGTCCATTGTTTAATCTCTATTCATGTGCATATGGTTTTAATCAGCTGGGGACATGGCTGCTTTTAACTTGATGTATTCATTTGACTTCTCTTGAACTGCACACCATTTAAAGTTTGATTACTTTTGCTCTGGGTGTTTTCCAAATCATCAAAAAACTGACGCTTTGGGAGTCCTTTAAATAAGCAATTCACAACATATTTCTCAAATGAATTTGTACTCTTATATTATACTGTACTTACTGAAAGCCAAAGCAAGCAACGTGGTGTGAGTTTGCATATTTCATGTTATTTTAGTTCCTCAGAGTTCACTCACATGCCACAACGCAAATATCATCAGGGGGTATGTATTATAAAACATTGCATGGCCAACATCGCAGTGTACCTTTGTTTTGTTTGTTTTGAATAAGTCAACAGAGTTATAGGAACTAATGTAAAAATACAGGGAAGTGAACTTCTGCAAACGGCTGCCTCTTCCCCCTGCTGTTAGTGTGTGTGTGTGTATAGGATCCATACACTTTACTTCTCCTCTCCACCAGAGGTCAGTCTCTAATATTTGTAGCTGACATTGATGGCAATGGTGTAGACTGAGGCTCGTGATGAATCCTCTCGTTTTCATTGAATATGGAAATGTATTATACTTCCTCGAATATTATATGATGATCTGGTGGGAGGGGGTTTCTCTCCTGCCTGCAGCCTGTGTGTGTGTGTGTGTGTGTGTGTGTGTGTGTGTGCTCATCTCTATAGTATGTTTTCATCCCAGATTTGCTTGCGGCACATGAAGAAAATACAAAAGACACTGAAAAAGACGGCTGCAAAAGATTTTTAATGAGACCTTGGGAAGCGGAGCCCGGGTGGCAAGAATAAACAGTTTGATGGGAGTGCTGTCCTTTTTATTTTTCCATTGTTCGTTCAGTACAAGAGGGATTCAGGCCTCCGTACTGAAGTTATTTACGTGAGTTGAGCACGTTGTCTCTTATTTGTAAGGAGACCTTGGGACAATTTCCGGCCGTGTTTGTAGCAACCAAAGCCTGGCATTTAAAGCCAAAACTTGTGCTCCTGACCATAAACAAGTGCTTGTTGTCTCCCAATGGACAGTTTAGTCACGATATGATGCACCTGAAGGTATCCTGATTATAAGCAATTTATACAAAGGAAACTTCTGATACTGTACACCAACTTTTTGTGAACCCCACCCTTAAAGTTCGAACTAAGAATTCGCAGGACAAAACCACGTAAGTTAGATTATGTGATTCAAGAGCATGTTTACTGAGGGATCGGGATGAATTTGGTAAGTATAACCCAGAACTACTTTAAGATGGGAACTTAGACGAACGTAAAACAGTTGTTCAGCTAATTCAGTGAACCACCTTCTTGGTCCAGGCCCTTAAAAAGACAAGACCTAACGCAATTAAAAATGCAATACAGACACCAGAATGTTCTGGTATCTTAGAGACCTGGGCGTCGCCGTTCTCTCTGTAGAGCCAATTCCTGTGACAGACAGGCCTGATTGCATATTGTGATAACAAAAATCCATCCTCTATTGTTAACCTAAGTGGGTGAAAAGCCTTTTACAAAGAACAGAGGCTTGTGATGCCTGTGCCTGCTGCTGTTCACTCCCGCCCAGCCAGATGTAAATATGTTGTTGATACAGGGCTTCAGCCATGCGTGTATAAGAATAATGAAAATCCATTATGGACCGTAAGGCGGATATTATAAATACACAGATACAGAGACATGGTCAACACTTCCATTTTTTCTGAGTTCAAACACAGAGAGATTCAGACAAGATAGAGACTGTTGATGTCAAGCAGTCTGCATGGATGGACATGAAACAGTTTGATAAGGAGACGGAAACAACAAAGAAAAAAATATGAGACTCCACAGGTTGAACACATGAATGTAGCTCATAACAACTGATCAACATCAGAACATGGACATACAGTTAAGAAATGGCAGACTCAAGTCAAAAAGTGATTCATAAATGCATCTTGCAACTTCTAAAAAGTATTTCAGAGCTGGGCTTCATTCCTGTTATTACGTTTCTTGTTATTGTAGTACCCCTCGGATCGACAAGCGACAGCAGCAATTTAAATGGCAGGGGATTCCAGTAGCGCAGCATTTGTTACCATTTTGGTGGGTTTCAGACCCACTGTGAAATAAATGACGCATTCAAACTGGTGTAGCTTTTTGTGCACAGATTGATCCAAGCCAGTTTTTATACTGGAGAAACCACAGGAGTTGTTTTTAATAACATGTTTGTCTTTTTCTTGTCATACACATCCCACAAGGAAAAACACTCTCCACCGCATTATAGGGAGCAGATGTCCTTGTTTGGCAAAAGTACTTTGTGCAGTACTGAGGGTGCAAATTGATACTGAGTGGTTTGGTGTGTGTGTGTGTGTCTGTGTGTCTGTGTGTGTCTGCGTGTGTGAGAGCCATGACTCAGCTATACCAGACTGGGAATAGCTGGATATAATCTTAGAAAACACTGGACATCAGCGTTGGAGAGACGCTGATGAATTTTCTCTGCTATGTGTTAGAAATGATTTGGTTCTTTCAGATGCTTTGCGTAATTTTGAATTAAACTCACACGTTTGATAAATTATCAACACGCATAAATTGGATTCTGCATCAGAAACATGCTTTTTTTTCTCTGAAAGGTATAAAAAAATATAAAACAGTGTCACTGTACTTGAGGTTTGTATTGGGTCCTTAGGAGATTTTTGGACTGTCCTATTGCACAGTGATAAATAAAGTGTTTTTATTACAACTGCTTTTTCAGGGACAACTTCGAAATGATGGAGAAGCTGTGATCTGATAAATCACCTTTTCATTTTTGATGCGGCAACATTCATTTGGAGGCCAATGACCAAGAGGTTGTTTCAAAATTTTTAAGCCTGGAACCACCGGATATTTTTAATGAAACATCAGGACATTTTCCAACAGAGCAGTGATCTTTTCTTAACCCTAACCAAGTGGCTGTTGTGCCTAAACCAAATCAAACCATTAGCACAATGCTGTCACAACATTTTATTAAAAAATGAACACAAAGTAACACAAAGTTCTTCTTTAATGAGTGTGAATGATATTTCACTTTACTCGAAGTTACACAAAAAGAGTAATCAATGATTCAGTAATTAGTATTTAATGAGTTTATTGCTAGCCCAATAAATACTAAGTACTTTATGTTGCGTAGAGCTGAGGAGGATAGTTGTGTTTTAATTCTTTGTGGGTTCATCACTATGAATGACCCCTTAATTGTCATTAATTGAGTATAGCCACTTGAATTTGTGGCTTCTATCATATTCATTTTCACTTTGGACACATTGCGTTTATTATCTATCTGTTTTTGAAATGCACTTAGTATCTATTTGTTCACTTAGTTTTAAAAAGCTTCATCTCCCAGAAGAGTGGCCTTGGTTAGTTTCAAGAATTCACACCTTCTCTAAGGATGTGTCTTGCTGCAAACCAGCAATTTCAGATTTTTCACCTCAAAAAATGGTTCAATTAGTCATTAGATTTTTAAAATATAAAACTACAAATTCTTTTCATTAAATGGTGTAAATGATTGGTAAACCCTAACCTCAGGCTACCTTGCCACCTGGCCGATGCCAGTCTCCCAGGATCCCTTTGTTGCAGGTCTGTCTGTGTACAAAGGTAATGCGCTCAGTGGTTTTTGAGAGAGCCTCTCTGTTAGGTAAACAATGTTCCACTAACCCAGAACAAGGTGTGTGAGAGAGGCTGGTGTCAGACCCATTTAAGAGCAGGATGTTGGCAGGGTGCGTGTACTAGAAGATCAACGAGTGAATGAGTACATTCTCCTCTGCACTAATAGCACCAAGATAGTTTGAAGTGAAAACAGAAAGGATGTACCAGACACATGTGCTCCTGCTGATCCTGATGACTCTCAGCTCTTTGTCTTGCACTGAAGATAAGACAGAGGTGACTTTTTCCTGTCCAGAACACCAGGAGGCCTTTGGAAGCTCCTGCTATGAGTTTGTGGGTCTCCGGCATAGTTTCTCCGGTGCTCAGGCTTGGTGTGAGCAGCGTGGTGGACACCTTGCTTTCATCCTGGATGAAGAAACTCAATATTTCCTTCAAAGACACTCAGACCCCAAGAAGGATATTTGGTTTGGAGCAGCGTCCTCTGCCTCTACAAACCTGCAATATCCTCCAACTGTTGAAGGTAAGATGTCCGAAAAGTGTCAGTCATGCACTGGGTTATTAACCGTTTCTGCAAACCACAGAGACGTCCAAGGTTGACACTTGTCCGAATAGTAGCGTATCACGTTCACATTGCTGTACATGCTTATTAGCCACCTTTCACATCAGGAGGGGATGGTGGTTGCCGTTGATATAAAACAACAAGGCTGACCGCAATTCGAGTCACACCATTGGATGTTTCTAAGGAGACCTTGGGATATTTCCAGATGTTTTTGTGCCGTTAAAACCGGCTATTTTTCACGGGAGGTGGGACCATCTCCAGCCATGACTGAGGTGACCAAAACAGGTATTTTAAGCCACACCATGATTTTGTTTTTTGGGGTTTTTTTTTGAGTCAACCTAACCAAAGCATAAGCACAGTGACAAGAGATAAACAGAAAATTCAGCCTAAACAAAGCTGCAACATAAAGGAACATTCAGTTTTTAAATGTGGTTTTACAGAAATGTGCTTATATCTAACATTTATTTTGGTGATTCGGTTGAAAAATGAACATACAACCAAGGAGATATTGTTAAAGAAAAATGGTATGAAAATGAAATTAACTATATACAAAAAAACCTCCGCTGAAGAAAATACGTTAGTAAAAGTAACAGCCTGGTCCAATTTATTCTTTGTATAATTTTCCTTCCCACTCAGATATCATTCTCACTTCTTCCTGTTCAATAACTAGTCTGCATTTTTAACTAGTGTGAAACTTTTTCTTCCAGATTGAAGTGAGAAAAGGCTTCACATGGTAATTATTTTTGTAAGAGGTGATAATTGTGGATTTTGAAATTGTATAACCTTGTTACGCTCCCATGTGCCATATCAAAATAAGTGTTTGTGCCTGGAAGCATCTGTGTTTCAGACAGTGGTTAGCATGGGTATATAACTAAGTTCTTCTCAAACATATTCCTTGTTTTCTGACTGTTTTTCTTACATTGTGATGAAAAAAGGTGTCACCCACGACAACAATGTCATTGATATCTATGTTTTTAATAAGTGGAGTTCTATAGCGGAGGAATTAACTACTACATGGGCTTTAGCCCGTGAATAGGATTACTGTTGGTGTAATGTTTTAATGAGATTAATAGGAAAAATATATAATTCCCCCAGCCTTATCCTTGAAACCGCTACGTACTATTTAATTTAATATGTTGCCACTCTGAGAATAATTTGAAGAGGTAAAGGTCGATAAAGTGGACCTGGACGCTGAGAGCTATATTCATCCAGCCCTTGAAAAGCGTGTGAAGGTTGTTGTGAAGAATTCCATCAAATTAACAGAAAAAATCTTACATTTTTGTCAACACAGGTGACACAACACAGTGAATTTTCAAGCACTTGAGACTCTGTAATTGGGTCATTTTGTCCGAAACAAGGGGGAAAAGAATGACACATTATTGCTTTTAGTTCTGGTCCGATTCCTGTTCACAATGACTTTTACAAACAAACCAACCCAGTGAGCAAAGAGTGGTCTAGATCACGTCTTTAAGACATCATTTAAGGACATCCAAGACGTCTAAAAGACGTCCTCTGGGGAGCCAGAATGAAAGTTTTTTATACGTCTTTTCTGGACGTTGTATAGGCGTTTATATGTTGTTTATCAACTAATTCTGGCTGTCAGTGGATGTCCAGATCATAGCCAGTATGAACGTCTATTCTCAACTAATTCTGGATGTCAGTGGATGTCTAGATTATGGCCTGACTATTGACATGACCAGGCCATGATCTGACGTCTCATAGACGTCTTGGATGTCCATAAATGATGTCTAAAAGACGTGATCTAGACCACTCTTTACTCACTGGGAAGAGGCGTAAACATGAAGTCATACAGGCTGAAAGGTAACTCTTATTTTGACAGTCTCTGCCATTGTCGTCCTGCATCATTAGTGCATCATCGTGAAAGATGTGAGGAATTCAGACTCCACAGCAGTTCTTGCAGCCCTTAAATGCCTTTGATGTGTATTTTATGCTCTTTGCTGTCACAGAGAGCTCACAAAGAAATGACTCATTATCAGCCTTATTAGTAATATCCAGACTGCAAATCCCTGCATGTTGGGAATAATGACTAACAGGTAGAGGCCGGGACAAAACGAGGCGTCGTGATTCGGGGCTTGTTAGTGTGGGACTGCTGTTACACACTTTAAAATGGAAAAGTACCTACCCTGACGTGCAAACACCTTACCATCAAACAATCTGAGGCAACAGATTTGAAGGCAACTTACTGTATGGGCAGCAGATGTATAAGATCAAGTCACGATCAACAGATGGATTTATAAGCACTTCTGAAATCATGCTTAAATCAAACATCTGTTATTAAAAATTCAGTTTTTTGTCCACTTGTTTTCAGCCTTTTCAAGCCGTTTCGGTCCGGTTGTTTAAGATAAGATAAGATGTTCCTTTATTGATCCCCCTTTGGAGAAATTTGCAGGTAACACAGCAGTACAGAGGGAAATAAGTAGCAGCACAAGAGTAAGTCTCAAAAAATAGAGACAATAATAACGCAATGTTCTTCTCTGCAAATGTTGAATCTTTACTTTTCTTTTCTATTTGAAGTTGTGATAAAGCTGTGCTAATGGATTGTTGATGATGTTGATGTTCGTTCATCTGATCGAGGGAGATTCAGGAGAGTGGACATAGACGCTTCCCGGTCTGCGACTATTTAACTCCCTACGACTACTCTGTGGAAATGTGCTTACCTGAGTCACTCTGTAATTGATATGGAGTTTGGTCTATCATGGAGTCGGTCTCTTGTATGAGATAAAGTGAAGATTAGATGCTGAAGGAACAGAATGTGACCGCGGTGTCTGGGAGACAGCACACCTTATCCCCCCCGGCTGCTCAGAGTGGGAGATGTAAATTGACAAATGTATGAACTACCCGCTCTGCCTCCTGAGCTAAAGGAGCCACCTCCAATTTAAATTCAATTCAATTCAACAGGCTTTACTGGCATGACATTTTTATATCTGTTGCCAGAGCACAATAAGAAATATAAGAAAAATGTGGAAAGAAATTAACAAAGTCAATGTGACTATGACATGTACAAATCTGGACATATCCAATGTTTTCAGAAACAGTAAGTGCCAACCTTTTATTTTGGCGACTAGGGTGTGGCATCAGCATTCAATCTACAGCTTTCACCCCTGCACAAAGAACCCCACTAACACATTAATAAAACAACGTATGTTCAGCAGTTGTCCGTTCCTACTTCAGGTCTTCTCACTTGGCTGGACGGTTCAGAAATCACCTATTCGAACTGGGTGAGCAGCCCACAGCCGGGAGCAGCCTGTGGACGCATGCTGAGAGACTCAGGCTTCCAATGGGAAGCAACAAGAGACTGCAACAAAAAACTGCCTTTCATCTGCCAGTTTGGTATGTGTCCTGAATCATACTTTAGAAAAGAAACAGCCTGCTGAATCACTTTATGATGAATCACTACTTTGTATTGATTTCGTATTCTTTTACAGAGTCTGGGAGATCCATTGCATGTGCAGGTCGTAACACCACTCTACAGTGTGGTTCTGGTCAAGTCTTAATGATAGATGGCGGCTTCTACGGTCGGAAGAACATCCATTACTGTCGATCCTCACCACTGACAACACCCACGCAGTTTCAGTGCGGCTGGGTGGACGCTGCAGAAGCATTAAGAGGTAAAACACGGTCGAATAGTTTTTGTGCGCAATACAAACATGAATTATTTCGATATTATTTAGTTGTTTATCTTGTTATGATAATTGATTGTTTGAATGTTATACAATAACCCAACCCAGAGCTGTTAACTGATCTGATCTGCACAATAATCACTCGCAGCTTCATTTCATCTGCTGAACTCTAGAAGAAACCCTGAATAGGAACACAAACACTGATGCCTCATGAAAGGTTCTGCACGGATGAATACTGAGATGAAACTCAGTCCTCTTCTGATAAAGTGATTGCCAGATATCACAATGCACATATTGACTCACACATTAGCAGTGGAGAATGACTGCGCTTTAGGACATCAGCGGAATAAAAAGCACACAATAAAAGCTTAAATGCTTAATAGCCTTAAAGATACATCAATGATTTCCATCCATTTTAGAGTAAATATTGACTCGGGCATTAAACTGATGGCAAAAGCAAACTGTCCATGTATTCATTGTACAAACTTGCTCATCCTGTTCAGGTCCTTGAGGCACAGCAGCCTTTCCCAGCATGCATTTGATAACAGGGACCTTTAATAACACCCTACATTTGTCTGCCACAGAGTGAACACACATAGAAAGATAATTCAATATTATTTAATCCACTGAACAAAAATGTGCTTGCAGTGGATAAAGTCAAACATTGACTTTATTTATTTCAATTGCATTATTTGCATGTAAAGTATATTATTTAATGCAGTATTTCCATCATGTTGAGTTGAACTTTGTGATTAGTTAATGTAATTTTTTAAGTGTCATTAAATAACACTTAAAAGTAATGCATTGCATATGGATGGTCTCGCTGTTGTCAGGGCCTTAAGAGTGTAAAAATACAGAAAACAGCTATTTATTTTAACCCTTGACCACATATCCCAGCTTTGCATGTTTAAACTCAACTTCACAATAGCCCCAAACAAATCGCTTAATGTTTATGGAAATGTATGCCGTATTTTGTCATCACAACAATTCCCTTATAGTACTTTTATCCCTGCAAAACAAATGTCTGACTATAAAGGAAACGCCCCTTCCTGTTTCCCTCATGGGACCTTATTTCAGAATAACTTTGTATGGTAGTGAAGGAAGAGAGACAAATAATGTTTTGATCATCATCATCAATTTTTCCACTTGAGAAAGTTGCAGTTTGTCATAAAACTCATGACATATAAGACTAATAATATAAAGACTACAAAGCCAACGTGCACCAAAACACATAACTGAAACTTTTCTCCTTTTTTAGGTGTGTGTTGAGCGAGACAATGTAGTTCACTAATCACTTTAACACAAAACTAGATGGTATTTTACTTTAATCACAACAAATTTTGACTCTCTCATGTTGAAAAATTGTCTTTTAAATTGACAAACATCAAATACTTAGTTCGTGGCACGATTCAAACAGGATCAAAATATCATTTGTCTCTCTCCGTTCACTACAAAGTTTTCCAAAATAAGGTCCCATGGGGCCAAACTGAAAGGGGCGTGACTTCAGCTCTCTATAGCTGCCATCACTCTTCACTGTGAACTGGGTTGAAATGCTACAACTGGACATGAGTGAGCTCAGATAACATTTACAAATACAGGCCTTGTTTTATAATGGAGAAGATGAATTGGTGGCTGTTCAAGCAGGTCTTTTCTGTTATGATTCAGTGTCTTATGGTTGTGTTTTATTTTAAAATCAGGCTCTGGTGTGTCTCTTTTTCCTTTTCAATTTCTCCTGCGTGTTCTTCCCTCTGTGTTTTTCCCTTCGTTACCTCACCTGTCCTCTTCCCTCCTCACTCGTTCCTCATCTTGTCATCAGTGTGTCTGTATATAGTCTTTGTCCTCCCTCTTGTCTTTGTCACTTTGTTTTTTGAGCCTTTTGGTCTAGGATCCCTTGGTTTTTGTATCGTAAGCTTTTGTTAATAAAGCTTGCTTTGTTTCCCCCATTTCCTGCCTCCTGTGTGTGTCTGCATTTCGGTCCTAAGATATAACCTCACCTTAACATTTTCAGTAGTTACAGCTTTTGTAGTTACAGCTGCTCATCCTGTCTGCATATCAAAGCGTCCTTGAACAGGAAATTGAAGATGAGCAGCCCAGGGCCTCTGTGTGAGTGTGTGTGGGTTAATGTGAAGTGTTTTGTTCTGTGCTCACGATGAGACCTTCACACAAGTGCAATTAACAGTATTTATGATAAATACGAACTGTTGATGACTCTCTGAGATGTTATTTGTAGGATAGTCAGTTAAATGACAGCATAAATCTTTCTCAAAAAATAGGTAGTAATTTGTAAATCTTTCCATAGTCATTTAGCAGTACTTGCTTTTCAAACTCATTATCATTGCTGCGTGTAGTCAGTAGCTGATTATGCTCTCCATGGGTTTCCCAGCTCACTGCCATGGTCGTCAGGTCTGCCAGATCACTGAAGTTGTTCCCACCTTTGGTGAACCCTGTCCTCAGCTGGGGAGCTACCTGTCTTTGGACTATCACTGCAGAGAAGGTAGGTCACTCGAATATAATCCGTCTCTATTATTAATGTTTCAATTTCTGCATCCAATAAGAGACAAGCAGAACTTTTTTGGCCCCAGTAACTTACAAGCTAGTGTCAATCCACCTTACGTGACATGTTTCACAGACTTGGCGTTGTTTTTTTTATACAGTCTGCATAGTTAAAGAACACTGTTGCACATTAAACCACAGCACATGAACACATAAATCTTGTTGATGAAAGAGTTATTACAGGAAATGGAGCCGATTTAGCTGAATAGGTAATCAACAACAACAACAGCATAGAAACATAACTTGTATCTCAGGACATGGTTCACACACACACACAAGGCTTGATGTGCAAACCACACCAGACGCAGGTAGAAATGAAATAAGGACCCACCGATTGAGAAATTCTGGGCTGATACCAATACTGATATATTGAAAAAACAATTTGGCCAAATAGCCGATACTGGTGTTTTTGAGAAGAGTGATATTGTCAGTGCTGCTAGGTGGAGCTGTTTTCGGGACAAAAGATCATCATTTACATTCTTGTTCCCAGAAGTTGGTCCGTCTGTGTGTCTTTGCTTATGGAAGCTCAGTTTGTTGCCCGCACTTTGCTACACTTCTGCTCATTTCTCCCCCTCCAGGACTCTCACTGTCAGTGAGCGCTGTGGCTGCCGTTTCTGATGACGTCACCATCAGCCTGAACTGGCTCTTAGATTTGCCCCGGGGAGAGAATTGCAAGCTGACTACGGGAGATGGTCACATTATTTATCTGCACAGTCCAGAGGAGTGAGTAGTATCTTGTGCAGACCGACTGACTGTGTCTGACTAATTGGATTCTAAATAAGTATCAAATTTTAATTGACATGCCACTGATTTTTCATTACGGTAAAGACTGCAGTGTTTCTGACAGGTGTAACTCAAGATATCTCGGCCTCTGCTGCTTAAATTTTGATTATAAAAGTTCCCTGTTCTTTATGGAGATGCAATACTAAATCATTATAATACCCCTTTAAACTCACATGGATGCTTTGGAAGTTTGGACAGCAAGAACTTGGAAAATAACTGAATTGCAAAAGCTGCCACAAAGGTTACACTGCCCATTAAAAGTGTCCATTTTTACATATTAAGATCCAAAATGGTTTTATACAGAAGCCCTGAGTGAGGAAAAAAAAATAAAGAATCGGGTGATCTATTTACTAAGTCTGATCTAAAATGTTTTGCCAGGATAATTTTTTGAAGTTCCTTAAAGTTTATCTTGTTTCAATTGGCTCTCAGGGCTTCGGTAGTAAGGATCCTGCACAAAGCGTCACTCTGCCCGCCATGCTACAGTACAAGTGTTTTTTTTGCTAGAAACATCTGCTGGGCAAAATCAAACCTCAAGATGTGCCAACTTTTGCCTGTGGGCTAGACCTGCATCATTGGGTTTAGTACAGACAAGAAAAGTTCACAAGAGAGTTTGTGCAGAAATAAAAAGCACAGTCCATAATTCAAATGTAGAACAAACAAAACAGAAGCCTGCCTCATCTTATAGGCTGCAGTGTTTAATGTACTGATGATGTAGAGATATGATAGATCAGAGACATCTAAGAATATTATAGCCATGGATGTAAGCAGTACTAAATCAAATTTGCTCTACCTTAATTTTTTTCAGCAATGGATAAGTGTAAGTGAGAGTTTCATGCTGTTCTGTTTAATATTAATTAATCTCCACTTTCACTGTATATATTTAAGATGATTAGTGTTCCTCCTCAGCAACCACATGTCGCCTAAATATCTGTTGAACTGAAATTTCACTGTAAAATGACAAACAACAATAAAATCTTTAATTTGCCCTTTTGATCAACCCATCCCCCCATTAAATTAGACCAAAGTCTTTAATCGTTAATGTGAATACATCTCCACTTTTTTTTTTTTTTTGACTTGTGTGTGACATATTTTAAAATACATACTTTTTCCTCCAGAGAGGAACGTGATGCGGTCACCACTAACTGATTCTACACGTGTTTCTTCTCAGGTTGGAGAGCGGAGCGGTGCATAAATATACTCATCCGGGCTCATTTGTTGTGGCAGTTGAATGCACCAGCGGTGACACACACATTACAGCTCAGAAAATAATAGACATTCAAGAGCCCATCAGGTATTTTGGTGTCATCACATGCTATGCTGGGAAACTGTCCTTTCACGCAGCCAACTGCAAAGCTCTTTACAAAGAGCTATTTCAGATTCAAATGGAAGTAAATGCAGGTAAGAGGACCGTAATCTACCATAATACATCCTGTCCAATTTGACATCACTGCTTGAAAGCATTCTGTTTTGGTGTTTGTTTTTTATTCTTTTGCTATCACAGTACATTCTTTGAGTTTAAACTGTTAAAATATATTCATTTTTCTTCTGTTTTCTTTCTGCAGGGACGAATGTGACCTACAGAATCCAGAGTGATGAGCTGTTGTTGCCCGGTTCATCTGTTGCCAGAGGAAACGTTCCCCAGAACATCACAGTGACTCCACAAATGGTGGAGCAGCTTGGGCCTGGCTGCCACCAGCTGACCATTTACGCATCGAACATGGTCACGTTCCCCGAAATGTCTACAAATCTGCGGGTAAATCAACATTAATAAACATGTCGTCCACTATCAATAAAACTGAAACAAGTAGCATGATGTGCCTTTCCATCATGTTTTTATATGACTGATAGCCTCCTTTGCCTATTTAAACCTTAAGTATAAGAAAACTTGTAATGTAAGTTATCAACTGAGGAAGATTCATGGTGATATCTCTCTCTCTCTAAATCTTATATTTCACACTCCTCCATTTCTGATTGAATGGGAACTAACTTGCATACACATCCAGAACATCTTTAATAAAATAAACAGCTTAATGTGTATTTTGGATCTTTTCTTTCCTCTAGTTTACAAGAAAACATGTTGCAAAATAGCTCAAAATCTCACAAATGACCAGTGCACGAAACAACATTTTCACCTGCGCTTTGCCCTCCTTAAACTTCAAATTTTGATTGAGTTGATTGAGGAGTAAAGCCCGTCTAAATTAAAGAAATTAAATGTAACCTTTAGTCGTGAATTCCCATCACCTCATTAGTGGCAACAGCGCAGTGGATGCATCACCTACCTCTGAGCTGATCTCTCGGCTAATCAGTGTGACAGTTTTAAAATGTTTAATCAATCGAGGTAGACTTCAGGTATCTTTAATGCTGCCTGTAGTTGTTGTTAAATAGATGAAATGCTGTACAGACATGCTCATTTGAGGGAGGAGGGAAATAAAGAAAGAAAAATGACCAATGATAAAAAAATTTATCAATAACTCTTTGCACCAAGACATACATAATAGATTCATTTGTTATTGTTGTTGAGCATTGATATATTGTTGAAATATATTTTACCCTATTTGTGGTTGCCAGATTGTGAGCCCTCATCCCTCACCACACTAGACTAACAACTATTTATTACCGATTTACTATTCATTCTCCAGTCTGGCTCTAATCCAGACTGCCCTTCGCACAACACTCGCCAGCCATCTTTTGTTGTTTTGACAGAGAGCCCCCTAGCGACAGGAGTTGCATATGGTACGTTTAAAAGGCGAGCTGTTACTCATCCTATGAGATGACTGTAGAACGTGGCCTGTAGGATAATAATTGTTGTAATAATAATCATGATAATAAAGTTTATTTCTATAGCACTTGTTAAAACCAGCCTTACAATGTGCTTTACTCATAAAACACGTTGTTATACTGACATTGAGAGGGAAATGTATGTGTTTCTCTGTATTGTTATCCTTCATGTATTGCAGATTTGCGTGTTGGAGAAAGTATCTGGTCTTCAGGCCTCTGTGTTGACAGAGAAGGATGACTGTCTAGACTCTACAGATATAACTGTCGGTGTTTCCCTCGAAAGAGGAGCGCCTGTGCTGCTCCTTTTCTCCTTGACTGGAGACAATAATTCATTCACTGAGACCAGAGAGATGAATACAAGGAGGGACATTTTTCATATTGGACATCAGATACATGGTATGTAAAACTGGAGCTTATACAGTATATGAGTTGAAACAATGATTTCTGAAACACTTACACTCAACCCAATTAAAGAAAATGATGTCATTAAATGTCTCATGTCTCAGCTGTGTATGTGTGCAGACTGTATTGATGTGAGCTTGATTTCATAGCTGAATGTTTTGACACAGGATCTGTGCAAGTGAAACTCAAGGCATGGAACGTTTTCTCCTCTTCAGAAGTGGAAATGTTCGCTTTCTGTGGCAAAGATTCAGCTGCTAAAGCGGTAACGTTTTTCAATTTTCCATTAAACATCAATGGTGTTTTATACTTACCACCACCAGGTCCAGGGTTCGAGTTATCTGAGCTTCGTGGGGGTCTCTAAAATACCTAACTCTAACCAACTTTAGAGTGGAGATAGACAAATAGGATAAAAGCTGAATGGGTGTGCTCCGAGAGAGAGTGCCCGTCAATTCACACTTGGCATCATATGCGTCTAGACTGACCGGTTCTGCCAATATGCAAATATTTTTACACAAAGAAGGAAATATCTTGATGCAAAAGGTTTGCAGAATGAACAAAAAGGCCTGAATAGTTAAGAATGTGTTGTATTCAGCGTTTCTCAAAGTGTATGCAGTTTCTCGTAACTCAACAAGTCTTAAAACTGAGCGTTTTTTAAGGGAGTCTGGTTGTGAAACTGCACACGTTTACCGTCAATAGGATTATTCTTTAATAAATTTGGTGTAAATGGTGAAATCAGTTGAAAAAGTTTAAACAGATATTGAGAGGTATGATGCACTTCAGATACAGGAGCAGAAAAGATGTACTTAAAGCATGAAAAACAGACAATTTTTACAAGGAAAGAAACATCTTAATGTCTTGTGTTGAATGCCAATTTTACAAGAAGGCAGCAATTATTGAAACTTTGCCGTAGCTGTTTCTCCTCATGATGCAGCACCAGACGGGTCTCATCACCAGTCACCCTGGCAACCAAGAAAGTGGAGGAGAAGCTTGTTCTGGTTTTATCCGAAAGAAACTTTAATATCAGACACAGACAAGTTAATTTGTGGGAGTAGATCATCCGAAAATGTTGTTGATGAGTGTAATTTTATCACGCTGCACACTGTAACCTCGTTGTTAGCTGTGTGGTCATAGTGAGTAGACCGCCAGCGCTTTTCAACTAGAGAGAAACGCTATGTGGACATGGGCCCTAATTTGAAATCAGCTTTTCCCATCTCACAATGTGTACTGCATTATTTATAAATCCTTCTTTTTATTTTTCATTTTCAGATGAAGAAACATATCAGAGTTGCCAGATCTTCATTGGGAATCAAAGCAAAACCTTCAGCGTCAGTGGACAAAAAGAAAAAGATCGAGCTTTCAGTGCATGATGAGGACGATCTAGACGACGATGACAAACGATACCAGTGGTCATGCAGTAAGTTTTTCATTTCAAAGATTAAGTAGGTTACTTATTGTACATTAAATGAAGTAACATATTTAAATATATTGTTTAGGTGTTGACTGTCTGAGCTGCAGATTAAAAAAGAACATTACATGTAAAGGACTTTGCTAAGCCCACCACCACAGTCAGAGTTGCGATGCGTGTCAAGCTTTCCATTCTCACAAGACAATATGGTAACAGTGGCAGGTTCATATTCTCAGTACGTTTTGAAACAATGGGTGATTACTTTAGCTCTGTGAGTCAGTGAAACCTCTGTTGCTGGCTATTTTTTTGATATATGGCTTACCTTCAAACAAGTTGTAAATTAGGCCATTTTTATAGAACTGTTCATTGTTATTAATTATATCATATTTTTGACCAGTTAATGAAAGGAAAATCACCATTTTTAGTGAAAACACCCGGCGATTTTTTCAACAGCTTCCAGGTCTTTCGAGCCATTGAGTCAAAATCAATGCTAAAATTTCTTGTTATACTGGTAGAATGAGACACACCTGTTTTTATTTGATTTTATTGGAACTTCTATTTTTCATGAATATTTCATTCTCGTTCAGCCAGTATTGGACCACATTTGGGAGAAATTTCGAGTCAATATGTCCAAAGAGCTGGAAGCTATTGAAAAAATCAACCAAGGTTTTCATGAAAAATGGCCCCCTTTCACTAAAATATTCACCAAAAATACAAATTTCACCCGAATCCAATGGGGACTGCTGTGTCTCGTTCAGCCAGTATAGTACCACGGTTGGGAGAAATTTCGAGTCAATTGGTGCAAAGACCTGGAAGCTATTGAAAAAATCGCCCGAGGTTTTCACGAAAAATCGTCGCTTTTCTTTAAAATATTCACCAAAAATACAAATTCCACCCGAATCCAATGGGGACTGCTGTGTCTCGTTCAGCCAGTATAGGACCACGTTTGGGAGAAATTTCGAGTCAATCGGTCCAAAGACCTGGAAGCTATTGAAAAAATCGGCCGAGGTTTTCATTAAAAATCGCCGCTTTTCTTTAAAATATTCACCAAAAATACAAATTCCACCCGAATCCAATGGGGACTGCTGTGTCTCGTTCAGCCAGTATAGGACCACGTTTGGGAGAAATTTCGAGTCAATCGGTCCAAAGACCTGGAAGCTATTGAAAAAATCGCCCGAGGTTTTCATGAAAAATGGCCGCCTTTCACTAAAATATTCACCAAAAATACAAATTCCAGCCGAATCCAATGGGGACTGCTGTGTCTCGTTCAGCCAGTATAGGACCACGTTTGGGAGAAATTTCGAGTCAATCGGTCCAAAGACCTGGAAGCTATTGAGAAAATCCCCCGAGGTTTTCATGAAAAATCGTTGCTTTTCTATAAAATATTCACCAAAAATACAAATTCCACCCGAATCCAATGGGGACTGCTGTGTCTCGTTCAGCCAGTACAGGACCACGTTTGGGAGAAATTTCGAGTCAATCGGTCCAAAGACCTGGAAGCTATTGAAAAAATCGCCCGAGGTTTTCATGAGAAATGGCCCCCTTTCACTAAAATATTCACCAAAAATACAAATTCAACCCGAATCCAATGGGGACTGCTGTGTCTCGTTCAGCCAGTATAGGACCACGTTTGGGAGAAATTTCGAGTCAATCGGTCCAAAGACCTGGAAGCTATTGAAAAAATCGCCCAAGGTTTTCATGAGAAATGGCCCCCTTTCACTAAAATATTCACCAAAAATACAAATTCCACCCGAATCCAATGGGGACTGCTGTGTCTCGTTCAGCCAGTATAGGACCACGTTTGGGAGAAATTTCGAGTCAATCGGTCCAAAGACCTGGAAGCTATTGAAAAAATCGGCCGAGGTTTTCATTAAAAATCGCAGCTTTTCACTAAAATATTCACCAAAAATACAAATTCCACCCGAATCCAATGGGGACTGCTGTGTCTCGTTCAGCCAGTATAGGACCACGTTTGGGAGAAATTTCGAGTCGATCGGTCTAAAGACCTGGAAGCTATTGAAAAAATCAACCAAGGTTTTCATGAAAAATGGCCCCCTTTCACTAAAATATTCACCAAAAATACAAATTTCACCCGAATCCAATGGGGACTGCTGTGTCTCGTTCAGCCAGTACAGGACCACGTTTGGGAGAAATTTCGAGTCAATCGGTCCAAAGACCTGGAAGCTATTGAAAAAATCGGCCGAGGTTTTCATTAAAAATCGCCGCTTTTCACTAAAATATTCACCAAAAATGCAAATTCCACCCGAATCCAATGGGGACTGCTGTGTCTCGTTCAGCCAGTATAGGACCACGTTTGGGAGAAATTTCGAGTCAATCGGTCCAAAGACCTGGAAGCTATTGAAAAAATCGCCCGAGGTTTTCATGAAAAATGGCCGCCTTTCACTAAAATATTCACCAAAAATACAAATTCCAGCCGAATCCAATGGGGACTGCTGTGTCTCGTTCAGCCAGTATAGGACCACGTTTGGGAGAAATTTCGAGTCAATCGGTCCAAAGACCTGGAAGCTATTGAGAAAATCCCCCGAGGTTTTCATGAAAAATCGTTGCTTTTCTATAAAATATTCACCAAAAATACAAATTCCACCCGAATCCAATGGGGACTGCTGTGTCTCGTTCAGCCAGTACAGGACCACGTTTGGGAGAAATTTCGAGTCAATCGGTCCAAAGACCTGGAAGCTATTGAAAAAATCGCCCGAGGTTTTCATGAGAAATGGCCCCCTTTCACTAAAATATTCACCAAAAATACAAATTCAACCCGAATCCAATGGGGACTGCTGTGTCTCGTTCAGCCAGTATAGGACCACGTTTGGGAGAAATTTCGAGTCAATCGGTCCAAAGACCTGGAAGCTATTGAAAAAATCGCCCAAGGTTTTCATGAAAAATGGCCCCCTTTCACTAAAATATTCACCAAAAATACAAATTTCACCCGAATCCAATGGGGACTGCTGTGTCTCGTTCAGCCAGTACAGGACCACGTTTGGGAGAAATTTCGAGTCAATCGGTCCAAAGACCTGGAAGCTATTGAAAAAATCGGCCGAGGTTTTCATTAAAAATCGCCGCTTTTCACTAAAATATTCACCAAAAATGCAAATTCCACCCGAATCCAATGGGGACTGCTGTGTCTCGTTCAGCCAGTATAGGACCACGTTTGGGAGAAATTTCGAGTCAATCGGTCCAAAGACCTGGAAGCTATTGAAAAAATCGCCCAAGGTTTTCATGAGAAATGGCCACCTTTCACTAAAATATTCACCAAAAATACAAATTCCACCCGAATCCAATGGGGACTGCTGTGTCTCGTTCAGCCAGTATAGGACCACGTTTGGGAGAAATTTCGAGTCAATCGGTCCAAAGACCTGGAAGCTATTGAAAAAATCGGCCGAGGTTTTCATTAAAAACCGCCGCTTTTCACTAAAATATTCACCAAAAATGCAAATTCCACCCGAATCCAATGGGGACTGCTGTGTCTCGTTCAGCCAGTATAGGACCACGTTTGGGAGAAATTTCGAGTCAATCGGTCCAAAGACCTGGAAGCTATTGAAAAAATCGCCCGAGGTTTTCAGGAAAAATCGTCACTTTTCTTTAAAATATTCACCAAAAATACAAATTCCACCCGAATCCAATGCGGACTGCTGTGTCTCGTTCAGCCAGTATAGGACCACGTTTGGGAGAAATTTCGAGTCAATCGGTCCAAAGACCTGGAAGCTATTGAAAAAATCGCCCGAGGTTTTCATGAGAAATGGCCCCCTTTCACTAAAATATTCACCAAAAATACAAATTCCACCCGAATCCAATGGGGACTGCTGTGTCTCGTTCAGCCAGTATAGGACCACATTTGGGAGAAATTTCGAGTCAATCGGTCCAAAGACCTGGAAGCTATTGAAAAAATCGCCCGAGGTTTTCAGGAAAAATCGTCGCTTTTCACTAAAATATTCACCAAAAAAACAAATTCCACCCGAATCCAATGGGGACTGCTGTGTCTCGTTCAGCCAGTATAGGACCACGTTTGGGAGAAATTTTGAGTCAATCGGTCCAAAGACCTGGAAGCTATTGAAAAAATCGCCCGAGGTTTTCATGAGAAATGGCCCCCTTTCACTAAAATATTCACCAAAAATACAAATTCCACCCGAATCCAATGGGGACTGCTGTGTCTCGTTCAGCCAGTATAGGACCACGTTTGGGAGAAATTTCGAGTCAATCGGTCCAAAGACCTGGAAGCTATTGAAAAAATCGCCCAAGGTTTTCATGAGAAATGGCCCCCTTTCACTAAAATATTCACCAAAAATACAAATTCCACCCGAATCCAATGGGGACTGCTGTGTCTCGTTCAGCCAGTATAGGACCACGTTTGGGAGAAATTTCGAGTCAATCGGTCCAAAGACCTGGAAGCTATTGAAAAAATCGGCCGAGGTTTTCATTAAAAATCGCAGCTTTTCACTAAAATATTCACCAAAAATACAAATTCCACCCGAATCCAATGGGGACTGCTGTGTCTCGTTCAGCCAGTATAGGACCACGTTTGGGAGAAATTTCGAGTCGATCGGTCTAAAGACCTGGAAGCTATTGAAAAAATCAACCAAGGTTTTCATGAAAAATGGCCCCCTTTCACTAAAATATTCACCAAAAATACAAATTTCACCCGAATCCAATGGGGACTGCTGTGTCTCGTTCAGCCAGTACAGGACCACGTTTGGGAGAAATTTCGAGTCAATCGGTCCAAAGACCTGGAAGCTATTGAAAAAATCGGCCGAGGTTTTCATTAAAAACCGCCGCTTTTCACTAAAATATTCACCAAAAATGCAAATTCCACCCGAATCCAATGGGGACTGCTGTGTCTCGTTCAGCCAGTATAGGACCACGTTTGGGAGAAATTTCGAGTCAATCGGTCCAAAGACCTGGAAGCTATTGAAAAAATCGCCCGAGGTTTTCAGGAAAAATCGTCACTTTTCTTTAAAATATTCACCAAAAATACAAATTCCACCCGAATCCAATGCGGACTGCTGTGTCTCGTTCAGCCAGTATAGGACCACGTTTGGGAGAAATTTCGAGTCAATCGGTCCAAAGACCTGGAAGCTATTGAAAAAATCGGCCGAGGTTTTCATTAAAAATCGCCGCTTTTCACTAAAATATTCACCAAAAAAACAAATTCCACCCGAATCCAATGGGGACTGCTGTGTCTCGTTCAGCCAGTATAGGACCACGTTTGGGAGAAATTTCGAGTCAATCGGTCCAAAGACCTGGAAGCTATTGAAAAAATCGCCCGAGGTTTTCATGAGAAATGGCCCCCTTTCACTAAAATATTCACCAAAAATACAAATTCCACCCGAATCCAATGGGGACTGCTGTGTCTCGTTCAGCCAGTATAGGACCACGTTTGGGAGAAATTTCGAGTCAATCGGTCGAAAGACCTGGAAGCTATTGAAAAAATCGCCCGAGGTTTTCAGGAAAAATCGTCGCTTTTCTTTAAAATATTCACCAAAAATACAAATTCCACCCGAATCCAATGCGGACTGCTGTGTCTCGTTCAGCCAGTATACGACCACGTTTGGGAGAAATTTCAAGTCAATCGGTCCAAAGACCTGGAAGCTATTGAAAAAATCGCCCGAGGTTTTCAGGAAAAATCGTCGCTTTTCTTTAAAATATTCACCAAAAATACAAATTCCACCCGAATCCAATGCGGACTGCTGTGTCTCGTTCAGCCAGTATAGGACCACGTTTGGGAGAAATTTCGAGTCAATCGGTCCAAAGACCTGAAAGCTATTGAAAAAATCGGCCGAGGTTTTCATGAAAAATGGCCCCCTTTCACTAAAATATTCGCCAAAAATACAAATTCCACCCGAATCCAATGGGGACTGCTGTGTCTCGTTCAGCCAGTATAGGACCACGTTTGGGAGAAATTTCGAGTCAATCGGTCCAAAGACCTGGAAGCTATTGAAAAAATCGGCCGAGGTTTTCATGAAAAATCGCAGCTTTTCACTAAAATATTCACCAAAAATACAAATTCCACCCGAATCCAATGGGGACTGCTGTGTCTCGTTCAGCCAGTATAGGACCACGTTTGGGAGAAATTTCGAGTCAATCGGTCCAAAGACCTGGAAGCTATTGAAAAAATCGCCCGAGGTTTTCAGGAAAAATCGTCGCTTTTCTTTAAAATATTCACCAAAAATACAAATTCCACCCGAATCCAATGGGGACTGCTGTGTCTCGTTCAGCCAGTATAGGACCACGTTTGGGAGAAATTTCGAGTCAATCGGTCCAAAGACCTGGAAGCTATTGAAAAAATCGCCCAAGGTTTTCATGAGAAATGGCCACCTTTCACTGAAATATTCACCAAAAATACAAATTCCACCCGAATCCAATGGGGACTGCTGTGTCTCGTTCAGCCAGTATAGGACCACGTTTGGGAGAAATTTCGAGTCAATCTGTCCAAAGACCTGGAAGCTATTGAAAAAATCGCCCGAGGTTTTCATGAGAAATGGCCCCATTTCACTAAAATATTTACCAAAAATACAAACTCCACCCGAATCCAATGCGGACTGCTGTGTCTCGTTCAGCCAGTATAGGACCACGTTTGGGAGAAATTTCGAGTCAATCGGTCCAAAGACCTGGAAGCTATTGAAAAAATCGCCCGAGGTTTTCATGAGAAATGGCCCCCTTTCACTAAAATATTCACCAAAAACACAAATTCCACCCGAATCCAATGGGGACTGCTGTGTCTCGTTCAGCCAGTATAGGACCACGTTTGGGAGAAATTTCGAGTCAATCGGTCCAAAGACCTGGAAGCTATTGAAAAAATCGGCCGAGGTTTTCATTAAAAATCGCAGCTTTTCACTAAAAAAAAGCTGCGATTCTTCCAGGTCCAAAGACCTGGAAGCTATTGAAAAAATCGGCCGAGGTTTTCATGAAAAATGGCCACCTTTCACTAAAATATTCACCAAAAATACAAATTCCACCCGAATCCAATGCGGACTGCTGTGTCTCGTTCAGCCAGTATAGGACCACGTTTGGGAGAAATTTCGAGTCAATCGGTCCAAAGACCTGGAAGCTATTGAAAAAATCGCCCAAGGTTTTCATGAGAAATGGCCGCTTTTCACTAAAATATTCACCAAAAATACAAATTCCACCCGAATCCAATGGGGACTGCTGTGTCTCGTTCAGCCAGTATAGGACCACGTTTGGGAGAAATTTCGAGTCAATCGGTCCAAAGACCTGGAAGCTATTGAAAAAATCGCCCGAGGTTTTCAGGAAAAATCGTCGCTTTTCTTTAAAATATTCACCAAAAATACAAATTCCACCCGAATCCAATGCGGACTGCTGTGTCTCGTTCAGCCAGTATAGGACCACGTTTGGGAGAAATTTGGAGTCAATCGGTCAAAAGACCTGGAAGCTATTGAAAAAATCGCCCGAGATTTTCATGAAAAATGGCCCCCTTTCACTAAAATATTCACCAAAAATACAAATTCCACCCGAATCCAATGGGGACTGCTGTGTCTCGTTCAGCCAGTATAGGACCATGTTTGGGAGAAATTTCGAGTCAATCGGTCCAAAGACCTGGAAGCTATTGAAAAAATCGCCCGAGGTTTGCAGGAAAAATCGTCGCTTTTCTTTAAAATATTCACCAAAAATACAAATTCCACCCGAATCCAATGCGGACTGCTGTGTCTCGTTCAGCCAGTATAGGACCACGTTTGGGAGAAATTTCGAGTCAATCGGTCCAAAGACCTGGAAGCTATTGAAAAAATCGGCCGAGGTTTTCATGAAAAATGGCCCCCTTTCACTAAAATATTCGCCAAAAATACAAATTCCACCCGAATCCAATGGGGACTGCTGTGTCTCGTTCAGCCAGTATAAGACCACGTTTGGGAGAAATTTCGAGTCAATCGGTCCAAAGACCTGGAAGCTATTGAAAAAATCGCCCGAGGTTTTGAGGAAAAATCATCGCTTTTCTTTAAAATATTCACCAAAAATACAAATTCCACCCGAATCCAATGCGGACTGCTGTGTCTCGTTCAGCCAGTATAGGACCACGTTTGGGAGAAATTTCGAGTCAATCGGTCCAAAGACCTGGAAGCTATTGAAAAAATCGGCCGAGGTTTTCATGAAAAATGGCCCCCTTTCACTAAAATATTCACCAAAAATACAAATTCCACCCGAATCCAATGCGGACTGCTGTGTCTCGTTCAGCCAGTATAGGACCACGTTTGGGAGAAATTTCGAGTCAATCGGTCCAAAGACCTGGAAGCTATTGAAAAAATCGGCCGAGGTTTTCATGAAAAATGGCCCCCTTTCACTAAAATATTCGCCAAAAATACAAATTCCACCCGAATCCAATGGGGACTGCTGTGTCTCGTTCAGCCAGTATAGGACCACGTTTGGGAGAAATTTCGAGTCAATCGGTCCAAAGACCTGGAAGCTATTGAAAAAATCGGCCGAGCTTTTCATGAGAAATGGCCCCCTTTCACTAAAATATTCACCAAAAATACAAATTCCACCCGAATCCAATGGGGACTGCTGTGTCTCGTTCAGCCAGTATAGGACCACGTTTGGGAGAAATTTCGAGTCAATCGGTCCAAAGACCTGGAAGCTATTGAAAAAATCGCCCGAGGTTTTCATGAGAAATGGCCCCCTTTCACTAAAATATTTACCAAAAATACAAATTCCACCCGAATCCAATGCGGACTGCTGTGTCTCGTTCAGCCAGTATAGGACCACGTTTGGGAGAAATTTGGAGTCAATCGGTCCAAAGACCTGGAAGCTATTGAAAAAATCGCCCGAGGTTTTCATGAAAAATCGTCGCTTTTCTTTAAAATATTCACCAAAAATACAAATTCCACCCGAATCCAATGCGGACTGCTGTGTCTCGTTCAGCCAGTATAGGACCACGTTTGGGAGAAATTTCGAGTCAATCGGTCCAAAGACCTGGAAGCTATTGAAAAAATCGCCCGAGGTTTGCAGGAAAAATCGTCGCTTTTCTTTAAAATATTCACCAAAAATACAAATTCCACCCGAATCCAATGCGGACTGCTGTGTCTCGTTCAGCCAGTATAGGACCACGTTTGGGAGAAATTTCGAGTCAATCGGTCCAAAGACCTGGAAGCTATTGAAAAAATCGGCCGAGGTTTTCATGAAAAATGGCCCCCTTCACTAAAATATTCGCCAAAAATACAAATTCCACCCGAATCCAATGGGGACTGCTGTGTCTCGTTCAGCCAGTATAGGACCACGTTTGGGAGAAATTTCGAGTCAATCGGTGCAAAGACCTGGAAGCTATTGAAAAAATCGGCCGAGGTTTTCATTAAAAATCGCCGCTTTTCACTAAAATATTCACCAAAAATACAAATTCCACCCGAATCCAATGCAGACTGCTGTGTCTCGTTCAGCCAGTATAGGACCACGTTTGGGAGAAATTTCGAGTCAATCGGTCCAAAGACCTGGAAGCTATTGAAAAAATCGGCCGAGCTTTTCATGAGAAATGGCCCCCTTTCACTAAAATATTCACCAAAAATACAAATTCCACCCGAATCCAATGGGGACTGCTGTGCCTCGTTCAGCCAGTATAGGACCACGTTTGGGAGAAATTTCGAGTCAATCGGTCCAAAGACCTGGAAGCTATTGAAAAAATCGCCCGAGGTTTTCATGAGAAATGGCCCCCTTTCACTAAAATATTCACCAAAAATACAAATTCCACCCGAATCCAATGGGGACTGCTGTGTCTCGTTCAGCCAGTATAGGACCACGTTTGGGAGAAATTTCGAGTCAATCGGTCCAAAGACCTGGAAGCTATTGAAAAAATCGGCCGAGGTTTTCATTAAAAATCGCAGCTTTTCACTAAAAAAAAGCTGCGATTCTTCCAGGTCCAAAGACCTGGAAGCTATTGAAAAAATCGGCCGAGGTTTTCATGAAAAATGGCCACCTTTCACTAAAATATTCACCAAAAATACAAATTCCACCCGAATCCAATGCGGACTGCTGTGTCTCGTTCAGCCAGTATAGGACCACGTTTGGGAGAAATTTCGAGTCAATCGGTCCAAAGACCTGGAAGCTATTGAAAAAATCGCCCAAGGTTTTCATGAGAAATGGCCGCTTTTCACTAAAATATTCACCAAAAATACAAATTCCACCCGAATCCAATGGGGACTGCTGTGTCTCGTTCAGCCAGTATAGGACCACGTTTGGGAGAAATTTCGAGTCAATCGGTCCAAAGACCTGGAAGCTATTGAAAAAATCGCCCGAGGTTTTCATGAGAAATGGCCCCCTTTCACTAAAATATTTACCAAAAATACAAATTCCACCCGAATCCAATGCGGACTGCTGTGTCTCGTTCAGCCAGTATAGGACCACGTTTGGGAGAAATTTCGAGTCAATCGGTCCAAAGACCTGGAAGCTATTGAAAAAATCGCCCGAGGTTTTCAGGAAAAATCGTCGCTTTTCTTTAAAATATTCACCAAAAATACAAATTCCACCCGAATCCAATGCGGACTGCTGTGTCTCGTTCAGCCAGTATAGGACCACGTTTGGGAGAAATTTGGAGTCAATCGGTCAAAAGACCTGGAAGCTATTGAAAAAATCGCCCGAGATTTTCATGAAAAATGGCCCCCTTTCACTAAAATATTCACCAAAAATACAAATTCCACCCGAATCCAATGGGGACTGCTGTGTCTCGTTCAGCCAGTATAGGACCATGTTTGGGAGAAATTTCGAGTCAATCGGTCCAAAGACCTGGAAGCTATTGAAAAAATCGCCCGAGGTTTGCAGGAAAAATCGTCGCTTTTCTTTAAAATATTCACCAAAAATACAAATTCCACCCGAATCCAATGCGGACTGCTGTGTCTCGTTCAGCCAGTATAGGACCACGTTTGGGAGAAATTTCGAGTCAATCGGTCCAAAGACCTGGAAGCTATTGAAAAAATCGGCCGAGGTTTTCATGAAAAATGGCCCCCTTTCACTAAAATATTCGCCAAAAATACAAATTCCACCCGAATCCAATGCGGACTGCTGTGTCTCGTTCAGCCAGTATAGGACCACGTTTGGGAGAAATTTCGAGTCAATCGGTCCAAAGACCTGGAAGCTATTGAAAAAATCGCCCGAGGTTTTCATGAAAAATGGCCCCCTTTCACTAAAATATTCGCCAAAAATACAAATTCCACCCGAATCCAATGGGGACTGCTGTGTCTCGTTCAGCCAGTATAGGACCACGTTTGGGAGAAATTTCGAGTCAATCGGTCCAAAGACCTGGAAGCTATTGAAAAAATCGCCCGAGGTTTTCAGGAAAAATCGTCGCTTTTCTTTAAAATATTCACCAAAAATACAAATTCCACCCGAATCCAATGGGGACTGCTGTTTCTCGTTCAGCCAGTATAGGACCACGTTTGGGAGAAATTTCGAGTCAATCGGTCCAAAGACCTGGAAGCTATTGAAAAAATCGCCCGAGGTTTTCATGAGAAATGGCCCCCTTTCACTAAAATATTTACCAAAAATACAAATTCCACCCGAATCCAATGGGGACTGCTGTGTCTCGTTCAGCCAGTATAGGACCACGTTTGGGAGAAATTTCGAGTCAATCGGTCCAAAGACCTGGAAGCTATTGAAAAAATTGGCCGAGGTTTTCATGAAAAATGGCCCCCTTTCACTAAAATATTCGCCAAAAATACAAATTCCACCCGAATCCAATGGGGACTGCTGTGTCTCGTTCAGCCAGTATAGGACCACGTTTGGGAGAAATTTCGAGTCAATCGGTGCAAAGACCTGGAAGCTATTGAAAAAATCGGCCGAGGTTTTCATTAAAAATCGCCGCTTTTCACTAAAATATTCACCAAAAATACAAATTCCACCCGAATCCAATGGGGACTGCTGTGTCTCGTTCAGCCAGTATAGGACCACGTTTGGGAGAAATTTCGAGTCAATCGGTCCAAAGACCTGGAAGCTATTGAAAAAATCGGCCGAGCTTTTCATGAGAAATGGCCCCCTTTCACTAAAATATTTACCAAAAATACAAATTCCACCCGAATCCAATGCGGACTGCTGTGTCTCGTTCAGCCAGTATAGGACCACGTTTGGGAGAAATTTCGAGTCAATCGGTCCAAAGACCTGGAAGCTATTGAAAAAATTGGCCGAGGTTTTCATGAAAAATGGCCCCCTTTCACTAAAATATTCGCCAAAAATACAAATTCCACCCGAATCCAATGGGGACTGCTGTGTCTCGTTCAGCCAGTATAGGACCACGTTTGGGAGAAATTTCGAGTCAATCGGTCCAAAGACCTGGAAGCTATTGAAAAAATCGCCCGAGGTTTTCATGAAAAATGGCCCCCTTTCACTAAAATATTCGCCAAAAATACAAATTCCACCCGAATCCAATGGGGACTGCTGTGTCTCGTTCAGCCAGTATAGGACCACGTTTGGGAGAAATTTCGAGTCAATCGGTCCAAAGACCTGGAAGCTATTGAAAAAATCGGCCGAGGTTTTCATGAAAAATCGCCGCTTTTCACTAAAATGTTCACCAAAAATACAAATTCCACCCGAATCCAATGGGGACTGCTGTGTCTCGTTCAGCCAGTATAGGACCACGTTTGGGAGAAATTTCGAGTCAATCGGTCCAAAGACCTGGAAGCTATTGAAAAAATCGCCCAAGGTTTTCATGAGAAATGGCCACCTTTCACTGAAATATTCACCAAAAACACAAATTCCACCCGAATCCAATGGGGACTGCTGTGTCTCGTTCAGCCAGTATAAGACCACGTTTGGGAGAAATTTGGAGTCAATCGGTCCAAAGACCTGGAAGCTATTGAAAAAATCGCCCGAGGTTTTCATGAAAAATCGTCGCTTTTCTTTAAAATATTCACCAAAAATACAAATTCCACCCGAATCCAATGCGGACTGCTGTGTCTCGTTCAGCCAGTATAGGACCACGTTTGGGAGAAATTTCGAGTCAATCGGTCCAAAGACCTGGAAGCTATTGAAAAAATCGCCCGAGGTTTGCAGGAAAAATCGTCGCTTTTCTTTAAAATATTCACCAAAAATACAAATTCCACCCGAATCCAATGCGGACTGCTGTGTCTCGTTCAGCCAGTATAGGACCACGTTTGGGAGAAATTTCGAGTCAATCGGTCCAAAGACCTGGAAGCTATTGAAAAAATCGGCCGAGGTTTTCATGAAAAATGGCCCCCTTTCACTAAAATATTCGCCAAAAATACAAATTCCACCCGAATCCAATGCGGACTGCTGTGTCTCGTTCAGCCAGTATAGGACCACGTTTGGGAGAAATTTCGAGTCAATCGGTCCAAAGACCTGGAAGCTATTGAAAAAATCGCCCGAGGTTTTCATGAAAAATGGCCCCCTTTCACTAAAATATTCGCCAAAAATACAAATTCCACCCGAATCCAATGGGGACTGCTGTGTCTCGTTCAGCCAGTATAGGACCACGTTTGGGAGAAATTTCGAGTCAATCGGTCCAAAGACCTGGAAGCTATTGAAAAAATCGCCCGAGGTTTTCAGGAAAAATCGTCGCTTTTCTTTAAAATATTCACCAAAAATACAAATTCCACCCGAATCCAATGGGGACTGCTGTTTCTCGTTCAGCCAGTATAGGACCACGTTTGGGAGAAATTTCGAGTCAATCGGTCCAAAGACCTGGAAGCTATTGAAAAAATCGCCGGAGGTTTTCATGAGAAATGGCCCCCTTTCACTAAAATATTTACCAAAAATACAAATTCCACCCGAATCCAATGCGGACTGCTGTGTCTCGTTCAGCCAGTATAGGACCACGTTTGGGAGAAATTTCGAGTCAATCGGTCCAAAGACCTGGAAGCTATTGAAAAAATCGCCCGAGGTTTTCAGGAAAAATCGTCGCTTTTCTTTAAAATATTCACCAAAAATACAAATTCCACCCGAATCCAATGCGGACTGCTGTGTCTCGTTCAGCCAGTATAGGACCACGTTTGGGAGAAATTTCGAGTCAATCGGTCCAAAGACCTGGAAGCTATTGAAAAAATTGGCCGAGGTTTTCATGAAAAATGGCCCCCTTTCACTAAAATATTCGCCAAAAATACAAATTCCACCCGAATCCAATGGGGACTACTGTGTCTCGTTCAGCCAGTATAGGACCACGTTTGGGAGAAATTTCGAGTCAATCGGTGCAAAGACCTGGAAGCTATTGAAAAAATCGGCCGAGGTTTTCATTAAAAATCGCCGCTTTTCACTAAAATATTCACCAAAAATACAAATTCCACCCGAATCCAATGGGGACTGCTGTGTCTCGTTCAGCCAGTATAGGACCACGTTTGGGAGAAATTTCGAGTCAATCGGTCCAAAGACCTGGAAGCTATTGAAAAAATCGGCCGAGCTTTTCATGAGAAATGGCCCCCTTTCACTAAAATATTCACCAAAAATACAAATTCCACCCGAATCCAATGGGGACTGCTGTGTCTCGTTCAGCCAGTATAGGACCACGTTTGGGAGAAATTTCGAGTCAATCGGTCCAAAGACCTGGAAGCTATTGAAAAAATCGCCCGAGGTTTTCAGGAAAAATCGTCGCTTTTCTTTAAAATATTCACCAAAAATACAAATTCCACCCGAATCCAATGCGGACTGCTGTGTCTCGTTCAGCCAGTATAGGACCACGTTTGGGAGAAATTTCGAGTCAATCGGTCCAAAGACCTGGAAGCTATTGAAAAAATCGGCCGAGGTTTTCATGAAAAATGGCCCCCTTTCACTAAAATATTCGCCAAAAATACAAATTCCACCCGAATCCAATGCGGACTGCTGTGTCTCGTTCAGCCAGTATAGGACCACGTTTGGGAGAAATTTCGAGTCAATCGGTCCAAAGACCTGGAAGCTATTGAAAAAATCGCCCGAGGTTTTCATGAAAAATGGCCCCCTTTCACTAAAATATTCGCCAAAAATACAAATTCCACCCGAATCCAATGGGGACTGCTGTGTCTCGTTCAGCCAGTATAGGACCACGTTTGGGAGAAATTTCGAGTCAATCGGTCCAAAGACCTGGAAGCTATTGAAAAAATCGCCCGAGGTTTTCAGGAAAAATCGTCGCTTTTCTTTAAAATATTCACCAAAAATACAAATTCCACCCGAATCCAATGGGGACTGCTGTTTCTCGTTCAGCCAGTATAGGACCACGTTTGGGAGAAATTTCGAGTCAATCGGTCCAAAGACCTGGAAGCTATTGAAAAAATCGCCCGAGGTTTTCATGAGAAATGGCCCCCTTTCACTAAAATATTTACCAAAAATACAAATTCCACCCGAATCCAATGGGGACTGCTGTGTCTCGTTCAGCCAGTATAGGACCACGTTTGGGAGAAATTTCGAGTCAATCGGTCCAAAGACCTGGAAGCTATTGAAAAAATTGGCCGAGGTTTTCATGAAAAATGGCCCCCTTTCACTAAAATATTCGCCAAAAATACAAATTCCACCCGAATCCAATGGGGACTGCTGTGTCTCGTTCAGCCAGTATAGGACCACGTTTGGGAGAAATTTCGAGTCAATCGGTGCAAAGACCTGGAAGCTATTGAAAAAATCGGCCGAGGTTTTCATTAAAAATCGCCGCTTTTCACTAAAATATTCACCAAAAATACAAATTCCACCCGAATCCAATGGGGACTGCTGTGTCTCGTTCAGCCAGTATAGGACCACGTTTGGGAGAAATTTCGAGTCAATCGGTCCAAAGACCTGGAAGCTATTGAAAAAATCGGCCGAGCTTTTCATGAGAAATGGCCCCCTTTCACTAAAATATTTACCAAAAATACAAATTCCACCCGAATCCAATGCGGACTGCTGTGTCTCGTTCAGCCAGTATATGACCACGTTTGGGAGAAATTTCGAGTCAATCGGTCCAAAGACCTGGAAGCTATTGAAAAAATCGCCCGAGGTTTTCATGAAAAATGGCCCCCTTTCACTAAAATATTCGCCAAAAATACAAATTCCACCCGAATCCAATGGGGACTGCTGTGTCTCGTTCAGCCAGTATAGGACCACGTTTGGGAGAAATTTCGAGTCAATCGGTCCAAAGACCTGGAAGCTATTGAAAAAATCGGCCGAGGTTTTCATGAAAAATCGCCGCTTTTCACTAAAATGTTCACCAAAAATACAAATTCCACCCGAATCCAATGGGGACTGCTGTGTCTCGTTCAGCCAGTATAGGACCACGTTTGGGAGAAATTTCGAGTCAATCGGTCCAAAGACCTGGAAGCTATTGAAAAAATCGCCCAAGGTTTTCATGAGAAATGGCCCCCTTTCACTAAAATATTCGCCAAAAATACAAATTCCACCCGAATCCAATGCGGACTGCTGTGTCTCGTTCAGCCAGTATAGGACCACGTTTGGGAGAAATTTCGAGTCAATCGGTCCAAAGACCTGGAAGCTATTGAAAAAATCGCCCGAGGTTTTCATGAAAAATGGCCCCCTTTCACTAAAATATTCGCCAAAAATACAAATTCCACCCGAATCCAATGGGGACTGCTGTGTCTCGTTCAGCCAGTATAGGACCACGTTTGGGAGAAATTTCGAGTCAATCGGTCCAAAGACCTGGAAGCTATTGAAAAAATCGCCCGAGGTTTTCAGGAAAAATCGTCGCTTTTCTTTAAAATATTCACCAAAAATACAAATTCCACCCGAATCCAATGGGGACTGCTGTTTCTCGTTCAGCCAGTATAGGACCACGTTTGGGAGAAATTTCGAGTCAATCGGTCCAAAGACCTGGAAGCTATTGAAAAAATCGCCGGAGGTTTTCATGAGAAATGGCCCCCTTTCACTAAAATATTTACCAAAAATACAAATTCCACCCGAATCCAATGCGGACTGCTGTGTCTCGTTCAGCCAGTATAGGACCACGTTTGGGAGAAATTTCGAGTCAATCGGTCCAAAGACCTGGAAGCTATTGAAAAAATCGCCCGAGGTTTTCAGGAAAAATCGTCGCTTTTCTTTAAAATATTCACCAAAAATACAAATTCCACCCGAATCCAATGCGGACTGCTGTGTCTCGTTCAGCCAGTATAGGACCACGTTTGGGAGAAATTTCGAGTCAATCGGTCCAAAGACCTGGAAGCTATTGAAAAAATTGGCCGAGGTTTTCATGAAAAATGGCCCCCTTTCACTAAAATATTCGCCAAAAATACAAATTCCACCCGAATCCAATGGGGACTACTGTGTCTCGTTCAGCCAGTATAGGACCACGTTTGGGAGAAATTTCGAGTCAATCGGTGCAAAGACCTGGAAGCTATTGAAAAAATCGGCCGAGGTTTTCATTAAAAATCGCCGCTTTTCACTAAAATATTCACCAAAAATACAAATTCCACCCGAATCCAATGGGGACTGCTGTGTCTCGTTCAGCCAGTATAGGACCACGTTTGGGAGAAATTTCGAGTCAATCGGTCCAAAGACCTGGAAGCTATTGAAAAAATCGGCCGAGCTTTTCATGAGAAATGGCCCCCTTTCACTAAAATATTCACCAAAAATACAAATTCCACCCGAATCCAATGGGGACTGCTGTGTCTCGTTCAGCCAGTATAGGACCACGTTTGGGAGAAATTTCGAGTCAATCGGTCCAAAGACCTGGAAGCTATTGAAAAAATCGCCCGAGGTTTTCAGGAAAAATCGTCGCTTTTCTTTAAAATATTCACCAAAAATACAAATTCCACCCGAATCCAATGCGGACTGCTGTGTCTCGTTCAGCCAGTATAGGACCACGTTTGGGAGAAATTTCGAGTCAATCGGTCCAAAGACCTGGAAGCTATTGAAAAAATCGGCCGAGGTTTTCATGAAAAATGGCCCCCTTTCACTAAAATATTCGCCAAAAATACAAATTCCACCCGAATCCAATGCGGACTGCTGTGTCTCGTTCAGCCAGTATAGGACCACGTTTGGGAGAAATTTCGAGTCAATCGGTCCAAAGACCTGGAAGCTATTGAAAAAATCGCCCGAGGTTTTCATGAAAAATGGCCCCCTTTCACTAAAATATTCGCCAAAAATACAAATTCCACCCGAATCCAATGGGGACTGCTGTGTCTCGTTCAGCCAGTATAGGACCACGTTTGGGAGAAATTTCGAGTCAATCGGTCCAAAGACCTGGAAGCTATTGAAAAAATCGCCCGAGGTTTTCAGGAAAAATCGTCGCTTTTCTTTAAAATATTCACCAAAAATACAAATTCCACCCGAATCCAATGGGGACTGCTGTTTCTCGTTCAGCCAGTATAGGACCACGTTTGGGAGAAATTTCGAGTCAATCGGTCCAAAGACCTGGAAGCTATTGAAAAAATCGCCCGAGGTTTTCATGAGAAATGGCCCCCTTTCACTAAAATATTTACCAAAAATACAAATTCCACCCGAATCCAATGGGGACTGCTGTGTCTCGTTCAGCCAGTATAGGACCACGTTTGGGAGAAATTTCGAGTCAATCGGTCCAAAGACCTGGAAGCTATTGAAAAAATTGGCCGAGGTTTTCATGAAAAATGGCCCCCTTTCACTAAAATATTCGCCAAAAATACAAATTCCACCCGAATCCAATGGGGACTGCTGTGTCTCGTTCAGCCAGTATAGGACCACGTTTGGGAGAAATTTCGAGTCAATCGGTGCAAAGACCTGGAAGCTATTGAAAAAATCGGCCGAGGTTTTCATTAAAAATCGCCGCTTTTCACTAAAATATTCACCAAAAATACAAATTCCACCCGAATCCAATGGGGACTGCTGTGTCTCGTTCAGCCAGTATAGGACCACGTTTGGGAGAAATTTCGAGTCAATCGGTCCAAAGACCTGGAAGCTATTGAAAAAATCGGCCGAGCTTTTCATGAGAAATGGCCCCCTTTCACTAAAATATTTACCAAAAATACAAATTCCACCCGAATCCAATGCGGACTGCTGTGTCTCGTTCAGCCAGTATAGGACCACGTTTGGGAGAAATTTCGAGTCAATCGGTCCAAAGACCTGGAAGCTATTGAAAAAATTGGCCGAGGTTTTCATGAAAAATGGCCCCCTTTCACTAAAATATTCGCCAAAAATACAAATTCCACCCGAATCCAATGGGGACTACTGTGTCTCGTTCAGCCAGTATAGGACCACGTTTGGGAGAAATTTCGAGTCAATCGGTGCAAAGACCTGGAAGCTATTGAAAAAATCGGCCGAGGTTTTCATTAAAAATCGCCGCTTTTCACTAAAATATTCACCAAAAATACAAATTCCACCCGAATCCAATGGGGACTGCTGTGTCTCGTTCAGCCAGTATAGGACCACGTTTGGGAGAAATTTCGAGTCAATCGGTCCAAAGACCTGGAAGCTATTGAAAAAATCGGCCGAGCTTTTCATGAGAAATGGCCCCCTTTCACTAAAATATTCACCAAAAATACAAATTCCACCCGAATCCAATGGGGACTGCTGTGTCTCGTTCAGCCAGTATAGGACCACGTTTGGGAGAAATTTCGAGTCAATCGGTCCAAAGACCTGGAAGCTATTGAAAAAATCGCCCGAGGTTTTCAGGAAAAATCGTCGCTTTTCTTTAAAATATTCACCAAAAATACAAATTCCACCCGAATCCAATGCGGACTGCTGTGTCTCGTTCAGCCAGTATAGGACCACGTTTGGGAGAAATTTCGAGTCAATCGGTCCAAAGACCTGGAAGCTATTGAAAAAATCGGCCGAGGTTTTCATGAAAAATGGCCCCCTTTCACTAAAATATTCGCCAAAAATACAAATTCCACCCGAATCCAATGCGGACTGCTGTGTCTCGTTCAGCCAGTATAGGACCACGTTTGGGAGAAATTTCGAGTCAATCGGTCCAAAGACCTGGAAGCTATTGAAAAAATCGCCCGAGGTTTTCATGAAAAATGGCCCCCTTTCACTAAAATATTCGCCAAAAATACAAATTCCACCCGAATCCAATGGGGACTGCTGTGTCTCGTTCAGCCAGTATAGGACCACGTTTGGGAGAAATTTCGAGTCAATCGGTCCAAAGACCTGGAAGCTATTGAAAAAATCGCCCGAGGTTTTCAGGAAAAATCGTCGCTTTTCTTTAAAATATTCACCAAAAATACAAATTCCACCCGAATCCAATGGGGACTGCTGTTTCTCGTTCAGCCAGTATAGGACCACGTTTGGGAGAAATTTCGAGTCAATCGGTCCAAAGACCTGGAAGCTATTGAAAAAATCGCCCGAGGTTTTCATGAGAAATGGCCCCCTTTCACTAAAATATTTACCAAAAATACAAATTCCACCCGAATCCAATGGGGACTGCTGTGTCTCGTTCAGCCAGTATAGGACCACGTTTGGGAGAAATTTCGAGTCAATCGGTCCAAAGACCTGGAAGCTATTGAAAAAATTGGCCGAGGTTTTCATGAAAAATGGCCCCCTTTCACTAAAATATTCGCCAAAAATACAAATTCCACCCGAATCCAATGGGGACTGCTGTGTCTCGTTCAGCCAGTATAGGACCACGTTTGGGAGAAATTTCGAGTCAATCGGTGCAAAGACCTGGAAGCTATTGAAAAAATCGGCCGAGGTTTTCATTAAAAATCGCCGCTTTTCACTAAAATATTCACCAAAAATACAAATTCCACCCGAATCCAATGGGGACTGCTGTGTCTCGTTCAGCCAGTATAGGACCACGTTTGGGAGAAATTTCGAGTCAATCGGTCCAAAGACCTGGAAGCTATTGAAAAAATCGGCCGAGCTTTTCATGAGAAATGGCCCCCTTTCACTAAAATATTTACCAAAAATACAAATTCCACCCGAATCCAATGCGGACTGCTGTGTCTCGTTCAGCCAGTATATGACCACGTTTGGGAGAAATTTCGAGTCAATCGGTCCAAAGACCTGGAAGCTATTGAAAAAATCGCCCGAGGTTTTCATGAAAAATGGCCCCCTTTCACTAAAATATTCGCCAAAAATACAAATTCCACCCGAATCCAATGGGGACTGCTGTGTCTCGTTCAGCCAGTATAGGACCACGTTTGGGAGAAATTTCGAGTCAATCGGTCCAAAGACCTGGAAGCTATTGAAAAAATCGGCCGAGGTTTTCATGAAAAATCGCCGCTTTTCACTAAAATGTTCACCAAAAATACAAATTCCACCCGAATCCAATGGGGACTGCTGTGTCTCGTTCAGCCAGTATAGGACCACGTTTGGGAGAAATTTCGAGTCAATCGGTCCAAAGACCTGGAAGCTATTGAAAAAATCGCCCAAGGTTTTCATGAGAAATGGCCACCTTTCACTGAAATATTCACCAAAAATACAAATTCCACCCGAATCCAATGGGGACTGCTGTGTCTCGTTCAGCCAGTATAAGACCACGTTTGGGAGAAATTTGGAGTCAATCGGTCCAAAGACCTGGAAGCTATTGAAAAAATCGCCCGAGGTTTTCATGAAAAATCGTCGCTTTTCTTTAAAATATTCACCAAAAATACAAATTCCACCCGAATCCAATGCGGACTGCTGTGTCTCGTTCAGCCAGTATAGGACCACGTTTGGGAGAAATTTCGAGTCAATCGGTCCAAAGACCTGGAAGCTATTGAAAAAATCGGCCGAGGTTTTCATGAAAAATGGCCCCCTTTCACTAAAATATTCGCCAAAAATACAAATTCCACCCGAATCCAATGCGGACTGCTGTGTCTCGTTCAGCCAGTATAGGACCACGTTTGGGAGAAATTTCGAGTCAATCGGTCCAAAGACCTGGAAGCTATTGAAAAAATCGCCCGAGGTTTTCATGAAAAATGGCCCCCTTTCACTAAAATATTCGCCAAAAATACAAATTCCACCCGAATCCAATGGGGACTGCTGTGTCTCGTTCAGCCAGTATAGGACCACGTTTGGGAGAAATTTCGAGTCAATCGGTCCAAAGACCTGGAAGCTATTGAAAAAATCGCCCGAGGTTTTCAGGAAAAATCGTCGCTTTTCTTTAAAATATTCACCAAAAATACAAATTCCACCCGAATCCAATGGGGACTGCTGTGTCTCGTTCAGCCAGTATATGACCACGTTTGGGAGAAATTTCGAGTCAATCGGTCCAAAGACCTGGAAGCTATTGAAAAAATCGCCCGAGGTTTTCATGAGAAATGGCCCCCTTTCACTAAAATATTTACCAAAAATACAAATTCCACCCGAATCCAATGCGGACTGCTGTGTCTCGTTCAGCCAGTATAGGACCACGTTTGGGAGAAATTTCGAGTCAATCGGTCCAAAGACCTGGAAGCTATTGAAAAAATCGCCCGAGGTTTTCAGGAAAAATCGTCGCTTTTCTCTAAAATATTCACCAAAAATACAAATTCCACCCGAATCCAATGCGGACTGCTGTGTCTCGTTCAGCCAGTATACGACCACGTTTGGGAGAAATTTCGAGTCAATCGGTCCAAAGACCTGGAAGCTATTGAAAAAATCGGCCGAGGTTTTCATGAAAAATGGCCCCCTTTCACTAAAATATTCGCCAAAAATACAAATTCCACCCGAATCCAATGGGGACTGCTGTGTCTCGTTCAGCCAGTATAGGACCACGTTTGGGAAAAATTTCGAGTCAATCGGTCCAAAGACCTGGAAGCTATTGAAAAAATCGCCCGAGGTTTTCATGAAAAATCGTCGCTTTTCTTTAAAATATTCACCAAAAATACAAATTCCACCCGAATCCAATGCGGACTGCTGTGTCTCGTTCAGCCAGTATAGGACCACGTTTGGGAGAAATTTCGAGTCAATCGGTCCAAAGACCTGGAAGCTATTGAAAAAATCGCCCGAGGTTTTCATGAAAAATGGCCCCCTTTCACTAAAATATTCACCAAAAATACAAATTCCACCCGAATCCAATGCGGACTGCTGTGTCTCGTTCAGCCAGTATAGGACCACGTTTGGGAGAAATTTCGAGTCAATCGGTCCAAAGACCTGGAAGCTATTGAAAAAATCGCCCGAGGTTTTCATGAGAAATGGCCCCCTTTCACTAAAATATTCACCAAAAATACAAATTCCACCCGAATCCAATGCGGACTGCTGTGTCTCGTTCAGCCAGTATAGGACCACGTTTGGAAGAAATTTTGAGTCAATCGATCCAAAGACCTGGAAGCTATTGAAAAAATCGCCCGAGGTTTTCATGAGAAATGGCCCCCTTTCACTAAAATATTTACCAAAAATACAAATTCCACCCGAATCCAATGCGGACTGCTGTGTCTCGTTCAGCCAGTATAGGACCACGTTTGGGAGAAATTTCGAGTCAATCGGTCCAAAGACCTGGAAGCTATTGAAAAAATCGCCCGAGGTTTTCAGGAAAAATCGTCGCTTTTCTTTAAAATATTCACCAAAAATACAAATTCCACCCGAATCCAATGGGGACTGCTGTGTCTCGTTCAGCCAGTATATGACCACGTTTGGGAGAAATTTCGAGTCAATCGGTCCAAAGACCTGGAAGCTATTGAAAAAATCGCCCGAGGTTTTCATGAGAAATGGCCCCCTTTCACTAAAATATTTACCAAAAATACAAATTCCACCCGAATCCAATGCGGACTGCTGTGTCTCGTTCAGCCAGTATAGGACCACGTTTGGGAGAAATTTCGAGTCAATCGGTCCAAAGACCTGGAAGCTATTGAAAAAATCGCCCGAGGCTTTCAGGAAAAATCGTCGCTTTTCTTTAAAATATTCACCAAAAATACAAATTCCACCCGAATCCAATGCGGACTGCTGTGTCTCGTTCAGCCAGTATAGGACCACGTTTGGGAGAAATTTCGAGTCAATCGGTCCAAAGACCTGGAAGCTATTGAAAAAATCGGCCGAGGTTTTCATGAAAAATGGCCCCCTTTCACTAAAATATTCACCAAAAATACAAATTCCACCCGAATCCAATGGGGACTGCTGTGTCTCGTTCAGCCAGTATAGGACCACGTTTGGGAGAAATTTCGAGTCAATCGGTCCAAAGACCTGGAAGCTATTGAAAAAATCGCCCGAGGTTTTCATGAGAAATGGCCCCCTTTCACTAAAATATTCACCAAAAATACAAATTCCACCCGAATCCAATGCGGACTGCTGTGTCTCGTTCAGCCAGTATAGGACCACGTTTGGGAGAAATTTCGAGTCAATCGGTCCAAAGACCTGGAAGCTATTGAAAAAATCGCCCGAGGTTTTCAGGAAAAATCGTCGCTTTTCTTTAAAATATTCACCAAAAATACAAATTCCACCCGAATCCAATGGGGACTGCTGTGTCTCGTTCAGCCAGTATAGGACCACGTTTGGGAGAAATTTCGAGTCAATCGGTCCAACGACCTGGAAGCTATTGAAAAAATCGCCCGAGGTTTTCATGAGAAATGGCCCCCTTTCACTAAAATATTTACCAAAAATACAAATTCCACCCGAATCCAATGCGGACTGCTGTGTCTCGTTCAGCCAGTATAGGACCACGTTTGGGAGTAATTTCGAGTCAATCGGTCCAAAGACCTGGAAGCTATTGAAAAAATCGCCCGAGGTTTTCAGGAAAAATCGTCGCTTTTCTTTAAAATATTCACCAAAAATACAAATTCCACCCGAATCCAATGCGGACTGCTGTGTCTCGTTCAGCCAGTATAGGACCACGTTTGGGAGAAATTTCGAGTCAATCGGTCCAAAGACCTGGAAGCTATTGAAAAAATCGCCCGAGGTTTTCATGAAAAATGGCCCCCTTTCACTAAAATATTCACCAAAAATACAAATTCCACCCGAATCCAATGGGGACTGCTGTGTCTCGTTCAGCCAGTATAGGACCACGTTTGGGAGAAATTTCGAGTCAATCGGTGCAAAGACCTGGAAGCTATTGAAAAAATTGGCCGAGGTTTTCATTAAAAATCGCCGCTTTTCACTAAAATATTCACCAAAAATACAAATTCCACCCGAATCCAATGGGGACTGCTGTGTCTCGTTCAGCCAGTATAGGACCACGTTTGGGAGAAATTTCGAGTCAATCGGTCCAAAGACCTGGAAGCTATTGAAAAAATCGGCCGAGCTTTTCATGAGAAATGGCCCCCTTTCACTAAAATATTCACCAAAAATACAAATTCCACCCGAATCCAATGGGGACTGCTGTGTCTTGTTCAGCCAGTATAGGACCACGTTTGGGAGAAATTTCGAGTCAATCGGTCCAAAGACCTGGAAGCTATTGAAAAAATCGCCCGAGGTTTTCATGAAAAATGGCCCCCTTTCACTAAAATATTCGCCAAAAATACAAATTCCACCCGAATCCAATGGGGACTGCTGTGTCTCGTTCAGCCAGTATAGGACCACGTTTGGGAGAAATTTCGAGTCAATCGGTCCAAAGACCTGGAAGCTATTGAAAAAATCGGCCGAAGTTTTCATGAAAAATCGCCGCTTTTCACTAAAATATTCACCAAAAATACAAATTCCACCCGAATCCAATGGGGACTGCTGTGTCTCGTTCAGCCAGTATAGGACCACGTTTGGGAGAAATTTCGAGTCAATCGGTCCAAAGACCTGGAAGCTATTGAAAAAATCGCCCAAGGTTTTCATGAGAAATGGCCACCTTTCACTGAAATATTCACCAAAAATACAAATTCCACCCGAATCCAATGGGGACTGCTGTGTCTCGTTCAGCCAGTATAAGACCACGTTTGGGAGAAATTTGGAGTCAATCGGTCCAAAGACCTGGAAGCTATTGAAAAAATCGCCCGAGGTTTTCATGAAAAATCGTCGCTTTTCTTTAAAATATTCACCAAAAATACAAATTCCACCCGAATCCAATGCGGACTGCTGTGTCTCGTTCAGCCAGTATAGGACCACGTTTGGGAGAAATTTCGAGTCAATCGGTCCAAAGACCTGGAAGCTATTGAAAAAATCGCCCGAGGTTTGCAGGAAAAATCGTCGCTTTTCTTTAAAATATTCACCAAAAATACAAATTCCACCCGAATCCAATGCGGACTGCTGTGTCTCGTTCAGCCAGTATAGGACCACGTTTGGGAGAAATTTCGAGTCAATCGGTCCAAAGACCTGGAAGCTATTGAAAAAATCGGCCGAGGTTTTCATGAAAAATGGCCCCCTTTCACTAAAATATTCGCCAAAAATACAAATTCCACCCGAATCCAATGGGGACTGCTGTGTCTCGTTCAGCCAGTATAGGACCACGTTTGGGAGAAATTTCGAGTCAATCGGTCCAAAGACCTGGAAGCTATTGAAAAAATCGCCCGAGGTTTTCAGGAAAAATCGTCGCTTTTCTTTAAAATATTCACCAAAAATACAAATTCCACCCGAATCCAATGGGGACTGCTGTTTCTCGTTCAGCCAGTATAGGACCACGTTTGGGAGAAATTTCGAGTCAATCGGTCCAAAGACCTGGAAGCTATTGAAAAAATCGCCCGAGGTTTTCATGAGAAATGGCCCCCTTTCACTAAAATATTTACCAAAAATACAAATTCCACCCGAATCCAATGGGGACTGCTGTGTCTCGTTCAGCCAGTATAGGACCACGTTTGGGAGAAATTTCGAGTCAATCGGTCCAAAGACCTGGAAGCTATTGAAAAAATTGGCCGAGGTTTTCATGAAAAATGGCCCCCTTTCACTAAAATATTCGCCAAAAATACAAATTCCACCCGAATCCAATGGGGACTGCTGTGTCTCGTTCAGCCAGTATAGGACCACGTTTGGGAGAAATTTCGAGTCAATCGGTGCAAAGACCTGGAAGCTATTGAAAAAATCGGCCGAGGTTTTCATTAAAAATCGCCGCTTTTCACTAAAATATTCACCAAAAATACAAATTCCACCCGAATCCAATGGGGACTGCTGTGTCTCGTTCAGCCAGTATAGGACCACGTTTGGGAGAAATTTCGAGTCAATCGGTCCAAAGACCTGGAAGCTATTGAAAAAATCGGCCGAGCTTTTCATGAGAAATGGCCCCCTTTCACTAAAATATTTACCAAAAATACAAATTCCACCCGAATCCAATGCGGACTGCTGTGTCTCGTTCAGCCAGTATAGGACCACGTTTGGGAGTAATTTCGAGTCAATCGGTCCAAAGACCTGGAAGCTATTGAAAAAATCGCCCGAGGTTTTCAGGAAAAATCGTCGCTTTTCTTTAAAATATTCACCAAAAATACAAATTCCACCCGAATCCAATGCGGACTGCTGTGTCTCGTTCAGCCAGTATAGGACCACGTTTGGGAGAAATTTCGAGTCAATCGGTCCAAAGACCTGGAAGCTATTGAAAAAATCGCCCGAGGTTTTCATGAAAAATGGCCCCCTTTCACTAAAATATTCACCAAAAATACAAATTCCACCCGAATCCAATGGGGACTGCTGTGTCTCGTTCAGCCAGTATAGGACCACGTTTGGGAGAAATTTCGAGTCAATCGGTGCAAAGACCTGGAAGCTATTGAAAAAATTGGCCGAGGTTTTCATTAAAAATCGCCGCTTTTCACTAAAATATTCACCAAAAATACAAATTCCACCCGAATCCAATGGGGACTGCTGTGTCTCGTTCAGCCAGTATAGGACCACGTTTGGGAGAAATTTCGAGTCAATCGGTCCAAAGACCTGGAAGCTATTGAAAAAATCGGCCGAGCTTTTCATGAGAAATGGCCCCCTTTCACTAAAATATTCACCAAAAATACAAATTCCACCCGAATCCAATGGGGACTGCTGTGTCTTGTTCAGCCAGTATAGGACCACGTTTGGGAGAAATTTCGAGTCAATCGGTCCAAAGACCTGGAAGCTATTGAAAAAATCGCCCGAGGTTTTCATGAAAAATGGCCCCCTTTCACTAAAATATTCGCCAAAAATACAAATTCCACCCGAATCCAATGGGGACTGCTGTGTCTCGTTCAGCCAGTATAGGACCACGTTTGGGAGAAATTTCGAGTCAATCGGTCCAAAGACCTGGAAGCTATTGAAAAAATCGGCCGAAGTTTTCATGAAAAATCGCCGCTTTTCACTAAAATATTCACCAAAAATACAAATTCCACCCGAATCCAATGGGGACTGCTGTGTCTCGTTCAGCCAGTATAGGACCACGTTTGGGAGAAATTTCGAGTCAATCGGTCCAAAGACCTGGAAGCTATTGAAAAAATCGCCCAAGGTTTTCATGAGAAATGGCCACCTTTCACTGAAATATTCACCAAAAATACAAATTCCACCCGAATCCAATGGGGACTGCTGTGTCTCGTTCAGCCAGTATAAGACCACGTTTGGGAGAAATTTGGAGTCAATCGGTCCAAAGACCTGGAAGCTATTGAAAAAATCGCCCGAGGTTTTCATGAAAAATCGTCGCTTTTCTTTAAAATATTCACCAAAAATACAAATTCCACCCGAATCCAATGCGGACTGCTGTGTCTCGTTCAGCCAGTATAGGACCACGTTTGGGAGAAATTTCGAGTCAATCGGTCCAAAGACCTGGAAGCTATTGAAAAAATCGCCCGAGGTTTGCAGGAAAAATCGTCGCTTTTCTTTAAAATATTCACCAAAAATACAAATTCCACCCGAATCCAATGCGGACTGCTGTGTCTCGTTCAGCCAGTATAGGACCACGTTTGGGAGAAATTTCGAGTCAATCGGTCCAAAGACCTGGAAGCTATTGAAAAAATCGGCCGAGGTTTTCATGAAAAATGGCCCCCTTTCACTAAAATATTCGCCAAAAATACAAATTCCACCCGAATCCAATGGGGACTGCTGTGTCTCGTTCAGCCAGTATAGGACCACGTTTGGGAGAAATTTCGAGTCAATCGGTCCAAAGACCTGGAAGCTATTGAAAAAATCGCCCGAGGTTTTCAGGAAAAATCGTCGCTTTTCTTTAAAATATTCACCAAAAATACAAATTCCACCCGAATCCAATGGGGACTGCTGTTTCTCGTTCAGCCAGTATAGGACCACGTTTGGGAGAAATTTCGAGTCAATCGGTCCAAAGACCTGGAAGCTATTGAAAAAATCGCCCGAGGTTTTCATGAGAAATGGCCCCCTTTCACTAAAATATTTACCAAAAATACAAATTCCACCCGAATCCAATGGGGACTGCTGTGTCTCGTTCAGCCAGTATAGGACCACGTTTGGGAGAAATTTCGAGTCAATCGGTCCAAAGACCTGGAAGCTATTGAAAAAATTGGCCGAGGTTTTCATGAAAAATGGCCCCCTTTCACTAAAATATTCGCCAAAAATACAAATTCCACCCGAATCCAATGGGGACTGCTGTGTCTCGTTCAGCCAGTATAGGACCACGTTTGGGAGAAATTTCGAGTCAATCGGTGCAAAGACCTGGAAGCTATTGAAAAAATCGGCCGAGGTTTTCATTAAAAATCGCCGCTTTTCACTAAAATATTCACCAAAAATACAAATTCCACCCGAATCCAATGGGGACTGCTGTGTCTCGTTCAGCCAGTATAGGACCACGTTTGGGAGAAATTTCGAGTCAATCGGTCCAAAGACCTGGAAGCTATTGAAAAAATCGGCCGAGCTTTTCATGAGAAATGGCCCCCTTTCACTAAAATATTTACCAAAAATACAAATTCCACCCGAATCCAATGCGGACTGCTGTGTCTCGTTCAGCCAGTATATGACCACGTTTGGGAGAAATTTCGAGTCAATCGGTCCAAAGACCTGGAAGCTATTGAAAAAATCGCCCGAGGTTTTCATGAAAAATGGCCCCCTTTCACTAAAATATTCGCCAAAAATACAAATTCCACCCGAATCCAATGGGGACTGCTGTGTCTCGTTCAGCCAGTATAGGACCACGTTTGGGAGAAATTTCGAGTCAATCGGTCCAAAGACCTGGAAGCTATTGAAAAAATCGGCCGAGGTTTTCATGAAAAATCGCCGCTTTTCACTAAAATGTTCACCAAAAATACAAATTCCACCCGAATCCAATGGGGACTGCTGTGTCTCGTTCAGCCAGTATAGGACCACGTTTGGGAGAAATTTCGAGTCAATCGGTCCAAAGACCTGGAAGCTATTGAAAAAATCGCCCAAGGTTTTCATGAGAAATGGCCACCTTTCACTGAAATATTCACCAAAAATACAAATTCCACCCGAATCCAATGGGGACTGCTGTGTCTCGTTCAGCCAGTATAAGACCACGTTTGGGAGAAATTTGGAGTCAATCGGTCCAAAGACCTGGAAGCTATTGAAAAAATCGCCCGAGGTTTTCATGAAAAATCGTCGCTTTTCTTTAAAATATTCACCAAAAATACAAATTCCACCCGAATCCAATGCGGACTGCTGTGTCTCGTTCAGCCAGTATAGGACCACGTTTGGGAGAAATTTCGAGTCAATCGGTCCAAAGACCTGGAAGCTATTGAAAAAATCGCCCGAGGTTTGCAGGAAAAATCGTCGCTTTTCTTTAAAATATTCACCAAAAATACAAATTCCACCCGAATCCAATGCGGACTGCTGTGTCTCGTTCAGCCAGTATAGGACCACGTTTGGGAGAAATTTCGAGTCAATCGGTCCAAAGACCTGGAAGCTATTGAAAAAATCGCCCGAGGTTTTCATGAGAAATGGCCCCCTTTCACTAAAATATTTACCAAAAATACAAATTCCACCCGAATCCAATGGGGACTGCTGTGTCTCGTTCAGCCAGTATAGGACCACGTTTGGGAGAAATTTCGAGTCAATCGGTCCAAAGACCTGGAAGCTATTGAAAAAATTGGCCGAGGTTTTCATGAAAAATGGCCCCCTTTCACTAAAATATTCGCCAAAAATACAAATTCCACCCGAATCCAATGGGGACTGCTGTGTCTCGTTCAGCCAGTATAGGACCACGTTTGGGAGAAATTTCGAGTCAATCGGTGCAAAGACCTGGAAGCTATTGAAAAAATCGGCCGAGGTTTTCATTAAAAATCGCCGCTTTTCACTAAAATATTCACCAAAAATACAAATTCCACCCGAATCCAATGGGGACTGCTGTGTCTCGTTCAGCCAGTATAGGACCACGTTTGGGAGAAATTTCGAGTCAATCGGTCCAAAGACCTGGAAGCTATTGAAAAAATCGGCCGAGCTTTTCATGAGAAATGGCCCCCTTTCACTAAAATATTTACCAAAAATACAAATTCCACCCGAATCCAATGCGGACTGCTGTGTCTCGTTCAGCCAGTATATGACCACGTTTGGGAGAAATTTCGAGTCAATCGGTCCAAAGACCTGGAAGCTATTGAAAAAATCGCCCGAGGTTTTCATGAAAAATGGCCCCCTTTCACTAAAATATTCGCCAAAAATACAAATTCCACCCGAATCCAATGGGGACTGCTGTGTCTCGTTCAGCCAGTATAGGACCACGTTTGGGAGAAATTTCGAGTCAATCGGTCCAAAGACCTGGAAGCTATTGAAAAAATCGGCCGAGGTTTTCATGAAAAATCGCCGCTTTTCACTAAAATGTTCACCAAAAATACAAATTCCACCCGAATCCAATGGGGACTGCTGTGTCTCGTTCAGCCAGTATAGGACCACGTTTGGGAGAAATTTCGAGTCAATCGGTCCAAAGACCTGGAAGCTATTGAAAAAATCGCCCAAGGTTTTCATGAGAAATGGCCACCTTTCACTGAAATATTCACCAAAAATACAAATTCCACCCGAATCCAATGGGGACTGCTGTGTCTCGTTCAGCCAGTATAAGACCACGTTTGGGAGAAATTTGGAGTCAATCGGTCCAAAGACCTGGAAGCTATTGAAAAAATCGCCCGAGGTTTTCATGAAAAATCGTCGCTTTTCTTTAAAATATTCACCAAAAATACAAATTCCACCCGAATCCAATGCGGACTGCTGTGTCTCGTTCAGCCAGTATAGGACCACGTTTGGGAGAAATTTCGAGTCAATCGGTCCAAAGACCTGGAAGCTATTGAAAAAATCGCCCGAGGTTTGCAGGAAAAATCGTCGCTTTTCTTTAAAATATTCACCAAAAATACAAATTCCACCCGAATCCAATGCGGACTGCTGTGTCTCGTTCAGCCAGTATAGGACCACGTTTGGGAGAAATTTCGAGTCAATCGGTCCAAAGACCTGGAAGCTATTGAAAAAATCGGCCGAGGTTTTCATGAAAAATGGCCCCCTTTCACTAAAATATTCGCCAAAAATACAAATTCCACCCGAATCCAATGCGGACTGCTGTGTCTCGTTCAGCCAGTATAGGACCACGTTTGGGAGAAATTTCGAGTCAATCGGTCCAAAGACCTGGAAGCTATTGAAAAAATCGCCCGAGGTTTTCATGAAAAATGGCCCCCTTTCACTAAAATATTCGCCAAAAATACAAATTCCACCCGAATCCAATGGGGACTGCTGTGTCTCGTTCAGCCAGTATAGGACCACGTTTGGGAGAAATTTCGAGTCAATCGGTGCAAAGACCTGGAAGCTATTGAAAAAATCGGCCGAGGTTTTCATTAAAAATCGTCGCTTTTCACTAAAATATTCACCAAAAATACAAATTCCACCCGAATCCAATGGAGACTGCTGTGTCTCGTTCAGCCAGTATAGGACCACGTTTGGGAGAAATTTCGAGTCAATCGGTCCAAAGACCTGGAAGCTATTGAAAAAATCGGCCGAGCTTTTCATGAGAAATGGCCCCCTTTCACTAAAATATTCACCAAAAATACAAATTCCACCCGAATCCAATGGGGACTGCTGTGTCTCGTTCAGCCAGTATAGGACCACGTTTGGGAGAAATTTCGAGTCAATCGGTCCAAAGACCTGGAAGCTATTGAAAAAATCGCCCGAGGTTTTCAGGAAAAATCGTCGCTTTTCTTTAAAATATTCACCAAAAATACAAATTCCACCCGAATCCAATGCGGACTGCTGTGTCTCGTTCAGCCAGTATAGGACCACGTTTGGGAGAAATTTCGAGTCAATCGGTCCAAAGACCTGGAAGCTATTGAAAAAATCGCCCGAGGTTTTCAGGAAAAATCGTCGCTTTTCTTTAAAATATTCACCAAAAATACAAATTCCACCCGAATCCAATGGGGACTGCTGTGTCTCGTTCAGCCAGTATAGGACCACGTTTGGGAGAAATTACGAGTCAATCGGTCCAAAGACCTGGAAGCTATTGAAAAAATCGCCCGAGGTTTTCATGAGAAATGGCCCCCTTTCACTAAAATATTTACCAAAAATACAAATTCCACCCGAATCCAATGCGGACTGCTGTGTCTCGTTCAGCCAGTATAGGACCACGTTTGGGAGAAATTTCGAGTCAATCGGTCCAAAGACCTGGAAGCTATTGAAAAAATCGCCCGAGGTTTTCATGAGAAATGGCCCCCTTTCACTAAAATATTCACCAAAAATACAAATTCCACCCGAATCCAATGGGGACTGCTGTGTCTCGTTCAGCCAGTATAGGACCACGTTTGGGAGAAATTTCGAGTCAATCGGTCCAAAGACCTGGAAGCTATTGAAAAAATCGCCCGAGGTTTTCATGAGAAATGGCCCCCTTTCACTAAAATATTTACCAAAAATACAAATTCCACCCGAATCCAATGCGGACTGCTGTGTCTCGTTCAGCCAGTATAGGACCACGTTTGGGAGAAATTTCGAGTCAATCGGTCCAAAGACCTGGAAGCTATGGAAAAAATCGCCCGAGGTTTTCAGGAAAAATCGTCGCTTTTCTTTAAAATATTCACCAAAAATACAAATTCCACCCGAATCCAATGGGGACTGCTGTGTCTCGTTCAGCCAGTATAGGACCACGTTTGGGAGAAATTTCAAGTCAATCGGTCCAAAGACCTGGAAGCTATTGAAAAAATCGCCCGAGGTTTTCAGGAAAAATCGTCGCTTTTCTTTAAAATATTCACCAAAAATACAAATTCCACCCGAATCCAATGCGGACTGCTGTGTCTCGTTCAGCCAGTATAGTACCACGTTTGGGAGAAATTTCGAGTCAATCGGTCCAAAGACCTGGAAGCTATTGAAAAAATCGCCCGAGGTTTTCAGGAAAAATCGTCGCTTTTCTCTAAAATATTCACCAAAAATACAAATTCCACCCGAATCCAATGCGGACTGCTGTGTCTCGTTCAGCCAGTATACGACCACGTTTGGGAGAAATTTCGAGTCAATCGGTCCAAAGACCTGGAAGCTATTGAAAAAATCGGCCGAGGTTTTCATGAAAAATGGCCCCCTTTCACTAAAATATTCGCCAAAAATACAAATTCCACCCGAATCCAATGGGGACTGCTGTGTCTCGTTCAGCCAGTATAGGACCACGTTTGGGAAAAATTTCGAGTCAATCGGTCCAAAGACCTGGAAGCTATTGAAAAAATCGCCCGAGGTTTTCATGAAAAATCGTCGCTTTTCTTTAAAATATTCACCAAAAATACAAATTCCACCCGAATCCAATGCGGACTGCTGTGTCTCGTTCAGCCAGTATAGGACCACGTTTGGGAGAAATTTCGAGTCAATCGGTCCAAAGACCTGGAAGCTATTGAAAAAATCGCCCGAGGTTTTCATGAAAAATCGTCGCTTTTCTTTAAAATATTCACCAAAAATACAAATTCCACCCGAATCCAATGCGGACTGCTGTGTCTCGTTCAGCCAGTATAGGACCACGTTTGGGAGAAATTTCGAGTCAATCGGTCCAAAGACCTGGAAGCTATTGAAAAAATCGCCCAAGGTTTTCATGAGAAATGGCCACCTTTCACTGAAATATTCACCAAAAATACAAATTCCACCCGAATCCAATGGGGACTGCTGTGTCTCGTTCAGCCAGTATAGGACCACGTTTGGGAGAAATTTCGAGTCAATCGGTCCAAAGACCTGGAAGCTATTGAAAAAATCGGCCGAGGTTTTCATGAAAAATGGCCCCCTTTCACTAAAATATTCACCAAAAATACAAATTCCACCCGAATCCAATGCGGACTGCTGTGTCTCGTTCAGCCAGTATAGGACCACGTTTGGGAGAAATTTCGAGTCAATCGGTCCAAAGACCTGGAAGCTATTGAAAAAATCGCCCGAGGTTTTCATGAGAAATGGCCCCCTTTCACTAAAATATTCACCAAAAATACAAATTCCACCCGAATCCAATGCGGACTGCTGTGTCTCGTTCAGCCAGTATAGGACCACGTTTGGAAGAAATTTTGAGTCAATCGATCCAAAGACCTGGAAGCTATTGAAAAAATCGCCCGAGGTTTTCATGAGAAATGGCCCCCTTTCACTAAAATATTTACCAAAAATACAAATTCCACCCGAATCCAATGCGGACTGCTGTGTCTCGTTCAGCCAGTATAGGACCACGTTTGGGAGAAATTTCGAGTCAATCGGTCCAAAGACCTGGAAGCTATTGAAAAAATCGCCCGAGGTTTTCAGGAAAAATCGTCGCTTTTCTTTAAAATATTCACCAAAAATACAAATTCCACCCGAATCCAATGGGGACTGCTGTGTCTCGTTCAGCCAGTATAGGACCACGTTTGGGAGAAATTTCGAGTCAATCGGTCCAAAGACCTGGAAGCTATTGAAAAAATCGCCCGAGGTTTTCATGAGAAATGGCCCCCTTTCACTAAAATATTTACCAAAAATACAAATTCCACCCGAATCCAATGCGGACTGCTGTGTCTCGTTCAGCCAGTATAGGACCACGTTTGGGAGAAATTTCGAGTCAATCGGTCCAAAGACCTGGAAGCTATTGAAAAAATCGCCCGAGGTTTTCAGGAAAAATCGTCGCTTTTCTTTAAAATATTCACCAAAAATACAAATTCCACCCGAATCCAATGCGGACTGCTGTGTCTCGTTCAGCCAGTATAGGACCACGTTTGGGAGAAATTTCGAGTCAATCGGTCCAAAGACCTGGAAGCTATTGAAAAAATCGGCCGAGGTTTTCATGAAAAATGGCCCCCTTTCACTAAAATATTCACCAAAAATACAAATTCCACCCGAATCCAATGGGGACTGCTGTGTCTCGTTCAGCCAGTATAGGACCACGTTTGGGAGAAATTTCGAGTCAATCGGTCCAAAGACCTGGAAGCTATTGAAAAAATCGCCCGAGGTTTTCATGAGAAATGGCCCCCTTTCACTAAAATATTTACCAAAAATACAAATTCCACCCGAATCCAATGCGGACTGCTGTGTCTCGTTCAGCCAGTATAGGACCACGTTTGGGAGAAATTTCGAGTCAATCGGTCCAAAGACCTGGAAGCTATTGAAAAAATCGCCCGAGGTTTTCATGAGAAATGGCCCCCTTTCACTAAAATATTCACCAAAAATACAAATTCCACCCGAATCCAATGCGGACTGCTGTGTCTCGTTCAGCCAGTATAGGACCACGTTTGGGAGAAATTTCGAGTCAATCGGTCCAAAGACCTGGAAGCTATTGAAAAAATCGCCCGAGGTTTTCAGGAAAAATCGTCGCTTTTCTTTAAAATATTCACCAAAAATACAAATTCCACCCGAATCCAATGGGGACTGCTGTGTCTCGTTCAGCCAGTATAGGACCACGTTTGGGAGAAATTTCGAGTCAATCGGTGCAAAGACCTGGAAGCTATTGAAAAAATTGGCCGAGGTTTTCATTAAAAATCGCCGCTTTTCACTAAAATATTCACCAAAAATACAAATTCCACCCGAATCCAATGGGGACTGCTGTGTCTCGTTCAGCCAGTATAGGACCACGTTTGGGAGAAATTTCGAGTCAATCGGTCCAAAGACCTGGAAGCTATTGAAAAAATCGGCCGAGCTTTTCATGAGAAATGGCCCCCTTTCACTAAAATATTCACCAAAAATACAAATTCCACCCGAATCCAATGGGGACTGCTTTGTCTTGTTCAGCCAGTATAGGACCACGTTTGGGAGAAATTTCGAGTCAATCGGTCCAAAGACCTGGAAGCTATTGAAAAAATCGCCCGAGGTTTTCAGGAAAAATCGTCGCTTTTCTTTAAATTATTCACCAAAAATACAAATTCCACCCGAATCCAATGCGGACTGCTGTGTCTCGTTCAGCCAGTATAGGACCACGTTTGGGAGAAATTTCGAGTCAATCGGTCCAAAGACCTGGAAGCTATTAAAAAAATCGCCCGAGGTTTTCAGGAAAAATCGTCGCTTTTCTTTAAAATATTCACCAAAAATACAAATTCCACCCGAATCCAATGCGGACTGCTGTGTCTCGTTCAGCCAGTATAGGACCACGTTTGGGAGAAATTTCGAGTCAATCGGTCCAAAGACCTGGAAGCTATTGAAAAAATCGCCCGAGGTTTTCAGGAAAAATCGTCGCTTTTCTTTAAAATACTCACCAAAAATACAAATTCCACCCGAATCCAATGCGGACTGCTGTGTCTCGTTCAGCCAGTATAGGACCACGTTTGGGAGAAATTTCGAGTCAATCGGTCCAAAGACCTGGAATCTATTGAAAAAATCGCCCGAGGTTTTCATGAGAAATGGCCCCCTTTCACTAAAATATTCACCAAAAATACAAATTCCACCCGAATCCAATGGGGACTGCTGTGTCTCGTTCAGCCAGTATAGGACCACGTTTGGGAGAAATTTCGAGTCAATCGGTGCAAAGACCTGGAAGCTATGGAAAAAATCGCCCGAGGTTTTCAGGAAAAATCGTCGCTTTTCTTTAAAATATTCACCAAAAATACAAATTCCACCCGAATCCAATGGGGACTGCTGTGTCTCGTTCAGCCAGTATAGGACCACGTTTGGGAGAAATTTCAAGTCAATCGGTCCAAAGACCTGGAAGCTATTGAAAAAATCGCCCGAGGTTTTCAGGAAAAATCGTCGCTTTTCTTTAAAATATTCACCAAAAATACAAATTCCACCCGAATCCAATGCGGACTGCTGTGTCTCGTTCAGCCAGTATAGTACCACGTTTGGGAGAAATTTCGAGTCAATCGGTCCAAAGACCTGGAAGCTATTGAAAAAATCGCCCGAGGTTTTCAGGAAAAATCGTCGCTTTTCTTTAAAATATTCACCAAAAATACAAATTCCACCTGAATCCAATGCGGACTGCTGTGTCTCGTTCAGCCAGTATAGGACCACGTTTGGGAGAAATTTCGAGTCAATCGGTCCAAAGACCTGGAAGCTATTGAAAAAATCGGCCGGGGTTTTCATGAAAAATGGCCCCCTTTCACTAAAATATTCGCCAAAAATACAAATTCCACCCGAATCCAATGCGGACTGCTGTGTCTCGTTCAGCCAGTATACGACCACGTTTGGGAGAAATTTCGAGTCAATCGGTCCAAAGACCTGGAAGCTATTGAAAAAATCGCCCGAGGTTTTCATGAGAAATGGCCCCCTTTCACTAAAATATTCACCAAAAATACAAATTCCACCCGAATCCAATGGGGACTGCTGTGTCTCGTTCAGCCAGTATACGACCACGTTTGGGAGAAATTTCGAGTCAATCGGTCCAAAGACCTGGAAGCTATGGAAAAAATCGCCCGAGGTTTTCAGGAAAAATCGTCGCTTTTCTTTAAAATATTCACCAAAAATACAAATTCCACCCGAATCCAATGGGGACTGCTGTGTCTCGTTCAGCCAGTATAGGACCACGTTTGGGAGAAATTTCAAGTCAATCGGTCCAAAGACCTGGAAGCTATTGAAAAAATCGCCCGAGGTTTTCAGGAAAAATCGTCGCTTTTCTTTAAAATATTCACCAAAAATACAAATTCCACCCGAATCCAATGCGGACTGCTGTGTCTCGTTCAGCCAGTATAGTACCACGTTTGGGAGAAATTTCGAGTCAATCGGTCCAAAGACCTGGAAGCTATTGAAAAAATCGCCCGAGGTTTTCAGGAAAAATTGTCGCTTTTCTTTAAAATATTCACCAAAAATACAAATTCCACCCGAATCCAATGCGGACTGCTGTGTCTCGTTCAGCCAGTATACGACCACGTTTGGGAGAAATTTCGAGTCAATCGGTCCAAAGACCTGGAAGCTATTGAAAAAATCGGCCGAGGTTTTCATGAAAAATGGCCCCCTTTCACTAAAATATTCACCAAAAATACAAATTCCACCCGAATCCAATGCGGACTGCTGTGTCTCGTTCAGCCAGTATAGGACCACGTTTGGGAGAAATTTCGAGTCAATCGGTCCAAAGACCTGGAAGCTATTGAAAAAATCGGCCGAGGTTTTCATGAAAAATGGCCCCCTTTCACTAAAATATTCGCCAAAAATACAAATTCCACCCGAATCCAATGGGGACTGCTGTGTCTCGTTCAGCCAGTATAGGACCACGTTTGGGAGAAATTTCGAGTCAATCGGTCCAAAGACCTGGAAGCTATTGAAAAAATCGGCCGAGCTTTTCATGAGAAATGGCCCCCTTTCACTAAAATATTCACCAAAAATACAAATTCCACCCGAATCCAATGGGGACTGCTGTGTCTCGTTCAGCCAGTATAGGACCACGTTTGGGAGAAATTTCGAGTCAATCGGTCCAAAGACCTGGAAGCTATTGAAAAAATCGCCCGAGGTTTTCAGGAAAAATCGTCGCTTTTCTTTAAAATATTCACCAAAAATACAAATTCCACCCGAATCCAATGCGGACTGCTGTGTCTCGTTCAGCCAGTATAGGACCACGTTTGGGAGAAATTTCGAGTCAATCGGTCCAAAGACCTGGAAGCTATTGAAAAAATCGCCCGAGGTTTTCAGGAAAAATCGTCGCTTTTCTTTAAAATATTCACCAAAAATACAAATTCCACCCGAATCCAATGGGGACTGCTGTGTCTCGTTCAGCCAGTATAGGACCACGTTTGGGAGAAATTTCGAGTCAATCGGTCCAAAGACCTGGAAGCTATTGAAAAAATCGCCCGAGGTTTTCATGAGAAATGGCCCCCTTTCACTAAAATATTTACCAAAAATACAAATTCCACCCGAATCCAATGCGGACTGCTGTGTCTCGTTCAGCCAGTATAGGACCACGTTTGGGAGAAATTTCGAGTCAATCGGTCCAAAGACCTGGAAGCTATTGAAAAAATCGCCCGAGGTTTTCAGGAAAAATCGTCGCTTTTCTTTAAAATATTCACCAAAAATACAAATTCCACCCGAATCCAATGCGGACTGCTGTGTCTCGTTCAGCCAGTATAGGACCACGTTTGGGAGAAATTTCGAGTCAATCGGTCCAAAGACCTGGAAGCTATTGAAAAAATCGGCCGAGGTTTTCATGAAAAATGGCCCCCTTTCACTAAAATATTCACCAAAAATACAAATTCCACCCGAATCCAATGGGGACTGCTGTGTCTCGTTCAGCCAGCATAGGACCACGTTTGGGAGAAATTTCGAGTCAATCGGTCCAAAGACCTGGAAGCTATTGAAAAAATCGCCCGAGGTTTTCATGAAAAATCGCCGCTTTTCACTAAAATATTCACCAAAAATACAAATTCCACCCGAATCCAATGGGGACTGCTGTGTCTCGTTCAGCCAGTATAGGACCACGTTTGGGAGAAATTTCGAGTCAATCGGTCCAAAGACCTGGAAGCTATTGAAAAAATCACCCGAGGTTTTGAGGAAAAATCGTCGCTTTTCTTTAAAATATTCACCAAAAATACAAATTCCACCCGAATCCAATGGGGACTGCTGTGTCTCGTTCAGCCAGTATAGGACCACGTTTGGGAGAAATTTCGAGTCAATCGGTCCAAAGACCTGGAAGCTATTGAAAAAATCGCCCAAGGTTTTCATGAGAAATGGCCACCTTTCACTGAAATATTCACCAAAAATACAAATTCCACCCGAATCCAATGGGGACTGCTGTGTCTCGTTCAGCCAGTATAAGACCACGTTTGGGAGAAATTTGGAGTCAATCGGTCCAAAGACCTGGAAGCTATTGAAAAAATCGCCCGAGGTTTTCATGAAAAATCGTCGCTTTTCTTTAAAATATTCACCAAAAATACAAATTCCACCCGAATCCAATGCGGACTGCTGTGTCTCGTTCAGCCAGTATAGGACCACGTTTGGGAGAAATTTCGAGTCAATCGGTCCAAAGACCTGGAAGCTATTGAAAAAATCGCCCGAGGTTTGCAGGAAAAATCGTCGCTTTTCTTTAAAATATTCACCAAAAATACAAATTCCACCCGAATCCAATGCGGACTGATGTGTCTCGTTCAGCCAGTATAGGACCACGTTTGGGAGAAATTTCGAGTCAATCGGTCCAAAGACCTGGAAGCTATTGAAAAAATCGGCCGAGGTTTTCATGAAAAATGGCCCCCTTTCACTAAAATATTCGCCAAAAATACAAATTCCACCCGAATCCAATGGGGACTGCTGTGTCTCGTTCAGCCAGTATAGGACCACGTTTGGGAGAAATTTCGAGTCAATCGGTGCAAAGACCTGGAAGCTATTGAAAAAATCGGCCGAGGTTTTCATTAAAAATCGGCGCTTTTCACTAAAATATTCACCAAAAATACAAATTCCACCCGAATCCAATGGGGACTGCTGTGTCTCGTTCAGCCAGTATAGGACCACGTTTGGGAGAAATTTCGAGTCAATCGGTCCAAAGACCTGGAAGCTATTGAAAAAATCGGCCGAGCTTTTCATGAGAAATGGCCCCCTTTCACTAAAATATTCACCAAAAATACAAATTCCACCCGAATCCAATGGGGACTGCTGTGTCTCGTTCAGCCAGTATAGGACCACGTTTGGGAGAAATTTCGAGTCAATCGGTCCAAAGACCTGGAAGCTATTGAAAAAATCGCCCGAGGTTTTCAGGAAAAATCTTCGCTTTTCTTTAAAATATTCACCAAAAATACAAATTCCACCCGAATCCAATGCGGACTGCTGTGTCTCGTTCAGCCAGTATAGGACCACGTTTGGGAGAAATTTCGAGTCAATCGGTCCAAAGACCTGGAAGCTATTGAAAAAATCGCCCGAGGTTTTCAGGAAAAATCGTCGCTTTTCTTTAAAATATTCACCAAAAATACAAATTCCACCCGAATCCAATGGGGACTGCTGTGTCTCGTTCAGCCAGTATAGGACCACGTTTGGGAGAAATTTCGAGTCAATCGGTCCAAAGACCTGGAAGCTATTGAAAAAATCGCCCGAGGTTTTCATGAGAAATGGCCCCCTTTCACTAAAATATTTACCAAAAATACAAATTCCACCCGAATCCAATGCGGACTGCTGTGTCTCGTTCAGCCAGTATAGGACCACGTTTGGGAGAAATTTCGAGTCAATCGGTCCAAAGACCTGGAAGCTATTGAAAAAATCGCCCGAGGTTTTCAGGAAAAATCGTCGCTTTTCTTTAAAATATTCACCAAAAATACAAATTCCACCCGAATCCAATGCGGACTGCTGTGTCTCGTTCAGCCAGTATAGGACCACGTTTGGGAGAAATTTCGAGTCAATCGGTCCAAAGACCTGGAAGCTATTGAAAAAATCGGCCGAGGTTTTCAGGAAAAATCGTCGCTTTTCTTTAAAATATTCACCAAAAATACAAATTCCACCCGAATCCAATGGGGACTGCTGTGTCTCGTTCAGCCAGTATAGGACCACGTTTGGGAGAAATTTCAAGTCAATCGGTCCAAAGACCTGGAAGCTATTGAAAAAATCGCCCGAGGTTTTCAGGAAAAATCGTCGCTTTTCTGTAAAATATTCACCAAAAATACAAATTCCACCCGAATCCAATGCGGACTGCTGTGTCTCGTTCAGCCAGTATAGGACCACGTTTGGGAGAAATTTCGAGTCAATCGGTCCAAAGACCTGGAAGCTATTGAAAAAATCGCCCGAGGTTTTCAGGAAAAATCGTCGCTTTTCTTTAAAATATTCACCAAAAATACAAATTCCACCCGAATCCAATGCGGACTGCTGTGTCTCGTTCAGCCAGTATACGACCACGTTTGGGAGAAATTTCGAGTCAATCGGTCCAAAGACCTGGAAGCTATTGAAAAAATCGGCCGAGGTTTTCATGAAAAATGGCCCCCTTTCACTAAAATATTCGCCAAAAATACAAATTCCACCCGAATCCAATGGGGACTGCTGTGTCTCGTTCAGCCAGTATAGGACCACGTTTGGGAGAAATTTCGAGTCAATCGGTCCAAAGACCTGGAAGCTATTGAAAAAATCGCCCGAGGTTTTCATGAGAAATGGCCCCCTTTCACTAAAATATTTACCAAAAATACAAATTCCACCCGAATCCAATGCGGACTGCTGTGTCTCGTTCAGCCAGTATAGGACCACGTTTGGGAGAAATTTCGAGTCAATCGGTCCAAAGACCTGGAAGCTATTGAAAAAATCGCCCGAGGTTTTCAGGAAAAATCGTCGCTTTTCTTTAAAATATTCACCAAAAATACAAATTCCACCCGAATCCAATGCGGACTGCTGTGTCTCGTTCAGCCAGTATAGGACCACGTTTGGGAGAAATTTCGAGTCAATCGGTCCAAAGACCTGGAAGCTATTGAAAAAATCGGCCGAGGTTTTCATGAAAAATGGCCCCCTTTCACTAAAATATTCACCAAAAATACAAATTCCACCCGAATCCAATGGGGACTGCTGTGTCTCGTTCAGCCAGTATAGGACCACGTTTGGGAGAAATTTCGAGTCAATCGGTCCAAAGACCTTGAAGCTATTGAAAAAATCGGCCGAGGTTTTCATTAAAAATCGCCGCTTTTCACTAAAATATTCACCAAAAATACAAATTCCACCCGAATCCAATGGGGACTGCTGTGTCTCGTTCAGCCAGTATAGGACCACGTTTGGGAGAAATTTCGAGTCAATCGGTCCAAAGACCTGGAAGCTATTGAAAAAATCGCCCGAGGTTTTCATGAGAAATGGCCCCCTTTCACTAAAATATTTACCAAAAATACAAATTCCACCCGAATCCAATGCGGACTGCTGTGTCTCGTTCAGCCAGTATAGGACCACGTTTGGGAGAAATTTCGAGTCAATCGGTCCAAAGACCTGGAAGCTATTGAAAAAATCGCCCGAGGTTTTCAGGAAAAATCGTCGCTTTTCTTTTATATATTCACCAAAAATACAAATTCCACCCGAATCCAATGGGGACTGCTGTGTCTCGTTCAGCCAGTATAGGACCACCTTTGGGAGAAATTTCGAGTCAATCGGTCCAAAGACCTGGAAGCTATTGAAAAAATCGCCCGAGGTTTTCATGAGAAATGGCCCCCTTTCACTAAAATATTTACCAAAAATACAAATTCCACCCGAATCCAATGCGGACTGCTGTGTCTCGTTCAGCCAGTATAGGACCACGTTTGGGAGAAATTTCGAGTCAATCGGTCCAAAGACCTGGAAGCTATTGAAAAAATCGCCCGAGGTTTTCAGGAAAAATCGTCGCTTTTCTTTAAAATATTCACCAAAAATACAAATTCCACCCGAATCCAATGCGGACTGCTGTGTCTCGTTCAGCCAGTATAGGACCACGTTTGGGAGAAATTTCGAGTCAATCGGTCCAAAGACCTGGAAGCTATTGAAAAAATCGGCCGAGGTTTTCATGAAAAATGGCCCCCTTTCACTAAAATATTCACCAAAAATACAAATTCCACCCGAATCCAATGGGGACTGCTGTGTCTCGTTCAGCCAGTATAGGACCACGTTTGGGAGAAATTTCGAGTCAATCGGTCCAAAGACCTGGAAGCTATTGAAAAAATCGCCCGAGGTTTTCATGAGAAATGGCCCCCTTTCACTAAAATATTTACCAAAAATACAAATTCCACCCGAATCCAATGCGGACTGCTGTGTCTCGTTCAGCCAGTATAGGACCACGTTTGGGAGAAATTTCGAGTCAATCGGTCCAAAGACCTGGAAGCTATTGAAAAAATCGCCCGAGGTTTTCATGAGAAATGGCCCCCTTTCACTAAAATATTCACCAAAAATACAAATTCCACCCGAATCCAATGGGGACTGCTGTGTCTCGTTCAGCCAGTATAGGACCACGTTTGGGAGAAATTTCGAGTCAATCGGTCCAAAGACCTGGAAGCTATTGAAAAAATCGCCCGAGGTTTTCATGAGAAATGGCCCCCTTTCACTAAAATATTTACCAAAAATACAAATTCCACCCGAATCCAATGCGGACTGCTGTGTCTCGTTCAGCCAGTACAGGACCACGTTTGGGAGAAATTTCGAGTCAATCGGTCCAAAGACCTGGAAGCTATTGAAAAAATCGCCCGAGGTTTTCAGGAAAAATCGTCGCTTTTCTTTAAAATATTCACCAAAAATACAAATTCCACCCGAATCCAATGCGGACTGCTGTGTCTCGTTCAGCCAGTATAGGACCACGTTTGGGAGAAATTTCGAGTCAATCGGTCCAAAGACCTGGAAGCTATTGAAAAAATCGCCCGAGGTTTTCAGGAAAAATCGTCGCTTTTCTTTAAAATATTCACCAAAAATACAAATTCCACCCGAATCCAATGCGGACTGCTGTGTCTCGTTCAGCCAGTATAGGACCACGTTTGGGAGAAATTTCGAGTCAATCGGTCCAAAGACCTGGAAGCTATTGAAAAAATCGGCCGAGGTTTTCATGAAAAATGGCCCCCTTTCACTAAAATATTCACCAAAAATACAAATTCCACCCGAATCCAATGCGGACTGCTGTGTCTCGTTCAGCCAGTATAGGACCACGTTTGGGAGAAATTTCGAGTCAATCGGTCCAAAGACCTGGAAGCTATTGAAAAAATCGGCCGAGGTTTTCAGGAAAAATCGTCGCTTTTCTTTAAAATATTCACCAAAAATACAAATTCCACCCGAATCCAATGCGGACTGCTGTGTCTCGTTCAGCCAGTATAGGACCACGTTTGGGAGAAATTTCGAGTCAATCGGTCCAAAGACCTGGAAGCTATTGAAAAAATCGCCTGAGGTTTTCATGAGAAATGGCCCCCTTTCACTAAAATATTTACCAAAAATACAAATTCCACCCGAATACAATGCGGACTGCTGTGTCTCGTTCAGCCAGTATAGGACCACGTTTGGGAGAAATTTCGAGTCAATCGGTCCAAAGACCTGGAAGCTATTGAAAAAATCGCCCGAGGTTTTCAGGAAAAATCGTCGCTTTTCTTTAAAATATTCACCAAAAATACAAATTCCACCCGAATCCAATGCGGACTGCTGTGTCTCGTTCAGCCAGTATAGGACCACGTTTGGGAGAAATTTCGAGTCAATCGGTCCAAAGACCTGGAAGCTATTGAAAAAATCGCCTGAGGTTTTCATGAGAAATGGCCCCCTTTCACTAAAATATTTACCAAAAATACAAATTCCACCCGAATCCAATGCGGACTGCTGTGTCTCGTTCAGCCAGTATAGGACCACGTTTGGGAGAAATTTCGAGTCAATCGGTCCAAAGACCTTGAAGCTATTGAAAAAATCGGCCAAGGTTTTCATTAAAAATCGCCGCTTTTCACTAAAATATTCACCAAAAATACAAATTCCACCCGAATCCAATGCGGACTGCTGTGTCTCGTTCAGCCAGTATAGGACCACGTTTGGGAGAAATTTCGAGTCAATCGGTCCAAAGACCTGGAAGCTATTGAAAAAATCGCCCGAGGTTTTCAGGAAAAATCGTCGCTTTTCTTTAAAATATTCACCAAAAATACAAATTCCACCCGAATCCAATGGGGACTGCTGTGTCTCGTTCAGCCAGTATAGGACCACGTTTGGGAGAAATTTCGAGTCAATCGGTCCAAAGACCTGGAAGCTATTGAAAAAATCGCCCGAGGTTTTCATGAGAAATGGCCCCCTTTCACTAAAATATTTACCAAAAATACAAATTCCACCCGAATCCAATGCGGACTGCTGTGTCTCGTTCAGCCAGTATAGGACCACGTTTGGGAGAAATTTCGAGTCAATCGGTCCAAAGACCTGGAAGCTATTGAAAAAATCGCCCGAGGTTTTCAGGAAAAATCGTCGCTTTTCTTTAAAATATTCACCAAAAATACAAATTCCACCCGAATCCAATGCGGACTGCTGTGTCTCGTTCAGCCAGTATAGGACCACGTTTGGGAGAAATTTCGAGTCAATCGGTCCAAAGACCTGGAAGCTATTGAAAAAATCGGCCGAGGTTTTCATGAAAAATGGCCCCCTTTCACTAAAATATTCACCAAAATTACAAATTCCACCCGAATCCAATGGGGACTGCTGTGTCTCGTTCAGCCAGTATAGGACCACGTTTGGGAGAAATTTCGAGTCAATCGGTCCAAAGACCTTGAAGCTATTGAAAAAATCGGCCAAGGTTTTCATTAAAAATCGCCGCTTTTCACTAAAATATTCACCAAAAATACAAATTCCACCCGAATCCAATGGGGACTGCTGTGTCTCGTTCAGCCAGTATAGGACCACGTTTGGGAGAAATTTCGAGTCAATCGGTCCAAAGACCTGGAAGCTATTGAAAAAATCGGCCGAGGTTTTCATGAAAAATGGCCCCCTTTCACTAAAATATTCACCAAAATTACAAATTCCACCCGAATCCAATGGGGACTGCTGTGTCTCGTTCAGCCAGTATAGGACCACGTTTGGGAGAAATTTCGAGTCAATCGGTCCAAAGACCTTGAAGCTATTGAAAAAATCGGCCAAGGTTTTCATTAAAAATCGCCGCTTTTCACTAAAATATTCACCAAAAATACAAATTCCACCCGAATCCAATGGGGACTGCTGTGTCTCGTTCAGCCAGTATAGGACCACGTTTGGGAGAAATTTCGAGTCAATCGGTCCAAAGACCTGGAAGCTATTGAAAAAATCGGCCGAGGTTTTCAGGAAAAATCGTCGCTTTTCTTTAAAATATTCACCAAAAATACAAATTCCACCCGAATCCAATGCGGACTGCTGTGTCTCGTTCAGCCAGTATAGGACCACGTTTGGGAGAAATTTCGAGTCAATCGGTCCAAAGACCTGGAAGCTATTGAAAAAATCGCCCGAGGTTTTCATGAGAAATGGCCCCCTTTCACTAAAATATTTACCAAAAATACAAATTCCACCCGAATCCAATGCGGACTGCTGTGTCTCGTTCAGCCAGTATAGGACCACGTTTGGGAGAAATTTCGAGTCAATCGGTCCAAAGACCTGGAAGCTATTGAAAAAATCGCCCGAGGTTTTCAGGAAAAATCGTCGCTTTTCTTTAAAATATTCACCAAAAATACAAATTCCACCCGAATCCAATGCGGACTGCTGTGTCTCGTTCAGCCAGTATAGGACCACGTTTGGGAGAAATTTCGAGTCAATCGGTCCAAAGACCTGGAAGCTATTGAAAAAATCGGCCGAGGTTTTCATGAAAAATGGCCCCCTTTCACTAAAATATTCACCAAAATTACAAATTCCACCCGAATCCAATGGGGACTGCTGTGTCTCGTTCAGCCAGTATAGGACCACGTTTGGGAGAAATTTCGAGTCAATCGGTCCAAAGACCTTGAAGCTATTGAAAAAATCGGCCAAGGTTTTCATTAAAAATCGCCGCTTTTCACTAAAATATTCACCAAAAATACAAATTCCACCCGAATCCAATGGGGACTGCTGTGTCTCGTTCAGCCAGTACAGGACCACGTTTGGGAGAAATTTCGAGTCAATCGGTCCAAAGACCTGGAAGCTATTGAAAAAATCGGCCGAGGTTTTCAGGAAAAATCGTCGCTTTTCTTTAAAATATTCACCAAAAATACAAATTCCACCCGAATCCAATGCGGACTGCTGTGTCTCGTTCAGCCAGTATAGGACCACGTTTGGGAGAAATTTCGAGTCAATCGGTCCAAAGACCTGGAAGCTATTGAAAAAATCGCCCGAGGTTTTCATGAGAAATGGCCCCCTTTCACTAAAATATTTACCAAAAATACAAATTCCACCCGAATCCAATGCGGACTGCTGTGTCTCGTTCAGCCAGTATAGGACCACGTTTGGGAGAAATTTCGAGTCAATCGGTCCAAAGACCTGGAAGCTATTGAAAAAATCGCCCGAGGTTTTCAGGAAAAATCGTCGCTTTTCTTTAAAATATTCACCAAAAATACAAATTCCACCCGAATCCAATGGGGACTGATGTGTCTCGTTCAGCCAGTATAGGACCACGTTTGGGAGAAATTTCGAGTCAATCGGTCCAAAGACCTGGAAGCTATTGAAAAAATCGCCCGAGGTTTTCATGAGAAATGGCCCCCTTTCACTAAAATATTTACCAAAAATACAAATTCCACCCGAATCCAATGCGGACTGCTGTGTCTCGTTCAGCCAGTATAGGACCACGTTTGGGAGAAATTTCGAGTCAATCGGTCCAAAGACCTGGAAGCTATTGAAAAAATCGCCCGAGGTTTTCAGGAAAAATCGTCGCTTTTCTTTAAAATATTCACCAAAAATACAAATTCCACCCGAATCCAATGCGGACTGCTGTGTCTCGTTCAGCCAGTATAGGACCACGTTTGGGAGAAATTTCGAGTCAATCGGTCCAAAGACCTGGAAGCTATTGAAAAAATCGGCCGAGGTTTTCATGAAAAATGGCCCCCTTTCACTAAAATATTCACCAAAAATACAAATTCCACCCGAATCCAATGGGGACTGCTGTGTCTCGTTCAGCCAGTATAGGACCACGTTTGGGAGAAATTTCGAGTCAATCGGTCCAAAGACCTGGAAGCTATTGAAAAAATCGCCCGAGGTTTTCATGAGAAATGGCCCCCTTTCACTAAAATATTTACCAAAAATACAAATTCCACCCGAATCCAATGCGGACTGCTGTGTCTCGTTCAGCCAGTATAGGACCACGTTTGGGAGAAATTTCGAGTCAATCGGTCCAAAGACCTGGAAGCTATTGAAAAAATCGCCCGAGGTTTTCAGGAAAAATCGTCGCTTTTCTTTAAAATATTCACCAAAAATACAAATTCCACCCGAATCCAATGCGGACTGCTGTGTCTCGTTCAGCCAGTATAGGACCACGTTTGGGAGAAATTTCGAGTCAATCGGTCCAAAGACCTGGAAGCTATTGAAAAAATCGGCCGAGGTTTTCATTAAAAATCGCCGCTTTTCACTAAAATATTCACCAAAAATACAAATTCCACCCGAATCCAATGCGGACTGCTGTGTCTCGTTCAGCCAGTATAGGACCACGTTTGGGAGAAATTTCGAGTCAATCGGTCCAAAGACCTGGAAGCTATTGAAAAAATCGGCCGAGGTTTTCAGGAAAAATCGTCGCTTTTCTTTAAAATATTCACCAAAAATACAAATTCCACCCGAATCCAATGGGGACTGCTGTGTCTCGTTCAGCCAGTATAGGACCACGTTTGGGAGAAATTTCGAGTCAATCGGTCCAAAGACCTGGAAGCTATTGAAAAAATCGCCCGAGGTTTTCATGAGAAATGGCCCCCTTTCACTAAAATATTTACCAAAAATACAAATTCCACCCGAATCCAATGCGGACTGCTGTGTCTCGTTCAGCCAGTATAGGACCACGTTTGGGAGAAATTTCGAGTCAATCGGTCCAAAGACCTGGAAGCTATTGAAAAAATCGCCCGAGGTTTTCAGGAAAAATCGTCGCTTTTCTTTAAAATATTCACCAAAAATACAAATTCCACCCGAATCCAATGCGGACTGCTGTGTCTCGTTCAGCCAGTATAGGACCACGTTTGGGAGAAATTTCGAGTCAATCGGTCCAAAGACCTGGAAGCTATTGAAAAAATCGGCCGAGGTTTTCATGAAAAATGGCCCCCTTTCACTAAAATATTCACCAAAATTACAAATTCCACCCGAATCCAATGGGGACTGCTGTGTCTCGTTCAGCCAGTATAGGACCACGTTTGGGAGAAATTTCGAGTCAATCGGTCCAAAGACCTTGAAGCTATTGAAAAAATCGGCCAAGGTTTTCATTAAAAATCGCCGCTTTTCACTAAAATATTCACCAAAAATACAAATTCCACCCGAATCCAATGGGGACTGCTGTGTCTCGTTCAGCCAGTACAGGACCACGTTTGGGAGAAATTTCGAGTCAATCGGTCCAAAGACCTGGAAGCTATTGAAAAAATCGGCCGAGGTTTTCAGGAAAAATCGTCGCTTTTCTTTAAAATATTCACCAAAAATACAAATTCCACCCGAATCCAATGCGGACTGCTGTGTCTCGTTCAGCCAGTATAGGACCACGTTTGGGAGAAATTTCGAGTCAATCGGTCCAAAGACCTGGAAGCTATTGAAAAAATCGCCCGAGGTTTTCATGAGAAATGGCCCCCTTTCACTAAAATATTTACCAAAAATACAAATTCCACCCGAATCCAATGCGGACTGCTGTGTCTCGTTCAGCCAGTATAGGACCACGTTTGGGAGAAATTTCGAGTCAATCGGTCCAAAGACCTGGAAGCTATTGAAAAAATCGCCCGAGGTTTTCAGGAAAAATCGTCGCTTTTCTTTAAAATATTCACCAAAAATACAAATTCCACCCGAATCCAATGGGGACTGATGTGTCTCGTTCAGCCAGTATAGGACCACGTTTGGGAGAAATTTCGAGTCAATCGGTCCAAAGACCTGGAAGCTATTGAAAAAATCGCCCGAGGTTTTCATGAGAAATGGCCCCCTTTCACTAAAATATTTACCAAAAATACAAATTCCACCCGAATCCAATGCGGACTGCTGTGTCTCGTTCAGCCAGTATAGGACCACGTTTGGGAGAAATTTCGAGTCAATCGGTCCAAAGACCTGGAAGCTATTGAAAAAATCGCCCGAGGTTTTCAGGAAAAATCGTCGCTTTTCTTTAAAATATTCACCAAAAATACAAATTCCACCCGAATCCAATGCGGACTGCTGTGTCTCGTTCAGCCAGTATAGGACCACGTTTGGGAGAAATTTCGAGTCAATCGGTCCAAAGACCTGGAAGCTATTGAAAAAATCGGCCGAGGTTTTCATTAAAAATCGCCGCTTTTCACTAAAATATTCACCAAAAATACAAATTCCACCCGAATCCAATGCGGACTGCTGTGTCTCGTTCAGCCAGTATAGGACCACGTTTGGGAGAAATTTCGAGTCAATCGGTCCAAAGACCTGGAAGCTATTGAAAAAATCGGCCGAGGTTTTCATGAAAAATGGCCCCCTTTCACTAAAATATTCACCAAAAATACAAATTCCACCCGAATCCAATGGGGACTGCTGTGTCTCGTTCAGCCAGTATAGGACCACGTTTGGGAGAAATTTCGAGTCAATCGGTCCAAAGACCTGGAAGCTATTGAAAAAATCGCCCGAGGTTTTCATGAGAAATGGCCCCCTTTCACTAAAATATTTACCAAAAATACAAATTCCACCCGAATCCAATGCGGACTGCTGTGTCTCGTTCAGCCAGTATAGGACCACGTTTGGGAGAAATTTCGAGTCAATCGGTCCAAAGACCTGGAAGCTATTGAAAAAATCGGCCAAGGTTTTCATGAGAAATGGCCCCCTTTCACTAAAATATTTACCAAAAATACAAATTCCACCCGAATCCAATGCGGACTGCTGTGTCTCGTTCAGCCAGTATAGGACCACGTTTGGGAGAAATTTCGAGTCAATCGGTCCAAAGACCTGGAAGCTATTGAAAAAATCGGCCGAGGTTTTCATTAAAAATCGCCGCTTTTCACTAAAATATTCACCAAAAATACAAATTCCACCCGAATCCAATGCGGACTGCTGTGTCTCGTTCAGCCAGTATAGGACCACGTTTGGGAGAAATTTCGAGTCAATCGGTCCAAAGACCTTGAAGCTATTGAAAAAATCGGCCATGGTTTTCATTAAAAATCGCCGCTTTTCACTAAAATATTCACCAAAAATACAAATTCCACCCGAATCCAATGCGGACTGCTGTGTCTCGTTCAGCCAGTGTAGGACCACGTTTGGGAGAAATTTCGAGTCAATCGGTCCAAAGACCTGGAAGCTATTGAAAAAATCGGCCGAGGTTTTCATGAAAAATGGCCCCCTTTCACTAAAATATTCACCAAAAATACAAATTCCACCCGAATCCAATGGGGACTGCTGTGTCTCGTTCAGCCAGTATAGGACCACGTTTGGGAGAAATTTCGAGTCAATCGGTCCAAAGACCTTGAAGCTATTGAAAAAATCGGCCAAGGTTTTCATTAAAAATCGCCGCTTTTCACTAAAATATTCACCAAAAATACAAATTCCACCCGAATCCAATGGGGACTGCTGTGTCTCTTTCAGCCAGTATAGGACCACGTTTGGGAGAAATTTCGAGTCAATCGGTCCAAAGACCTGGAAGCTATTGAAAAAATCGGCCGAGGTTTTCAGGAAAAATCGTCGCTTTTCTTTAAAATATTCACCAAAAATACAAATTCCACCCGAATCCAATGCGGACTGCTGTGTCTCGTTCAGCCAGTATAGGACCACGTTTGGGAGAAATTTCGAGTCAATCGGTCCAAAGACCTGGAAGCTATTGAAAAAATCGCCTGAGGTTTTCATGAGAAATGGCCCCCTTTCACTAAAATATTTACCAAAAATACAAATTCCACCCGAATCCAATGCGGACTGCTGTGTCTCGTTCAGCCAGTATAGGACCACGTTTGGGAGAAATTTCGAGTCAATCGGTCCAAAGACCTGGAAGCTATTGAAAAAATCGGCCGAGGTTTTCAGGAAAAATCGTCGCTTTTCTTTAAAATATTCACCAAAAATACAAATTCCACCCGAATCCAATGCGGACTGCTGTGTCTCGTTCAGCCAGTATAGGACCACGTTTGGGAGAAATTTCGAGTCAATCGGTCCAAAGACCTGGAAGCTATTGAAAAAATCGCCTGAGGTTTTCATGAGAAATGGCCCCCTTTCACTAAAATATTTACCAAAAATACAAATTCCACCCGAATCCAATGCGGACTGCTGTGTCTCGTTCAGCCAGTATAGGACCACGTTTGGGAGAAATTTCGAGTCAATCGGTCCAAAGACCTGGAAGCTATTGAAAAAATCGCCCGAGGTTTTCAGGAAAAATCGTCGCTTTTCTATAAAATATTCACCAAAAATACAAATTCCACCCGAATCCAATGCGGACTGCTGTGTCTCGTTCAGCCAGTATAGGACCACGTTTGGGAGAAATTTCGAGTCAATCGGTCCAAAGACCTGGAAGCTATTGAAAAAATCGGCCGAGGTTTTCATGAAAAATGGCCCCCTTTCACTAAAATATTCACCAAAAATACAAATTCCACCCGAATCCAATGGGGACTGCTGTGTCTCGTTCAGCCAGTATAGGACCACGTTTGGGAGAAATTTCGAGTCAATCGGTCCAAAGACCTTGAAGCTATTGAAAAAATCGGCCAAGGTTTTCATTAAAAATCGCCGCTTTTCACTAAAATATTCACCAAAAATACAAATTCCACCCGAATCCAATGGGGACTGCTGTGTCTCGTTCAGCCAGTATAGGACCACGTTTGGGAGAAATTTCGAGTCAATCGGTCCAAAGACCTGGAAGCTATTGAAAAAATCGGCCGAGGTTTTCAGGAAAAATCGTCGCTTTTCTTTAAAATATTCACCAAAAATACAAATTCCACCCGAATCCAATGCGGACTGCTGTGTCTCGTTCAGCCAGTATAGGACCACGTTTGGGAGAAATTTCGAGTCAATCGGTCCAAAGACCTGGAAGCTATTGAAAAAATCGCCTGAGGTTTTCATGAGAAATGGCCCCCTTTCACTAAAATATTTACCAAAAATACAAATTCCACCCGAATCCAATGCGGACTGCTGTGTCTCGTTCAGCCAGTATAGGACCACGTTTGGGAGAAATTTCGAGTCAATCGGTCCAAAGACCTGGAAGCTATTGAAAAAATCGCCCAAGGTTTTCAGGAAAAATCGTCGCTTTTCTTTAAAATATTCACCAAAAATACAAATTCCACCCGAATCCAATGCGGACTGCTGTGTCTCGTTCAGCCAGTATAGGACCACGTTTGGGAGAAATTTCGAGTCAATCGGTCCAAAGACCTGGAAGCTATTGAAAAAATCGGCCGAGGTTTTCATTAAAAATCGCAGCTTTTCACTAAAATATTCACCAAAAATACAAATTCCACCCGAATCCAATGGGGACTGCTGTGTCTCGTTCAGCCAGTATAGGACCACGTTTGGGAGAAATTTCGAGTCAATCGGTCCAAAGACCTGGAAGCTATTGAAAAAATCGGCCGAGGTTTTCATTAAAAATCGCAGCTTTTCACTAAAATATTCACCAAAAATACAAATTCCACCCGAATCCAATGGGGACTGCTGTGTCTCGTTCAGCCAGTATAGGACCACGTTTGGGAGAAATTTCGAGTCAATCGGTCCAAAGACCTGGAAGCTATTGAAAAAATCGCCCGAGGTTTTCATGAGAAATGGCCCCCTTTCACTAAAATATTCACCAAAAATACAAATTCCACCCGAATCCAATGCGGACTGCTGTGTCTCGTTCAGCCAGTATAGGACCACGTTTGGGAGAAATTTTGAGTCAATCGATCCAAAGACCTGGAAGCTATTGAAAAAATCGCCCGAGGTTTTCATGAGAAATGGCCCCCTTTCACTAAAATATTTACCAAAAATACAAATTCCACCCGAATCCAATGCGGACTGCTGTGTCTCGTTCAGCCAGTATAGGACCACGTTTGGGAGAAATTTCGAGTCAATCGGTCCAAAGACCTGGAAGCTATTGAAAAAATCGCCCGAGGTTTTCATGAGAAATGGCCCCCTTTCACTAAAATATTTACCAAAAATACAAATTCCACCCGAATCCAATGCGGACTGCTGTGTCTCGTTCAGCCAGTATAGGACCACGTTTGGGAGAAATTTCGAGTCAATCGGTCCAAAGACCTGGAAGCTATTGAAAAAATCGCCCGAGGTTTTCAGGAAAAATCGTCGCTTTTCTTTAAAATATTCACCAAAAATACAAATTCCACCCAAATCCAATGCGGACTGCTGTGTCTCGTTCAGCCAGTATAGGACCACGAAATTTCGAGTCAATCGGTCCAAAGACCTGGAAGCTATTGAAAAAATCGGCCGAGGTTTTCATGAAAAATGGCCCCCTTTCACTAAAATATTTACCAAAAATACAAATTCCACCCGAATCCAATGCGGACTGCTGTGTCTCGTTCAGCCAGTATAGGACCACGTTTGGGAGAAATTTCGAGTCAATCGGTCCAAAGACCTGGAAGCTATTGAAAAAATCGGCCGAGGTTTTCAGGAAAAATCGTCGCTTTTCTTTAAAATATTCACCAAAAATACAAATTCCACCCGAATCCAATGGGGACTGCTGTGTCTCGTTCAGCCAGTATAGGACCACGTTTGGGAGAAATTTCAAGTCAATCGGTCCAAAGACCTGGAAGCTATTGAAAAAATCGCCCGAGGTTTTCAGGAAAAATCGTCGCTTTTCTTTAAAATATTCACCAAAAATACAAATTCCACCCGAATCCAATGCGGACTGCTGTGTCTCGTTCAGCCAGTATAGTACCACGTTTGGGAGAAATTTCGAGTCAATCGGTCCAAAGACCTGGAAGCTATTGAAAAAATCGCCCGAGGTTTTCAGGAAAAATTGTCGCTTTTCTTTAAAATATTCACCAAAAATACAAATTCCACCCGAATCCAATGCGGACTGCTGTGTCTCGTTCAGCCAGTATACGACCACGTTTGGGAGAAATTTCGAGTCAATCGGTCCAAAGACCTGGAAGCTATTGAAAAAATCGGCCGAGGTTTTCATGAAAAATGGCCCCCTTTCACTAAAATATTCACCAAAAATACAAATTCCACCCGAATCCAATGCGGACTGCTGTGTCTCGTTCAGCCAGTATAGGACCACGTTTGGGAGAAATTTCGAGTCAATCGGTCCAAAGACCTGGAAGCTATTGAAAAAATCGGCCGAGGTTTTCATGAAAAATGGCCCCCTTTCACTAAAATATTCGCCAAAAATACAAATTCCACCCGAATCCAATGGGGACTGCTGTGTCTCGTTCAGCCAGTATAGGACCACGTTTGGGAGAAATTTCGAGTCAATCGGTCCAAAGACCTGGAAGCTATTGAAAAAATCGGCCGAGCTTTTCATGAGAAATGGCCCCCTTTCACTAAAATATTCACCAAAAATACAAATTCCACCCGAATCCAATGGGGACTGCTGTGTCTCGTTCAGCCAGTATAGGACCACGTTTGGGAGAAATTTCGAGTCAATCGGTCCAAAGACCTGGAAGCTATTGAAAAAATCGCCCGAGGTTTTCAGGAAAAATCGTCGCTTTTCTTTAAAATATTCACCAAAAATACAAATTCCACCCGAATCCAATGCGGACTGCTGTGTCTCGTTCAGCCAGTATAGGACCACGTTTGGGAGAAATTTCGAGTCAATCGGTCCAAAGACCTGGAAGCTATTGAAAAAATCGCCCGAGGTTTTCAGGAAAAATCGTCGCTTTTCTTTAAAATATTCACCAAAAATACAAATTCCACCCGAATCCAATGGGGACTGCTGTGTCTCGTTCAGCCAGTATAGGACCACGTTTGGGAGAAATTTCGAGTCAATCGGTCCAAAGACCTGGAAGCTATTGAAAAAATCGCCCGAGGTTTTCATGAGAAATGGCCCCCTTTCACTAAAATATTTACCAAAAATACAAATTCCACCCGAATCCAATGCGGACTGCTGTGTCTCGTTCAGCCAGTATAGGACCACGTTTGGGAGAAATTTCGAGTCAATCGGTCCAAAGACCTGGAAGCTATTGAAAAAATCGCCCGAGGTTTTCAGGAAAAATCGTCGCTTTTCTTTAAAATATTCACCAAAAATACAAATTCCACCCGAATCCAATGCGGACTGCTGTGTCTCGTTCAGCCAGTATAGGACCACGTTTGGGAGAAATTTCGAGTCAATCGGTCCAAAGACCTGGAAGCTATTGAAAAAATCGGCCGAGGTTTTCATGAAAAATGGCCCCCTTTCACTAAAATATTCACCAAAAATACAAATTCCACCCGAATCCAATGGGGACTGCTGTGTCTCGTTCAGCCAGCATAGGACCACGTTTGGGAGAAATTTCGAGTCAATCGGTCCAAAGACCTGGAAGCTATTGAAAAAATCGCCCGAGGTTTTCATGAAAAATCGCCGCTTTTCACTAAAATATTCACCAAAAATACAAATTCCACCCGAATCCAATGGGGACTGCTGTGTCTCGTTCAGCCAGTATAGGACCACGTTTGGGAGAAATTTCGAGTCAATCGGTCCAAAGACCTGGAAGCTATTGAAAAAATCACCCGAGGTTTTGAGGAAAAATCGTCGCTTTTCTTTAAAATATTCACCAAAAATACAAATTCCACCCGAATCCAATGGGGACTGCTGTGTCTCGTTCAGCCAGTATAGGACCACGTTTGGGAGAAATTTCGAGTCAATCGGTCCAAAGACCTGGAAGCTATTGAAAAAATCGCCCAAGGTTTTCATGAGAAATGGCCACCTTTCACTGAAATATTCACCAAAAATACAAATTCCACCCGAATCCAATGGGGACTGCTGTGTCTCGTTCAGCCAGTATAAGACCACGTTTGGGAGAAATTTGGAGTCAATCGGTCCAAAGACCTGGAAGCTATTGAAAAAATCGCCCGAGGTTTTCATGAAAAATCGTCGCTTTTCTTTAAAATATTCACCAAAAATACAAATTCCACCCGAATCCAATGCGGACTGCTGTGTCTCGTTCAGCCAGTATAGGACCACGTTTGGGAGAAATTTCGAGTCAATCGGTCCAAAGACCTGGAAGCTATTGAAAAAATCGCCCGAGGTTTGCAGGAAAAATCGTCGCTTTTCTTTAAAATATTCACCAAAAATACAAATTCCACCCGAATCCAATGCGGACTGATGTGTCTCGTTCAGCCAGTATAGGACCACGTTTGGGAGAAATTTCGAGTCAATCGGTCCAAAGACCTGGAAGCTATTGAAAAAATCGGCCGAGGTTTTCATGAAAAATGGCCCCCTTTCACTAAAATATTCGCCAAAAATACAAATTCCACCCGAATCCAATGGGGACTGCTGTGTCTCGTTCAGCCAGTATAGGACCACGTTTGGGAGAAATTTCGAGTCAATCGGTGCAAAGACCTGGAAGCTATTGAAAAAATCGGCCGAGGTTTTCATTAAAAATCGGCGCTTTTCACTAAAATATTCACCAAAAATACAAATTCCACCCGAATCCAATGGGGACTGCTGTGTCTCGTTCAGCCAGTATAGGACCACGTTTGGGAGAAATTTCGAGTCAATCGGTCCAAAGACCTGGAAGCTATTGAAAAAATCGGCCGAGCTTTTCATGAGAAATGGCCCCCTTTCACTAAAATATTCACCAAAAATACAAATTCCACCCGAATCCAATGGGGACTGCTGTGTCTCGTTCAGCCAGTATAGGACCACGTTTGGGAGAAATTTCGAGTCAATCGGTCCAAAGACCTGGAAGCTATTGAAAAAATCGCCCGAGGTTTTCAGGAAAAATCTTCGCTTTTCTTTAAAATATTCACCAAAAATACAAATTCCACCCGAATCCAATGCGGACTGCTGTGTCTCGTTCAGCCAGTATAGGACCACGTTTGGGAGAAATTTCGAGTCAATCGGTCCAAAGACCTGGAAGCTATTGAAAAAATCGCCCGAGGTTTTCAGGAAAAATCGTCGCTTTTCTTTAAAATATTCACCAAAAATACAAATTCCACCCGAATCCAATGGGGACTGCTGTGTCTCGTTCAGCCAGTATAGGACCACGTTTGGGAGAAATTTCGAGTCAATCGGTCCAAAGACCTGGAAGCTATTGAAAAAATCGCCCGAGGTTTTCATGAGAAATGGCCCCCTTTCACTAAAATATTTACCAAAAATACAAATTCCACCCGAATCCAATGCGGACTGCTGTGTCTCGTTCAGCCAGTATAGGACCACGTTTGGGAGAAATTTCGAGTCAATCGGTCCAAAGACCTGGAAGCTATTGAAAAAATCGCCCGAGGTTTTCAGGAAAAATCGTCGCTTTTCTTTAAAATATTCACCAAAAATACAAATTCCACCCGAATCCAATGCGGACTGCTGTGTCTCGTTCAGCCAGTATAGGACCACGTTTGGGAGAAATTTCGAGTCAATCGGTCCAAAGACCTGGAAGCTATTGAAAAAATCGGCCGAGGTTTTCATGAAAAATGGCCCCCTTTCACTAAAGTATTCACCAAAAATACAAATTCCACCCGAATCCAATGGGGACTGCTGTGTCTCGTTCAGCCAGTATAGGACCACGTTTGGGAGAAATTTCGAATCAATCGGTCCAAAGACCTGGAAGCTATTGAAAAAATCGCCCGAGGTTTTCATGAGAAATGGCCCCCTTTCACTAAAATATTCACCAAAAATACAAATTCCACCCGAATCCAATGGGGACTGCTGTGTCTCGTTCAGCCAGTATAGGACCACGTTTGGGAGAAATTTCGAGTCAATCGGTCCAAAGACCTGGAAGCTATGGAAAAAATCGCCCGAGGTTTTCAGGAAAAATCGTCGCTTTTCTTTAAAATATTCACCAAAAATACAAATTCCACCCGAATCCAATGGGGACTGCTGTGTCTCGTTCAGCCAGTATAGGACCACGTTTGGGAGAAATTTCAAGTCAATCGGTCCAAAGACCTGGAAGCTATTGAAAAAATCGCCCGAGGTTTTCAGGAAAAATCGTCGCTTTTCTGTAAAATATTCACCAAAAATACAAATTCCACCCGAATCCAATGCGGACTGCTGTGTCTCGTTCAGCCAGTATAGGACCACGTTTGGGAGAAATTTCGAGTCAATCGGTCCAAAGACCTGGAAGCTATTGAAAAAATCGCCCGAGGTTTTCAGGAAAAATCGTCGCTTTTCTTTAAAATATTCACCAAAAATACAAATTCCACCCGAATCCAATGCGGACTGCTGTGTCTCGTTCAGCCAGTATACGACCACGTTTGGGAGAAATTTCGAGTCAATCGGTCCAAAGACCTGGAAGCTATTGAAAAAATCGGCCGAGGTTTTCATGAAAAATGGCCCCCTTTCACTAAAATATTCGCCAAAAATACAAATTCCACCCGAATCCAATGGGGACTGCTGTGTCTCGTTCAGCCAGTATAGGACCACGTTTGGGAGAAATTTCGAGTCAATCGGTCCAAAGACCTGGAAGCTATTGAAAAAATCGCCCGAGGTTTTCATGAGAAATGGCCGCTTTTCACTAAAATATTCACCAAAAATACAAATTCCACCCGAATCCAATGCGGACTGCTGTGTCTCGTTCAGCCAGTATAGGACCACGTTTGGGAGAAATTTCGAGTCAATCGGTCCAAAGACCTGGAAGCTATTGAAAAAATCGCCCGAGGTTTTCAGGAAAAATCGTCGCTTTTCTTTAAAATATTCACCAAAAATACAAATTCCACCCGAATCCAATGCGGACTGCTGTGTCTCGTTCAGCCAGTATAGGACCACGTTTGGGAGAAATTTCGAGTCAATCGGTCCAAAGACCTGGAAGCTATTGAAAAAATCGGCCGAGGTTTTCATGAAAAATGGCCCCCTTTCACTAAAATATTCACCAAAAATACAAATTCCACCCGAATCCAATGGGGACTGCTGTGTCTCGTTCAGCCAGTATAGGACCACGTTTGGGAGAAATTTCGAGTCAATCGGTCCAAAGACCTTGAAGCTATTGAAAAAATCGGCCGAGGTTTTCATTAAAAATCGCCGCTTTTCACTAAAATATTCACCAAAAATACAAATTCCACCCGAATCCAATGGGGACTGCTGTGTCTCGTTCAGCCAGTATAGGACCACGTTTGGGAGAAATTTCGAGTCAATCGGTCCAAAGACCTGGAAGCTATTGAAAAAATCGCCCGAGGTTTTCATGAGAAATGGCCCCCTTTCACTAAAATATTTACCAAAAATACAAATTCCACCCGAATCCAATGCGGACTGCTGTGTCTCGTTCAGCCAGTATAGGACCACGTTTGGGAGAAATTTCGAGTCAATCGGTCCAAAGACCTGGAAGCTATTGAAAAAATCGCCCGAGGTTTTCAGGAAAAATCGTCGCTTTTCTTTTATATATTCACCAAAAATACAAATTCCACCCGAATCCAATGGGGACTGCTGTGTCTCGTTCAGCCAGTATAGGACCACGTTTGGGAGAAATTTCGAGTCAATCGGTCCAAAGACCTGGAAGCTATTGAAAAAATCGCCCGAGGTTTTCATGAGAAATGGCCCCCTTTCACTAAAATATTTACCAAAAATACAAATTCCACCCGAATCCAATGCGGACTGCTGTGTCTCGTTCAGCCAGTATAGGACCACGTTTGGGAGAAATTTCGAGTCAATCGGTCCAAAGACCTGGAAGCTATTGAAAAAATCGCCCGAGGTTTTCAGGAAAAATCGTCGCTTTTCTTTAAAATATTCACCAAAAATACAAATTCCACCCGAATCCAATGCGGACTGCTGTGTCTCGTTCAGCCAGTATAGGACCACGTTTGGGAGAAATTTCGAGTCAATCGGTCCAAAGACCTGGAAGCTATTGAAAAAATCGGCCGAGGTTTTCATGAAAAATGGCCCCCTTTCACTAAAATATTCACCAAAAATACAAATTCCACCCGAATCCAATGGGGACTGCTGTGTCTCGTTCAGCCAGTATAGGACCACGTTTGGGAGAAATTTCGAGTCAATCGGTCCAAAGACCTGGAAGCTATTGAAAAAATCGCCCGAGGTTTTCATGAGAAATGGCCCCCTTTCACTAAAATATTTACCAAAAATACAAATTCCACCCGAATCCAATGCGGACTGCTGTGTCTCGTTCAGCCAGTATAGGACCACGTTTGGGAGAAATTTCGAGTCAATCGGTCCAAAGACCTGGAAGCTATTGAAAAAATCGCCCGAGGTTTTCATGAGAAATGGCCCCCTTTCACTAAAATATTCACCAAAAATACAAATTCCACCCGAATCCAATGCGGACTGCTGTGTCTCGTTCAGCCAGTATAGGACCACGTTTGGGAGAAATTTTGAGTCAATCGATCCAAAGACCTGGAAGCTATTGAAAAAATCGCCCGAGGTTTTCATGAGAAATGGCCCCCTTTCACTAAAATATTTACCAAAAATACAAATTCCACCCGAATCCAATGCGGACTGCTGTGTCTCGTTCAGCCAGTATAGGACCACGTTTGGGAGAAATTTCGAGTCAATCGGTCCAAAGACCTGGAAGCTATTGAAAAAATCGCCCGAGGTTTTCAGGAAAAATCGTCGCTTTTCTTTAAAATATTCACCAAAAATACAAATTCCACCCGAATCCAATGGGGACTGCTGTGTCTCGTTCAGCCAGTATAGGACCACGTTTGGGAGAAATTTCGAGTCAATCGGTCCAAAGACCTGGAAGCTATTGAAAAAATCGCCCGAGGTTTTCATGAGAAATGGCCCCCTTTCACTAAAATATTTACCAAAAATACAAATTCCACCCGAATCCAATGCGGACTGCTGTGTCTCGTTCAGCCAGTACAGGACCACGTTTGGGAGAAATTTCGAGTCAATCGGTCCAAAGACCTGGAAGCTATTGAAAAAATCGCCCGAGGTTTTCAGGAAAAATCGTCGCTTTTCTTTAAAATATTCACCAAAAATACAAATTCCACCCGAATCCAATGCGGACTGCTGTGTCTCGTTCAGCCAGTATAGGACCACGTTTGGGAGAAATTTCGAGTCAATCGGTCCAAAGACCTGGAAGCTATTGAAAAAATCGCCCGAGGTTTTCAGGAAAAATCGTCGCTTTTCTTTAAAATATTCACCAAAAATACAAATTCCACCCGAATCCAATGCGGACTGCTGTGTCTCGTTCAGCCAGTATAGGACCACGTTTGGGAGAAATTTCGAGTCAATCGGTCCAAAGACCTGGAAGCTATTGAAAAAATCGGCCGAGGTTTTCATGAAAAATGGCCCCCTTTCACTAAAATATTCACCAAAAATACAAATTCCACCCGAATCCAATGCGGACTGCTGTGTCTCGTTCAGCCAGTATAGGACCACGTTTGGGAGAAATTTCGAGTCAATCGGTCCAAAGACCTGGAAGCTATTGAAAAAATCGGCCGAGGTTTTCAGGAAAAATCGTCGCTTTTCTTTAAAATATTCACCAAAAATACAAATTCCACCCGAATCCAATGCGGACTGCTGTGTCTCGTTCAGCCAGTATAGGACCACGTTTGGGAGAAATTTCGAGTCAATCGGTCCAAAGACCTGGAAGCTATTGAAAAAATCGCCTGAGGTTTTCATGAGAAATGGCCCCCTTTCACTAAAATATTTACCAAAAATACAAATTCCACCCGAATCCAATGCGGACTGCTGTGTCTCGTTCAGCCAGTATAGGACCACGTTTGGGAGAAATTTCGAGTCAATCGGTCCAAAGACCTGGAAGCTATTGAAAAAATCGCCCGAGGTTTTCAGGAAAAATCGTCGCTTTTCTTTAAAATATTCACCAAAAATACAAATTCCACCCGAATCCAATGCGGACTGCTGTGTCTCGTTCAGCCAGTATAGGACCACGTTTGGGAGAAATTTCGAGTCAATCGGTCCAAAGACCTGGAAGCTATTGAAAAAATCGCCTGAGGTTTTCATGAGAAATGGCCCCCTTTCACTAAAATATTTACCAAAAATACAAATTCCACCCGAATCCAATGCGGACTGCTGTGTCTCGTTCAGCCAGTATAGGACCACGTTTGGGAGAAATTTCGAGTCAATCGGTCCAAAGACCTTGAAGCTATTGAAAAAATCGGCCAAGGTTTTCATTAAAAATCGCCGCTTTTCACTAAAATATTCACCAAAAATACAAATTCCACCCGAATCCAATGCGGACTGCTGTGTCTCGTTCAGCCAGTATAGGACCACGCTTGGGAGAAATTTCGAGTCAATCGGTCCAAAGACCTGGAAGCTATTGAAAAAATCGCCCGAGGTTTTCAGGAAAAATCGTCGCTTTTCTTTAAAATATTCACCAAAAATACAAATTCCACCCGAATCCAATGGGGACTGCTGTGTCTCGTTCAGCCAGTATAGGACCACGTTTGGGAGAAATTTCGAGTCAATCGGTCCAAAGACCTGGAAGCTATTGAAAAAATCGCCCGAGGTTTTCATGAGAAATGGCCCCCTTTCACTAAAATATTTACCAAAAATACAAATTCCACCCGAATCCAATGCGGACTGCTGTGTCTCGTTCAGCCAGTATAGGACCACGTTTGGGAGAAATTTCGAGTCAATCGGTCCAAAGACCTGGAAGCTATTGAAAAAATCGCCCGAGGTTTTCAGGAAAAATCGTCGCTTTTCTTTAAAATATTCACCAAAAATACAAATTCCACCCGAATCCAATGCGGACTGCTGTGTCTCGTTCAGCCAGTATAGGACCACGTTTGGGAGAAATTTCGAGTCAATCGGTCCAAAGACCTGGAAGCTATTGAAAAAATCGGCCGAGGTTTTCATGAAAAATGGCCCCCTTTCACTAAAATATTCACCAAAATTACAAATTCCACCCGAATCCAATGGGGACTGCTGTGTCTCGTTCAGCCAGTATAGGACCACGTTTGGGAGAAATTTCGAGTCAATCGGTCCAAAGACCTTGAAGCTATTGAAAAAATCGGCCAAGGTTTTCATTAAAAATCGCCGCTTTTCACTAAAATATTCACCAAAAATACAAATTCCACCCGAATCCAATGGGGACTGCTGTGTCTCGTTCAGCCAGTATAGGACCACGTTTGGGAGAAATTTCGAGTCAATCGGTCCAAAGACCTGGAAGCTATTGAAAAAATCGGCCGAGGTTTTCAGGAAAAATCGTCGCTTTTCTTTAAAATATTCACCAAAAATACAAATTCCACCCGAATCCAATGCGGACTGCTGTGTCTCGTTCAGCCAGTATAGGACCACGTTTGGGAGAAATTTCGAGTCAATCGGTCCAAAGACCTGGAAGCTATTGAAAAAATCGCCCGAGGTTTTCATGAGAAATGGCCCCCTTTCACTAAAATATTTACCAAAAATACAAATTCCACCCGAATCCAATGCGGACTGCTGTGTCTCGTTCAGCCAGTATAGGACCACGTTTGGGAGAAATTTCGAGTCAATCGGTCCAAAGACCTGGAAGCTATTGAAAAAATCGCCCGAGGTTTTCAGGAAAAATCGTCGCTTTTCTTTAAAATATTCACCAAAAATACAAATTCCACCCGAATCCAATGCGGACTGCTGTGTCTCGTTCAGCCAGTATAGGACCACGTTTGGGAGAAATTTCGAGTCAATCGGTCCAAAGACCTGGAAGCTATTGAAAAAATCGGCCGAGGTTTTCATGAAAAATGGCCCCCTTTCACTAAAATATTCACCAAAAATACAAATTCCACCCGAATCCAATGGGGACTGCTGTGTCTCGTTCAGCCAGTATAGGACCACGTTTGGGAGAAATTTCGAGTCAATCGGTCCAAAGACCTGGAAGCTATTGAAAAAATCGCCCGAGGTTTTCATGAGAAATGGCCCCCTTTCACTAAAATATTTACCAAAAATACAAATTCCACCCGAATCCAATGCGGACTGCTGTGTCTCGTTCAGCCAGTATAGGACCACGTTTGGGAGAAATTTCGAGTCAATCGGTCCAAAGACCTGGAAGCTATTGAAAAAATCGCCCGAGGTTTTCAGGAAAAATCGTCGCTTTTCTTTAAAATATTCACCAAAAATACAAATTCCACCCGAATCCAATGCGGACTGCTGTGTCTCGTTCAGCCAGTATAGGACCACGTTTGGGAGAAATTTCGAGTCAATCGGTCCAAAGACCTGGAAGCTATTGAAAAAATCGGCCGAGGTTTTCATTAAAAATCGCCGCTTTTCACTAAAATATTCACCAAAAATACAAATTCCACCCGAATCCAATGCGGACTGCTGTGTCTCGTTCAGCCAGTATAGGACCACGTTTGGGAGAAATTTCGAGTCAATCGGTCCAAAGACCTGGAAGCTATTGAAAAAATCGCCCGAGGTTTTCATGAGAAATGGCCCCCTTTCACTAAAATATTTACCAAAAATACAAATTCCACCCGAATCCAATGCGGACTGCTGTGTCTCGTTCAGCCAGTATAGGACCACGTTTGGGAGAAATTTCGAGTCAATCGGTCCAAAGACCTGGAAGCTATTGAAAAAATCGCCCGAGGTTTTCAGGAAAAATCGTCGCTTTTCTTTAAAATATTCACCAAAAATACAAATTCCACCCGAATCCAATGCGGACTGCTGTGTCTCGTTCAGCCAGTATAGGACCACGTTTGGGAGAAATTTCGAGTCAATCGGTCCAAAGACCTGGAAGCTATTGAAAAAATCGGCCGAGGTTTTCATGAAAAATGGCCCCCTTTCACTAAAATATTCACCAAAATTACAAATTCCACCCGAATCCAATGGGGACTGCTGTGTCTCGTTCAGCCAGTATAGGACCACGTTTGGGAGAAATTTCGAGTCAATCGGTCCAAAGACCTTGAAGCTATTGAAAAAATCGGCCAAGGTTTTCATTAAAAATCGCCGCTTTTCACTAAAATATTCACCAAAAATACAAATTCCACCCGAATCCAATGGGGACTGCTGTGTCTCGTTCAGCCAGTACAGGACCACGTTTGGGAGAAATTTCGAGTCAATCGGTCCAAAGACCTGGAAGCTATTGAAAAAATCGGCCGAGGTTTTCAGGAAAAATCGTCGCTTTTCTTTAAAATATTCACCAAAAATACAAATTCCACCCGAATCCAATGCGGACTGCTGTGTCTCGTTCAGCCAGTATAGGACCACGTTTGGGAGAAATTTCGAGTCAATCGGTCCAAAGACCTGGAAGCTATTGAAAAAATCGCCCGAGGTTTTCATGAGAAATGGCCCCCTTTCACTAAAATATTTACCAAAAATACAAATTCCACCCGAATCCAATGCGGACTGCTGTGTCTCGTTCAGCCAGTATAGGACCACGTTTGGGAGAAATTTCGAGTCAATCGGTCCAAAGACCTGGAAGCTATTGAAAAAATCGCCCGAGGTTTTCAGGAAAAATCGTCGCTTTTCTTTAAAATATTCACCAAAAATACAAATTCCACCCGAATCCAATGGGGACTGATGTGTCTCGTTCAGCCAGTATAGGACCACGTTTGGGAGAAATTTCGAGTCAATCGGTCCAAAGACCTGGAAGCTATTGAAAAAATCGCCCGAGGTTTTCATGAGAAATGGCCCCCTTTCACTAAAATATTTACCAAAAATACAAATTCCACCCGAATCCAATGCGGACTGCTGTGTCTCGTTCAGCCAGTATAGGACCACGTTTGGGAGAAATTTCGAGTCAATCGGTCCAAAGACCTGGAAGCTATTGAAAAAATCGCCCGAGGTTTTCAGGAAAAATCGTCGCTTTTCTTTAAAATATTCACCAAAAATACAAATTCCACCCGAATCCAATGCGGACTGCTGTGTCTCGTTCAGCCAGTATAGGACCACGTTTGGGAGAAATTTCGAGTCAATCGGTCCAAAGACCTGGAAGCTATTGAAAAAATCGGCCGAGGTTTTCATTAAAAATCGCCGCTTTTCACTAAAATATTCACCAAAAATACAAATTCCACCCGAATCCAATGCGGACTGCTGTGTCTCGTTCAGCCAGTATAGGACCACGTTTGGGAGAAATTTCGAGTCAATCGGTCCAAAGACCTGGAAGCTATTGAAAAAATCGCCCGAGGTTTTCAGGAAAAATCGTCCCTTTTCTTTAAAATATTCACCAAAAATACAAATTCCACCCGAATCCAATGCGGACTGCTGTGTCTCGTTCAGCCAGTATAGGACCACGTTTGGGAGAAATTTCGAGTCAATCGGTCCAAAGACCTGGAAGCTATTGAAAAAATCGGCCGAGGTTTTCATGAAAAATGGCCCCCTTTCACTAAAATATTCACCAAAAATACAAATTCCACCCGAATCCAATGGGGACTGCTGTGTCTCGTTCAGCCAGTATAGGACCACGTTTGGGAGAAATTTCGAGTCAATCGGTCCAAAGACCTGGAAGCTATTGAAAAAATCGCCCGAGGTTTTCATGAGAAATGGCCCCCTTTCACTAAAATATTTACCAAAAATACAAATTCCACCCGAATCCAATGCGGACTGCTGTGTCTCGTTCAGCCAGTATAGGACCACGTTTGGGAGAAATTTCGAGTCAATCGGTCCAAAGACCTGGAAGCTATTGAAAAAATCGGCCAAGGTTTTCATGAGAAATGGCCCCCTTTCACTAAAATATTTACCAAAAATACAAATTCCACCCGAATCCAATGCGGACTGCTGTGTCTCGTTCAGCCAGTATAGGACCACGTTTGGGAGAAATTTCGAGTCAATCGGTCCAAAGACCTGGAAGCTATTGAAAAAATCGGCCGAGGTTTTCATTAAAAATCGCCGCTTTTCACTAAAATATTCACCAAAAATACAAATTCCACCCGAATCCAATGCGGACTGCTGTGTCTCGTTCAGCCAGTATAGGACCACGTTTGGGAGAAATTTCGAGTCAATCGGTCCAAAGACCTGGAAGCTATTGAAAAAATCGGCCGAGGTTTTCATTAAAAATCGCCGCTTTTCACTAAAATATTCACCAAAAATACAAATTCCACCCGAATCCAATGCGGACTGCTGTGTCTCGTTCAGCCAGTATAGGACCACGTTTGGGAGAAATTTCGAGTCAATCGGTCCAAAGACCTGGAAGCTATTGAAAAAATCGGCCGAGGTTTTCAGGAAAAATCGTCGCTTTTCTTTAAAATATTCACCAAAAATACAAATTCCACCCGAATCCAATGGGGACTGCTGTGTCTCGTTCAGCCAGTATAGGACCACGTTTGGGAGAAATTTCGAGTCAATCGGTCCAAAGACCTGGAAGCTATTGAAAAAATCGCCCGAGGTTTTCATGAGAAATGGCCCCCTTTCACTAAAATATTTACCAAAAATACAAATTCCACCCGAATCCAATGCGGACTGCTGTGTCTCGTTCAGCCAGTATAGGACCACGTTTGGGAGAAATTTCGAGTCAATCGGTCCAAAGACCTGGAAGCTATTGAAAAAATCGCCCGAGGTTTTCAGGAAAAATCGTCGCTTTTCTTTAAAATATTCACCAAAAATACAAATTCCACCCGAATCCAATGCGGACTGCTGTGTCTCGTTCAGCCAGTATAGGACCACGTTTGGGAGAAATTTCGAGTCAATCGGTCCAAAGACCTGGAAGCTATTGAAAAAATCGGCCGAGGTTTTCATGAAAAATGGCCCCCTTTCACTAAAATATTCACCAAAATTACAAATTCCACCCGAATCCAATGGGGACTGCTGTGTCTCGTTCAGCCAGTATAGGACCACGTTTGGGAGAAATTTCGAGTCAATCGGTCCAAAGACCTTGAAGCTATTGAAAAAATCGGCCAAGGTTTTCATTAAAAATCGCCGCTTTTCACTAAAATATTCACCAAAAATACAAATTCCACCCGAATCCAATGGGGACTGCTGTGTCTCGTTCAGCCAGTACAGGACCACGTTTGGGAGAAATTTCGAGTCAATCGGTCCAAAGACCTGGAAGCTATTGAAAAAATCGGCCGAGGTTTTCAGGAAAAATCGTCGCTTTTCTTTAAAATATTCACCAAAAATACAAATTCCACCCGAATCCAATGCGGACTGCTGTGTCTCGTTCAGCCAGTATAGGACCACGTTTGGGAGAAATTTCGAGTCAATCGGTCCAAAGACCTGGAAGCTATTGAAAAAATCGCCCGAGGTTTTCATGAGAAATGGCCCCCTTTCACTAAAATATTTACCAAAAATACAAATTCCACCCGAATCCAATGCGGACTGCTGTGTCTCGTTCAGCCAGTATAGGACCACGTTTGGGAGAAATTTCGAGTCAATCGGTCCAAAGACCTGGAAGCTATTGAAAAAATCGCCCGAGGTTTTCAGGAAAAATCGTCGCTTTTCTTTAAAATATTCACCAAAAATACAAATTCCACCCGAATCCAATGGGGACTGATGTGTCTCGTTCAGCCAGTATAGGACCACGTTTGGGAGAAATTTCGAGTCAATCGGTCCAAAGACCTGGAAGCTATTGAAAAAATCGCCCGAGGTTTTCATGAGAAATGGCCCCCTTTCACTAAAATATTTACCAAAAATACAAATTCCACCCGAATCCAATGCGGACTGCTGTGTCTCGTTCAGCCAGTATAGGACCACGTTTGGGAGAAATTTCGAGTCAATCGGTCCAAAGACCTGGAAGCTATTGAAAAAATCGCCCGAGGTTTTCAGGAAAAATCGTCGCTTTTCTTTAAAATATTCACCAAAAATACAAATTCCACCCGAATCCAATGCGGACTGCTGTGTCTCGTTCAGCCAGTATAGGACCACGTTTGGGAGAAATTTCGAGTCAATCGGTCCAAAGACCTGGAAGCTATTGAAAAAATCGCCCGAGGTTTTCAGGAAAAATCGTCCCTTTTCTTTAAAATATTCACCAAAAATACAAATTCCACCCGAATCCAATGCGGACTGCTGTGTCTCGTTCAGCCAGTATAGGACCACGTTTGGGAGAAATTTCGAGTCAATCGGTCCAAAGACCTGGAAGCTATTGAAAAAATCGGCCGAGGTTTTCATGAAAAATGGCCCCCTTTCACTAAAATATTCACCAAAAATACAAATTCCACCCGAATCCAATGGGGACTGCTGTGTCTCGTTCAGCCAGTATAGGACCACGTTTGGGAGAAATTTCGAGTCAATCGGTCCAAAGACCTGGAAGCTATTGAAAAAATCGCCCGAGGTTTTCATGAGAAATGGCCCCCTTTCACTAAAATATTTACCAAAAATACAAATTCCACCCGAATCCAATGCGGACTGCTGTGTCTCGTTCAGCCAGTATAGGACCACGTTTGGGAGAAATTTCGAGTCAATCGGTCCAAAGACCTGGAAGCTATTGAAAAAATCGGCCATGGTTTTCATTAAAAATCGCCGCTTTTCACTAAAATATTCACCAAAAATACAAATTCCACCCGAATCCAATGGGGACTGCTGTGTCTCGTTCAGCCAGTATAGGACCACGTTTGGGAGAAATTTCGAGTCAATCGGTCCAAAGACCTTGAAGCTATTGAAAAAATCGGCCATGGTTTTCATTAAAAATCGCCGCTTTTCACTAAAATATTCACCAAAAATACAAATTCCACCCGAATCCAATGGGGACTGCTGTGTCTCGTTCAGCCAGTATAGGACCACGTTTGGGAGAAATTTCGAGTCAATCGGTCCAAAGACCTTGAAGCTATTGAAAAAATCGGCCAAGGTTTTCATTAAAAATCGCCGCTTTTCACTAAAATATTCACCAAAAATACAAATTCCACCCGAATCCAATGGGGACTGCTGTGTCTCGTTCAGCCAGTATAGGACCACGTTTGGGAGAAATTTCGAGTCAATCGGTCCAAAGACCTGGAAGCTATTGAAAAAATCGGCCGAGGTTTTCAGGAAAAATCGTCGCTTTTCTTTAAAATATTCACCAAAAATACAAATTCCACCCGAATCCAATGCGGACTGCTGTGTCTCGTTCAGCCAGTATAGGACCACGTTTGGGAGAAATTTCGAGTCAATCGGTCCAAAGACCTGGAAGCTATTGAAAAAATCGCCTGAGGTTTTCATGAGAAATGGCCCCCTTTCACTAAAATATTTACCAAAAATACAAATTCCACCCGAATCCAATGCGGACTGCTGTGTCTCGTTCAGCCAGTATAGGACCACGTTTGGGAGAAATTTCGAGTCAATCGGTCCAAAGACCTGGAAGCTATTGAAAAAATCGGCCGAGGTTTTCATTAAAAATCGCAGCTTTTCACTAAAATATTCACCAAAAATACAAATTCCACCCGAATCCAATGGGGACTGCTGTGTCTCGTTCAGCCAGTATAGGACCACGTTTGGGAGAAATTTCGAGTCAATCGGTCCAAAGACCTGGAAGCTATTGAAAAAATCGGCCGAGGTTTTCATTAAAAATCGCAGCTTTTCACTAAAATATTCACCAAAAATACAAATTCCACCCGAATCCAATGGGGACTGCTGTGTCTCGTTCAGCCAGTATAGGACCACGTTTGGGAGAAATTTCGAGTCAATCGGTCCAAAGACCTGGAAGCTATTGAAAAAATCGCCCGAGGTTTTCATGAGAAATGGCCCCCTTTCACTAAAATATTCACCAAAAATACAAATTCCACCCGAATCCAATGGGGACTGCTGTGTCTCGTTCAGCCAGTATAGGACCACGTTTGGGAGAAATTTCGAGTCAATCGGTCCAAAGACCTGGAAGCTATTGAAAAAATCGCCCGAGGTTTTCATGAGAAATGGCCCCCTTTCACTAAAATATTTACCAAAAATACAAATTCCACCCGAATCCAATGCGGACTGCTGTGTCTCGTTCAGCCAGTATAGGACCACGTTTGGGAGAAATTTCGAGTCAATCGGTCCAAAGACCTGGAAGCTATTGAAAAAATCGCCCGAGGTTTTCAGGAAAAATCGTCGCTTTTCTTTAAAATATTCACCAAAAATACAAATTCCACCCGAATCCAATGCGGACTGCTGTGTCTCGTTCAGCCAGTATAGGACCACGTTTGGGAGAAATTTCGAGTCAATCGGTCCAAAGACCTGGAAGCTATTGAAAAAATCGCCCGAGGTTTTCATGAGAAATGGCCCCCTTTCACTAAAATATTCACCAAAAATACAAATTCCACCCGAATCCAATGGGGACTGCTGTGTCTCGTTCAGCCAGTATAGGACCACGTTTGGGAGAAATTTCGAGTCAATCGGTCCAAAGACCTTGAAGCTATTGAAAAAATCGGCCAAGGTTTTCATTAAAAATCGCCGCTTTTCACTAAAATATTCACCAAAAATACAAATTCCACCCGAATCCAATGGGGACTGCTGTGTCTCGTTCAGCCAGTATAGGACCACGTTTGGGAGAAATTTCGAGTCAATCGGTCCAAAGACCTGGAAGCTATTGAAAAAATCGGCCGAGGTTTTCAGGAAAAATCGTCGCTTTTCTTTAAAATATTCACCAAAAATACAAATTCCACCCGAATCCAATGCGGACTGCTGTGTCTCGTTCAGCCAGTATAGGACCACGTTTGGGAGAAATTTCGAGTCAATCGGTCCAAAGACCTGGAAGCTATTGAAAAAATCGCCTGAGGTTTTCATGAGAAATGGCCCCCTTTCACTAAAATATTTACCAAAAATACAAATTCCACCCGAATCCAATGCGGACTGCTGTGTCTCGTTCAGCCAGTATAGGACCACGTTTGGGAGAAATTTCGAGTCAATCGGTCCAAAGACCTGGAAGCTATTGAAAAAATCGGCCGAGGTTTTCAGGAAAAATCGTCGCTTTTCTTTAAAATATTCACCAAAAATACAAATTCCACCCGAATCCAATGCGGACTGCTGTGTCTCGTTCAGCCAGTATAGGACCACGTTTGGGAGAAATTTCGAGTCAATCGGTCCAAAGACCTGGAAGCTATTGAAAAAATCGCCTGAGGTTTTCATGAGAAATGGCCCCCTTTCACTAAAATATTTACCAAAAATACAAATTCCACCCGAATCCAATGCGGACTGCTGTGTCTCGTTCAGCCAGTATAGGACCACGTTTGGGAGAAATTTCGAGTCAATCGGTCCAAAGACCTGGAAGCTATTGAAAAAATCGCCCGAGGTTTTCAGGAAAAATCGTCGCTTTTCTATAAAATATTCACCAAAAATACAAATTCCACCCGAATCCAATGCGGACTGCTGTGTCTCGTTCAGCCAGTATAGGACCACGTTTGGGAGAAATTTCGAGTCAATCGGTCCAAAGACCTGGAAGCTATTGAAAAAATCGGCCGAGGTTTTCATGAAAAATGGCCCCCTTTCACTAAAATATTCACCAAAAATACAAATTCCACCCGAATCCAATGGGGACTGCTGTGTCTCGTTCAGCCAGTATAGGACCACGTTTGGGAGAAATTTCGAGTCAATCGGTCCAAAGACCTTGAAGCTATTGAAAAAATCGGCCAAGGTTTTCATTAAAAATCGCCGCTTTTCACTAAAATATTCACCAAAAATACAAATTCCACCCGAATCCAATGGGGACTGCTGTGTCTCGTTCAGCCAGTATAGGACCACGTTTGGGAGAAATTTCGAGTCAATCGGTCCAAAGACCTGGAAGCTATTGAAAAAATCGGCCGAGGTTTTCAGGAAAAATCGTCGCTTTTCTTTAAAATATTCACCAAAAATACAAATTCCACCCGAATCCAATGCGGACTGCTGTGTCTCGTTCAGCCAGTATAGGACCACGTTTGGGAGAAATTTCGAGTCAATCGGTCCAAAGACCTGGAAGCTATTGAAAAAATCGCCTGAGGTTTTCATGAGAAATGGCCCCCTTTCACTAAAATATTTACCAAAAATACAAATTCCACCCGAATCCAATGCGGACTGCTGTGTCTCGTTCAGCCAGTATAGGACCACGTTTGGGAGAAATTTCGAGTCAATCGGTCCAAAGACCTGGAAGCTATTGAAAAAATCGCCCAAGGTTTTCAGGAAAAATCGTCGCTTTTCTTTAAAATATTCACCAAAAATACAAATTCCACCCGAATCCAATGCGGACTGCTGTGTCTCGTTCAGCCAGTATAGGACCACGTTTGGGAGAAATTTCGAGTCAATCGGTCCAAAGACCTGGAAGCTATTGAAAAAATCGGCCGAGGTTTTCATTAAAAATCGCAGCTTTTCACTAAAATATTCACCAAAAATACAAATTCCACCCGAATCCAATGGGGACTGCTGTGTCTCGTTCAGCCAGTATAGGACCACGTTTGGGAGAAATTTCGAGTCAATCGGTCCAAAGACCTGGAAGCTATTGAAAAAATCGGCCGAGGTTTTCATTAAAAATCGCAGCTTTTCACTAAAATATTCACCAAAAATACAAATTCCACCCGAATCCAATGGGGACTGCTGTGTCTCGTTCAGCCAGTATAGGACCACGTTTGGGAGAAATTTCGAGTCAATCGGTCCAAAGACCTGGAAGCTATTGAAAAAATCGCCCGAGGTTTTCATGAGAAATGGCCCCCTTTCACTAAAATATTCACCAAAAATACAAATTCCACCCGAATCCAATGGGGACTGCTGTGTCTCGTTCAGCCAGTATAGGACCACGTTTGGGAGAAATTTCGAGTCAATCGGTCCAAAGACCTGGAAGCTATTGAAAAAATCGCCCGAGGTTTTCATGAGAAATGGCCCCCTTTCACTAAAATATTTACCAAAAATACAAATTCCACCCGAATCCAATGCGGACTACTGTGTCTCGTTCAGCCAGTATAGGACCACGTTTGGGAGAAATTTCGAGTCAATCGGTCCAAAGACCTGGAAGCTATTGAAAAAATCGCCCGAGGTTTTCAGGAAAAATCGTCGCTTTTCTTTAAAATATTCACCAAAAATACAAATTCCACCCGAATCCAATGCGGACTGCTGTGTCTCGTTCAGCCAGTATAGGACCACGTTTGGGAGAAATTTCGAGTCAATCGGTCCAAAGACCTGGAAGCTATTGAAAAAATCGCCCGAGGTTTTCATGAGAAATGGCCCCCTTTCACTAAAATATTCACCAAAAATACAAATTCCACCCGAATCCAATGCGGACTGCTGTGTCTCGTTCAGCCAGTATAGGACCACGTTTGGGAGAAATTTTGAGTCAATCGATCCAAAGACCTGGAAGCTATTGAAAAAATCGCCCGAGGTTTTCATGAGAAATGGCCCCCTTTCACTAAAATATTTACCAAAAATACAAATTCCACCCGAATCCAATGCGGACTGCTGTGTCTCGTTCAGCCAGTATAGGACCACGTTTGGGAGAAATTTCGAGTCAATCGGTCCAAAGACCTGGAAGCTATTGAAAAAATCGCCCGAGGTTTTCATGAGAAATGGCCCCCTTTCACTAAAATATTTACCAAAAATACAAATTCCACCCGAATCCAATGCGGACTGCTGTGTCTCGTTCAGCCAGTATAGGACCACGTTTGGGAGAAATTTCGAGTCAATCGGTCCAAAGACCTGGAAGCTATTGAAAAAATCGCCCGAGGTTTTCAGGAAAAATCGTCGCTTTTCTTTAAAATATTCACCAAAAATACAAATTCCACCCGAATCCAATGCGGACTGCTGTGTCTCGTTCAGCCAGTATAGGACCACGTTTGGGAGAAATTTCGAGTCAATCGGTCCAAAGACCTGGAAGCTATTGAAAAAATCGGCCGAGGTTTTCATGAAAAATGGCCCCCTTTCACTAAAATATTCACCAAAAATACAAATTCCACCCGAATCCAATGGGGACTGCTGTGTCTCGTTCAGCCAGTATAGGACCACGTTTGGGAGAAATTTCGAGTCAATCGGTCCAAAGACCTTGAAGCTATTGAAAAAATCGGCCAAGGTTTTCATTAAAAATCGCCGCTTTTCACTAAAATATTCACCAAAAATACAAATTCCACCCGAATCCAATGGGGACTGCTGTGTCTCGTTCAGCCAGTATAGGACCACGTTTGGGAGAAATTTCGAGTCAATCGGTCCAAAGACCTGGAAGCTATTGAAAAAATCGGCCGAGGTTTTCAGGAAAAATCGTCGCTTTTCTTTAAAATATTCACCAAAAATACAAATTCCACCCGAATCCAATGCGGACTGCTGTGTCTCGTTCAGCCAGTATAGGACCACGTTTGGGAGAAATTTCGAGTCAATCGGTCCAAAGACCTGGAAGCTATTGAAAAAATCGCCTGAGGTTTTCATGAGAAATGGCCCCCTTTCACTAAAATATTTACCAAAAATACAAATTCCACCCGAATCCAATGCGGACTGCTGTGTCTCGTTCAGCCAGTATAGGACCACGTTTGGGAGAAATTTCGAGTCAATCGGTCCAAAGACCTGGAAGCTATTGAAAAAATCGGCCGAGGTTTTCAGGAAAAATCGTCGCTTTTCTTTAAAATATTCACCAAAAATACAAATTCCACCCGAATCCAATGCGGACTGCTGTGTCTCGTTCAGCCAGTATAGGACCACGTTTGGGAGAAATTTCGAGTCAATCGGTCCAAAGACCTGGAAGCTATTGAAAAAATCGCCTGAGGTTTTCATGAGAAATGGCCCCCTTTCACTAAAATATTTACCAAAAATACAAATTCCACCCGAATCCAATGCGGACTGCTGTGTCTCGTTCAGCCAGTATAGGACCACGTTTGGGAGAAATTTCGAGTCAATCGGTCCAAAGACCTGGAAGCTATTGAAAAAATCGCCCGAGGTTTTCAGGAAAAATCGTCGCTTTTCTATAAAATATTCACCAAAAATACAAATTCCACCCGAATCCAATGCGGACTGCTGTGTCTCGTTCAGCCAGTATAGGACCACGTTTGGGAGAAATTTCGAGTCAATCGGTCCAAAGACCTGGAAGCTATTGAAAAAATCGGCCGAGGTTTTCATGAAAAATGGCCCCCTTTCACTAAAATATTCACCAAAAATACAAATTCCACCCGAATCCAATGGGGACTGCTGTGTCTCGTTCAGCCAGTATAGGACCACGTTTGGGAGAAATTTCGAGTCAATCGGTCCAAAGACCTTGAAGCTATTGAAAAAATCGGCCAAGGTTTTCATTAAAAATCGCCGCTTTTCACTAAAATATTCACCAAAAATACAAATTCCACCCGAATCCAATGGGGACTGCTGTGTCTCGTTCAGCCAGTATAGGACCACGTTTGGGAGAAATTTCGAGTCAATCGGTCCAAAGACCTGGAAGCTATTGAAAAAATCGGCCGAGGTTTTCAGGAAAAATCGTCGCTTTTCTTTAAAATATTCACCAAAAATACAAATTCCACCCGAATCCAATGCGGACTGCTGTGTCTCGTTCAGCCAGTATAGGACCACGTTTGGGAGAAATTTCGAGTCAATCGGTCCAAAGACCTGGAAGCTATTGAAAAAATCGCCTGAGGTTTTCATGAGAAATGGCCCCCTTTCACTAAAATATTTACCAAAAATACAAATTCCACCCGAATCCAATGCGGACTGCTGTGTCTCGTTCAGCCAGTATAGGACCACGTTTGGGAGAAATTTCGAGTCAATCGGTCCAAAGACCTGGAAGCTATTGAAAAAATCGGCCGAGGTTTTCATTAAAAATCGCAGCTTTTCACTAAAATATTCACCAAAAATACAAATTCCACCCGAATCCAATGGGGACTGCTGTGTCTCGTTCAGCCAGTATAGGACCACGTTTGGGAGAAATTTCGAGTCAATCGGTCCAAAGACCTGGAAGCTATTGAAAAAATCGGCCGAGGTTTTCATTAAAAATCGCAGCTTTTCACTAAAATATTCACCAAAAATACAAATTCCACCCGAATCCAATGGGGACTGCTGTGTCTCGTTCAGCCAGTATAGGACCACGTTTGGGAGAAATTTCGAGTCAATCGGTCCAAAGACCTGGAAGCTATTGAAAAAATCGCCCGAGGTTTTCATGAGAAATGGCCCCCTTTCACTAAAATATTCACCAAAAATACAAATTCCACCCGAATCCAATGGGGACTGCTGTGTCTCGTTCAGCCAGTATAGGACCACGTTTGGGAGAAATTTCGAGTCAATCGGTCCAAAGACCTGGAAGCTATTGAAAAAATCGCCCGAGGTTTTCATGAGAAATGGCCCCCTTTCACTAAAATATTTACCAAAAATACAAATTCCACCCGAATCCAATGCGGACTGCTGTGTCTCGTTCAGCCAGTATAGGACCACGTTTGGGAGAAATTTCGAGTCAATCGGTCCAAAGACCTGGAAGCTATTGAAAAAATCGCCCGAGGTTTTCAGGAAAAATCGTCGCTTTTCTTTAAAATATTCACCAAAAATACAAATTCCACCCGAATCCAATGCGGACTGCTGTGTCTCGTTCAGCCAGTATAGGACCACGTTTGGGAGAAATTTCGAGTCAATCGGTCCAAAGACCTGGAAGCTATTGAAAAAATCGCCCGAGGTTTTCATGAGAAATGGCCCCCTTTCACTAAAATATTCACCAAAAATACAAATTCCACCCGAATCCAATGCGGACTGCTGTGTCTCGTTCAGCCAGTATAGGACCACGTTTGGGAGAAATTTCGAGTCAATCGATCCAAAGACCTGGAAGCTATTGAAAAAATCGCCCGAGGTTTTCATGAGAAATGGCCCCCTTTCACTAAAATATTTACCAAAAATACAAATTCCACCCGAATCCAATGCGGACTGCTGTGTCTCGTTCAGCCAGTATAGGACCACGTTTGGGAGAAATTTCGAGTCAATCGGTCCAAAGACCTGGAAGCTATTGAAAAAATCGCCCGAGGTTTTCATGAGAAATGGCCCCCTTTCACTAAAATATTTACCAAAAATACAAATTCCACCCGAATCCAATGCGGACTGCTGTGTCTCGTTCAGCCAGTATAGGACCACGTTTGGGAGAAATTTCGAGTCAATCGGTCCAAAGACCTGGAAGCTATTGAAAAAATCGCCCGAGGTTTTCAGGAAAAATCGTCGCTTTTCTTTAAAATATTCACCAAAAATACAAATTCCACCCGAATCCAATGCGGACTGCTGTGTCTCGTTCAGCCAGTATAGGACCACGTTTGGGAGAAATTTCGAGTCAATCGGTCCAAAGACCTGGAAGCTATTGAAAAAATCGGCCGAGGTTTTCATGAAAAATGGCCCCCTTTCACTAAAATATTCACCAAAAATACAAATTCCACCCGAATCCAATGGGGACTGCTGTGTCTCGTTCAGCCAGTATAGGACCACGTTTGGGAGAAATTTCGAGTCAATCGGTCCAAAGACCTTGAAGCTATTGAAAAAATCGGCCGAGGTTTTCATTAAAAATCGCCGCTTTTCACTAAAATATTCACCAAAAATACAAATTCCACCCGAATCCAATGGGGACTGCTGTGTCTCGTTCAGCCAGTATAGGACCACGTTTGGGAGAAATTTCGAGTCAATCGGTCCAAAGACCTGGAAGCTATTGAAAAAATCGCCTGAGGTTTTCATGAGAAATGGCCCCCTTTCACTAAAATATTTACCAAAAATACAAATTCCACCCGAATCCAATGCGGACTGCTGTGTCTCGTTCAGCCAGTATAGGACCACGTTTGGGAGAAATTTCGAGTCAATCGGTCCAAAGACCTGGAAGCTATTGAAAAAATCGCCCAAGGTTTTCAGGAAAAATCGTCGCTTTTCTTTAAAATATTCACCAAAAATACAAATTCCACCCGAATCCAATGCGGACTGCTGTGTCTCGTTCAGCCAGTATAGGACCACGTTTGGGAGAAATTTCGAGTCAATCGGTCCAAAGACCTGGAAGCTATTGAAAAAATCGGCCGAGGTTTTCATTAAAAATCGCAGCTTTTCACTAAAATATTCACCAAAAATACAAATTCCACCCGAATCCAATGGGGACTGCTGTGTCTCGTTCAGCCAGTATAGGACCACGTTTGGGAGAAATTTCGAGTCAATCGGTCCAAAGACCTGGAAGCTATTGAAAAAATCGGCCGAGGTTTTCATTAAAAATCGCAGCTTTTCACTAAAATATTCACCAAAAATACAAATTCCACCCGAATCCAATGGGGACTGCTGTGTCTCGTTCAGCCAGTATAGGACCACGTTTGGGAGAAATTTCGAGTCAATCGGTCCAAAGACCTGGAAGCTATTGAAAAAATCGCCCGAGGTTTTCATGAGAAATGGCCCCCTTTCACTAAAATATTCACCAAAAATACAAATTCCACCCGAATCCAATGGGGACTGCTGTGTCTCGTTCAGCCAGTATAGGACCACGTTTGGGAGAAATTTCGAGTCAATCGGTCCAAAGACCTGGAAGCTATTGAAAAAATCGCCCGAGGTTTTCATGAGAAATGGCCCCCTTTCACTAAAATATTTACCAAAAATACAAATTCCACCCGAATCCAATGCGGACTGCTGTGTCTCGTTCAGCCAGTATAGGACCACGTTTGGGAGAAATTTCGAGTCAATCGGTCCAAAGACCTGGAAGCTATTGAAAAAATCGCCCGAGGTTTTCAGGAAAAATCGTCGCTTTTCTTTAAAATATTCACCAAAAATACAAATTCCACCCGAATCCAATGCGGACTGCTGTGTCTCGTTCAGCCAGTATAGGACCACGTTTGGGAGAAATTTCGAGTCAATCGGTCCAAAGACCTGGAAGCTATTGAAAAAATCGCCCGAGGTTTTCATGAGAAATGGCCCCCTTTCACTAAAATATTCACCAAAAATACAAATTCCACCCGAATCCAATGCGGACTGCTGTGTCTCGTTCAGCCAGTATAGGACCACGTTTGGGAGAAATTTTGAGTCAATCGATCCAAAGACCTGGAAGCTATTGAAAAAATCGCCCGAGGTTTTCATGAGAAATGGCCCCCTTTCACTAAAATATTTACCAAAAATACAAATTCCACCCGAATCCAATGCGGACTGCTGTGTCTCGTTCAGCCAGTATAGGACCACGTTTGGGAGAAATTTCGAGTCAATCGGTCCAAAGACCTGGAAGCTATTGAAAAAATCGCCCGAGGTTTTCATGAGAAATGGCCCCCTTTCACTAAAATATTTACCAAAAATACAAATTCCACCCGAATCCAATGCGGACTGCTGTGTCTCGTTCAGCCAGTATAGGACCACGTTTGGGAGAAATTTCGAGTCAATCGGTCCAAAGACCTGGAAGCTATTGAAAAAATCGCCCGAGGTTTTCAGGAAAAATCGTCGCTTTTCTTTAAAATATTCACCAAAAATACAAATTCCACCCGAATCCAATGCGGACTGCTGTGTCTCGTTCAGCCAGTATAGGACCACGTTTGGGAGAAATTTCGAGTCAATCGGTCCAAAGACCTGGAAGCTATTGAAAAAATCGGCCGAGGTTTTCATGAAAAATGGCCCCCTTTCACTAAAATATTCACCAAAAATACAAATTCCACCCGAATCCAATGGGGACTGCTGTGTCTCGTTCAGCCAGTATAGGACCACGTTTGGGAGAAATTTCGAGTCAATCGGTCCAAAGACCTTGAAGCTATTGAAAAAATCGGCCGAGGTTTTCATTAAAAATCGCCGCTTTTCACTAAAATATTCACCAAAAATACAAATTCCACCCGAATCCAATGGGGACTGCTGTGTCTCGTTCAGCCAGTATAGGACCACGTTTGGGAGAAATTTCGAGTCAATCGGTCCAAAGACCTGGAAGCTATTGAAAAAATCGCCTGAGGTTTTCATGAGAAATGGCCCCCTTTCACTAAAATATTTACCAAAAATACAAATTCCACCCGAATCCAATGCGGACTGCTGTGTCTCGTTCAGCCAGTATAGGACCACGTTTGGGAGAAATTTCGAGTCAATCGGTCCAAAGACCTGGAAGCTATTGAAAAAATCGCCCAAGGTTTTCAGGAAAAATCGTCGCTTTTCTTTAAAATATTCACCAAAAATACAAATTCCACCCGAATCCAATGCGGACTGCTGTGTCTCGTTCAGCCAGTATAGGACCACGTTTGGGAGAAATTTCGAGTCAATCGGTCCAAAGACCTGGAAGCTATTGAAAAAATCGGCCGAGGTTTTCATTAAAAATCGCAGCTTTTCACTAAAATATTCACCAAAAATACAAATTCCACCCGAATCCAATGGGGACTGCTGTGTCTCGTTCAGCCAGTATAGGACCACGTTTGGGAGAAATTTCGAGTCAATCGGTCCAAAGACCTGGAAGCTATTGAAAAAATCGGCCGAGGTTTTCATTAAAAATCGCAGCTTTTCACTAAAATATTCACCAAAAATACAAATTCCACCCGAATCCAATGGGGACTGCTGTGTCTCGTTCAGCCAGTATAGGACCACGTTTGGGAGAAATTTCGAGTCAATCGGTCCAAAGACCTGGAAGCTATTGAAAAAATCGCCCGAGGTTTTCATGAAAAATCGTCGCTTTTCACTAAAATATTCACAAAAAATACAAATTCCACCCGAATCAAATGGGGACTGCTGTGTCTCATTCAGCCAGTATAGGACCACGTTTGGGAGAAATTTCGAGTCAATCGGTCCAAAGAAATGGAAGCTATTGAAAAAATCGCCCAAGGTTTTCATGAGAAATGGCCCCCTTTCACTGAAATATTCACCAAAAATACAAATTCCACCCGAATCCAATGGGGACTGCTGTGTCTCGTTCAGCCAGTATAGGACCACGTTTGGGAGAAATTTCGAGTCAATCGGTCCAAAGAAATGGAAGCTATTGAAAAAATCGCCCAAGGTTTTCATGAGAAATGGCCCCCTTTCACTAAAATATTCACCAAAAATACAAATTCCACCCGAATCCAATGGGGACTGCTGTGTCTCGTTCAGCCAGTACAGGACCACGTTTGGGAGAAATTTCGAGTCAATCGGTCCAAAGACCTGGAAGCTATTGAAAAAATCGCCCAAGGTTTTCATGAGAAATGGCCACCTTTCACTAAAATATTCACCAAAAATACAAATTCCACCCGAATCCAATGGGGACTGCTGTGTCTCGTTCGGCCAGTATAGGACCACGTTTGGGAGAAATTTCGAGTCAATCGGTCCAAAGACCTGGAAGCTATTCAAAAAATCGGCCGAGGTTTTCAGGAAAAATCGTCGCTTTTCTTTAAAATATTCACCAAAAATACAAATTCCACCCGAATCCAATAGGGACTGCTGTGTCTCGTTCAGCCAGTATAGGACCACGTTTGGGAGAAATTTCGAGTCAATCGGTCCAAAGACCTGGAAGCTATTGAAAAAATCGCCCGAGGTTTTCATGAGAAATGGCCCCCTTTCACTAAAATATTCACCAAAAATACAAATTCCACCCGAATCCAATGGGGACTGCTGTGTCTCGTTCAGCCAGTATAAGACCACGTTTGGGAGAAATTTCGAGTCAATCGGTCAAAAGACCTGGAAGCTATTGAAAAAATCGCCCGAGGTTTTCAGGAAAAATCGTCGCTTTTCTTTAAAATATTCACCAAAAATACAAATTCCACCCGAATCCAATGGGGACTGCTGTGTGTCGTTCAGCCAGTATAGGACCACGTTTGGGAGAAATTTCGAGTCAATCGGTCCAAAGACCTGGAAGCTATTGAAAAAATCGCCCGAGGTTTTCGGGCGACAAATTCCACCCGAATCCAATGGGGACTGCTGTGTCTCGTTCAGCCAGTATAGGACCACGTTTGGGAGAAATTTCGAGTCAATCGGTCCAAAGACCTGGAAGCTATTGGAAAAATCGCCCAAGGTTTTCATGAGAAATGGCCACCTTTCACTAAAATATTCACCAAAAATACAAATTCCACCCGAATCCAATGGGGACTGCTGTGTCTCGTTCAGCCAGTATAGGACCACGTTTGGGAGAAATTTCGAGTCAATCGCTCCAAAGACCTGGAAGCTATTGAAAAAATCGCCCGAGGTTTTCATGAGAAATGGCCCCCTTTCACTAAAATATTCACCAAAAATACAAATTCCACCCGAATCCAATGGGGACTGCTGTGTCTCGTTCAGCCAGTATAGGACCACATTTGGGAGAAATTTCGAGTCAATCGGTCCAAAGACCTGGAAGCTATTGAAAAAATCGCCCGAGGTTTTCATGAGAAATGGCCCCCTTTCACCAAAATATTCACCAAAAATACAAATTCCACCCGAATCCAATGGGGACTGCTGTGTCTCGTTCAGCCAGTATAGGACCACGTTTGGGAGAAATTTCGAGTCAATCGGTCCAAAGACCTGGAAGCTATTGAAAAAATCGCCCAAGGTTTTCAGGAAAAATCGTCGCTTTTCTTTAAAATATTCACCAAAAATACAAATTCCACCCGAATCCAATGCGGACTGCTGTGTCTCGTTCAGCCAGTATAGGACCACGTTTGGGAGAAATTTCGAGTCAATCGGTCCAAAGACCTGGAAGCTATTGAAAAAATCGGCCGAGGTTTTCATTAAAAATCGCAGCTTTTCACTAAAATATTCACCAAAAATACAAATTCCACCCGAATCCAATGGGGACTGCTGTGTCTCGTTCAGCCAGTATAGGACCACGTTTGGGAGAAATTTCGAGTCAATCGGTCCAAAGACCTGGAAGCTATTGAAAAAATCGGCCGAGGTTTTCATTAAAAATCACAGCTTTTCACTAAAATATTCACCAAAAATACAAATTCCACCCGAATCCAATGGGGACTGCTGTGTCTCGTTCAGCCAGTATAGGACCACGTTTGGGAGAAATTTCGAGTCAATCGGTCCAAAGACCTGGAAGCTATTGAAAAAATCGCCCGAGGTTTTCATGAAAAATCGTCGCTTTTCACTAAAATATTCACAAAAAATACAAATTCCACCCGAATCAAATGGGGACTGCTGTGTCTCATTCAGCCAGTATAGGACCACGTTTGGGAGAAATTTCGAGTCAATCGGTCCAAAGAAATGGAAGCTATTGAAAAAATCGCCCAAGGTTTTCATGAGAAATGGCCCCCTTTCACTGAAATATTCACCAAAAATACAAATTCCACCCGAATCCAATGGGGACTGCTGTGTCTCGTTCAGCCAGTATAGGACCACGTTTGGGAGAAATTTCGAGTCAATCGGTCCAAAGAAATGGAAGCTATTGAAAAAATCGCCCAAGGTTTTCATGAGAAATGGCCCCCTTTCACTAAAATATTCACCAAAAATACAAATTCCACCCGAATCCAATGGGGACTGCTGTGTCTCGTTCAGCCAGTACAGGACCACGTTTGGGAGAAATTTCGAGTCAATCGGTCCAAAGACCTGGAAGCTATTGAAAAAATCGCCCAAGGTTTTCATGAGAAATGGCCACCTTTCACTAAAATATTCACCAAAAATACAAATTCCACCCGAATCCAATGGGGACTGCTGTGTCTCGTTCGGCCAGTATAGGACCACGTTTGGGAGAAATTTCGAGTCAATCGGTCCAAAGACCTGGAAGCTATTCAAAAAATCGGCCGAGGTTTTCAGGAAAAATCGTCGCTTTTCTTTAAAATATTCACCAAAAATACAAATTCCACCCGAATCCAATAGGGACTGCTGTGTCTCGTTCAGCCAGTATAGGACCACGTTTGGGAGAAATTTCGAGTCAATCGGTCCAAAGACCTGGAAGCTATTGAAAAAATCGCCCGAGGTTTTCATGAGAAATGGCCCCCTTTCACTAAAATATTCACCAAAAATACAAATTCCACCCGAATCCAATGGGGACTGCTGTGTCTCGTTCAGCCAGTATAAGACCACGTTTGGGAGAAATTTCGAGTCAATCGGTCAAAAGACCTGGAAGCTATTGAAAAAATCGCCCGAGGTTTTCAGGAAAAATCGTCGCTTTTCTTTAAAATATTCACCAAAAATACAAATTCCACCCGAATCCAATGGGGACTGCTGTGTGTCGTTCAGCCAGTATAGGACCACGTTTGGGAGAAATTTCGAGTCAATCGGTCCAAAGACCTGGAAGCTATTGAAAAAATCGCCCGAGGTTTTCGGGCGACAAATTCCACCCGAATCCAATGGGGACTGCTGTGTCTCGTTCAGCCAGTATAGGACCACGTTTGGGAGAAATTTCGAGTCAATCGGTCCAAAGACCTGGAAGCTATTGGAAAAATCGCCCAAGGTTTTCATGAGAAATGGCCACCTTTCACTAAAATATTCACCAAAAATACAAATTCCACCCGAATCCAATGGGGACTGCTGTGTCTCGTTCAGCCAGTATAGGACCACGTTTGGGAGAAATTTCGAGTCAATCGCTCCAAAGACCTGGAAGCTATTGAAAAAATCGCCCGAGGTTTTCAGGAAAAATCGTCGCTTTTCTTTAAAATATTCACCAAAAATACAAATTCCACCCGAATCCAATGGGGACTGCTGTGTCTCGTTCAGCCAGTATAGGACCACGTTTGGGAGAAATTTCGAGTCAATCGGTCCAAAGACCTGGAAGCTATTGAAAAAATCGCCCGAGGTTTTCATGAGAAATGGCCCCCTTTCACTAAAATATTCACCAAAAATACAAATTCCACCCGAATCCAATGGGGACTGCTGTGTCTCGTTCAGCCAGTATAGGACCACATTTGGGAGAAATTTCGAGTCAATCGGTCCAAAGACCTGGAAGCTATTGAAAAAATCGCCCGAGGTTTTCATGAGAAATGGCCCCCTTTCACCAAAATATTCACCAAAAATACAAATTCCACCCGAATCCAATGGGGACTGCTGTGTCTCGTTCAGCCAGTATAGGACCACGTTTGGGAGAAATTTCGAGTCAATCGGTCCAAAGACCTGGAAGCTATTGAAAAAATCGCCCAAGGTTTTCATGAGAAATGGCCCCCTTTCACTAAAATATTCACCAAAAATACAAATTCCACCCGAATCCAATGGGGACTGCTGTGTCTCGTTCAGCCAGTACAGGACCACGTTTGGGAGAAATTTCGAGTCAATCGGTCCAAAGACCTGGAAGCTATTGAAAAAATCGCCCGAGGTTTTCATGAGAAATGGCCCCCTTTCACTAAAATATTCACCAAAAATACAAATTCCACCCGAATCCAATGGGGACTGCTGTGTCTCGTTCAGCCAGTATAGGACCACGTTTGGGAGAAATTTCGAGTCAATCGGTCCAAAGACCTGGAAGCTATTGAAAAAATCGCCCAAGGTTTTCATGAGAAATGGCCCCCTTTCACTAAAATATTCACCAAAAATACAAATTCCACCCGAATCCAATGGGGACTGCTGTGTCTCGTTCAGCCAGTATAGGACCACGTTTGGGAGAAATTTCGAGTCAATCGGTCCAAAGACCTGGAAGCTATTGAAATAATCGCCCGAGGTTTTCATTAAAAATCGTCGCTTTTCACTAAAATATTCACAAAAAATACAAATTCCACCCGAATCAAATGGGGACTGCTGTGTCTCGTTCACCCAGTATAGGACCACGTTTGGGAGAAATTTCGAGTCAATCGGTCCAAAGAAATGGAAGCTATTGAAAAAATCGCCCAAGGTTTTCATGAGAAATGGCCCCCTTTCACTAAAATATTCACCAAAAATACAAATTCCACCCGAATCCAATGGGGACTGCTGTGTCTCGTTCAGCCAGTACAGGACCACGTTTGGGAGAAATTTCGAGTCAATCGGTCCAAAGACCTGGAAGCTATTGAAAAAATCGCCCAAGGTTTTCATGAGAAATGGCCACCTTTCACTAAAATATTCACCAAAAATACAAATTCCACCCGAATCCAATGGGGACTGCTGTGTCTCGTTCAGCCAGTATAGGACCACGTTTGGGAGAAATTTCGAGTCAATCGCTCCAAAGACCTGGAAGCTATTGAAAAAATCGCCCGAGGTTTTCAGGAAAAATCGTCGCTTTTCTTTAAAATATTCACCAAAAATACAAATTCCACCCGAATCCAATGGGGACTGCTGTGTCTCGTTCAGCCAGTATAGGACCACGTTTGGGAGAAATTTCGAGTCAATCGGTCCAAAGACCTGGAAGCTATTGAAAAAATCGCCCGAGGTTTTCATGAGAAATGGACCCCTTTCACTAAAATATTCACCAAAAATACAAATTCCACCCGAATCCAATGGGGACTGCTGTGTCTCGTTCAGCCAGTATAGGACCACGTTTGGGAGAAATTTCGAGTCAATCGGTCCAAAGACCTGGAAGCTATTGAAAAAATCGCCCAAGGTTTTCATGAGAAATGGCCCCCTTTCACTAAAATATTCACCAAAAATACAAATTCCACCCGAATCCAATGGGGACTGCTGTGTCTCGTTCAGGCAGTATAGGACCACGTTTGGGAGAATTTTCGAGTCAATCGGTCCAAAGACCTGGAAGCTATTGAAAAAATTGCGGGCGACAAATTCCACCCGAATCCAATGGGGACTGCTGTGTCTCGTTCAGCCAGTACAGGACCACCTTTGGGAGAAATTTCGAGTCAATCGGTCCAAAGACCTGGAAGCTATTGAAAAAATCGCCCAAGGTTTTCATGAGAAATGGCCACCTTTCACTAAAATATTCACCAAAAATACAAATTCCACCCGAATCCAATGGGGACTGCTGTGTCTCGTTCGGCCAGTATAGGACCACGTTTGGGAGAAATTTCGAGTCAATCGGTCCAAAGACCTGGAAGCTATTCAAAAAATCGGCCGAGGTTTTCAGGAAAAATCGTCGCTTTTCTTTAAAATATTCACCAAAAATACAAATTCCACCCGAATCCAATAGGGACTGCTGTGTCTCGTTCAGCCAGTATAGGACCACGTTTGGGAGAAATTTCGAGTCAATCGGTCCAAAGACCTGGAAGCTATTGAAAAAATCGCCCGAGGTTTTCATGAGAAATGGCCCCCTTTCACTAAAATATTCACCAAAAATACAAATTCCACCCGAATCCAATGGGGACTGCTGTGTCTCGTTCAGCCAGTATAAGACCACGTTTGGGAGAAATTTCGAGTCAATCGGTCAAAAGACCTGGAAGCTATTGAAAAAATCGCCCGAGGTTTTCAGGAAAAATCGTCGCTTTTCTTTAAAATATTCACCAAAAATACAAATTCCACCCGAATCCAATGGGGACTGCTGTGTGTCGTTCAGCCAGTATAGGACCACGTTTGGGAGAAATTTCGAGTCAATCGGTCCAAAGACCTGGAAGCTATTGAAAAAATCGCCCGAGGTTTTCGGGCGACAAATTCCACCCGAATCCAATGGGGACTGCTGTGTCTCGTTCAGCCAGTATAGGACCACGTTTGGGAGAAATTTCGAGTCAATCGGTCCAAAGACCTGGAAGCTATTGGAAAAATCGCCCAAGGTTTTCATGAGAAATGGCCACCTTTCACTAAAATATTCACCAAAAATACAAATTCCACCCGAATCCAATGGGGACTGCTGTGTCTCGTTCAGCCAGTATAGGACCACGTTTGGGAGAAATTTCGAGTCAATCGCTCCAAAGACCTGGAAGCTATTGAAAAAATCGCCCGAGGTTTTCAGGAAAAATCGTCGCTTTTCTTTAAAATATTCACCAAAAATACAAATTCCACCCGAATCCAATGGGGACTGCTGTGTCTCGTTCAGCCAGTATAGGACCACGTTTGGGAGAAATTTCGAGTCAATCGGTCCAAAGACCTGGAAGCTATTGAAAAAATCGCCCGAGGTTTTCATGAGAAATGGCCCCCTTTCACTAAAATATTCACCAAAAATACAAATTCCACCCGAATCCAATGGGGACTGCTGTGTCTCGTTCAGCCAGTATAGGACCACATTTGGGAGAAATTTCGAGTCAATCGGTCCAAAGACCTGGAAGCTATTGAAAAAATCGCCCGAGGTTTTCATGAGAAATGGCCCCCTTTCACCAAAATATTCACCAAAAATACAAATTCCACCCGAATCCAATGGGGACTGCTGTGTCTCGTTCAGCCAGTATAGGACCACGTTTGGGAGAAATTTCGAGTCAATCGGTCCAAAGACCTGGAAGCTATTGAAAAAATCGCCCAAGGTTTTCATGAGAAATGGCCCCCTTTCACTAAAATATTCACCAAAAATACAAATTCCACCCGAATCCAATGGGGACTGCTGTGTCTCGTTCAGCCAGTATAGGACCACGTTTGGGAGAAATTTCGAGTCAATCGGTCCAAAGACCTGGAAGCTATTGAAAAAATCGCCCGAGGTTTTCATGAGAAATGGACCCCTTTCACTAAAATATTCACCAAAAATACAAATTCCACCCGAATCCAATGGGGACTGCTGTGTCTCGTTCAGCCAGTATAGGACCACGTTTGGGAGAAATTTCGAGTCAATCGGTCCAAAGACCTGGAAGCTATTGAAAAAATCGCCCAAGGTTTTCATGAGAAATGGCCCCCTTTCACTAAAATATTCACCAAAAATACAAATTCCACCCGAATCCAATGGGGACTGCTGTGTCTCGTTCAGGCAGTATAGGACCACGTTTGGGAGAATTTTCGAGTCAATCGGTCCAAAGACCTGGAAGCTATTGAAAAAATTGCGGGCGACAAATTCCACCCGAATCCAATGGGGACTGCTGTGTCTCGTTCAGCCAGTACAGGACCACCTTTGGGAGAAATTTCGAGTCAATCGGTCCAAAGACCTGGAAGCTATTGAAAAAATCGCCCGAGGTTTTCATTAAAAATCGCCACTTTTCACTAAAATATTCACCAAAAATACAAATTCCACCCGAATCCAATGGGGACTGCTGTGTCTCGTTCAGCCAGTATAGGACCACGTTTGGGAGAAATTTCGAGTCAATCGGTCAAAAGACCTGGAAGCTATTGAAAAAATCGCCCGAGGTTTTCAGGAAAAATCGTCGCTTTTCTTTAAAATATTCACCAAAAATACAAATTCCACCCGAATCCAATGGGGACTGCTGTGTGTCGTTCAGCCAGTATAGGACCACGTTTGGGAGAAATTTCGAGTCAATCGGTCCAAAGACCTGGAAGCTATTGAAAAAATCGCCCGAGGTTTTCGGGCGACAAATTCCACCCGAATCCAATGGGGACTGCTGTGTCTCGTTCAGCCAGTATAGGACCACGTTTGGGAGAAATTTCGAGTCAATCGGTCCAAAGACCTGGAAGCTATTGAAAAAATCGCCTGAGGTTTTCATTCAAAATTGCCGCTTTTCACTAAAATATTCACCAAAAATACAAATTCCACCCGAATCCAATGGGGACTGCTGTGTCTCGTTCAGCCAGTATAGGACCACGTTTGGGAGAAATTTCGAGTCAATCGGTCCAAAGACCTGGAAGCTATTAAAAAAATAGCCCGAGGTTTTCATGAGAAATGGCCCCCTTTCACTAAAATATTCACCAAAAACACAAATTCCACCCGAATCCAATGGGGACTGCTGTGTCTCGTTCAGCCAGTATAGGACCACGTTTGGGAGAAATTTCGAGTCAATCGGTCCAAAGACCTGGAAGCTATTGAAAAAATCGCCCGAGGTTTTCATGAGAAATGGCCCCCTTTCACTAAAATATTCACCAAAAATACAAATTCCACCCGAATCCAATGGGGACTGCTGTGTCTCGTTCAGCCAGTATAGGACCACGTTTGGGAGAAATTTCGAGTCAATCGGTCCAAAGACCTGGAAGCTATTGAAAAAATCGCCCAAGGTTTTCATGAGAAATGGCCCCCTTTCACTAAAATATTCACCAAAAACACAAATTCCACCCGAATCCAATGGGGACTGCTGTGTCTCGTTCAGCCAGTATAGGACCACGTTTGGGAGAAATTTTCGAGTCAATCGGTCCAAAGACCTGGAAGCTATTGAAAAAATCGCCCGAGGTTTTCATGAGAAATGGCCCCCTTTCACTAAAATATTCACCCAAAATACAAATTCCACCCGAATCCAATGGGGACTGCTGTGTCTCGTTCAGCCAGTATAGGACCACGTTTGGGAGAAATTTCGAGTCAATCGGTCCAAAGACCTGGAAGCTATTAAAAAAATAGCCCGAGGTTTTCATGAGAAATGGCCCCCTTTCACTAAAATATTCACCAAAAACACAAATTCCACCCGAATCCAATGGGGACTGCTGTGTCTCGTTCAGCCAGTATAGGACCACGTTTGGGAGAAATTTCGAGTCAATCGGTCCAAAGACCTGGAAGCTATTGAAAAAATCGCCCGAGGTTTTCATGAGAAATGGCCCCCTTTCACTAAAATATTCACCAAAAATACAAATTCCACCCGAATCCAATGGGGACTGCTGTGTCTCGTTCAGCCAGTATAGGACCACGTTTGGGAGAAATTTCGAGTCAATCGGTCCAAAGACCTGGAAGCTATTGAAAAAATCGCCCAAGGTTTTCATGAGAAATGGCCCCCTTTCACTAAAATATTCACCAAAAACACAAATTCCACCCGAATCCAATGGGGACTGCTGTGTCTCGTTCAGCCAGTATAGGACCACGTTTGGGAGAAATTTCGAGTCAATCGGTCCAAAGACCTGGAAGCTATTGAAAAAATCGCCCGAGGTTTTCATGAGAAATGGCCCCCTTTCACCAAAATATTCACCAAAAATACAAATTCCACCCGAATCCAATGGGGACTGCTGTGTCTCGTTCAGCCAGTATAGGACCACGTTTGGGAGAAATTTAGAGTCAATCGGTCCAAAGACCTGGAAGCTATTGAAAAAATCGGCCGAGGTTTTCATTAAAAATCGCCGCTTTTCACCAAAATATTCACCAAAAATACAAATTCCACCCGAATCCAATGGGGACTGCTGTGTCTCGTTCAGCCAGTATAGGACCACGTTTGGGAGAAATTTCGAGTCAATCGGTCCAAAGACCTGGAAGCTATTGAAAAAATCGCCCAAGGTTTTCATGAGAAATGGCCCCCTTTCACTAAAATATTCACCAAAAATACAAATTCCACCCGAATCCAATGGGGACTGCTGTGTCTCGTTCAGCCAGTACAGGACCACGTTTGGGAGAAATTTCGAGTCAATCGGTCCAAAGACCTGGAAGCTATTGAAAAAATCGGCTGAGGTTTTCATTCAAAATTGCCGCTTTTCACTAAAATATTCACCAAAAATACAAATTCCACCCGAATCCAATGGGGACTGCTGTGTCTCGTTCAGCCAGTATAGGACCACGTTTGGGAGAAATTTCGAGTCAATCGGTCCAAAGACCTGGAAGCTATTGAAAAAATCGCCCGAGGTTTTCATTAAAAATCGCCACTTTTCACTAAAATATTCACCAAAAATACAAATTCCACCCGAATCCAATGGGGACTGCTGTGTCTCGTTCAGCCAGTATAGGACCACGTTTGGGAGAAATTTCGAGTCAATCGGTCCAAAGACCTGGAAGCTATTGAAAAAATCGCCCGAGGTTTTCAGGAAAAATCGTCGCTTTTCTTTAAAATATTCACCAAAAATACAAATTCCACCCGAATCCAATGGGGACTGCTGTGTCTCGTTCAGCCAGTATAGGACCACGTTTGGGAGAAATTTCGAGTCAATCGTTCCAAAGACCTGGAAGCTATTGAAAAAATCGCCCGAGGTTTTCATGAGAAATGGCCCCCTTTCACTAAAATATTCACCAAAAATACAAATTCCACCCGAATCCAATGGGGACTGCTGTGTCTCGTTCAGCCAGTACAGGACCACGTTTGGGAGAAATTTCGAGTCAATCGGTCCAAAGACCTGGAAGCTATTGAAAAAATCGCCCGAGGTTTTCATGAGAAATGGCCCCCTTTCACTAAAATATTCACCAAAAATACAAATTCCACCCGAATCCAATGGGGACTGCTGTGTCTCGTTCAGCCAGTATAGGACCACGTTTGGGAGCGATTTCGAGTCAATCGGTCAAGCGACAAATATTCACCAAAAATACAAATTCCACCAATATCCTATAAAAACTGCTGTTCTTTCTTTCATAAATATGGACATTTGTGATCAATTTTGAGTCAATACGTAAAAAGACGACAGTTATCTGAAACCCTAGCCCCATAACCATCGACTCAAAATCAATTGCAAAATGTTTTGTTTCCTGGTAGAATGGATTTTAGTGAAATTTCTATTTTTCATGAATATTTTATGAAAAATCGCCATTTTTAGTTAAAACAACGGCCAACTTCAGTGAAAACACCCGCCGATGTTTTTAGTGGAATTTCTATTTTTCAGGAATATTTTAATGAAAAAATGCCATTTTTAGTGAAAACACCCGCCAATTTTTTTCAATAGCTTCCAGGTCTTTCGAGTCATCGACTCAAAAAACAATGCCAAAATGTCTTGTTATACTGGTACAATGAGACACACCTTAAAGTCAAGATAGCCAGGGCAGACAGGCCAACATTAGCCCTGAAAAGCGACTGCTGGACACTTTCACAAACAAAAATTAACTCCCTGACTTGACTGGGAGATGCAGTCCAATGTACTCCTTTCTCAAGAGCTGGGACAAAACGAAGTGTGAAAACAAGTCCATTTATGCTCCTCACTCGGAGCCTCTCCATCTGGCAAATCAATGGGAGTTCACTTTTCGACAGCAAAATTAGCTGAAGCAGACATCCTTACCCCAAACGAATGTAGCGTTGACTATGCTCCCTTATGTTTGAACAGATATGCTTGCTAGGCTAAGATTGGACAATCGTTTTGAGGGGTTACGTAAATCTTTGGTTCGTTAAGTAGAGACTAGCCTAGGAGATTAAACAATAGCAGTACATATCGGTGATAGACAAGTTGTCCAGAACAATAAGAAAATAGTTCAATAAAATGTTAAAATAAAATGTTTGATAGTTTCACATACAAGCATTAAATGCAAAGGGATGAAAAATGTTGTTGTTGTTGTTGACAAAGTTTCTGAACACATTAACATGAGTATCTATTTCACTAACTGAGCATTAGTCTTGAATGTTCTGGTAGTCAATCGTCATTGCAGCAGTATAATGACTTTCCTTGTTTATTCACAGCGAACCCCTGCAAATGCCAAACTAGTTCTGACGGACTGAGATACGAGATAAGAAAAGACTGCATACCAAAACCATTTGAATTTAATAAGTATCATTTTAAAGTGATAAACAAAGCTGACAATAACGTGGACGACTCTGCATCCATATGCATCACTCTCATTCCTAAGAAGATGCCAAGTTCGACAAGGTAGGCTACTTAATGATTTTAAACTGATCTGCTCTGATCACTAAGAGCACTGAACCTGATATTCTCATCAGTGTTGTCAAGACCTGGCTGAGTATTTCAGGTGTAACTGTAATTTTCCTGCAACAGAAGGTTGAAGCTGTCATGAGCGTTGTCCTCATTTTAGTTAACTTCCCGTCCATTTTGCTGGCAGCATTCCCATCTCTCCTCTCTACGTCACCACACTAGAGTGGTGTAGGGATGATGTATTTTTGTAGGCTAACCTGGAAGTTGGCATCGCCCTGGTTCTCTCCACAAAAAGCCTTTTGGATTTTCGCCAAAAATAATGTCTGTGGCAAACACAAGTTTATAATGCTTACACGTTTTCTTCAGCAAGATAATCTTCACAGATGAACGGCACTTTTGAGATTTTTGAAGCATAAATGAAATTGCTAGAAGTAAACGGCTATCGTTAGGCTATAAACAGTCTACTATGTGGTCACATGACTTAAATGTCACCGCCACTAAGCGTCTTACGACACAATTACTATCTACAAGTTAGAGTTAAAATAGTTTGCAATCAAAGTCAGTCTGTAAAGTCTCTGTGTCCTGACTGATGACGTTTAATGTCCATGACAACTTCTATAGTCTCATTTAGCCACTTGTTAGCAACCGCTATTTTTCAGATGGGTACGGTTTATAATTTTAAAGTTATATTTAAAGTTGTACTTTATGTTGTAGAACAAAGCATGTTAAAATCTTTTACCTTATTTCAGGCATCTAACAAAAAAAAACATTCAAAAAACGCATTAACTTTGAGACGAGGGAACTGGACGAGCACTAATGCTAATGCCGGGTTTTAGGACTGATTTCTACAGCGCCCTACTATGGCTGTTGTATTTTTAGTAGTGTACAGCTGTGTCGCAAATTAATAAACAGCTACTGCTGCGCCGTGCTATGATGAATTAAAAAAAAATTATGGAGGGAGAAAGAATCATCCATTGGGCCAACATACAACATATTTTTCTTATAACAGACAGCTGAATTAATATATGAAAATAATTTCAGTTTTGTTTTGTTTTACTGTCCATTGCCACCACACCCAACTCTCCTGTCCCGCATTTCACCTGTTCTGATCTGGTCACCCTAACCTATCATACATTACCAGATCAAGAAAAGAACTTAAGCAATTAATTCAAACTTAATTTTATTAGCAGTCATAGGGTACGGCATGAGTGGGATGTTGTTTAACACTCTATCACTGGATCATTTTACAGGACAGCTTTTTTTGAGATGTAAACATTCTAGCTTTGTGTTAACCAAATTATCTATGTATCTGTTATACCATAGAATTACTTGTACTGATGGCTGTGACCAAGTACAGTTAACCAAGGATGCAAAATTGAAAATTACATGTAAAAATGATGATTGTGAAGACCATGTGTGGTACGTTGAGGACCAAAGACAGAATAGCCAGTGGCCACAGGTAAGTCTTCATGAATTATGAATTATTTGGAAATGAAAGAACAGATACTGTTAGATGAAAAAATCTTTTTTTGCCATTGACATAAATTGCATGTTGATTTATTTACAGAGTGAGACAAGGAGCTGCTATCAAGATGCAGAGAAAAGGCCACTTGAAACGAAAAAGCATGGGGGGCAGACACTCACTGTGAGTCGTTCCACTCTTGCATTGGCCAAGTTAAATGGTCAGGATGTCAGAGTGGTGGTGACATTTGATGGTATGAATACATTAGTCAGTTTTTGACTATTTAATCAAGATTAACAAACTAGCCCCAAAATAAAATGTCCATGTTTTCCACAGAAAACAAAAATGATCCTCAATACACAGATTTCACCATAAGGACATCATCATCTCGAGAGACTTCAGCTCCTACTACAAATAACCCAGTTACGACTGTTACGACACTAACCAATGCTGGTCCTGCTACCACAGCTCCGCCAGCGACCGGTGCTCCTCCAGCGACCACAGCTCTTCCTGTAACCACAGCGCCTCCAGCGACCACTGCTCCTCCAGCGATCACAGCTCTTCCTGCCACCACAGCTCCTCCATCAACCAATGCTCCTGCAGCGGCCACAGCTCCTCCTGCCACCACTGCTCCTCCGGTAACCACAGCTCCTCCAGCAACAACTGCTCCTCAAGCAACCACAGCTCCTCCAGTGACAACTGCTCCTCCCGTAACCACTGCTCCTCCAGCAACCACAGCTCCTCCAGCGACCACAGCTCCTCCTGTAACCACAGCTCCTCCAGCGACCACAGCTCCTCCTGCCACCACTGCTCCTCCCATAACGACAGCTCCCCCAGCGACAACTGGTCCTCAAGCAACCACAGCTCCTCCAGCAACAACTGCTCCTCCCGTAACCACAGCTCCTCCAGCAACCACAGCTCCTCCCGTAACCACAGCTCCTCCAGCGACCACTGCTCCTCCAGCAACCACAGCTCCTTCCGTAACCACAGCTCCTCCCGTAACCACAGCTCCTCCAGCGACCACTGCTCCTCCAGCAACCACAGCTCCTTCCGTAACCACAGCTCCTCCCGTAACCACAGCTCCTCCAGCGACCACTGCTCCTCCAGCAACCACAGCTCCTTCCGTAACCACAGCTCCTCCAGCGACCACTGCTCCTTCTACCACCACTGCTCCTTCTGCAACCACAGCTCCTCCAGCGACCACAGCTCCTCCCTCTACCACTGCTACTACCACTATCACTGCCATGACCGGTGATACAACCACCAACAATTTTGATGGACTCACGTGTACCATATCACCACAGAGTGGAACAGTCTTGGATGCTTTCAATATAACTTGCAATACAGAAACTCCTTGTTCTACCTGTCATTATTGTTTGAAGACTCCCGAGGGTAAGTACTTCTTGGTTGACAAACATTTTTAGGACAAGAGGACTGATTTATCTACGTTTAAAAAAAACCCAACTGATTTTCTTGTTTGAAAATTCATCAGGTAAGCATCTGCGTTGCAGTGGGAACAATGAAGTGAAGTCTATCTTCCTTCCTCTTGGAGACAGCAGTTCTGGATACACCACGATTATCAAAGTCACTGCAAAAAGTAGCGATTTTGAAGCTAGCACCACTATAACTACACAGGTTTGTAGAAATAAAAAAATGGTCGTCTAACAGACCAAGACATACGCTACAATGAGAAAATGGCTTTTTCTCCTCAGGTGCAAGATTCCCCAGAGGACTCCAGCTCTTCAGTGGATGATCTTAAGAATGCAGTGAATAATGCTAAAGATCAGCTAACGGAAGAAGGTCTACTGTCAGGCTCAACAATGGCACAAATTGTAACATCTGTGTCCGATAAACTGAACGGTCAGTCTGATGAATCAACAAAAGCTGAGAGGCAAAAGGTAATGGCACTCACAGACCGTAGTTATAGAGGTTAAACCAAAAATATTCATCACATACATCAAAAATGTAATCAAATTACAGTATTTATCCAAAACTAATCCCGATAATGATCTTTAAATGCTTCGACATTTTAGGATTTTTGGATTGATTTTACCAGCAACTAGATAGAGGATTGATATCAATATGTTTTCTGTGCATCATAACTGAACAGAAGCATTATTTTAGACAATTCCCCATGGGTTTAGGAAAAGATCGTGGCTTGGATTCAAATATACCGCTTACTTCATGACGACTAGGTGTACATAAGATACATAGATACATGGTAAAATGAACCTTGGATTTAGATGAGGAATGCAAATACTGTGAAAAGGGATGTAACTTGTGATTTAGTCATTAATATAGTAATGTAATTCGTTTTTAACAAATAATAAGTAATGAGAAATAGTTTACATTTTCAATTAACTGCTCAACACTGAATGTAAAGGCATGACACAGTGTCCTCCACTGTTCAGGATTTAGTTAAGTAAGAAGTCCATGCATGTTTGTCATGACAATCTATCCTTGTGTACTTGTTTTCTTTGTAGAGATATTGTCCTATCAAATACGTAACTGAATAACAATATAAATCATAAACAACGCTGTTATGTTTTTGTCTGTTGAAGCTTCGTGAGGAGATGCTGGGCATAATGATTGCCATAGTAGACAAAGTTCCCACTAACACTCCAGAGGAGGTTCAGGTGGTGGCCAGGAGCCTTACAGCTCTGACCCAGACAGGCTCTGAACTCAGCCCTTCAGCTCAGGTACAGTGGAGCCCACACTGGTTTAAAAATAACATTATAGGAGGGAGGAATAAATCATCAGTAAGTCATTATTGTGTAGCATCATTAAGTGCTCTTTTCACTGAGGTTCACTGCTTTATGTTGATGAATAGCCACTGGGACGACAAGGCTGCCTTATCTCAGACCTTTACATTTTTTGTGCATTTGAGGCAGGATATTTGAGGATGGTTATCAGGAGAGTGTTATCATGTCTTTGATAACAAAAAAATGACACTTAACGCCTACCAAACATATGTTTGATTCCCACCTCCAGGAGGAGGCTTCATTGCTTCTTGGAGACCTCAGCTCATCTCTCCTCAACATAGAAGTGAACAGTAATGAAGAAATACAACTTGCAGCCAGCACCATTGTTGAGGGAGCAGGCAACATCCTGGATTATTCTTCCAATGTGAGTGTTTAACCTTATGGCTCCCAGGCTGATGGGATTTACCTCTCAAGGGAAAATTGGGTGATTTAGATATTGCATATGTTGATCTGTGACTGTAACCCTCGAGGAGCACGGACAGTATGTGTGCAGTTTTGTTTCTACAGCTCAGGGCCGAGTGAAACAACCTGTCCCTTGTCATAAATGTTTCCTATGCAGAAAAACGTCTCTGATGTCCTTCTCGCTGCTCTGACCACCACACAGAGTGCACTGTTGAAATTTAAAAAAGTTAACGAAGGGCCAACTATCATCCAAGAGGCTCATATTCAGATGTCTGTTAATAGGTAAGTTCCTTTCTGTCCATAATCTGTGACATGCCTAGTCTGACACACAGCAACTTGATGTACCTAGAAATTACCTGTCTAATGGTCATCTTCAGAAGTTCTTTGTGGCTGATTTTGTTAGCTTTGGATCCATCCATCCAACATTGAAGTCATTTGGGTCTGTGCTGAAAACATTTTGGGGAACAATCTCCCAAGATTGATTTAAACACACCATTAGGACCTGTGAAGAACATTAGCAAACAATTCAAAGCATAACTGACTAATAACTAACGTCAGTGTCTTTATTCCTTTTCCCTCAGAGTGACACCAGAAAGTTTACACAAAGAAACTGTAAATATCCCCAACTGCTCCTGCACTGCATTTTCTCTCCCAACTCTACCAGCTAATATATTACCTTCAGATGACGCAGTGGATATACGCGTAAGTCAATGGGAGTGCCGATATGTTTACATGTTAATGTCGAATGTGCTAAGGCTTCCAGTTATTAGCATGTCAATTTGTCATGTGGTTGTGGTTCATTGCTTCATGTTTTTTCTTTGTAAATACCTAACACTATTGCTCACTTATTTTCTTCTATATCACGCAGCTAAAAAGAAATTTGACTCAAAAATTGGGAATTGACTTGTGGTCTTCTCAACTGATGACTTCAACCATCAACTTTCAGGGGGCAGCCTTGAAGTGATAGTTTGGGTCTTTTGATTTTGGGGTTGAATGAGGTACTTATCCCTCGTCAGTGTATTACCTGCAGTAGATAACCATCAGCTTTCCTCTGTGTGGAGAAGCAGCACGTAGCACCAACAAGGAAGCAGAGCATTGTACTGCTTAATGGTACCAACAGCAAGACATATTTTAGCCACTTAAAAGAAGGCAGACCGAAAAAATATACATCTGTTTAAGTGTAAGCTATATTGAACATTTTTGGTGGCTTATATTGCCGTCAGACGGCCCTTTCCTTTGGCACTACATTTCCTCAACTGTGCGACTCTGTATTCCTACGCACAAGCGCAACTGTGCCCGCCACGCATTGTATTACATCACAGATCAGCAGCAGTCTGAGGGAAATGTAAAGCTCTTCCTTTTCTCAAGTGAGGACCACAAAATCATCTTCACTGCTTGACAACTATTTCGTCTCGAATTGTGAATTTTTGCAACAAATAAAATAATTAATGCATCGAACTCAGTGTGCAAGGTTTGAATGACGCATTGAAAGAAGCTTACAAAAAAATGGACTTGGTTTGCAAGGGCCATTAGTGTGTGCATAATCAAGTATTTTACAGAGGACGCAGTGCGTGTTAGATCTTGTGATTTTCCTCAATAAAAAGTGTCTGAGGTGCTAATGGGGTTTTGCTTTTTAAACACATTTACAGATGATGAGCTTGAATAAAAACCCTTTTTCCTGGAATGAGAGAGGCAACATAAGTGGCTTGATAGGTGCTCTAGCCATCACATCAAAAGATGGTTCCAGTATCCCTGTGGAGAACCTGAGTGAGGACATTGAGGTCAGTTCACCAGCAGCGCGGCATCTTCACAGAATTGGACTATAATGTGGTTTCCTGTCAACAGCATCTTCTGTGTTAAATGTAACAAATCTATACCTTCTGTTAAGAAAAGCAGACTTCACTTTCATGAGACAATGAATATGGGAGCTCGTGCAAGAATGAGAACTGTGTGAAATGAAAACTGCATCTAAAAAATGGACAGTGTACATATATTATGTCAAAATTCCATATAATTAAGCACCTTCAGCCATTTTTCATGACAACTTTTTGGAAGTAAAAGAAATTTTGTTAAGAATTCCTTTGTTACAGCCTTCGTTTATGTTTCTGTAATATAATTAACGTACTGTATGTGCTCTGCCGTCTCTAACTGGACGAATAGTCGCATCGTCATAGTGTGATTAAACAGGACAGATTCAGTTTGAACTGCTCTTGTGCATATCATGATTATAATGAAAAGGCGGATATTAAAAGTGATGAGAAAGTTCACATACATCCATAACTAAATGTAGGATATTTTACCATTTACTTTTATCTCCGCTTTGTTTAATAATCTGTGCACCATGTTCTTTTACATGGTCTGGCACTGGAGGCTGTAATGACCAACGTGATGTTTCTCAGGAAGCGCTGGTCAGGACTCTCTTCTACATTATAAATAAACTTGTTGCCCCCCTCGCAATGAGCAGATCATTCAGGCTAGAGTGGGCTTGAGGATGATGTTGAGGTCGTCGGCTATTATTGTAACCAGTCCGTAACACACTTACCTGTAATGCACAAGAAGAGACACTTACTCATCTTATGTTGTATCCAGTTCACTACTCATGTTGTGTCCTCCATTAGTGAGAACGCTTGCCTAAACTCACAAGCTATATACAGTTTTACATCTGCAACAAAAACTCTTAAGTGTGGATCTATTTTCTTGGATTTTTCCTGGTCGACAGATTCTGTTGCCAAGGTCTGCTGGAGAGCAGGTGAACACTTCTTTTTTGGACCTGGGGAACTTCAGCACAACAGCCATAAACATTTCTTCAGCTGACAGTACATTAGTGTTTAAGGTACAGTAAGATGTCTTTATCTCCATTTCTTGGACGTGGAGGGGGAACGAGGCATTGGTATTTGATGACCTGAGGATGAGATTTTAAAAAAAAAAATCAACCACCATTTTTCAGAATTGCTTTAAAAGTTTGCCTACATAGCGTTGCTTTAATTGTCCACTTCTGTTGACTTTCTTCATCAGCAGTATGTTTGATAAAGTTGGCATTAGTTTCGTAAGTTTTTCACCCCTGATGCCGTAGTATAACAGCAGGTGAGTCACACTGGGAGGAGGCTTGTCGTTAATTATGTAGCCTTATGTAGCCCATCCAACAACCAGGTGCACTTACAAGCTTGTGTGACACAATCAGTATTATCAGTAGACAGGAGGGCAGATTGTTAATTGATCGTGGATGGTTTTCTATCAAATTGTAATCATAGTACATATCACAAATTCCTCAACTTTTTCTAAGTATGTTTTTGCCTTTTTATCATGAGGCTAAAAAACAACCAGAAAACTGTGTTTGGTTATCGTTGTCTTTGCTTTTCTGTACGATATTCCTTTTAAAGATGGTGCCTTCAAAAGATCCTTTACCCTTCAAACTGTTTCTTGGTTATTTGGACTATCCCACTGACAAAAATTATGTAGCAAAGACTGAGATGCCTCTCCAGGGAACAACACAAGGTAATACATCTCTTTACTTACTCTAATGCCTTTTAAATCAGATATTGATTCATTACTTGATTACTTGTGTGTGTGTCTTGTGCAGAGGAGAGATACACTTGGCTACTCGAACCGAAGGATTTGAAGGGAAACACAGGACTGCACTATCTTCTAGTTAGGCCCATAGTTGGTCCAGGTATAAAATCCATCGATGCCAACTTATCAATTACCCCCATCACTGCTGAATGTAAATTTTGGAATGAATCGACATTGGATTGGGGCAATAATGGATGCAGGGTAAGAGCAGTGAATCATTAATTCTGTCCGTCGTGTGTAAGATATCTCCCAAATTTTAATGACCGTAAATTTTGTCTTCCAAGGTTGGTGTTAATACCACACCTTTAGTCACCCAGTGTCTCTGCAACCACCTCACCTTCTTTGGGAGCTCTTTCTTCGTCACTCCCAACCTTGTCGACGCGTCACGCACCGCTGAGCTGTTTGCGACGTTCGCTGAGAATCCTGTGGTTGTCTGCTTCGTGGGGGCACTCTTTGTGGCATATCTATTGGTTCTTGTGTGGGCACGACGAAAAGACCTTCAAGATGCGACCAAGGTACAGGATGGTACACTGCGCTATATATAGTACAACTCAGAAATATAGTGAAATTATTCTTAATGTTGTCAGTTAACCATCTTATGCTGGTTGATTGGCAGGTGAAGGTGACCGTGCTGGAGGACAACGACCCCATGGATGAGTACCGCTACCTGTTGAGTGTCAGCACTGGGCACCGAAGAGGAGCCTCTACTTCCGCTCAGGTAAATGCATCATCAGTTCATTTTGCTTTGATTTTCTGAAAGTCAATATTTATCATCAAATCCTCATTTAGTAACTGAATGAAGTCTGTAATCAAAACCATTGATTTAAATCTCAATTCTGAGGCTTCTCTGAAAATCATAGAAACTTCTGATAAGGCCATATTAGTTTTGGGTTTAAATTAACAACATCCAGTCAGATCCAGCCACTTCTGGTTCAAACACCTGACTTTTATAAGTACAGATATGGATGCAGATCATTTGTTAGCACCTACAGATCATGGTTTACTCGCTCATCCCTATGCTAAATGCATTTATTTTGCCTTTTACTTTCCATTCTGTGTGAGAGGATATCTTGATCATTAATTTAATTTTGAGGAAACGTTCAGTCAGATGATATGAGAGTGTGAGGAAGGAAGTTGGCAAATATGACTAAAACTTTAATTCATTGCCTCATCCATGGATATTTCTGCCTGAGTCACATCAGATTTTCATTGGCAGTGGTCGTTGTTTGACAATGAAGACAACAACCTCCATGATCCCACGTTACTTCTAGATGTGAAAGCATAGTCTTTAGTTCTCACTGTTTTGACAGCGAGACCTCTAATGGCAGAAATTACGTTCTGTGCGTTTCAGTGGATGCTGTCACAGTTTCGCATAGCTGGTCACCAGCTCATTTCTGCCTGCCCTGTCACCAGCCATTCTCACCTAATGAGCCTACTCCACTTACCTGTTCACACGAGAAACCAGGAATGGTCGATTGAGGATTTTAATAGTCAGACTCAGTGATTCAAAGTCTCTGGCGGGCTCTGTCGATATGGCAGGCAGAATCGGGCAGGATAACTGCCGGGTGCGCAGTAGACTTTTAGCTCAGAAGAGCAAGAGCTACAATAGCAGGCGATGAGCTTGTGAAGGTGGAAGCCAGCAGGTGAATGTGTACTCGACGTACTCACAGCAGCAAGCGAGGCAACACAGCGAGAGTCTCTGATCACTAGGCAGTCACAAGAAAGCTGAATAGAAAGCTCACTCTGTAGCACAGCAGTGGAAAAACTCGAAGCCAGTGCAAAGGCAGGTGAGTTTACGGGGGATCAGACGAGGCCGGTTGTCAGCAGGTAATCAGTCCAGAGAAAAGTGCTGAAGAGTCTTGCATGAGGTGACAAACAATCTGGCAATGAGTATTTGTGAGGCTGGAGTATACATCCAGGTCAGACTGGTGATGAGGAGCAGCTGTGAGAACAGTTAAGTGGAGTTGGCTGATTAGGTGAGAGTGGCTGGTGACATGGCAGGCATAAATGATGTCCAGCTGCCAAACTGTGACAGATGCCGATCGTTGTAAATACATGTTAAGTTTCCTTGAGAGTTTTTAAACTCGGTTTTAACATTAGCCTACTGAACCTGTTACAGGTGACAATAACTCTGCTGGGGGCAGAGGGAAACAGTGAACCACATCACCTGACAGATCCAGAGAAGCGTGTGTTTGAAAGAGGTGCGGTGGATCTGTTTCTGCTAACTACACCCTTTTCCCTGGGAGACCTGCAGGCCATCAGACTGTGGCACAACAACTCAGGGAGCCACCCTGAATGGTACGCATACAGAAATGTCAGAACAACTCGACAAAACATCCTCAAAGTGTATGGACTTCTTGTCTCATTAGAAACTACTTTCAACATTGGTCATGGCATTCCTTCCTTAATGTAGTGAACATTGATCATAATGTGAGCACAGGCTGTCTTGGCTGACAATTATCCTGACCTGACAGATGATTACTTGCTCTTCTATTCAGGAGAACACAAAGAACAGAATCATTTTGAAAAATCTTTATTTAATGCATTTTCTCAGACAACGTTTTAGACATACTGTCCCATGAAGTTCTTGTTGTTAGTCATTACATTCTCACTCCTTTTTTTCCCCAGGTATGTAGGCAATGTCACGGTGCAGGATTTACAGACGGAGCAGAAATGGCACTTTCTGTGCAACTCCTGGCTGGCCATAGACCTGGGAGATTGTGCCCTGGATAAAGTGTTTTCTGTTTCGACAGAGATGGATTTGAAGAGGTTCAGGTAAGGTAAAATCATTGAGGTACTGCACAGTCACATCATACACAGAAGCACAATATTTAAATCCACAGGCTGAATGTGAAACTGAAACTATAAGGTGTATGCGAATTTGAATGAGAGCACAGAGCAAATGAAATGCAATAGCTGGCTTCGATTTTAGCCTGTTTACTGCAAGTCTGGCTTTCAGAATATAAATGGAATTACTGTCAGTGAATTTAAGTAAGAAGGCTTTTTTTTTGTTCGGCCAGATTTTCAAAAGACTTAGAAAAATATAAATTAATCAATGTTACAGGAAAATGTTAAATTAACAGTCATGGCACTGAGTATGCCGGATCATATTACTGAACAGCTATGCGCACAGAGCTCAGCAGGCTACAGGATAATATGTTTCGTGTTTCTTTTAATAAACGTGTGGCTACAGACAGCATGCACAGCTGTGCACATACAGTATCTGCTGTCACGTTGAATCACTCAGTGCTTGGTCTCATGTTTAGTTGGTCTGATTGGTTGTAGGTCAATCCAATTTACTGCGGGGGTATTTTACTCTGTACCCTTTCATAACGCATCTTAGAAATTGAAGATTAACTGAGAGGTTCATTTATAGCTTTTTCTTTAGACACTCAAGTATTAGATTCAGAGCTATATGTCGAGGTTGAGCAGCGATAAAATGAATTAAATTTGATTACAAATGCGATGCTAATCGATCACTAGTTTATTATTCATGAGGCTGTTTTTATTGAAGAGGGTTACTCCTTGTTGCTTTTCTTTCGCAGTAATTTGTTTTTCATGAAGACATCAAAGGATTTCAGTGACGGACACCTCTGGTACTCTGTAATCAGTCGACCACCGAGCAGCACCTTCACTTGTGTTCAGAGAGTTTCCTGCTGTTTCTCCCTGCTGCTCTGCACGATGCTGACCAGCGTCATGTTTTATGGCATCCCAGCTGATCCCTCTGAGCAGACCATGGACCTGGGTATAACACATTTTCATTAGAGTTCAATTTATTCTTAAAAAAAAAAAAAAAAAAAAAGGCTGAGTGCACATCCAGTACCACCTCTAGTACTTTGCCCTGCTCTCTCTGTTTCCAGGCCACTTTGAGTTCACATGGCAACAGTTCATGGTTGGAGTTCAGAGTTCCCTCATCATGTTTCCGGTGAATATCCTTATCGTTAGCATCTTCAGACACACTCGTCCCCGGGACACTTCTTGTTGCAAGCGCAAAGCAGACAAACCAGACGTCCTTGAAGTGCCTTCCATCCCACAGACTGCCTCCACCAACGTGGACGCTGACGTTACCTTAGAAACTGTCATCAAGGTACGTGCTTCATGTTTTGTTTTTTTACCCTGCTATTTTTATAATTTCTGCTCTGAGTTGCTCAATTAGCAGCATCCAAATGATGTCAAGTTTTCATGGATAATAACACTCCAAGTACATGTTCAAAAGTATATGAAGTTATGTAAGTATATAAATATTTTCTCCTTCAGGACATCACAAGAATTGCCCATTCACTTTCTAAAACTGTGAAAAGCAACATACCATTCACAGAGTCTGAGTTTGGTCCTGAAAAACAAGTCGACATCAACGCTGTCCTTTCTGTGGTGGAGGACTTCATCAAACAGAACAACAAAGCCAGCGACACCGCCCAGTCGAAAACTCACAACATCCTTCAGCCTGAACTACCAGGTGTGTACCTGCTGTGGATAGATGTACAGTACTCATACAGTGTGGGTTGAGGTGGTTGTAAATGAGATTTAATTATATATGTATACACTAAAATAAGCGCTCAAGTGATAAACACAGTGTAGTACAATGAAATGTACGTTGTAGTCCTTTTATGTTACACAAGAAAACAAAATATTCTAGTCTTGAGGATGAGTTCAGGAGTCTCACGGCCTGCTTCGTAGTCTGGTGGTACAGTGGCAGATACTTCTGTATCTTTTGCCAGATGGCAGTAGAGTGAACAGACCATGGCTGGGCTGGGTGTCGTCTTTTAGTATCTTTTAAATGAATATGACAAAACAAAGCAGTATTTATAAATAGGACAACTGAGAAGTCTGCAAGCAGTGACTTATGCACGCCTCTATACATGCAACATGTGAATGAATTCTTAAGTGCTGCCACTAACAACAATGTAGTTGACACAGTTTACCAAGTCAGAAATTCTGTTCTCAGAGGGCGGTGCCAGTACGCCTCCTGGGTCATCAGCAGAGGGGATTCAAAAGAAGAGTAACAAAAGCCAGTACCTATACCGGCAGCTGTGCCACATCGACAGAGAGCTGAGTCTGCTGGGGCCCTCCGTCTTCCCGACGCCGCACAGCTACAGCCAGGCTCTGCTGCAAGTCCAGGGCATGAAGGGCTCTCTTGAAGATCAACTCTTAAAAACCAACTGTGACAACCAAGATGATCTTTCCCAGAAGAAGTACGAAAGTCACTCACTCGTGGATTTGCATGTGTTAGCCCGTTTTTTACAAAAAAAATTATTTATTTTTACTTTCCAGAGTACGCCAGAGCCTTGAGTCACTGGATAGTATTTGAACTAAAGAATGAATCACCTTTATGTTTTTTCTTTGTTTGTTTATTTGTCTTTCCTCTTCTATAATAGTTATTTGTCACAACAGGACAATACAGCTGCTAATGGTGACCACTTTGGTTTTTGGTTATTTTCAGAGGCACCCCAACATTCACGATAAGAAAGTAGCAGTTGATTGACGTCACTGGTTATGATTCAAATGTTCCCTGCCCACGACTGTTAAAATATTTGACATTGATATAATTAGGTTGGGAGTTTTGATGAATTACTCTTATCACGAGTGTTTCAACCTTTTCAAATTGGTTTTGTTTGTGTGTCAAAATGAATGGACTCGATTAGGCAGTAGGATTGGAAAGTTGGCAGTGACAATAAATGTCAGCCAACTATGTTTCTGCAAAACCACAGATAGGTTCAAACTGGACGTTTCTTTATGTTGCAACTTTACGCTTGTTTGTGTTAAACGCTTTGCTTATGCTCTGACTAAACCACTTAGGAAAGAGTCATGGTTTGTTGTTGGGGTAAATTACATTATTTACTTCCTTTCTCTTGCAGGTTGAGCCCTGCAGACAGCACTGATGGCGAGGCGAGTCAGAAGAGGAGGGTGTGCTGTCACGGAGGGTTCCCCTGGTGGTTCATTTTTTTTGGTTGGCTGCTCGTGATTGCAACCAGTGTCGTGTCGGGATTTTACACAATGCTTTATGGGTTGAAATTTGGGAAGGAACGTTCCATAAGCTGGTTGGTATCCATGAACGTCTCCTTTTTTCAGAGTATCCTCGTCATTCAGCCACTGAAGGTGAGAAGGCACCTTCCCACTTCTTCATTATAGTTATACAGTTAATCAGGTCAGGTGTTTTTATAAAGCTGAAATGCATTTCTCATAGTACAGAGAATATTCTTTATGAGCACACTCTAAATATTCATATATTGGGAGAAGACCACATTAACTTATGTTCATGCTTTTTACTACAGGTGCTATGTCTTGCAGTCTTCTTTGCACTTGTAATTAAAAGAGTGGATGAAGATGATTATCAAAATGTGGCGTTTGTAGGAAATCAAGGTAAATGATAAATACTCCCAAAATTACACTTTCATGGTCTCAAATGTGGATTTATTCATCACTGGAAATGTTCACCCTCAGGTGGTTGTAAGGACCAACACATGGTCAGACAAGATCGCGGCCTCTACGAGCCTCCGCCTCCTGGAGACATTGAGAAGATGAGAAGGAACAAGATTTTGGAACAGAAAGCTTTTGCCCTCCTCAGAGAGATTTTGAGTGAGTACAAAGAATTTTTGTTTTTATTTTACTGAGGGTATCTTAGAAAGGAGGATTAATATATTCACCGGATCAAAGGAAATTTGATCATGGAAAAGATTCTGCTTTAGATACTGGAAACTTAAAACACGCTGTATGTCAGATAAGCCAGAGCTCAACTCTTGTACCATGCAAATTTTCAGGCTCCAAAATGTAACCACATTTCTTAACTTGTGTTACCATCATCTGTCCAGACTGAAACACGGCTTATTTATAGACATTTCCCTCTGTCTCGTCGCCATCTTGTCTAAGAATTGTGCCTATTTGTGCCATTCACATCCCATAATCCTGGTGTCAGTTTGCATCTATTCAACATCTCTGACTCTGATCCCAAGCACTGTTACCAAATATTTAATTTGAAGAAATAAACTCTGTTATATTTGTTGCAGCCTACATGGGGTTTATGTGGATGTTGCTGCTGGTGGCGTACGGCCAGAGAGACCCTAATGCTTTTTTCCTGAACCAGCACATCCGGAAAAGCTTCAGTGCAAAGGCCTCAGACAGCATGAGTGTTGGAGACGTGTTCACTTGGGCCAACACATCTCTACTAAGTAACCTCTTTGGAGTGTATCCAGGTAAAAATATATCCGCACCATCAAATGTATAACATATTAATTATGCTGTCGCTCGTTTCTCAGATAGGACAGGGATTCCTCTGCACACACTCGAAAACACCACATGCAGGGAAGGCAAGGTTTTTATATTATCTTGTGTTTTTATCGTGATAGATAAATAAAGGTCACCATTTTTAGTAAACACCACCAATATTCCTGCCTGTAGTCTGTTATTGATGTATGTAGATACTTTTTTTTTGTTTTATTGCTTATTTATCACAATAGGTCTATAAGTTGTGTTTTGCTGAAGGTCTGTTGTGTGTGTAAAGCTGTTGGGTGCTGTCAAGAAAAGCAGACTTGTCGCTCTAATGCTGCGGTGTCAAACAACAGTCAACTCCACGGTGGGGCAGCAGGAGGCTTTTAGTATTTAATTTCTCTCAGTTTAATCTCTCCGTATCACACAGTGTTTAAAAGTCCTTAATGGCAGGCTAATGCCAAAAAAGCAGCAATTAACTCGTGCCACATTCACTGGACAGCTGTCTTTAAAGAAAAAAGAGCATAGCTGTATTTGCACCGAGGCTTAATTAATTAATTCACACCAGAGACTCATAACTCAAATCCTGTTTAATTGCCCGAACGATCAAAGATCTCGCTGCTGTACTATTGGTTGGTTTCCTGTCAGAAATTTAGCTTGGCTGTTTTGAAGTTTGAGTTAGACAGTCCAATTACTTTCATGGCTGGTGTCAAAGCACTCGCAGTGAGTTTGATCCTGATGTGACTGAAATAGAATTTTACATTATGTGGATGAAACTGTTTGGTCTTTGAGACACTGTGACTATGTTGTCCTCATTTTCTAGACATCTGTGCCTGCTTTTTTACTTTCCAGTCATTTTTGGACTGAACAAAGTAACACTTCCTTTTTTGCTATTTTGGTCACCTAGTATGAGCAATCACATCTTACCTGGTCAATTGATCAATTTGAGCAGATTCTGGTCGTGCAGAAAGGCTGATTAAAATTCAGAATGCAAGATAAAAAGATCATTTTCGTCTTAATATGCACCACAACTTGTGACAGTATTGAGATAAAAGTTTGAAATTTAAACTTGGCTAAATAACCCAACAGTAATCTGTGCAGAGACACAGCAGAAGTGTTGAATATTGATGGTTGTGAGTATGTTGTACGCAAATGTAAATAGACCCTAGTTCAGAAAACACACAGAGACCATAAACCTTAAAATTGCTTTTACTCAGCACTTCCTGAGAAAAGCCAAACGATGACGCTGTAAAACGCTGTGTTCCAGGATTCATCACAGATGGAAACTCCAAGCTGGTGGGTAATGCCCGTCTTCGTCAGCTGAGAGTGCAGAAGAACTCCTGTCAGATCGACAGGTTAATGCGCAAGCTTGTGACAGACTGTCGCGCTCCATATTCATGGGAGGAGGAGGATATGGGCTCCTATGACCCTGGCTGGAACTACTCTGTGATGGATAACAACTCTGAGAGCACATTCAGTCCATGGAAGTACCAGACACAGGCCCAGGTCAGGGCTCACCCTGTCTGGGGCAAAATGGTGCTCTACAGGGGAGGTGGCTTTGTAGCAGAGCTTGGTCCGGATTCACAAAACGCCAGCAGGTATGTACATTAGAAAACAACATCTTCATAGACTGGAAAAAAATGACTGAAGAGATGGATTGTCAGTTAATCCCAAAGAGACGTATATCACCGTTTTCAAAACATGACATACACACACAGTTTAATTAGGTTTATGCACTAAAGCAACTTGTTTGGGTTGAGTCAAAAAAGCAACTTGTTTGGGTTGAGTAGAGTTGAGTAAAAGTATTTGGTTAGGTTAGGACAATAAAACTACCCGGTTAGGTTTAGGCACTAAAACTGCTTGGTTAGACAAAGCCTAACCCATTGTAATTTGGGTTAAAATAATTACGTCTGCGGCTTCAGTTACAAATGTATCTGTACTTACTAAGTTATGGACGTGATGTAACTTCACTCCGTTACTAAGTTAAAAGAAATCACTGTTAACTTTTGGTTTCACACTGGACATGAACAGTGGCCTTCTCAGTGTGCAACTGAGTCCACGACCAGTCCAGTCATGGACTGACGGTCGTCCATCAGTCCACAACGTCCTCTCTCTACAGACATTTCACACTTTACACTACTACTAACAATGGTCACTACACCTGTTCGAGATGTGCAGTTAAAATGTTCTTGTGTACTTCATCTGCAGCACCCTTGAGTATCTGTTCAGGAACAAATGGCTGGATATGTACACCAGGGCAATCTTTGTGGAGTTCACTGTTTATAATGCTAATGTGAACCTCTTCTGCATCGTCACCCTCTTGTTTGAGACGACAGCTGTAGGTAAGGTTGAAAAAATTGCAATAGTAATGTAATAACAGCTTTGCAAAAGATGCAAATGTGAACGCAGCTTTGTTAAAGAGGATATGTGATATCTTTACACCAAGCTGTGAGTTTTAGACTGTACTGTCATTCTTTGTTGCATGATGATGTTATACTGTACACTACATTATGTCAGTGAGTTCATGCTACCCTGCTTGTGTTAAAGGGAAGACACTACAGGTGAAAACAGTTTTTTCACGCACTGGTCTATTGAGCTTACCATTTATAATTTAACATCTCTTTTCCACTTTAAATTCCTGTTTTTTACATTTATACAAATTAGTGCATATTTAATTTGAGAGCATGCTTTGCATATTTCAACATAAAATATAAAAGACATCTATTAGTTAAAAATGTAACCCTATCCACCTGTAGCGTCTCACCTTGAGTAAAATTGCTTCTGTTGGTCTTATAGGAGCCTTTCAGTTCAGCAGTGAGCTGCAGAGTGTTCGGCTTTACCAATCAACTGGCGGTCTTCACATCTTCGTTATGGCTGCTGAGATCATATACATGCTTTTCATCCTCTATTACATGTTCCTGCAGGTAAACCCTGACAAAAGTGGCTGCAGTCCCATTGATTGCTTGGTTCTTTATCATCCATGCATCTGTTCGAATTCAGATATTTAATCAGACCCTTGATACGCAGGCAGTGCTTATTAGTCAGTGAACATGGACCCTGTGACCCTGGCTTTGAAGGGAGCATTCTTCTTATATATCCTTTTCAGTTCAATTTTTCCAAAACAAATCGCAGTTGTTTGTCGCTGTGACTTACATCAGACAGATTGACTGACTGACTTTCAATTGCTGATGACGCTATATTGTGAAAAATGCGCATATCATTCATCAAACTCCCACCAATAGATGTGTTTGTACATCCAAAAGCAATTTACAGCTGCCTCACAGCACCTTATTACTCCGCAGTTCATGTTGTCCTGTAATATTTCACCTTTATAAATGAAACATGACATTAAATAGCCTGTCTTGGTTGTATGTTTGCTAAATTATTATGTAAGGGAAGAATTATTTCAGGACATTAACAGTAATGTGTTGATGGCGGTGTTGTTGTTGAGGATGTATTTTGTTAATATTCTCAGTGATTTTCTTCCATATGGCAGCCATTATTAGTCTGGTCATAATCACTGTTCCTTCTCCATCTAAGTCACAGATATTCTTAGCGCAGCACTGAGTCATATCTGAATTATGCTTTTCTTTCGGGCCATTTAAGTTTATGTCAAGGGTGTTCACCATTATATGTGTCATTTGTGTAATTGTGTAATTTCTGAGATAACCAGGTTCCATTGTGTGTCCTTTGTTCAGCCCCTTGAGACTGCTATTGTGATACAGGGATTCACAAATAAATTTGTCTTGGTACTTTGGCCCGTTTTCCCATGTTTTTGTGTCTGACTAATTGAGGCAACAATTTCCAAAAGTGGTCCAGTATTGAGCAAGAGTACTGGAGCCGCAGTTCGTCAAAGTTCACCCACAAAAAAGTGTTTGCTTTTGCTCCTGACGGGCTCAGATTGTTATTTTGACAAGTGTGCCTTCAGAGATGGACCTTTTTTGTAAATGAAAAGAGCTGCTGTTGCCCTCACCAAATCCACCAAACAGCCATTTAAAGAAACAAAGTAAAACACCAGAACAGTCTTGGTTTGTCTTTCCACAACAATCTGCATGTCTGGTTTGGTCTAAATTAATCCCAAATCCAACGCAATAGATGTAAAAGTTTTTGGAGGACAGCAAGATGGATTGTGGAGACATCAGAGAAGCAGTGAGGGAAAACAGCCAGAATATTTTCACATCTAACGTGATGTATTAAAAATGTAATTCAACCAACCCAGAGCTGGTGGAAACAGTGGAGAGACAAACCAAAATTTGCTCTGGTGAGTTTTCTTTGGAATTTTGTCAATTTTGAATGAAATGTATTTTATGATGAGAAAATTACTGTTTCTACAAATGGAGTCTGGTGGCTTTGAGGAGAGACTTCCTGGTAACAAAAAATGATCTTATTCTTCAACAAAAAGGTCTCTGTCGGGATCCTTTCCATTATGTCGTGGCACACTTAAAATACCAATCTGTGCCTGTCAGTGGCAAAAACAAACACTGTGAGTGGACTTTCTTCTACAGTGTGCAATTGTCCACAGCTGCAGAGGTCTCACTTGATACTGGACCAATTTTAAAAATTGGGCCCATTACTCACTTGGAGACAAAAAACATTGAAAAGTAGGATCAAGGTTTTTCTATCAAATATTATTTTAAGTGTTTGGTTTCTTTTTACTTGTGTTAATGGCTCCTCTTTTGTTTGTTTGACGATTATTTTGTGTAATTTTTTTTTTCCCGGAAGGGTAAATTAATGAAGCAGCAGCGGTGGGCTTACTTCAGGTGTAAGTGGAACCTTCTTGAGTTGACTATCATCCTACTGAGCTGGAGCGCCATGGCTGTTTATATCAAGAGGACCCTGATCGGGGACCGGGATATGACCTACTACCAAAACCACAAAGACCAGTGAGACTAACATATACTTTAGTAACCTCATGTTTGATCCTTAGGGGCAGGCAACAAGCTACAGGTAATAAGAGCAGACATGAAACCATTACTAACCTTGTCCTCCTTGCTGAACCACAGTACGAGCAGACACCAATACGTTTCATTGCAAAAATATATCAATTTATATATTTATTAACATCCAACTCTGTCACCTTTATTTTATTATTTTTATTCCTTGTTATTTTTGTAATTTTTGCTGCAAATCGGAGCACAACAAAAATTTGACCGCTTGTTTCTTGTCACTTCTTGCTCATGTTTACGTGACAAATCATAGTTCCCAATCCCGCAGCATTAGATCGCAGTTCACTCTTTGTTTTCTTTTTAGCCATTTTAGTTTCATGTGGCTCTAGCGAGAGCAATGTGAGTCCATCTTCTGTCCAGACCAAAATAACTCAACAACTTTCAGACTGAGTAGTTTGGTATTTTGAACATCTAATCAGATAAATCTAATCATATTTAATCCTTGGGCGATCCCCTGACTTCTCGTCTTGGTTGGCATTTAAGAGATTTTTCTTATGAAATGTCTCAACAACTATTGGATAGATTATCATGAAATTAGGTACACACATTCATGCTCCTCTTAGGACTGAATTTTACCACTCTGGGGGTCCCTAAGCTGAGCATCGAGCACCAGGAGCTAGGAAGGCGGTCACAGTTGGGGGGGCTGATACGTCATTCTGTATAATGAGGTAATAAAAAATGGTGCGTGACATTGAAAGGCAAGGAACTTTCATCTATTAGTTATTAACAACAATTTGAAAATGTTTTGCACTACAGCAGATTGCAAACGTGAACACCAACATACTATGGATCAAAACAGCTACAGCAGTTACACAATTAACAACAGCAAGGAGATGAAGAGAGAGGAATCCCCCAGACTCCCTTATAAAATCGCTCAATTTTGTGAGTTGTTGAGTTCGGAGAAACTTAATAAACTTTATGAAATGCTGTCTATGAGAAATTCTTAACTATTTGGGCCCTCTTGTAAATTCGGCAGATGTTTGACAGTAAGTTATTTCTAGAGCGCAGTTGAGAGGTGAGATCTGATGACAAAGTGGTCACTCGAGGAGCATGTGGAGATGCATGTTAATGTCAGGTGTGAACTGATTGATTTAGAGCTGTTCACGTGTGATCGGATCACCAAAGACACATGTCAGTACCAAGGATAAACAGCCTCACAGATTATAATGATGCAGCATTGTGAGGATACAGTCGTTTGATAGAGGAGACTTATAAAAGGCAGATGTGCCTGTGTTTCGCTGTTAACAGAGTCTCCAGTCTGCAGTAGTTCATACACGTGGCTGATAAATTGTCGAGTTACTTTAGGCTTCATGATTAAAGAACGTTTTTATATTATGTGGACACTTATGCTCATATCTTCACACTCTTTCTTGCTGCTACAGATCTGCATCAGACATTTTTGTCTTATTAATTAATGGTATGATCCGCAGCACCCCAACTTCACGTGTGCATGTCTAGCACCAGCATCCACTCGACCTTTTCATTTGTTCGTAATTGAGTTCGTACAGTCTCAGCATGTACTTTGTGTTTTGTACTTATTAGCAAATTTACTTTTATATTTACTTACTAAAATGGTGGACCTGGTAAATTATGCATCAACATTTTAGCATTTTCATTGTGAGCATGTTAGCATACTAATGCTAGTCTTGGTGTATTTATTTGTGCTCACATCTTCACTGTTTTTTGTAGATTTGCCAGTTTTTATGAGACAGCCAAAGCAGACTCAACGCTCCAGTACCTGATCGCCTTCCTGGTCCTGCTCTCCACCGTCAAACTGTGGCACCTGCTCAGACTGAACCCCAAGATGAACATGATCACTGCGACACTGCAGCGGGCCTGGAGTGACATATCTGGCTTCCTTTTGATCATACTAATCATGTTTGTGGCGTATTCTGTCGCGGTGAGTATCTCGCCCTTTTACCAAGACCACCAAGCAGCCATGGCTGAAGAATTACAATTGTGTTTTGTGTTTTCCTCAACTTCAAAGATAGTCTGTATCTCGACGGATATGTTGTTCAGCTTGGGCACTTTTTAAAAAAAGTTAATACATTTTAAAATAAGAGAGGAGAGTAGCTGGGATTGTAAATTAACCTTTCTCCCCTTCCCAGAGAAGGAATTCTCACAGGTACAGACATTTAAAATTAAACTGTCAGAGTGCTGTCAATTAAATGAAGTCGTTTATAAAGTCAACATTTTTCTAAAAGAAAGAGCTTTCACTGGAAGCGTTTGAGTGCAGCAAGTTACATATCCTCAGAACTTACCAATCCCTTCCTTTGTGTGTGTTTTATTGAGGGTTACTGTGCACAGATGGTCGTGGTGCTGTGGGAGGTTGTCTTTAATATATTCATGAAATTGAATCTTCTAATTAACAGTTCATATTCTCTATGGTTGAAATGTACTGTATGGAGAATGTGAAATACTAATGACCTAACCTCAATCAGTTAACTCCAACATTATCTTTTTAATCATCTCCTCTAGAGCAACGTGATTTATGGCTGGAAGCTTTCCTCTTACAGAACATTTGCAGATTCTCTCCTCACCATCATCCGTTTGCAGATTGGCATCTTTAACTATGGCGAGGTATGTGAGAACTTCCCCCTCCATGCAGATTTGATGTAAAATGCTTTAATGTGAGATTTTCTGGGGTAATCATAAAGACATTAATGAGTTTGAGCATCAGCTCAAACTAATATCAACGTCTTTCTGTTTGCAGGTTTTGGACCTCTACCCCGCACTTGGTTGGTTACTCTTTGGTTCCTGTATTGTGTTCATGACATTCGTGGTACTCAATCTCCTCATCTCAGTGATTCTCGTCGCATTCAACGAAGAGCAAATATATCACAAGGTAATATCTAAGACATGACATTATTCTAGGCAACTGATCAAGTGTTTTTATATATATATATATATTGAAAGAGCAATAAAGACCCCAGGGTGATGCAATCATTGACTGACAACATAATGTACAATGTAGCACAGTAAATACAGTTGTAAAAAGTACCCAAAAGTCATACTTAAAGATATTGTGTTAAAATGTTACTTAGGTATAAATGAAAGTCGCCCATACAAATAGTACTTGAGTTAAAGTCTTAAAGTATCTGATATTAAATGTACTTCAAAAGTATCAAAAGTATATTTTGATTTTTAATGGTACTTAAAGTTCTCATGAAACAGCTCAAGGAGTTCTCTGAGACGATAGAGGTCAGTTTGATGACAGGAAATACAGTGCCGAGATGGTTTGACTCCTGGTATCGCGGGGCTGAGTCAGCGTACCGAGCGTACTTACCGAGCTGACATCACATTTAGCAGCAGTTAGCGCTTACTTTAACAACAAAGCTACTGTAATTGGCCCTCATTGACATTCTCGGATGCTGCATACGGCCCCGGTCCGGAGCTGTTTGTTGAGAGGCTGCTGGTCATCAGTGCATTTGTTAGCAGTTAGCAACAAATAAAGCTATCTGTCCAGAGCAGCCTGAGGGCAGCAGAGAGAGAACCAGAAAATGTTTTCTCCATTAAACATGACCCAGTTTCACCAGAATCACTGAATAAAGTTATATTGGTGGGGTTTAGTACAAGTTATAAAGTTGTGTTTTTTACAGTCATCTGTGAGGATGATCACGGTTAAATGTTAAATGTAGCAGAATAAAAGTACAATTTTTGCCTCCAAAGTGTAGTGAAGTGGAAGTAATAGAAAATGTGAATACTCAAGTACAGATACTCTAAATTGTAGTTGGGTACAGAACTTGACTAAGTGTACTAAGTGACATTCCACCACTGAATATTCATTGAATGAATATATTTTTGTATACTATGTCATGATTTCTAGTCCATGGGGTGCCACTGTAGGCCTCAGCCCTACTAGATTCAGATTCAGCTGTATTGTCATTATACCATAACATACACAAGGTTGCCCTATTTTTAGAAAGGTTTTGATGATGAAAGCAGTAAAACTGTATGCACAGCCATGGCAAAACCTGCCCATGGTACTTACGGTATGCGTCTCTGTGTAGAGACCATGCATCACAACCTCAAGTGGCTTTAATATGGACAGCCTCTCCGTCCGTCAAGGCACAGAGAGAGACAGGGTTATATTTGACTCTCTTCAAAGATGAATGGTATTCTAAAATGCATGTTCCAGCTTCACAACTTGCTTGATTTAACTGCCGGATGTCTCATTATACCCTCTCAACATCTGACAATGGCAGAAGGTACAAGGCTGAAATGATACATCTTCTCAGAATTTCAAAGGAAAGACACCTTTACTTGCTCATTATGCTTCCTCACACTATGTAGAGCTGCTATTAAGTGCAGGGCCTCGTCAGTCCCGGCTCACCTAAAGGCTTCAGTTTGACAGAACAATCTACCCGACTCGATAACTTTCAAGTGTTTTTCAATATCCTGTGCCGGGATAGTTCAATCACCGAAGAGGACATGGCCAACAAAAGAGCTGCTGAAGCCTGACCTTGAAATAATTTTGGGTCAGGATAATAGTTCCCCCCCTCTATCTTTCTACAGTAGAGAAAAACTTCAGCATGTGTTAGGTTATTTTTGTTATAAAAAAAAAAAAAATCCACACCGAGCCTACATCACAGCTGGTCGTGCCAAATCAAACAATGGGAATGTTGTTTATGAGAATGTCTGTAAAACTATAGGCCTACAACTGTAACTGTGCCGTGGATCACAACGGTTATACTCTCAACCACGGAGATGTAGTGAGACAGTTGAGATGTATTCCTTGTACGAACCTCAACGTCCAGGATAAATACATTTATTGTTATGTATTAGCTTTGTTGCTTCTATTTAGGACACTTTCACATCACCTTTGTTATTCTTACATATAAGTGTAGTGAGTCTTGTGATGTCACTTATTCTGTAATCAGCCAAATTAACCCCAGGTCTCACTGGTGGCTAACACAAAAATATTGGCCAAAAAATATTTCGCTAACAGTGTGGCTCATTAACATTGACATGAAAATGTGTAAATATCATAAATATACCAAAATACACTGGAGGGGGACCTGGATACTGTGTTCGAGGGAAAGCCCCATACATTCCTAAAGATATATAAAATGATTGAATCGTCGTCTCTTCTAGACTTTCCAAATTTTATTGGACCAAATGGCTGAAATATGCGCTTAAAAGTTAGCCAGCATTTTTTAAGACGCTTCTTTATATGAGCTTTTGGGAAAAAGTGTTTTTGGGCCGTACGTTGTACTGACACAGTTTGGCCACAGTTGGCTTCAATGCCTTGGGCTCTGACTGGGGTCTTGCTTCTCTGTCAAGTTAGCACTAATACGTTACACTCGACGTCTGGTTAGACTTTCAAAATAAATCATGCAGACAAACAGTTCGCATTGTACGACATACTATGACTTTTTGAATGTTATTAACGTAGTCAAATGGTTCTGGTTTGGTTAGCACTTGGTTGAGTTTGGGTTTCTAAAAAGGATTTTGTCATCGCTTCTCTCACCCAGCCGTCGGACGAAGAGGAGATCGTTGACGTGATGCTGAAGAAAATCTGCAGTCTTTTTGGGGTCAGCTATCAAAATACAAAAGACATTCAGCTGGGGCCTGATGAGAACGGGGACCTGACTCTTAATAACAGCAGAAACATCCTCAACAATTCCTCCATGGATGTAAATGTTCTTCATACATCGGACGAAAAAGTAAACCCCTAGGAACATATAGCTTAATGTTTATGCAATTACAGCCACATGCTCGTTATGTTATTCTGCTAAAATGTTGTTCCATACAACCGTCTGATCATGCGATGTGTCTTTGTGAATATGGTGTGATGGATAATTATTGCACATAGATTGTACCACACAATTATACTGCAGATTGTTGGCGTGGATTACATGTTTATTTTGAGTGTTTCATCGACAGCACTGGTTTGCTCTCATTGGCCTTACTTGGGATGCAATAAGAATAGTTATACACTTCAATATAGGCATCATATCACATTACTTCACATCAGCTTGCCTGTGAAGTAATCAAAGTTTCAAGCGTAGAAGAATCAACTCCTAAAAGACCCTTTATGAATAAGAAATTGTTTAAATAATAATAACACATAATTACTACTTTAAAGGATCAATGTGAATTTAAAGCTTGAGTAATCCCTTTGTCAAACTGCAAATGATCTGCCGACAAAAAAAAATAATCCTGAAAATGATAATTGTCTTGCTTTGTAGACACACTTTTCATAAACTGCAGCCATCAGTAACAGCAGGGACAAACACATTGTGGTCCTGTGGCTGCTTGACAATAAAAAGCAGCACGTTTGCCAGCTGAACACTCTGAATGCAAAGCAGCCAGCAGGATGTGTCATTTACATTAGCTGCACAGCTCTGCCACGGTGTAAAGGGAGTGAACCATAAACACTGAGGCTGTTTTAAATTAGATTACATGCTGTTTTGCTTTCCTGTGAATCCCCGCGCTAGGAATAATGATGGACACAGGTGGTGATTACTGAATGTAAATACAACGAATGACGTAAATAGTATCGTAAATGGGATGTTTTCTCTTATAATCAAGGATTGGCACTTTTAAATCAAAGCTTATTTTACATATTTTTACACTTGTGTGCCAGACAAGTATATACCTTTGCCATCTTTTATTCATATTTTGATAACCAGTTCTTACCGGCTAAAGTAAAACCCTCAAAGCAGAAATAGCTTTGTTTCGTGTGAAATATAAACTGTATGTGTAGGTGAAAAGGTTTGTCTGAGGGTTAGGGTTAGGTCTGCTTTCACAAACCAAACAGTATGTTTAATGCATGAAGTTACTGTTTAGACACCCAGCTATTAAAGTAGCTCACAAACACTGTGATGCTGACGGCACCTGAATTTTCAGCAATACACATTGTAGTTTTTCTTCGTGGTATCCCATTAAAGGAGACCTTTTATGCTTCGTTGTGTTTTCCTTTCCTTCAGTGTTTTATAAAAGTTCTTGTTCATGTAAAAGACCTTGAAAGTTTAAAAGGTCTGAGTCCGCACCAACAGAATCTCCTCTCTCCCACAGAAAACACCGCTCCTGAACACCTCGTCAGTAGTCCCGTCATTAATTCTGCGATTTTTATGACGTCACACTACGTCACCGTGTTGCACATTTGCAATATGCATGCCTCGCGGCTAGTTTGGCACTTAAGAATTGATTCTGTTGTTGTAAGCAGTGCTGGGTCAGGCATGTGTGAGCTGACCAATCAGAGCAGAGAAAGGAGCTACTATAAAATAAAGTGTTTCAGACAGAGGGGGGAATACAGTATGAGAAAACTGATGTGTTTTTTTGAGTCGTTTTGGGAGTCACTCACAATCAACCTATTCAGTTATTTATGAATGAGGTTGTGTTGTCCCAGGTAGCGCGCTGCCAGGGGTTGAATGTATAGCAACATCTGCTGTAGGTTGTCTTCATCTCAGTAAAGAATCCTCTAGTACATTCTTCGCACTCAACTCCCAATAGTTTTATCTTCATGGCTTATTATCCATTTATTTAATTGTTGTTTAGTGAGTTGTAATGTGTTGTTATTCATCTGTTCAGGACACGAGAGGCTGTCAAAGACTCTTGACAGTTAATTGAGTCTGCAGTCTTTGTAATTCAAAACTATTTTCGTCTTGAGATCAGTTAGCACAGGAATTAACAGAACTGAAAAGGTCATATTTGCCATTTACCCAGCAGGGACACAGCAGAGGCAAGAACACTTGACAGCCTTTTGACAGTATGTTGATACCGTTAAAGCTCTGATCCCAGTCCGACGCCCCCCCCGTCGGCCCAAACTCTGCGGGACCGCCGAGCCAAATGGATGTGGTGATTATATCTAAGCATTACTGATTGCACTGCTTCTCAGTCTGAAAGAAACCTGCTTCAGTTTGATCTGACGATACCAAAGTTAGAAGTGCATTCAAAGAATATCGTTTCCAGTCACAGCCCAGTCAAGTGGGTGTAAGAGAATATTTAATCATCCTTCTGCCTGCTAAGAGAAAGAGATCAAGCAGAGCCACCTGAAAGACTCATCGCACTCCGGGGGGTCGACTCCACAGTGACTGCAGTGATCCTCCGCTTTAACCCTCCCTCCAGTGCAACCTTTTCCCTTACCAGCTGAACTACCAGGTGAAAATGTCTGGTTTCCTGGAACTGGGGTTGACGCTGTAGACCGTACTGTTTTCACACAGTGGCTATTTTCCTCTGACGTAACAGGACGGGAAGCTCAAATGTTGTATAGCTGTGTTCCCGGTTGCAAGTTGTATAAACAAAGAGAATCTGACAAACTGTTATCGATTCACTGCTTCCTGACTGATCAGAACCTAAATAGACAATTAACAGTGAAAATCCGGAGGGACTTCAAGCAATATTATCAGGTAAAATAACATATTACATTAGACAACTGCTAGCTTTAGCATTAAACCATTTCGTAACTAACATTATTGTTTGAAAATGTTACATAATACCCTTAGCAAAAAAGCCTACAGGCACATCTTGGACACATTATTTAAAGCCTGGAACCGAAACAATGTAATTAAACCATTAATGTAAGCTAGGAAGTGGTTGAATGCTAACGTTAGCAAATGGGCTTTCAAATATGTTATTTTCCCCATGAATGATTAAAAATGTATTCATCCATTCATTCATATATTCATTAATAATAGTTTTTAATTCTGTGTGTAATATGCAGGTCAATAAACATTTCATTGGTAAAGAATTGTATTGGTTTGTGTGTCCGAAGTGGCCCTGATTAAACCCAAAAGTGTCACACAAGAAGCTGAACAAATTGGAGGAGGACAGGGTGAAGGGAAATAACCGGAGACAGGAAAGATTGTTGAAGCTTTCCGTGCTCGGGCCTGGAAAGTCCCGACATTGACACTTTAGTGCAGGGTAAAAATGTCATCACAAGAACATAGTCAGCAGAAACCCGAAATCATTTCTTCCAGTGACAAGGCAGAGCTGACAGTAGAGATAGCCCTTGTGCTGGGATGGTTTAATGGTCTGGTCATATTGGACTGGTTTGACAGTTCCATGATATTGTGATGTGAGGGGGGTTAGAGGACACACCTACTAGAATCAGGACCACTTCCTCTCCAGTGGGGACGCTTTTTTGAGGTGACTGGCGGGGAGAAAGAGGAGACAACCACCTGCCTGGCCAGGACACTATGATTATATTCAAGGGAAAATGTATGAAGGCAGAATGGCTCTTTAGGTCCACACTCAAAAAACAGCAAAGACTCACAAAATACCCGTTTAATTTGAGGGAAAAGCTTTAGTTGTAGATTATAACTTAGCTAGTAGTTGCAGATCATAACTAAGTTTGTTACGTAAGCTTTAGCAGGAGGTTTAATAATTTTTTATATTCGCCAACATGGTTGTATTTAATGTTTGCTAACTTTCTCATTTAGTCATGTTTATGTAGAATAACAAACCAATATCTGTTTTTCAAAATGGGTCATTTCTAAGATAGATTAAAGTTCTGGGAAAATCTAGTCTAGCTTCAGTTTTAGCTACGGGAAGCTGTGGCTATCTCACCAGCTTTAGCTTGATGTACCCCTAATTTTGGCTGTTTAGTTAGCTTTCTTTGTTTGGCAGAGAGTGCAGTGAGGGCTCTGATGAGTTCAGCTGCCCACAGATTACTGCAGTCTGGGCAAAGCCACAGTCACTAAGCAGTCAAAGTGCAGTAATGAATTTTTGGCTTGTTTTGGGGGGTTTTCGGCTCACGGGGCCAACACAAAGACTCGAAGCCACCAGATGTCCCATTAGAAATGTAAAAGTGGAACTGTCTGCGCAGAGTCAACAATACAGCAGCAGTTATGAATGAGACATGCAACACCATCATCTCACAGGCTGAGCAGCCATTTTCAAAAATTGACCATCTGTTGGGCTGTCACCCCATATCAAGGGTAGATGAGGTTGATTGGCACCATACACATTTAAAAGGGATGTTGAAGCTGCAGGTTGAAAGGCAAGAGTAAGTAAAATAATAAACTGCAGCCTCACGACAAGCTGCCATTCCCAGCCAGCCTCACCTAACTGTAACCTCCCATTGCGCAGGTAGGTATAGGGTGACAGAGGACAGACAGACAGAGGCATCTGAATACAACAAAATGATTATCAAAAGACTGATGTTGGATTTATTCAGTCACTCTCCACTTGCACAGTGTCATGTGATGTGTATCATCTTTAAAGCTCTGCATGTAAACATCATAGTATCCATCCATTATCCTTGATTTTGAAGAAGGCCTGAGGGCGGAAACATGGATTAAAAAAAACTGCACAGCTCCTTTTCACTTTTTAGTCTGTTGTCAGTGGCCTCTTTAAAGCCCTTGGTTGTGGAAGCAAAAGGACGTGCAGTTTGTCAAGCGAACGTACGTCATTAAATGGAAAACTGCATCACTATTTACTAATACATGTTTAACACCTAATTTAGTTGAATGTCATTTACTGCAGCAAACCTGTTGTCAATGTCACTGACTAAGCAGCTGTTTTACTTTGACATCCCACGCACAACAATGTGACACCATTTCACTGAAGCATCAAATTAAACAAGCGTGTTATTATAAGCTTATTTATACTCCACTGGATAAACAAAAACACTGGACTGAAATTAGCAATGAACCAGACAATATAACACTGTCAATATTGGGGAACAGGGCCCAGTGAAACGGAAAAAATTTCACACAGTCTTATCGCTAATAAACTTTTTCATTCTCCTAAAGCCATAATTTCACTGTGCAGTGAATCTCTGGCTGCTGGGGAACAAAGAGAAGGCGCTCACTCACTTTAAAGTGAATGAAAACTTGCAACACAGCGGGGACAGCGAAGTCTCAAAATGCCGGCCCGGCCTTTAAGTGAGGATGAGCTGACTTTGCAGCCACGGGACTTCAACATCAGAGCCACTTTGAATGAATAGTTACAAATTATTTTCCTTTATTCATGAGAATTCTCACTTATTCCTCCAATTCTCCCCAACGCATTCATTTCAAATGTATTTGTGCCAAACGCACTCTCTCCCCTGCTGCTATCCTTCAGCATGTAAGGAAAGTTTTGTACCACAGCCACATTACATTACAAGGAATAAAAAAATATCATTTTTTTCGAGGTGTACAAAGCAGTGTAATTTTCCCTACCAAAAAAAAACGGCACTCGATATTATGAATAGAAATGTAATCGTTATGCACCATGATGATGCCTCAGCCTCTGTCAGACACCACGCAAAATTACCTGGATTACCTTTTCGTTCTTTCTTCCTGTGTTTGTTCCTGTTCCATCTTGAGAATGAGGACTGGATCCATAGGCAGCGCAGAAATCATACAAATTACCAAGAAAGTTTTTAAATTGATCTGTGGAAATAAAAGGGCAATCGAATCTTCCATTCCCACTTGCTGCTATCGCCTTCAATGCATTTTTCTGTACACAGTGTGCAGCCTGTCACGGTCTCCGTTGATTTTCATGTTATGCACAGACACGATAGAGAGAATGAAAGAAAAGACCAAAAGATTGCTTTATTGGATTTTTAATCAGGGGAAATGTTCTGTGTCGTTCTCTGAAAGAAAAGGTTACAATTCTTTCTTACGGTCTAAGACTATGTTTGACATATTGCAATCATGGGTCTTTAGCTACCAAGAAAAGGATTATAACTTGTACTCTTTTCTAAATCTATAAACTGTCATTCCTCATGAAAATACTAATACCATAAAGTAGGTTTAAATATCATTGGCTCATTTGGGCTTTGGTGGGAAGGAGCCCATCTTCTGACAGTTATATTATCTTAGGCGTGCAATCGCACAGGATTGATTTCTTGTTAATAGGAAAATGTTACTCAATTAAGGGAATGTCCTGATTTTATCTGTTATTCTAAATTCTCCTTCAAGCGGTCAGGCCGATGTGCTGGGTTGCAGAATAATCCAGTCCCACTGCAAGTTGTTCAGTGTGATCAGAAAAAAGCAGAGAGGAGTGAACCAGAACAGAAAAAGTCAGTCAAACTGTCAAACTGTCAAACACTGAGACTAAAAATGTTTGAGGCCACTGGCCGGTTCTGAAAAACTGTGACCTAAGATTCTTTGGACAGATCCTCTTTAGAGTCCTGAAACTGGATAAAGAGGCTCCAACTAAAGAAATACATTTTAGTTTGGCCTTCAACAACCCATTGTCAGGGAGATTGAGGAAATCGGTGACACTCAACACCACTGTTGCTCTCCCCAAGAGTGGTCGTCCAACAAAAATCACCCCAAAAGCAAGGCATTAATTAACTTAATTTAACAGAAGAACACCAGAGTAATGGCTAGGCCTCTCTTGCTAATGTTAATGTTCATGAGTCCACTGTCTGAACAAGAATGGTGTGTATGACACTATAAAAAATCTAATATTTAAATGCGAAATGTTTTTTTTTTTAATGAAAATCAAACAAATCCAACATAAGAACCAACTGTTAATGGTGTTCTTAAGAACATTCAACCTCTAACATTGTGGCGCTAACATTGCTAGCGCTAGCTAACTTTATTTATTTTTTCGCGCAAACTGGCAACTACCAGGTCTGTTGATGCTGGCCAAACACAGATACCACGTGATACCAACGGCGTCATACTACTGTCTGACAATCTCTGGCAGAAGCTGGAACCAACCGTCAGAATTCTTACACAGAGATAAACAAAACAATACAAGGTTCTGTTCTGTTTGCTGCCTCCGGACCAGGACAGCTTGCAATCATTGATGGATCAATGGATTCTGGATCCTGACAGCAAACTCTGGAGAATGTGTCAGGGTATTGTAGTCTGTTAACCTTACACCTCGCACATATGTCAGGAGGCAGAATCGACAGTACACAGTACAAGCCAATTATTTGTGGGAAGCAAACTGAGAAATGCATGCGAGACAGTTTTTCCAAGGGTTCGTCTGTCACTTCTGCTAGTTTTATTGGAGCGGTGAGGAACAAACACATCAACCTGTGGCATCTGCTGTCAGTCCCATGACAATGTGCTGTAAAAATGTTGGAAATTGATTATTTTGTTCATGCATGAGGAAAGATAAAAGTATTTTGTTTACTTCTGTTTACTTCCTCAAGCTCATTTTATTGAGTTTCTGAAGTGCAAGTTTACCAAGTATCTGGCAGGAAAGCAGCACAGCCCTAACCCTGCCACACAGCTCTGTTTGAAAGCTTTACAAAACCCAGTTTTTCAGTTCATAAACTGAGAAAAGCATGCAAACCGTTCCAGGGACAAAAAGAAAAAAGGTCGGATGAAATTGATTGAGTGTATTGAAAGGAAGGGAATTAAAATACTGAGTGAATACTGTCATTGACTCACAGTTCTATTGACTCAAGAGAAACACTGACGTCAATGGGGTACAGTTGCACTTAGAGGGACACTCAGCCAGGCTCAGCTGTGGGTTTTTGTGTCACCGTGAACTACGTATGCTTGCGCTGCACGTGACTGAGCGCCGAAACACCGACTATACACGAACTTGTGAGCACTCAAGCCCGCAGAGAGAAACATAATGAAAGATTACATTCCTGGTTAGCCTTCCTGGGCAGCTGTTGTCATGAGAAGCGGAGGGTTGTCGCCTCCTGTCTTTTAGTCTGTGGGCGATGAAGGCAAGCGACTGTCGAAATTCACTTTAGCTCCGCTGGTGGTTTAATGCCCATCTTACTACTGTGGCAAAATGGTCTCTCTGTGGGTGTAGAAATGTGATTTTATCCGTGTGTCTCAAATAGCTCCCTGGTATTATCGTTGAAAAGAAAATCCATTTGCTAATCGGCTCTATTGTAAATGTTCCCTGTACACAGCGGCCACTGCCACTCACTTCCATCTTCAGACACGTGCTTCTCTGGTGCAAACGTTGTACAGCCCAGTCTCCAGGATATAATGTTAGCAGGTAACGTTTCTGCAAACATTTTTGTGGCACATCATGTTCACATTATATGCTTATTAGCTGACTGTTCAAATCAGCAGGTGGAGGGGAAAAAGTGTTTGTCTTATTACAGCCAACAAGGCTGTCGTATGGTCGACCACAGTTCCAGTCACAACACTGGATATTTTTAAGGGCACCTGGGGTTAGGGGAGCTGATTGGTTCCTGCCTCGAAGCAAGAAGTTTGAAGGCCGGCTCTTCCCAGTTCTGTGTGCGAGATGTGTTTTTTAAATAAAACCTTTAAAAATGCTTTGCTGCTGGTGGTGCTTGGGGGATGGGATGAGGGGAGTCTCATTTTCATGTTGCGCTAGGGTTGCCCCTAGGCCCTGGTCGTAACAGTTGCTTTAAAGATAAACTATATCAGTAATCTACATTAAAGAATTTGATTTTGTTGAGTTGTGTACTGACTTTATCCCAAATGTTTACAACAATGTTCAAACCCAGAGAAATCCACAAGTTTACCAAAAGTAACGTAGTGTTGTTTGATTTGGTCGCCCGTTTCAACTTCCAGACGAGGGATTTTGGCGAACAAGACTAAACTTAACGTGAATAAAGCTTTTAAACATGACCTCCTCTTTCCCCCTCTCCTCTCTGTATGAAGTAAAGTACATTTACCCTGCAGCTCCAGTCGGCAGTCAACATTGCAGTACGTTGACACCCATCAGTGGAGGTCACCTCTGCGGATCACTGATGCAGTCAGGTTGATTAAACAGGAGCAAAGATATATCCGCTTTTCATCCCGTCTCCCCTCCGGATCAGAGCAGAATCTGCTATGATTCTCCAGAGGGTCTGGCTCTGCACCCAGTTCTCTAGCCGGCTCTGAGCACCCACCTATCAGCTTGTTATTTAAGCTATGACGAACTCATAACTTTCAAATAGCAGTTGTCTCCAGCTCCTTTTTGAGGCCGGCCCTCCCTCTGTCCTGGGGAGCAGCTCCCCTGGTGTTTCGTATTTTTCCATCCCTGAATTTGTTAACGAATTTACCACATCCAAGAAGTGATTTACATATTGTTTTATTCCCCATTTGTTACCCTGACAGACAATGACCTGATCTCGCCTGGAGGCACGTTTTTATGCAGTTATTCTCATGCAGTCTGCAATTTGTCCCAAAAGCCACAATTAGTGACGTAAGCAAAATGAATGACGCAGGATCAGCTCTGTTTTCCTCCCAGTTTTTGTTCACTGATAAAATCCTTTTTCTAACTTTTATCAAAGAGCACTAATCTGTCCAAACAGTCTAATCTGTTCATGTGATCTTTTCCTGCAGTTTTATACAAATCAAAAGTTGACTTTAAAGCTTTTTTGTTTCTCTTCAGTGCTCCTTATTTATCCACCCAATCTGCGTGTGTCACGTTCAGTATCAGTGCACCAGTAAAAATGGAGATCAGAATGATTTTTCTTTCTCATCCAAAAGAAACATTTGAAATACTGTGTCAAATCATGAAACTTAAATAACTACGTACAAACTTACATAGTTTGAAAGTTATTTGCTCTGCTGCTTCCTTCAGTTTGCTCTGTTGTTGTTGGTATTATCAGTCCTTCCACTTCTGACATTTTTACTTGTCTGCTGCTCTGTATTGTCGTCGTTCTGTTTCCGTTCCTCAACATAAGGAGTTATTTGTGGGTTGTGTTTCGTTAAATTTCAGTCCAGTGTTTCAGTTAATTCACTAAATTATCTATTAGGTTGTATAAATAACACAAGATTGTTTTAATTTGTTTGAGGGGTTCACCCTGTTGTGTGTTGTTAATTCTGCAAGGGAACCGAGAGAAGCTGCTTAATCAGGGAGAGTGAAAACAGGTTTGTATCATTATGCCCACTTAGCAGGGAGGAAAGGGCACAACTTCACCTGTTTCCAAAGTGCATAGAGAAGGAGAAAAAGTCTAAAGAGGTTCAAAAACAAGTATCTTAAGCCAAAACAAGATCTTATCCTAACCCTAACCCAAGTGGTTTTTGTGCCTTAACCTAACCTGTGTAGAGTCACCACAGCGCTGTCACCAGATCAAACTGAAAATTAAACTTAAAGAAATGTAAAGTTGCAACATGAAGACGTGAAGTTTCAACACATCTGTGGTTGCAGAAACATACTGTCAGGATGTTGGGATTCCTGTTTTACTTTGTCATGTGTCACGTTGTGTGACTTCCTGTCTCGTTTAGCCTTCCCTCCCTTGTGATTGTCCTGATTAGTTTCACCTGTCCCTGATTAGCCTCCTGTGTACAGTCACCCTCTGTGTTTGTACCTTGTGTTCCCGCCTGTGCTCCCCACGCTTTGTTGGTCGTGAATGCTGGAAGTAAACTTATGTTCTTCATTTTTTATTATTCTTCCATCATGTTTTTTTGTCCACTGACTCCTCCTGCTTAATCTTGTTCGGTTGTACTTTTTGTATGTTTTCTATTTTCATGGTTTTTCCTTCTGCCTGTTTTCTCATCGTTTTGCCGTCTGTGTAGTAGGCCTGGGCGATAAACCGAAAATTTACCGATACCGAAATTTACGACGATAACTGACGTCATTTTGCCCACGTCGGTATATTCGGTGTGTAAAAAAAAAAAAAAAAAGTCGTTTTTGTCTTGTTTGGCTGTGTGTGTGTAGGAAGCTACCGGTATATTCATGTGTAACTGTTGCCAAAAAGCAAACTCGGCTTATTTTGTGAATGAACACGAGTCAAACCTTTGTGTAAAAGCATAATTACGACGAAAAAGCCACTTTTAAGATTCACCGTAGTTTCGTTTCCAGGTCAAACTCATTTACAATGGAGGTGCACGGGTCAACTTTTCTGTTGCATCAAAATCGCTATTTTTAAAACACTAAGAAGACTCGACACAACATGAAACTTTGCTCGTAGTATCACCAGGGTCCCTACACCTGAACACGAGCATTGAGAACATCGTTTGTGGACACAAAGTTTGCCAAAAAGAAGGTTTTTGAACAGCTCACGTTAGCTTAGCCGTCCTGCCAGTCGAGATGCGTCGATCCCCGATCCCCGATGTAACATGGAGCTTTCTCCTTCATGTTACGCCGCACTCGGGGATCGACGCATCTCGACTGGCAGGACTGCTACTGCTAATGCTAACGTGAGTTGTTCAAAAACCTTCTTTTTAGCAAACTTCGGTTTATCGCAAACTTCGGTTTATCGCCCATTCACATCTACAACACTAGTCCTTTTTATTTTGCTTGGTTTTTATCTCTGCTCTCTGTTAGTATACTTATCGTTACCATACCTTACTTTAACTGAGAGCAGCCTGAGCTTCCTTGCAGAGGAGAAGGGCTTTGCTGGAATTCAAAGGAAATTGCAACGTTAGTCGCATAGATTCTGGATGGCAGATTGAAGTGGCTCTGCTGTTTCAGGGATCTAATGGGGGCATCATCTCTCCTAGTAGAAATCCTTAACGCTGCTTACATTCATTTCCTCTTTCAAATCTGTGTGACCATTTGTTGTAAACGGTAATTTCCTTTATTTGAGTGCCTCGAAATGAAATGAAGCCTAGCGTGAGATCAGGTAAAGCAGTGAGGCAGCAGCTGTCAGATAAAGTCCTGCGAGGTCCTGTAGCACTAAAAGTCTCTTGAGGAGAGCTGAAAAAACCCAGCTTGAGCACACACTCCTGCAAAGTAATAAATATTTAAGTGCCACGAAATATTATAACAACATAAAAAGCGAGTTATTTGAAATATAAATGCAAATTAAATAAACATTGGTATTATCTTGAGGTCAAGGACTGCTGCAGGGAAAATGTTGTGTTGTAGTGGTTATATAATGAAAACAAACCTTTATCAACACATTGTTATCCTTTTTTTTTGTCATGGTTTAGTTTTCTCTGCTTTTAAGAGATTTGCTCTATAAATCAGAGTGAGACATTCAACAGATTCAGTACTTTCACTTAAGGCAATACATTGTGTGTTTTTGACAATGCATCCGAAGAAATTACACACATACACATTTATTTTTGAGTCTCATTCAAAAGTTAGGAATGAGGCTCAAAAATCAACTTTTCTTACAAATAGCACCTTTTTAAGCTATCTATTAAGATATCTAAACCTCCTTGGGGACTAGAAAAATGGAGTAAAGTGAGACTAACAGTGTTAAATTACTGACTAATTTAATTTCTTTATGTTTATATAATTATAATCTATGGAAAACAAAAGTGAGTGAGTGTTCCTCAAGCAGAAGATGCTAAAGCTGAAGCACGGACCAGCTGTTTTCACCCTGCTGAAATGTTCTTCATGGAGGAACTGAATGCAAGGAACATTTCATTAAGGATCAATTATCTACCACACTATATCGACTAATTAAAGATAAGCTCTTCCGCCTAATGCGTGTTCTCACTCTGTTCATAATGTTCTTAATGGGTCGGGGTTATGTAAATCCCTAATAAGGAAATTTCAGTTAATGGCAAAGCTGCACATAATAGCCTTACTTCATTCTCTCTCATGATAACGCACTTATGTAAGTACTTCTTTCAGATCCTTCATCTATGTTCAGTTTAATGTTGAGGTTTTGTAAAGGCTGCAGGTGTGTGGGCACACTAAATTAGTTCCTAACACACAGGGCAGAATAGCAAGCCATGAGTCAGACTGAATTAGATATAACTGAGTGTTATTCATGTGTGTCACTGGGTGCACAAATGAGCTTTATGATGTTCATTTATGAAAGGTAAGTGAAAGATTTCATCTCCAACGTGGCCAAGGTTAGGCTGCAGAGGACAAACTAGCAATACAACAGCTTGAGGTGGATGGGTAGAACATTTGGTTTGTGCAGGATATAAAGACTGAAATAAAATGCAGTCTTTGTCTTTACTCGTTGACAGCTGGATGGACGGGGACCCTTGGAGAAATGCTGTCACTCAAATGGGAAAATGGGATGTAGAAGAATATGTGCCAAGGTAAAGTTTCAGGGTGACCATGGGACTGCATATTCACTGGATTTCAGTATTATCATGTAAATGGTTATCTAAACCTTTGCTCTAGTCCTACAGAGTGGCAGGTTATAATGATTCTATTGGCCAGGCTCAACATCAGAGGTCAAGGTGATCAGAAACCAGCAGAAACTCATCATGATCAAAACGATTTACAGCGCAGACAAATCGTCATTTATCCTGTGCATGTACTTAACCAGAATGAACTGTTTCTTTCTGCCTGGTTTCAGCTTTGACAGTCATGGGAGCTGCATCATATCATTATCTTGACGGTGCAGAATGCTGTGGGAGTAATTAGCTGTAGCACACGAGCACGCCGACTGGAACACAGCAGTGCACCCCAATTATCCAGCCCGCCCTCATCAGAAAAACGACCACACGCTGTAGGTCGACTGTGAAGGCAGCTCATTAGGAAACATTTTCACGTTTACGGGTCTTTCACCCTGGAGACATCTAGTTATGTGAAACCAAAAGTAATGTAACTTACGTATGTGGATTAATTTACATAAGAAAAGTACTTATTTTAACCCAACCCACTATCTTTTCCTAAAATCAAGTGGTTTCAGTGCCTAAACCAACCCTGTTGCCAGACTAAATGTTGGCAATGTTTTTGCAAACTACTGATTTGTTGCAACTTAACATTTCTTAAGGTTCAATCTTCAATGTTACCTTGTGACAACGCTGCCCGTATGCTCTGGTTAGGTTTAGGGGACAAAGACCACTTGGTTTAAGTTAGGAAATATCATGTTTTGGCTTAAAATACATGTTTTTGTTGCCACAAACATGGCTTGAGATGTCCTGAAATTTCCCCAGGTCTCATTAAAAAAAATATCCAGGGATTTCACAGTTACAAATGTTGAAACGCAGTCATGAACTGTGGTCACAAGCTTCGCAGTCTTCTTGATGTTGACTCATCGGTAAAAGGAAACTCCAAGTCTGACAACTCCTTCTGATACTGTTCAGTCCCAGAGAATAAGCCTGATGTTGCTTTAGTGACTTATAATTAATGTTAATAAAGATCCCATGATTTCTGTCAACTTTGGGTGAACAAACGTGATTTTCTTAAAATGATTTTTTTGCCGAACCTCATAAAATTATGATTAGAGTAGGTGTGGGTTGCTAGGGCTAGGTGAGCCCAGGTGTGAATGGTTGTTAAGCTGTCTGGGGACTCTTTAAGGACACTCCCACACAGAGTTTAAAAACCAGCCAACTCCCCTCCAGTTAGTTAGAACTGAAGAAGCCTCTTGGATGAGAGGTCAAACGTCTTCAAGATACTGAAACAAGTCCGGTTGCCTACGATACAGCACTTAGATTTACCATGAGCTGGATGACTCAGAACCTTCATCAACATTATAGAGACAGAAACTACATCTACTTTTGTAACTGTTACAGCCTCTTTATTAAGTCATAAAGTGTCTTTTCATGTTTAAAACGGGACTCCCACACAGTCGCACCGTCCACTAAAATTAACAGCAGAAATAACGATACACAATTACTGGCAGTGTTGTTTTTGTTGTCAGGAGGGTGGTTAAAGTCCCTTTTTTTAGATTTCTGGGGATGTTCCTTTCATGACAATACTTCTAATTATATTGTTTTGGTCTTTTTTGTTGGTATTCCCAGAAGAAGCAATAAATGAGCTGAGTTATTTTATCTGAGCAAACACAAAGCAGCAGTTCCCTACTGCTTTGTTTTCGTATGAAGCATATCAGAGCAGCTAACAAGCCTCACATATCATACCTTCTAATCAGTCACCACTGTGCTGAGCTGACGGTGATCCTATTTGTATGCACATATACACGTGTGTTTGTTTGTGGTTTCTGTGCATTTCTTGCAAATGGCTGGACTGCAGTTAAGCCTGTATGGCAAATCACAAGTAAGGAGGAGTATGTCTCTGAAATGAACAACAAAGGCGAGGAGAAGGCAGAGTGGTTTATCGAACAACAGCATATCTTGTAGGAGTCAACAAACAGAGCAGGCACACAGTGATTCGGGTCGCTTGTTTCAAACATACAACCAGACCACTCAAACTCGAACCCATCCTCTTTAAGACAGCCACTTTCATGTTGTAGCATCTCTAATACTCAGCGATGCTAATTAGACATGGAGAGGAGAGCAATGCAGATAATTAGAGGTTAAATGATGCATTTTCTCCAATGGCTTTGATATGATGAGCTTGCTCGTGCTTCTAAATTCTCTCTCTCTCATATGTAAACAAACAAAATTTATGACGATCTATGCAAACACCCTCAGGCAACAATTTACCACTTATGATCTACTGGCAGCATGCTGATAAAGCAGCAGAGGCTCTTTCAGCCCAACGTAAACGCCAGAGTGAATTTTAGCAAAAACTGAGCCCCCTTCCTTCATCTCCTGCTCCTGCACTAAGCTAATGCATGTAGTGTGACGGAGTGGATGACAACTGAAGCCATCTTCTTCCATGCACAGTTTTAAACATGGCGACGCAAAGAGGAACGATGATGTGGGTGCTGATTGAGAAACAAAGTGACCGTCACTGTTCTTGTTTTTTACTTTTCATCTTTTTGATGCTTTTCTGAACACCGCTTTCAGGCGAGACACTGCCAAGTGAGAGACCACTGTTTGAGACAGCATTTCAATTTCTGCAAGCATGAAACCACTGGATACTTTTAACGAGACATCGGCCATGTCCAGGCATGTTTGTGGCGACACAATCAGGTGAGCCAAAAACCAGCCCAGTCACCAGGATTATGTTGGCAGTTAATGTTTCTGCAAACCACTGACACGTTCACATCTGTTTGTGTCATAAGCCTACGCATCATATTGACATTTCTGTAATACCTTTTCATACTCATATTACGTGTTAATCACTTGACCTTCATGTTGGGGGAGTTACAGACGAGAAGGCTGCCGAGCCAGTAACTATATCTGCCGCTTGCCATTGTGTTTAGCTCTTGGTAAGTATTTTCTAGTGTTGAGATTTCTCTCTTTAGTGTCTGTGCTACGTCTCATGTTCATGTTTTGTTTGCCTCGTGTGCAGAACCTCCAGCACCTCTCCGTTCTGCTCCGCTGGCTCACCCGAGTTCCCTCCACGCTGTCACCAGACAACCCTGCCTGCCGGCCTGCCTGCCGGCCTGCCCTCCTCATCTGCTATTCCCTCAAGAACTCTGTCCTGAAATAAATTCCTTTAAACCTGATTTCCAGCCTTCAATCTCTGCATTTTGGGTCTACAGAAAAACCCAAACTGTAATAGTTTGCAGAAACGTACATTGCTAATATTTATTCTGGTGATTGGATTGGCCAAAACATGATCCTTTCTAAACCCTTTTTTGTTGGTAACATACAGAATACTGCGTTATTGTAAAAGCTTTGCACAAAGTGTTTGAAGTCACCCTGTCAAGTACTGTTGGAGGCGAAGAAAACAACAATTTAGTTTGAGTTTTATGACGAACAAGTCACTTTATATCAACGTCTTTCTGCTATAATTACATTCTGTGTGATGTCTGTGTAGGTGTGTGGTTTTTAGGTAAATCATTTAAAGAAAGTGTCCATCACATCCTATTGATTGGCAGCTGGAATATCAAAGAGCAGCTCAACAGGCAGTCGTTGAAAACATATAACATTTATCAGCAGTTAACAGGTAGGAGGGGAGGGAGGATAAATTAAGCAGAAAGGCAAGGAAAGAAGGGGAGAGAGACACTGACAAATATCACAAAGAAAAACCGCCAAATGCATTCGGCAACAGACGAGACTAAAAAGAATCCTTTCAAGTCGATTTTTTTCAAGAGAACAGGCACGTGTACAATATAGACTTAAATCCACTGACATACATGCATGCATAAAAGACAAAACCCTCGAGCGGCGACCAAATGTAGCCCTTCACAGTCAGTACAATAGTTGATTGTCAAAAATAAGAAGTCATGATTTAAATCTCATCATAATGCCACATGTGATGTGATCATAAACACAGTATGTGCTACAGACTGTGACCATTGTTTTGGACTTGTAAACACACCGAGTGAATCCACAGATGTCAGCGGTTAAAGGCAACAAAAGTCAAGATTGTCCATGTTCACGTGTACGTCCTGAAAAGTGAGCAATATCTTTTTTAAATGTCAGCTCTGCTCCAAAAATATTGGCATGCTCTTTACTTCAGTTTGCTTCTGTCTTCTCACATAAGGACAGAGTCATCACAATGTGGGCTGACTGTACAAGCAAGCACATTGGTTCCACCATGACACTGAACACGTCAATGAAAAGGATTCGTCATCAAGATGTCCTTCACTTTCTTGACTGCTGGAGTTGTAATCTCGCCAGCTGGAGGGTTAGAAAAACTCCTGTAAGTGGCAGTAATTGATGTAGCTTTGGCACACATGGAGAACAAATCACATTCAGTATGTTCAAATTCAGTGAACATTTGTCGGCAAGAACAAAGGTTCATCAAGGAGACAAGTTTTATTCTTCCACAGCTGCTTAAAGCGTTAAAAAAAAAAAAGCAACAACCTTTTTTCTTACCACCTGATTTCCTCTATTCTTATTTCAAGGTACGTTTCTCAAGTATTTTCTTTGTGCTTGTTTTCCTGCTCTGCCTCTCTATGCTCAGCTGTGTTATATACAATCAAGGTGACAGCAGGAAAATGGAAAGGAAATTGCATACGTCTCCCTTTGAAAAATAAATGTCTAATCAATATTTTTTCATATATTTTAAGTTTCACATCTATCTAAGCTTGTGAATGGTGATAAATGATTGTCTTCAGTCAGAACGGTCGGTGCAGAGGCTGAATATAAATTAAGATGTGTTGTGTTGTTGCATTTCACCTTCTGGCATCACACAGCTCTGTCTCCTACAAAAACATCCATTTGCAAGATCTCCATCAAAGATAATAACTGTTAATCGTTTTCACATAGCGAGTGAGAAGTGGAGGTGTGGATGTCAAGGAGATCAACAGACATGAAACGTTTGCTTGCAAAACAGGCAGCTATGGTTCATCGCCTGTGTCAAGCTTTCATATTTAAACCTTTCTCATGTTTTCTTTCAGGGATTTTCCGGACTGCCAACTCAAACGGTTTCTTTGCACATCCAGATTGATTTGAGAAAGTCTGGGCAGCAGATAAAACACATGAAATGTGATTTTGCTAATAATGCAAATTAAATCCAAGACACACTTAGAGGCAGTTTGAGATGCAAAACTGGAAATGTATTCCAGTCTGGACGCTCTGGCTGCTCACATCAGAGTCCTAAAGTGTCATATGTAATGTGACACACGACGACGAGACAGAGGAGTTCTGCATCGCGACTTGACCATCTTCATTTCTCAAGCTGTGTCACCAGCGTCCGTAGTAACCGACACCTACGTCGTTTCCACAGCGAACCATGCAGACAGGTTGGAGATGTCAGGACACAGAAATCCAATCAGTTTTATCACAAGTTCCTGCGAAGGTGTCAGTTTTTGTTTGACTCAAAGTCACATGAGACTGGATTTGGTTGACAGAGCTCCACCTACAAACTTCCCTGACTGTTACAATGTCTCCTCCTCATCCTCAGCTGTTGCACTGGGACTGGGAACAGGCAGGTTTTCCTTCAGCGAGATATCGTCCACCTGCTTGGGGCCACTGTCCTCAGGCTCTTCGAGTATGGATGGGTCTGAGTTACTGATCACGTATCCTGGGAGGGTGGCGTGCATGCTGATCGTGGGGGCGCCGGAGCTCCGATAAGCACGGCTTGAAACAAGCGTGGTGGAGCGTGTTGATGGGCCAGCCCCTGCCAGGTGGGACTGGCTGCTGGTGCTGTTGTTGTTGAGGCCGACGACGACGGACCCGTAACGATAGCGGCCGCAGACCACCGGGCCCTCCCACTCGAAGGCCAGGTTCCAGCGTGTCCATGTTTTCTTGATCTCTGTCTGGACCTGTGGGAATGACAAGAACAAAAGGCTAAGCATTATCTCCGAGTGCAGAATAGGAGTCTTATTTTGAGATACAAATGTCTGACTGAACCTAATTTGATATACAGAAATGTTTTCTTTGTAGGGTCATTTTTCATTTCAGGTTTATGCAAATGCCGTTTCACCCTGGTTTATTTCATTTCTATTGTGTCAGCGTAGATACCTCTGTTGGAACTGTGATTCAGCAAATTCAATTTCTATCATTACAAATGATAATACATGAGCAAACATTTGCCACCTCACAAACACAGAGCAACAAAGGCATCCCTGAGTCATCCTTGTCCTCTTTAGACTGACTCTCCAGCTCTCAGGCCTCATGTATAAAACAAAATATTGTTATATTTATGTGTCGGCTTGCTTTTGATTTCTAAAAGTTAGGTGAGAATGAAAAAACTAGTTTAAAGATGCTACTGTAGGAATGCAATGTGTAGAATTAACAGTTTGGCGCTGTGTCAAAGATCTCTATATAATGTGTTGCAGAGATATCTACTGAATTTAGCATGCTAACCAGCTAGCCAAGCTTTTCTTGTCACCTAATACACTTACACAGCACCTCAAGATGGAATTGTCAGGTAGAATAGCTCATAGCTAGCTGCACGGCTAACAGAGCTTACTAGCTTACGGCAGTTACAGATAGCAGCAGTTAGCAGTAAGTGATTTGTTGACCCAGAAAAGAAAATGTTGTAACCCTAACCCTTCCTGCCTTTGTCTTTTTCCTGCCCTTTTTCTGTGTATACCTGTGTGTCATTTGTTAATCATTGCTTTGTATTTAAGACGGTTTGTCTTCTGCGTCTCTTGTGTTCCTGTGCCTGTTCCCTGGTGCTCATCTGTCCTCTGCGTCTTCTGGTTTCTCCTCAGTTTTGTATTTCTTTTACTTTCCTTTGCCTGCCTTTTGTTCCTTGATTTTTAGACTCTGGATGTCAGCATATCATTAAAGCTCGCCTTTTGTTCTTTCACCTGCCTGCCTCTCTGTGTCTCCATTCAGGTTCTCACTATTTTTATCAACCTTAACACCACCAGCATGGGGCTGTGTAGATAATGAATGGATTTTTGTTTTTCACAAACTTTTCCTTTTAAGATCAAAATGATCTTGAATCTGTTTTATAAATGACACCTCTGGTTTGGTCTCCACCAGCTCCTGGGAAACAATATCAAAGTTTTGAACTTGCTAGATGTCTATCTTCCATCTCTACCACTTAGTGCTATAACAAGCTGCAAACACTCAGCTGTCTGAGCTGGATTGCTGGATGCAGCTGCCTACAGTTCTCTATGTGGTGAGGATAAACTACACCCTCTGTGTGTGGGCTGAATGACTAAAGCGATGCATTAGGAGCAGGTTAAGGCTGCCCAGAGCTGCAGGGCAGGGTGTTCATTGTTGGATGAGACCCTTTTGCATCCCAGGAGTCATTTGGTTTATTGTTTATGACAGAATTATGCATTGTGGCGCTGAATTTCAACAGAAAATAAACACCCGTTGTTTCATTTGGAGTTGCATTCATTTAGAATATAAGAGGAGGATACAATGTAGATCACACAAGCCTTTAGAGAGAGGGGACAAAGAATAGAGAGGGTAACACCGGCAGAAATGGCAATTCTGACTGCCAGTTGAGATATAATGAGATAGTAGAGGGAGACAGCGAGAGAATGATATCATGGCAGCACTTTTCATCACATTTCACTTGAGAGGGCAAGAACAAGATGGATTGAAAAAGAAAGATAAGACCCTAAAGTTACTTTTTAACTTCTTATGCCACTGGAGAAGTGATTTCTCTTTACAGTAGCTATGATTTATCTTTGACTAATTTGAAGCCAGGGTTCAAGTTATTATCTTAGCTTTGTGGGGGTCTCGCAAAATAATTAAACTTAGGGGCAGAGACAAATTAATAAATAAATAAATCCATAAGAGAGAGAGAAAAGAAGAAAGGGACTTCACGTTCTGGCAGCCCCTGCCACATTTATGGAAGCCTTTTTCTGCCGGATAAAGAAAAAAAAGATTAAAATTAAGCTTGATGAAAAAAATATTCCCATGGAAAGTCATAATTGTGACATAAATAAGTCAAAAAATTAAATAAAAAAAGAATAATGCGATAAAAAAACAAATTTGACTTATCTCTTAATTTTGACGGATCAAATTTTATTAGTGCCATAATTATGAGTTTTTCCACATCATTTCATCTTTTTTTTCCCTTATAATTATGACCTACCATGGGATTTTTTATTTCTTATTATTTTTTTAATCTATTTTTTGCCTTTGGTGGAAATGGTCTTCCATAACATCCTGCTCTTCTGAACTGCCCGAGTGTGTGGTGGTCAGGTTTGGTTCCTTGGGAAAACATTTTTCTTTCAGCTTATTTGTATAATTAACATAAATAACACTCACATTATTATTTGTGATTGCAATAATGGATGTTGGTGATGTATTAACGACCCCCACAGATGTGTTATTTAACTGTTTTCATTGAAGCTCAGATCCCTTTTTATGGGAGCTGAGCTCCCACATAACTTGCACCCTGTTTGAAACCAAAGTAAAGTTTATTTTGAGTACTTTATTTCTATATTTATATATTTTCTATATTTTTAGTTTGTCTGTGCTTGTGCTTTTCCCGCATGATCACAACCGATCCACTCACCTCTCCGTTGCAGTAGCAGTAGATGATGGACACAAAGAAACCCTAAAAGGAAGAGATGGATATACAAGCTGTCAGCTCGTGACACAGTGTGAGCCAAGCAAAGTGTGAACAAACGTCACGTACAGGGCGATGATCACAATCACATATCAAATGTCATCCTTTTCTAATCAAGATGATGAGGGTGTGAGGTCACGAACTATCTAGCTGACTGAAATAGAGCTTTCTACTGAAGAAAAGACAGATGTCGCTCCGCTGGTTGTGTTCTGGCCTTTTTCACCTTGTGTTCCCACTACGATAAAAAGTAAAAAAGGACAGGGTGTCTTTTTAAAAGTGAGAGATTTCTGGGAAGATGTGTGTCCATGTATGTGTGACATCCAGGCAGAGCCGCTAAATGAACACAGTGTACTCTGAAGAAGAACATCCTCCAGAAAAGTTGTGTAACAAGAATGTTGTCATTCAACCGGTCTTTTTTTTTTATTAAATTAATTTCAGAAAGCTGTAGCTGTGAAGGATAACAAGTCTTTAAAAAAAGGAAGTTGGGGAAATTCACTTGTTACAGCAGCTGTTGAGTGATAGATGAAGTTGAAACAGGAAAAAAGCAAGAAAAAAATAGAAATACACAATAAAATACTAGACTAACAAAATGAAATACTATTGCTTATAAAAAATAAAGACTATATACACTCTATTCACTTTCTACATACAAATGACCGTAAATGTAACACACATGGTGAGTAGTAAATAAGAATAAGCGCAACTGCACAGAGACATTAGATTGCACATGAAGCAAACAGGATATTTGCACAGTGCAAAGATGAGGGGTGCACTGTATGCATATATATACACTAAAGGTTTGGCGTCACGGACAGGATTCAAACTTATGCAGGGAAACCTTATTGGATTTCAAGTCCAACGTCTTAACCTCTTGGCCACCTTGACTATATTTAAGTTAAAGGATGTTAGGACATTTATTTGTGCCTGACGGATTATTTCACTTATAATCACTACATCACAATTCCAGTGGGTCAAATGTTTACATACAAAAAGTTAACTCCGCCTTAATTTGTTTTCCTCTGGAGAGTTTTCTCTGTCCTTTTAAAGTTTATAACCACAGCTTTTAGATTTGACATTAAAAATTACTGAAAGCAGCCAGGAGCTGCACCATCAATGCGCCTGATATACACAGCGAGGGGCCCCCGACGTCTTCATGAGGGACTTATTGACTATTACATTTCACTCACCTGTAAATATCACTCGCAATGAAACAGTGAGACTTCTGGATTCAAAATACATCACAGAGATGAGTCATCTTGGACTTCAGTCTGCCTTGTTTAGTGTTATTAGAGAGAATGTTTTCTCAGATGTGCACACATGTAGGGCCATTTGACGACTTGGGAATGAGACTCACCAATCGACTATCTTTCTCCAGATTCGCCTTAACTACCTTTTAATTTATGTTACGACCAAAACACACCTATGACTAATTAATATGTTGAATACAACCCCTTTGCACCCAGATTATTTGCTGTTTAACTAACAAAAGGGAGTTGGGCAAGCCATGAATGCACGTGCACCCTTGACTTTAGACCATGCACTACAGATCTTTCAAATAAGGTCCTATGAGTCTAAAATTAAAAGGCTAATTTCTTATGAATATAAACTTTTTCCCCCATGAGGTCCCTGGCATGAAAAGGGACTTTTGTACCAATTAAACAGAAAATATGATTGAAACGTGCACTACTAATGGTCCTGCATAATGATCTACTGTGAACCCTTCTATTGAAGAGGACCCCAGGTTGAAAGCCTTCATTAGTTCAGTATTGTGCTTAAAGCATATTCATAAATTAACTTTAACACAAAGTAAACATGTGGTCATGTAGTGCTTCAGCACAGAAAAAAGAGTGGGAGCAACTGGGGTTTATTAGAGGCCCAGTAGGTGATTTTAAGCCCCAGGCCCGCCCAGCAGGTTTACTAACACCTGCTGACTGAACCTACCATAATAAGTATTTTATAAAAGTTGCCTTTACTTCTCTGCTTGCGCAAGGAAGCAACACCATTTGTTTTAATTAGAATATGCCTCCGAGAAATTACTCGTGTTTGTCTGAGCCCCATATGTGAGTGGGTGCAAGCATTATGATCTTTTCATGAAGGCACATATGGTTCTCACCTCCTGGCGCTTTGAATGTGAGAGACATCAGATAAATAACCAAACACTGAGCTCTTTCTTTTGTTTGGACTCATTACAGCCTCTAAATTTGGCTGTTATGGTGAGTAAACAGGAGCTTGTGAAGATGTGAAGCATTAAAGTGTCTCTTTTTGCAACCTGGTTCCATCATTTCAATACTTTTTGCATCATGTATGTGGCTGTCGGTCTCTTTGACACTACCATCCGTCCTGAGCGATCCGATCACAAGTGGACAGCTGTAAGTACAGGTGCGAACACCCCCAAGACGCGTTAAGGACGGATTTGAGATCTATCTGATTATTGTTTTTTTGTTTGGGGGTTTTTTTTTAATATAAATTATGTGTTTGGGCTCTCTTAACGCACCGATGTCTGCAGCAGACGTCTGTTAAGTAATCATAGAACAAGTAACGGCAATATCCCAGACTCCCTTACAAATCATGTGATTTTAAGAGTTGTTGCAACGTGTGGGGAAACTTAACAAACTTTGTGAAACGACTATGGCAAATTCAAAATCATTGGTGACTTCTTGTAAATTCAGCATTAAATGCAATACATTAAAATGTTTCTTTCCCTGTAAAAATGGCCTTGTTGATGAGGCAAGTTGCAGATGGGAAGAAACTGTTCTTATGAAGAGAGGTTTTGGTCCCGGTGGACCGCAGCCTTCTGCCAGAGGGGAGGGCCTTAAAAAGTTTGTGTCTGGGTCGGCAGCTGTCTTACCTGCACGTCTCAGGGTCCTTGAGGTGTGCAGGTCCTGGAGGGTTGGCAGATTGCAGCTGTCCACTTGTGATCAGATCACTCAGAACTGATGGTAGAACCAAATATGAACAGTCTTTCTTTTGACTTCTTCTTCTTTCCAAAGTGTCTCATCTTACAGGACATTGTTGTTGATTCTCTTACATTTGACTCAGGGCTCCAAATGATTTGTGTATTAAATTTGAATTCTCTGTTAAAGTGGTAGCTATTCAAAGAGGATCTGCAAAGCAATGGACACCTGTAATGATAATTCCAGGTGAAATTCCAATTATTCTACCTACTTTTGCATATATCTGCGCTGCTGAAGAGAGCAATTTTAAATATGGTTTAAAAACATAAATATATAACATCTCCCAACACATTAAATACTAAAAACAGTTTATTATAAACCTTAACAATACATGGAAAGCCATTTTTATCAGGCACATCTCGTGTTTTACGTCTGTTTGGTAATATTATGGCCTCAAACTAATCTGCAACCTCATGCTGATGTGGACGGAGTGATGCAACTGATGTTTTTGTTGGCACAGGAGGTGGTGCAGAGCAATTTTTGTCCAAGTTTTGGCATTAAATCAAGCTTTTGTTGTGTCTCTGGCACCGATCACAGTTTTTTTTTGGCTTAAGTTGACAAAAGTGCACACAGACCAAAAACCCTTTCATGGGTTTTAAATGAGCTTTTTCCACTTTGATAATAACTCCTTTAAAAACTTATTCTTATTACTTATTCTAACTAGTACACATTTAAACACAAATCAAAAATAAAGTTAATGTGATTAGTTTGACTGCTTTTCGTTGATTAGTAGCTGTCAGTATTTCAGCAATAATTTTGTGCGCTCCTTCAGGGAAGAAATTCCCAGATGGAGCACTCGTTTGGCGTACATGTGTTACTAAGATATATCCTCCCACAGGCATTTAACGAAACAGAAACATCTACACACTAGACCTGCTAGAAACAGTCATCTCAAAGATTTCATAAAGATAAAGTTAATTTAAATCATTCTTCCTGTTTGTGAACACATTCCATATTTATAAATAGTGACAATTTCCTCAAAGATGACTGATGAAGGGACAACTTCACTTCAGATTTCAACAGTTCAATTTCACCCTTCCTCTGATGTGTTTCAGGATGACTGAACACACTCAAAAGACTGCAACTTGTGTTATGAATGTCTTCATATTTTGTCCAGTTAATTTCATCTTCATCCAGAACATTAATCATGAGCACTGATGCTCTGTGTGAATAAAATTGGCATCTGGAGCCTCTTGAGTTTTGATGATAATGGAAAACAAATTTGTTCTGTTGATCTGTTTGCAAGTTCCTTTCATTAAACACAAGTTTATTTATTAAAAAAAAAAAAAACAATGTAGCCAAGGTGGCATAAGTTCACTACAAAATGTATTTGCTTATGCAAATTAGTTGCATATGAATGTAATTTTTAGGAGACACACAGTATTTTCATGGGGATACGTGCACTGGAGGTTAAAACTACAGTGTGTTCTGTTTAGTTTCTCAGTTTTTATTCAAGTACAGAATATGAATGTAGGCTTTTTTATGCTTCTATCACAGGAAGTTTCCAGTCTTCCAGGTTTAAGACCACAGTGTGTCCAGCTCATACAGCAGACCAATCAATCTAAGACTGTTCAAACAGATCAATCCTAATCCTACAAGATATTTTGTTTGACTTATGCTTGGCATTATGTATCTTTATGTATTCTTGCAGGCGGGACGGTTACATAAGATCAACAGTTATGTGCATATTGGGCTGATGGATAACATCAGCATGCACGCTTGAGCTCAATCACTTGAGCTCTCCTGATTTCTACAAAATTCAATGCTGTCAGTGCATCTGTGGAGAGGTTCTTCAGCCTGGGCAGCGCTGACTCTGAGGAGGAACGGGAAAGGACTCGAGAGAAATCTCCTGGTCAGGTATACTTCCTTATAGATAAACATGAAAATGAGCTGGACAAATCTATTATAAAGCCATGAGTCACGGTTTACTGAGCGAGCGACTCAAGTGAGTCTGTTTTGAAGCAGTTACTGCACAAGGCATTTTTCTGTGAAGTGGCTTTTACCAACTTTTCTACTGGCTTTGTACGTTATTAAAGAGCACAAAAGACAGATCAAATGTATGCAGTCCTCGTCAGGATAGTGCTGAGATGTTGCATATGTAAGGCTTAATGGTATATTCTTAACTGGCAATGCAGTTAGGCGAGTGACGATGCATGTAAAGAGCATCTTTCTACAGGGAGTAAATAAGCAACAAGTGATGTGTAATACATTACTACTACCTCTAGTAACTACTCCATCTCCAGCTGAACTCCTGGCAACCAAGGCAGGTATTTAAGGCCAAAGCATGATGATGTCCTCACGCTCAACAAGAGGTTTTTGTACCTAAACCTAACCGGAGCATGAGCACTGTTGTCACAAGATAAAATAGAAAACTGAACCCTAAGAAAGGTAAAGTTGCAACATATCCGTGGTTTGCAGAAAGGTACACTGCCAACAGTTAGTCTGCCGATTGGTTTGTGACAAATGTGTGTAAGCCAACAGCAGTAATATCAGTACGATTAGATCTACTATGATATTACATTTCCAATTTTGAGTGACACTTTTTTATTGCAAAAGACCAAAATTGACTTTACAGAATGAACTTCGAAAAAATGTTTTTCCATGAAGCGAGCAATCATTCACAGAGCATATGTGACTCTTCTTGGCTCCCCTCTAAGTTAATTGGATTTTGCTTAATATTTGCTCATTTGCTGATTTATTCATTACAGATACAGTTAGGTCAAACTGAGAATTACTTCATTAAAACAGCTCATGACTTTAGGGCAAAATAATGTCCACGACACTCTTAAACATGGTCTCTGTGGCAAGGTCAAGAAATAACCTGTGATGAGATATGAGCTGTAATTGAGTTATTACCATACATGGGGAAACTTAATCTCATACTTACAAGTAGTGTGAAATTGCTCATTTAAACTTAAGCAAAGCTGAATGACAACATTGAATCTGTTTCATTATGGAAGCTGCTTCACTGAATAATGAAGTGGAGTCTTGATTGTGATACTGACAGTCATGTAATTTAAAGAAGATAATTGCAGTGAGGTTACAATGAGCTGACCCACAGTATGCGTGTGTGTGTGTGTGTGTGTGTGTGTGTGTGTGTGTGTGTGTGTGTGTGTGTGTGTGTGTGTTAATGGTGGAGGGAGATGAACAGTTTCTATGCTGACTTTGAGATGTTGACTTGCTGACACTAAACCGTGCACAACTCAGACGCTATAGTGAAAAGACAGGAAGTCCCTGAACCACCTGCTGACTCACGTCCGCGTAACTGACGGCGAGTTAATTTTCAGGGCAGATTTTTCAAGTTGTAATGATTTATTACAGGCAGGAAGTCAGAACTTACCTGAAAGGAGTTGAAGAACAGCTCACAGTACATGCGGACCTCCCAGCTCGACCCCTCAAATGTGTGAGGCATCCCAACAAAGATGATGTAGTGGATACCAAACACCAGCACTAACACGAGGGTGGACTTCGCCAGTTTCCTATGGACACGAACACACAAACATGTATGCAGAGCAGAGCAACAATGATGATAAAGGTATTCTTCTTATAAACAACAGAAAGTTACACATTAATGAGTTGCGGTGATGACATTTCATGACGGTAAATTTTCGTTAAATATCACTGGAAGACGTGTTCTGAGCCGACAGAGCGCAGGACTACAGCTCGACAGGCAGAGGTGGACTCTGTGTTTATAACATTGATGCTTGGTGCTCACACACAGTCAAAGTAGATGGACAGTTTTATCTGATGTTGAACTTTTGATATGAAGATCACCGACCACATGATCTTCACATTACCCATCTTGTTGCCGCTGTTTATATTCACCCTAATGCAGATTCAAATATGCACTTTATGTATATTTGTATGTTATAAACTATATATACAGTATGTTCTGTAATTATACAGCCCTGTGTCGTAGAATGGCGTTTAATATACCTTGTGTACACAAATTTTAAACCACCTGCTATGTTATGTATTTTTTCTCTTGCCATCAATGATGGCTCTTATAACACACATAAAAACAGCATGAATGAATGAATAACTTGATTTCGGTTACAAACATCTTGAGAAACAAAGATTATTTGCATTTGTTGCAACCGTTTTTTATTTGTTTTTAGTTGAAGCTTAAGTGGCTCTTGATCATTATTGATTCACAGCAACGCTTGTTTTCTTTCGGCCCTCTGTGGTTTGACACTGAAACAGAAACCTGTTCCTAATGAATGCATGTAAATAGCTATTTTTAAGATATTGTTTTTCCCTCTGCCTGAAAAAACATCTGCACATAGCACCATTGTTTTACAGAATATCTCTGCAAAAAAAAACAAAAAAACGACAACCTCTAAACTCTCAAACAAGCAGGCCAGACCAGTAGGATGTAATGAAGCTCAGCGAAAGCTCAGTCAGAAAGACAATTTCTCTCCGCTTATACCCTCAAAGTCAGAAGCACAGTCCCCCGCTGTCCCTAATCTCTTCCAGTTAATTCCCCTTCTCATCCAGTCACAGCCTGACACGCTGTCATATAGTCAATCATTTGTAAGCTGTCTAACTTTAAGTTTTCTCTCTCTCTGCTGTCATACAGGTGTCATTTCAGTCGATGCCCGGCATCTCCAGCCAACAGTCCGATCAGAAGTTTCCCCTCTTAAAGTTATTACTCATCATCAGCACCAACACTGTCGAGGCTCCACGGGGAAAGTCCCCCTCATACTGGAAACACCTCATTCATCAACTGCTTCCCATGGTGACCTCATTCCTGATGGGGTCTAAGCGACAAAGTCTGCTCCTTCTGTTCACAATGAAGAATGTATTTTACTTCACATCCACTCACTTCTTTTGTTTCTGATCAAAAGTCTCTCCCGAAATGAAGTTTACATGAATGATACATCAAACAGCAGAGAAGAACAGACTGAGCATGCATGGAGCTTAAGTTGTTCACTTGTAATTAGACCTTGAAGTGCTAACAAAGAACTCATTTCGATTCTTACCAAAGGTAGTGAGACGCTGTACTTGTTTCATGTGCATCCTCACTGATCGTTTCCCAAATGCTCCTTTTTTTCGTACGTCCACACTTTAGAAGGTTTTTTTAAAAGCTCAAGGAAAGTGTTCCTTCTGCAAACTATCCTGATACTCATAGAAAAGACCTAAATCTGCACAGATCTCGATGCTAAGCTTTTAAGTCATTATATCGATGGCTGGTGATTTCTGCTGCACAGAGACATCTTTGTCTCCTTCTGCATTTTCAGTGGTCAGTCTCGTTGTATCATCGTACAGCGTTTTGTTCTCCATGTTTTTTTGCAAAGTCTTTAAATCAAATAACATCAATTCATGAAAAATACTTTCTACAGCCTAAAATCACAAGAGGCTTTTCAAAATAAGAAGCAGTCCTCTCAGCCTGGACTGAATCACGCTTTTGTGGCAGAAAATTACATATTTTTTAGCAGTAGTATACACAGTGTTTTGGTAAGGGTTGGTATTTATTTGTTGAGAACGTTTAGTGAAAGCTACTTGCAGACATGACATGTCACAGCATGCACATGACAGCTTCATATGTGTGAATGCAAAACAAAAATGTATGAAATGCAAGTTTCTGTCTTTGTAAACGAGCAATATGAGTTTTACATATCAACAGAGCTAAATTAGCAGCTAATCAGTTTTATTGTCACAAGGTTAATGGCTCACAACTCTAGATACTGAAACCAGTAATTATTTTTTTAGTTGGCAGGCTGACTGTCTCCCACAGTTGGAGAGCCTCCTGGCTCGGGTACAGTACATGAACACATTTCAAACTCGCCCTTGAGGGAATATTAGTGTTTTTCTTCCGCAGCTGTGAGACTGCCAGACTGCCACAGTGAGGGAGTCTCACTAAGGGAACTTTTCTCAGCTTTTTGTTCTGGCTTAGTGTCAGAGGAACCTGCATTGTCTCTATTTCCCAAAGCGCATACTGCAACACTGCTTTGTATTATTTTTCTCACTTCAATCAGAGTCCCCACAGCTGCACATCTACATCAAGAAGCGACAGATTCTACTCTGTAAAACAACTTTCCTTCAGGGACTATTTCCTGCTGGAGACAGATTTTGCTCCGACTACAGACTTATTAACATATACATTTTATATCTACAGTATAAAATATCTTATAGCCTTGAGAAAAAATACATTTTCATTATTTTTCTAACAATCCAATCACTGCACACTACAGTTAATTGCTATCCAACATCCAGAGTATATTGGACGTAAACAGTGATCCTGGAGCATCCAATGCATCTCTTTCATGTTCAAACTAATCTCAGTAAAAGTCACAAACAGCCATAAAACACACACAGCTGAAGCTCAGACAGCCCTCCAAAAGAAATAGCAGAACAGACTTCATTTTATCCTTTTTGATCTACAGAGACCATGAGGATTGTTAGCTGCAGCTCGAGGTATGCAATAGACCTGACAGAGCTGAAGATTCCTGCTTGGAAAAAGCTGTAAGTGTGTTTTTCTGCCGAGATGATTGAAATATCTACACTTTCTTTAAAGCTTTGCAGCCTGCTGCAGCTATTCAAACATTGATGGGGTTGTAAGGATTCCTGTGGGCAACAACTTTTCAATGAAAGATGGTGACCTTCCTCTTGATCACAGGAATTTCGATAACTGTAGCAACCCGGATCTGTATGAAGACCTCGAGACTACCTGAAAGGAGCACATCTACCTTCAGTCACTGACCAGAATTGCAGTGACTCCCCGCAGCTTGTAACCTTTGGATAAATCCTCCCTGCAGCTGTGACAGTAATGGTCTGTGGCAGCTCTAAATTGTCACACGCATCTGAATTTCAATTCATAATTGGGATAATAAATGTTGGCAGTTAATTCTAATTCTAATTCATTCAGATCAGAACATTATTTCAACCAGGACACAATGTTAAATACCCGAATACATTTTGAATACCGCAAAATAGAGACTAATGATAATAATCTCAGCCCAGTCATCTGGACAAAATCTTTGCAGTTAATGTTTCTGCAAACCACAGATTCACAGATGTTCATTGTAACGTTTGCATTACGTGTTTGATACTTTTATGACAGGAAGTGGAGCGGAGGGTGTTGGAGTTGCAGGAGACCAAGCTGCCAAGCCACTGACCGCAGTTCATGTCTGCGTTTCAGCATTTGTAAGCATGAAGCCACCAGATATTTTTAAGAAGATTTTAGGTCAACTTCCAGCCGTGGTTGTGGCGACAAAAAACTGATCTTTTTGATGGGAAGTTGGGAAGAAGGTTTAGGCACAAAAACTACTTGGTCAGGGTTAGGAAAACATCACGGTTTTGCTTAAAATACCCGTTTTATTCGCCACAACCAGAACTTCCCGTGAAAAATAGCCAGTTTCGGTTGCTATCAAACCGCAGTTGTCAGTTTGGCAGCCTTGTAACGCCACAACCATCCCCTCCACCTCCTGATGGGAAAGTCCAGCAATAATTATATAATGTGAACGCGATATGCCACATCTGCTTACAAATGTCAACCTTGGAGAAATCTGTGGTTTGCAGAAAAGTTAACTGCTAACACTATATCCTGGTGACTGGGCTGCATGTTTGTGGTGACTGACTTACTTTGTCTGTCCCTAATCAAGTGGTTTTATGCCTTAACCTAAGAAGAGAATATGCACAGCACTGTGACAAGAGAAAAATGTAGTATTAGCCAACATTTATTCTGGCGACTGAAAATAAAGTTCTTGCCACAACAAACCAGAGGTCATACAGACCCCCTCCTCTGTCTCACCCTATTTGAATGTCTGCTAATGTGACAGTGAGGACTCTACAAGGTGAAACAGGATTATTGTACAACAATCCAAAAAGCAATTTGCAGTCAGGTTCGGTGTTTTTCAGCTATTACATTTTTAACAGCGTGACTTCATCTTAAGATTGAATCCAATCTTGTTTTGGCTGCTGTAATTCATCTTCCTCTCTCCTCTCGCTTCCACAACATCCAACTTGTCCAACAAACTTGTGATTAGAACTCATGAGAACGTATTTGATTTGGCTTTTTACAGTCATCCACAGTGACGTGTTCACGCTGTTTAAGTGATAATACAGCTGTTTATCACAACTGATGGTTTGTGGTCTAGAGCTGAGAAAATAAAACACAAGTTGTCATAAATTGTAACTTTTGCTTTAATTTCCAGAGAGTTACTGGAGTTATCATATTATAAATGGCTATATTTAATCAACACAAAAGCTCTGCGTCGGTCTGTGAGTCCTTTTTAACTGTTGCTCTCATTGAAAAGAACTTTTTCAACCGCTTTTCTTTTCATTTACCTGCTTCTCTGCTTTCTTTTTGAGGCACCCTGACTTCACTTAGACTTTTCCATCTGCATGCAATGCGGTGTATTTGGCTTCCCATTCATCTCCTGATCACTATCATCTGCTCTGACTAGCAGTCTGCTCAGCCACACAAAGCAACCTCGCTTGCAGCATTCAATACAATTTTTAGAAAATACACTGTCATTAAAACGTCTTTATCTGACTGACTGATGCCAGCTCCAGCAGGGGAGAATAACGGTGCTGACTGCAGATGTGAGAATAAGCTAGAACAAATTATATCCGTGCACGTGTATGTGCATGTGTGTGTGTATTTTATGGGGGTCATACATTTGTTTACACAGTCGCATTGCGGGGAATTTACTTTTTATAGTTTCCACAACATCACTGGGTATAATTGAATTTGACAAAGGGATCGACATACGTAAAGTAACTGTACTGTTAATTCGCCAAACCCAGCGAGAAAACCACCTCGCTACTGTTTTCCCTGTCCCTCCCTTTTTTTTACAGGAAACAGGCAACTACAATGAAACAAACAGCACTCCACCAGCAGTTTCATGGGAACTTGCCTTGCTGCCTTCATTGTAGCAACAAATGGGCTTGGCAGAACACTGTTTGAAGCTAGAGAGGTGGCAGGGTCCGCCACATATAAACAAACAGTATGAAACTGTGTTGTCCTTTAATGTCAGTCTGTTTATTCACTTTATTCAGTTATAAAAACAAAGAGAGTTTGTTTATTTAGTTTGTTAAGCACCTTTAAAAAAAGATCTTGCCCTTGGTTATAATTGACATTGACATTCTGTTCTGATATCAGACTGCGGTCCATTAACGGCCTGTGAATCGAGGTGAACTGCAGTATTAACATGCACAGATAGATTGTCTACATATTGACATTCACCACAGAGAGTTTACGACCCGGGAAATGACCTGCCGGTTCATTAGAGATTCAGAGTACAAACCTGTACTGCTTCCTCGTGTCGTATCTCCCTGCGTTAGTCTCTCGAATTTTCGTGGCCAACACTCGTACGATGTTCACAAACAAGATGAAGTTGAGCTGAAACAGAAGAACAGAGATGACTCAGTTTCTATTCCTCCACCATACAGACTGTAAACCATGAAAACACGAATGACTTCAGCTTTAAAGTGCAACAAGTACAACTACAGCTGTACCACTGTATACAACTTCCTAAGAAAACGTGATCTGTGCATTTGCCTCAACAATTATGGGATGAAATAAGTGTTGAAGGGCTATAAATCATTTGTGTGGTCAACAATAGTGTCCTGAGGTGACCTATTGTTTTGTGGAATGAAGACATTTTTCATAACGGCTACAGAAAGAACGCAATTTTTTTTCCTGCCAAGTTCTGAGATTTCTTTTCACAGACTTTAATGAGACTGAGGCAAAGTCATTTGAAAGATGCAAATTGAGGCTTAACAGACTTGGACCCCCGAACCTGTTTCATCCTGAGAATATAACCAACAGCGCCAGAATACAACAACATGGCAGGTCTGTATACGGAGAGACAAGCCTCCAGGAAACAGGGGCTCTGATTCTCAGCTGTCATTTTTCATTTCCCTAAACCGAGGAGGAGGAGGAAGAGGAGGCGAAGGAGGAGGAGGAGAGGAAGAGGAAGTTGAGAAGAAGAAGGAGAAGAAAGAGGAGGAGGGGGAAGAAGAAGAGGAAGAGGAGAAGAAGGAGGAGGAGGAAGAGGAGAAGAAGAAGAAGAAGAAGAAAGAGGAGGAGGAAGAAGAGGAGGAAGGAGGAGGAGGAGATGAAGAAGAAGAAGAAGAAGAAGAAGAAGAAGAAGAAGAAGAAGAAGAAGAAGAAGAAGGAGGAGGAGGAGGAGGAGGAGGAGGAGGAGGAGGAGAAGAAGAAGAAGAAGAAGAAGAAGAAGAAGAAGAAGAAGAAGAAGAAGAAGAAGAAGAAGAAGAATCTTTTAGACTCGTCTGCATGTGGTCACATCTGAGTGAAATGATTTCCTTCCCTCTCGTCTTCCTCCTCGTCCTTCCTTCATATCATACATGAGCAACAGACTGCTGACTATTCATGGCAGCACTGAGGAGGCAATGCTTCGCTTGTGATTGGTTTATAAATTAATGAGAAGGTGCTGTCTGACCCAGTAAGCCCCGACAATAAGTGATGAGAGGAAAAGAAATCATTGACAGTGAACCTTCAGACAGCACCATGTTATTACTTCACAAAACACTGCTCATGCAGGACGGTGATGAAAATCAAAGCCACCATTCGTGCAGAATGATTGTGTCTTTGTGAATAAACCCAAACCTGCACCTGACAAACACAGTTCATGAGATGTCTCTTGTAATGTGTGTTGATACACACCATGTGACAGGAGCTTGGCATTTAATTTGCAGGTTTCTTTAGAGGGGTGGCAAACTGAACTGGAGATGCAACAGCAGCCGCTTGTGGCTTTTACACAGCTTATTCTCTGAAGTCTCAGTTTGTTGTCGGAGCAGCTAATAATGTCAGTGTTCGATAACTGTAGTAACAAAATGTATCATGACCTTATATATCATTACTTTATCAGTAAGCTGATGTCCTTGGTATGTTTAATTTGTGTGTGAGAAACTTCGCTGCACGGGGCGACGGATGAACATTCGGTTCTTTTAGAGATTCATTTGTGAATCGTCTCATGTGAGTCATTTTGCGAGGCAATGGCAATCAACCTTCTCAGTCAACCTTGTGGTGCTGTTAGATGCAAATCCCAGGTTCACCAAAGAGAGGACTCATCGACGGGGGGCCACTGATGTGTGTGCAAAATTTCAAGGCAGTCAACCTCAAAAAGGTGGACCAATTACCGACCAACGTTTTCATCCCAGAGCCGTGCTGTTAAAAACCAATCTGAGAATATTATGTGAGTTATTACGACCCGTAGTTCTCCCCGAGCTATTTCTTACATGGACACAGAAATAATATCCGTCCTGAGGTGAAGCCTTTTCAAAATCTTTTGACACAACAGAAGTAATTATCGGCAGTCTAATTTATTAATGGATAACGATATCCGAGTTGAGTCTACGTTATGGCATGCGGTCTGTATCTTCAGGAGATAAACCAGCCAGCAGTGCATTAGTCCTGATAGAGCAGCCCTGAGTCTGATTACAATCTGCGGGAGGTTTATTTCCAATCACAGCTTGGCAGCGAACATGTCTTTCGACAAACGTGTCATTTTTCAGAGGTTTGATCATTAATTCAGAGTTTTTTTGACTCTCACAGCAAGATGCTGCGTGATCAAGCACTGTCTTTATCGTCTCGCTCCTTACTTTATGTCTTCTTCGTATGATGGGCTCCAAATCACAGAGAGGAGCTGTGCACAGTGCGGGGGGTAAGGACAGGGGTAGAGACCGTTGCTCATGATTTCCATTGGCAACAAGTTCTCTTGCTTCATGCCATGACGCTCATTTGAATTAGAGGAAGCTGGAGAGGAAATATCATTTTCGACTTATTCATCACTACTTTATAAGGAACAACATGAAAGGACGCTTTATGTTGATATTTTAGTAGCTTGTTTGACATCAACAATCTCTATATTTAGCTGTAGTTTGCCTGCAAATGTAGTTATATACGTGTTTAGTTGGGGGAAATTAATCACCTCATTCTGGCAGTAACAGGCAGGAGGAAAGTGAAACTTTATAATGATTTGTCCTTCCTGCTCCTCTCAGTTTCTCTTTTAATTTAGCCTTCACCTCATGTCTGTGCTGAGCTTCTTCGATTTGGGAACAACCCGCAGATCATTAAAAACATTCACATCCAACTAACTCTGAGGCTACTTTCTACTCAGTTGTATTTACGTCAGTTAACATGCCCCGGTCATTCTCCAGGTGTTTTTCAGATGTAGGTGTTGATTTTTCAGTAATTGGTTCCTACAAACACGTACAACACTTCCACACAACATATTTTTTTTAGCTTGCCAATACTCAGTCTATTCTGTGCAGGTGATGCTTCTGGTTCATTGCTTTCGTTTGCAGCTGGGAAGTTTTCTGTGACTCAAAAATTAGAAGGTTTTGTCAGAACTCAGCCGTTCTTATGTTTTTTCCCACAAACTGGCGACTACCAAGGTCTTGACTTAACACAGATACGTGACACCAACAGTGTTTTACTATTGGCTTTTAATTATTGATTCACAATCATAACCATGTTTTTAAGGAAAAGTAATCACCTCTCTACAAGCTCTGTAGATTTATTATTTATTTAAAATGTTTCATCTACATAAAAATGTTATCAGTATGACCTTTAACAGGTGATGGTATCATGACTGTGTATGAAAGGCGCATCCTCGAAAAGCTCAGTCGTTCACAAGCAAGGACCATGTCTGTATAAAGGATAGTACCACATGGGCTCAGGAACACTTTGCAAAACTGCTGCCGACACAGTTTGTTTAAGAACTATTGAGTTCTGTTTTTATTTATGCTTAACTGAGCGTCCCAACTTTTTCTGGAATGGGTAGTATGATACCTTATCATCAGTGTTTAAATTGTGCCAAAGAAGCCAAAGTTTGGCAGACTCCTCCAGTGTTGATGTTCTGTCAGGTGATAAGGTCGGTCGGTTGTGTGTGTGTGAGCATCAGGCGGGGCGGCAAGAGAAGAACAAATATGGAGAGCAGCAGTTGTTGTGACAGATAGCTCACGGAGGCAAATAAGGTAAAAGCCTGACAGCCACAAAACACATCACAACACACAGACATCCACAATACACTTATTTTTCGATTTAGTAGGAGCGACGCTTGCTGAGGATAACATTATTGAGATCATTGTGTTTAAAAGTCTACAAATCTGCAAAAATGTAAACAAATATGGGCTGGAGAAGTTTTAGACCACTGAATCCATGGCAACATAATACTTCCTCCTCCTGTAAGAGAGACACAATCCATTATATTAAGTATTCTTTACTTTTTTTTTCTTTTTCTTTTATATTTTTGTCGGCATGACTAATATAGGGGAAGCGGGGGTGCTTTGAAAAACCCTGATCAACACGCCTTTCATCACTGCCACTTAATTTCACACCCAGATGATGCTGCAACCCAAAGCTTCTCTCTCCGGCTCCGCAAGTGCACAACAGCACTGTGGCCGAACAAAGACGCTGATAGAGAACTACAGCTGCTGCCGTGGAGCTGCTTTCACTGCGTGGGTGGTGTTATTAAATTCACTACGCTCAGTTCAAGGCTTAGGCTGAGAATCTCTGTATTGGTGCCAATGTTGTAATACACAAGTTTAAATCCCCAACATTAGGGGGATTACGTGCGCACTAAATTGCTCGGTGTATCAGTGTTAAAAAAGACCTGCCAAAATAAAATCTCAAATTTTGGATAGTTTCCTGGTTTAGGTCAGGAAGTATAATCAACCCTAAACAAATAAACAAGATTCTGAGAGCTTTAAATGCCAACTTCGTATGCGTTATGAACAGGTAGGTAGAAGTATTCAGATAATTTACTGAAGTAAAATAATAATACAGTGTAAAGATACTCTCTAACAAGTCAAAGTCATGCACTCAAAGTCATTTGTAGTAAAAGAAAAAAGTTGTTAGCATCAAAATATACCTAAAATACCAGTACTCATTACGCAGAATGGCCCATTTCAGAATCATAAATATACTGCGTTATAATTAATGATGCATGAACGTATAATGTTGCAGCTTAAGGTGGGGTGGAGTTTACTTCATATATTACTCTTCAGCTAAATCTGTCGTAGTTTGAGTTTTTGTTTTTGTTATTTCCTGTTTTATTTTGAAGTTCTGTCCCCATGTGTCACCTTTAGCTTTTCATTTCCTCCCTTTGTCTCTTTTCCCGCCCTTTTTCTGTGTTCACCTGTGTCCTATCAGTTAATCACTCCCTGTGTATGTCAGTCCTTGTCTTCCCCTCCGTCTTTGACAGTTCATCTGTTCCTCATGTGTCCAGCTCTTCATCGGTTTGTACCCTTTCGGTTTTTGTAATTTTTGACTTTTTATTCCTGGATTCGCCTCCTGTTTTTTTGGCAGGGGGTTTCGTATTCCTTTTGTATCTTCTATTTTGTATTTTGGGGGATTTTGTATTTTTTGAGGTTGGACTTTGGATTGTTGATCAGCGTTTTATGAAAACTCGCTTTTACTTTCAACCTGCCTGCCTTTTTCTTACGCTTGGGTCCCTTTTTCTTTATACTTAAACAAAACCGAGAATAACATCCAATATAACATAATACAATATAATATGTTTAAAATCTGGGTTTAAATCTAGGTTTAAGTTCTGCTGATTTCCTGTTTTATGTTGAAAGTTTATTCTTATGTGTCATAAGGTGTGTGTGTGTATAACTCTTTAGTTTTCTTGATTATCCTTGTTGCAATTTTGTTACTGGCATTTTGGATATTTGGACTTCAGCTCTCATTATGAAGACCACTTCTTGTTGTTCAACCTACTTTTGTGTCTGCATTTGGGTCTTTTATTTTGATAAACACAGACAAAAAATCGTTAGGTAGTGCAGTGAAAGTTTGATACGCAGCTGCACTTAAGAGTAATATAAAATATAATTTGAGCTTCACCAAGTTCAGAAACTGTGCAAACATGGGGACAAAAAACAAAGTTTCAGAACAGTAACAGTTTTGTAGAATAAAATAACAAACTGGGACATCTGGGTAGAATCAAATCATAGATCTGTGTTCCTCTATAACAGTGTTAAAAATCTCTCACTCCAGCTGTAATACAGTGATGAACAGAACCAAAGAAAGCATATCAAGGCAGTCCGAGGTTTGGCCTGCCTCTCGCATCACCAGATTGTGTTTGTATGGTGCCAGTCTGAGAACAAGGCCTGGCATGCAGAACATTAAGACTCTTCCGTCATCCAAGTCAGGATTTAATTAGTTGTGAAGATGATTCTCCATTCCTCCATGAGGCTTCACTATAATACGCTGAACAATGAGGTCAGCAGGCACGAAGCAGTTTGTAATTACGCAATTGTTGAAAAATCAGTCGGACACTAATATAAATCGCTGCAGGACATGAGAGCTGAAAGGAGAAGAAAATGACTCAACTAATTAACTATAAACACGACAAATTCTAAATATTATTATCACAGCAGGGATCTTCAGGACTCTTTCATTAAATAGGAATTCACCTGCTGGAGTGAGGAAGGAAAGTTTGCACCCAGTCTTTAAACATTTATATTTTGATTTATGCCCTAATTAAGACACACATGCACAAAGAAAGCCCAACATTTGGGATGCCTGGCCCTGTTCAAAAGAGTTCAGTCTTACTTTGAAGGCGTCAGTAGGCGCTGCAAACTTCTCAAGTTACACTGAAACTGTGTATTTCACACTCACAGTCTTACCCCAATGGCTGTCAGGATGGGAACCTGGTAGATCCACTTGATGTTCCCAGCGCTTAACTCCCAACACCTGCCGTGGACACAAATACAGAGGAATCAGGAATAATGAGGCAGAAGACAGTTTATTAAGGAATAAAAACAACAGATGCAACAGAGGCAGACATATAGAAAGTAAAGATGGAGAAAAACGGCAGGAGGGCTGACCATTTGTAGATGTTTCACTTTCTGTCTTTTCCACTCTAAATTTAACCCTTTTCATGCTTAATTTCACTTTTTGTGTCGCAGTTCCTCAAAAAAAAGGGACCCAAACGCAGACACAGAGGCAGGCAGGTTCAACAACCACAAGCAAACTTTAATAATGAGCAACTGAAGTCCAAAAATCAAAAACACAAGATGAGAATATAGTAGAACAACTGGATTCTCCAGCCGCAGCAGGAGTCAACAGGATTAAAAACAAAACCAAGACACATCACATCAATGAAACAAAGATCTCTCAGCTTATAACTGTCATTCATACCCATAGTATTCAGCTTACACTCTCATATTTAAGTTAACTATAATTGGTTGACTACATCAATTGCATTTGGGATAAACCAGCCCTTGCAGATCTTTTTCTTTGCCAGAGATATTCTGTATTGTCTCCCTGAGGGGAGCAGCTCAAACTCAGTGTAGTGTTTTTATCATTCAGGATTGACAGGGCTTTCCTGTGTACAGCTGTGTCATCCAGCTGCTTCTGTTGGTGGCCGATTATCTTCCCTGCTGTCTTAACAATCCTATTTAGCTTGTTTCCGTTTACCAACACCAGATGCCCATACCAAACACAAATAGTAAAAACGAGGATGCTCTCTATCAGACTGACATTCACCTTTTCCAGGATGTCAACACTGACCTCTAACTTAAAACAGTCTCTGACTGACTTTATTACATATTAAATCAACATTGTCTGTGAAACTCAGTTTAAGATATAAATATGTACCCTTAAAACAGTTAACAAATTCCATAACGGCTGGTTATAAGTCACCAAAAAAAACCAGTGTTTGCTTTAAGTAAAGTTATGAAGCAGTCTGAATATCTATTTACAGACTATAATGCATTATAAGTACATTTTTAAAGGCATAATTATCATCATAATGTGTAATAATGCATTATAGACATGGGCTTTCTGAGTAAGTGTTACCTAAACGGCAATGTTGTGACTGAATTTATAGTCTTTTTAATGACATGGACAAGTAACATCGTTTGCCCCTTTTCTCTTATTTTGTGTGCTCTCCTTTACTTTTTCTGTATTTTAAATTGTCTCATACTTTACAGTTCATTACATCACACACATGTCATGCCATGTGCTAATCATGAGAGCGAAGCTCTTGTGGGAATATTTTATGTACAAAATAAGTGTGAGTTAATAAGTTCTCGCCATATGTGAACCATCAAGTTTGAATTATTTTTTTTTTTTTTTACTTCAAAGGAAACCTTGCATCATTATGCAAACATATAGATTTCCATATTGCGTATTTCCGAGGGGATTATGCAAACATGATTATGCAATTGTATCACAAACATTGCGAAGACTTAAAGCCTGCCTGTGTGTTTATTTTGCATTACGCAGTACATTACACACATGGATTCCCTAAACTTTAATAGCTGCTACACTTTGTGAATGTTCAGGTTAGGAGTTGGAGTTCGGAGAGTGAAACTTTGTCAGCTTTAACAACTTTACCTTTTTACCTACTGAATGTCAAAGGTCATTATGAATGAACTATGTAATCCATTCATTCGAAATGTCAATGCACTGGACAATATAATACATCAGCAATAACCATGACCTCAACCAGTACCAAGAGTCAATTCAATTCCTCTCTGACATAATGTCAGCACAATAGATGGATAGATGTTATAACTGTACTGTTATTTTCAGGTCACCAAGTGTAATCTGACCTGTTTTGTACTGCCTGGAGAGCATGAATGAGGGCAGTGACGCAACAGAAAAGGAAACTGAAAAATTTGACAAAAATCCCGAAAAAACAATGTTTGTAATTTGATTGGTTAACATACAGGCGCAGTTTAATATATAGCTACTAGCAATTTTTAAGATATGGCCAGAATTTTGTTGAAAACAGAGAAACAGAGATGTATTATGTTGTGGAGGTGTCTACTGAAGTACCATGCTAACCAGCTAGCCCCAGCCTGTCCTGTCTTATGATGCCACTTTGTACCGGCAAGAGGCGGCAGTCTGATAGTTTCCATATATTTTACCTGAGAGATACAGCGCAAGCTGTTAGCTTAATAAATGAACAAAATAAACTCGACTCGACCTTACTAAACAATAAAAAAACAACCATACACCTTCTGAATTCAAGTTTATCTCTTTTACCCAACTATGACGAGCTTAATTGCAAGTCAACTCAACATAGACTTAATAAAACTCACCAAAACAGTCTTGGTTTGTCTTTCCACAAGAGTAAGATGTGACAGTATTCTGACTCGACACCCACTGCTGCCTTATCTTCCCTAAAGTGATAGTCTTTGTCTGTAAATCACCTCCTTACTGCCCCACCTGTTATCAAACTGACCTCTGTCTGTCTTGGAGGCTTTGTTCAGTCCCAGTTCGGTGTCCTGCCATGTTCACTCTCAGGCTGCCAATTAGGTTGAGCTGAACCCCATCGCCTGTGGGGACACTTGCTACACAGCTAACTGAGACAAGAGCTAATCAGCTAACAGATAGCTATCAAAGAGCAGCAGTTGTCAGTTACAATCGTAATATGCTGCCCCTTATTTTTTGGAGCTACCTTCCAATTATGGCTGTATTCAACAAATTACACCTTTGTATCGCCCTTACTATAAACAATGAACTGACAGCTTCCTCCCTCCAAGATCTGCAGTTTGAACAGAATACAAATTAACTTAATGAATCATCAAGACCTCTGGCAAAGCGATTTTCTGTACCTGCATATTGTGTTCAGGGTCAGCAGTGAGTCAGGGCTCAGAACAAACAACCAAGACAGCTCAGAGCGTCAGCAGATGGAGAGAAAGTCACAACAACAGGCAATTTAAAACTTGGAAAGCACAACGTTGTTGCCACCCGCATGTGGGCTGTTTTCAGGCCACAATGTTCTTGCTGTAACTCACTACGGTTGAAAGACATAGTAAGTGTAAGGTTTAAGGGAACCTTGTTCTGACTGTCCGAATTAAAGTTTGGTGTGGTAGAACTACTGGTCACTTTCTTTTTCTTCAATTTAAAAGGTTCAGCTTTCACTGAAAGGCTTTCAATACTGTGAGAATGATTCTCATCAAACATCTCTTCCAAGCAAAAAAAACACCTTGAGGTTGTATGACTAGTTTTGTTTTGAATTTGAGTATCAAATAAGTCTGTTTCCTGAGGCTGTTGAGACTATTGAATTATTCTCTTATTATCTCCTTTCCAAGTATTTTCTGCATATTTGTTTGTGACATGATGGCTTTTTAATGGCTTTTTTAGATTGCAGTGTTGAAAGTTGTCCTAATAAGACTCTGTAATCTACAATGGACGCTGTGTAGATCATTATTAAAACAGTGTGTGATTATTTGCTAATCCTTTTCAACATATACTCAATTGAAGCAGTACAAACAATGGGGGTGTAACGATTCTCCAAATCCATCACTGAATTGGATTTTAAGGTCCCTTTTTGATTAGATTTTCAGTTGAAAATCTCTTTTCAGCACTGACGGTTATGCTATTGTTTGATGCATCTGGATTTGTAAAGATCGACAGAACAACTCAGTGTCATTTACATTTTCAAATTCTTCTTCTTTTTACACAACAACAGTTTGACTTTATCCCGGTGGCTTTTTGCAGGTTAGGGTAGGGCAAGTCCAGAGTTCAACAAAAAATAACGGCCTTTAGGTATTCAACAATGAACAACAAAAGATAGAAATGAAGTTGTCACAAAGTTTGGATTCTCAAATATGTCCCGAGTAAACCCTCCGTCCACAACTAATCAATCAAGGATCTCTGTTAATGACATCAGTTTCCCAGTAAACACGCGATGTCAAGGGAGACGCTCATGTCACATCAGTTTAACGTCCGCCAGTGGAGAGCCACTTTTGTGCTGGACGTTCGAAACAGTTTTAATATTTGGACGTCTGACTAGGAGCCCTTTTGGAGATCTGTTCATGAGCAACACGGGTCAAATCTTTAAACGTCTTGCTAGATAATCCCATGGACACATCTGGGACCCCTCTTGGACGTGTACAATGGCTTAAATATTTGAATGTCTGACTGGGACCACTTTTGGACATCTGTTACGTGCAAAAGTTAAAAATCTGAACATCACACTCTTTTTGGATGTCCTTGGATGTTCAAGAAAGCTAAATATCTTGGCGTCCAGCCAGGAACCCTTTTGGACATCTACAGACACAGTTTCAACATCCGAACCACTCTTATTGCCATTATTGTAAAATACGTTTTTTATAGTCATTTGAGATACCTGTTAAATAAAGAAAAATGTTGTGTTTCATCTCATCGACTTGACATCGACTTTACTTGCTTGATTTGAATGTGATGCCAGCAGCATGTTTAAAAAAAGTTGTTGACTCCTCCAAATACAGCTGTTTGTAACATCCCACAGGTAAAAAGCTTAACTGGTAACAGGTGATAGTGTCATTATTGGGTATGAAGCTGAAATTGTGGTTATACTATCTTCAGTTCAAACATAAATTAAGTTATCTCACATTACACCATTACGCAACTAAGCTTAATATAATTTACATGAACCACTTACTCTCTGTGGCAGTCACAGATCCATCACCAAGGAACAGCCACTTAGTATCAGTCACACAATGAACATTTAAATGAACGCTCAGTTTGTGATGTTAACAAATGTGAAAAATAGAATTTAAAATAATATGTGTATTCATTATTGCCCATTGTCTGTGACCCTGTCTGGAGAGACTTTAAAGCTCGGAGGGTGGGAAGTGAATAACAGGTAGGCTCTAATGAATCAGTGCAATCAATTTAAAGAATAGGCAGATATGCTGTGAACAGTCAGCAGTGATTCTTACTCAGCCTGTGAAACTCAGTATGAAAAGGCTTTTTTTCAACCTCTGAATAGCAGTGACGCAAATATTGAATGTCATCAGACGTCTCTGAGAGGCAGAGGGAGGTCATGTTTGGCAGGAAATACCATTACATCAGATATATGAAAAGCAGCACTCAGCTCAGCAGTCAAGACCTCTGATGTTGTATTATATTCTGACGAAGGTGAATCATTGCTATAGCAGATATTAACCTACAGTAGGTTGCTGCATCCATCGTTTTACCCTCAAAAACACTTCATGGCCAATATGTACACGTGGTCTGTTTTTCATGCTATGTTTTATTACTTACCTTAGCAAATGCATTAAAACCAAAGTGACGAGGTCTTTTGAAAAGGTAAGGAGTAGAAAGTACAGATGTTTGTGTTAAAATGTAGGCAGTAAAAGTTGTCATAAAAATAAATACTCTACTCAAAAATCTACTCAAGTACGGTAACAAAGTATTTGTTCTTCGTCACTTCCCAACTTTGGTCAAATGAGCAGCCGTAAATACTTTTCCCCCCCCAGCAGGATTATTAAAAAATATCCGTTGATTCGGTGTTAAACACGTTTACAACATCTTCTTCAAATTATTCACACCTCAGCCAAGGTGATGAAACAGAAACACGAGAGAGAAACTAGAGAGACTTGGATAGAAAGTACTGAGAGCTGAACCCACAGACACTTTTAAAAATGTCTTTTTCCCTGGTTGCAATTGCAACACATGCTTGTTTTGAGCGGGAGAAGGGGGATCGTCACAGGTTGGCCGCGGACGAGAGATGTCACAGCAGCCTGCTGGGAGGTCGGGCGGCCCTAACCAAGTGTGGCATGGCTCGATTCAGCTTCCTTTCCTTTTTCCAGCATGACAAGACTCATGTGCACAAAGTCAGCTCTGTAAAGAAATGGTTGTTTGAGTTTGGTGTGGAAGAGCATGACTGTTCTGAACACTGGCCTCAACCCCAGTACAGCACCTCTGAGGAAGCAGACTTAATGCAGCTGAACTTACTCAACCCTGCAGCCAGGCTCCAGAAGCCTTCCCAGCAGAGTGGAGGCTGTTACAGCAGCAGATAAAACCCCGTGGTTAACAGCCACATATAGGTTTAATGTTCAGTGTACCTGACATGACAGCAACTGCTGATTTATTCAGATGTATTTAGCTAATTAAATGGTGCATATTTAATTGGATGTCGCTGATGATTCAAATGTCACCACGATTAAGTTCTAATTACGCCATCATGCAATTTTGTCTTTTCATGTTTGTATTCAAGTTTGGCCTTTAGACTCGCCGACCTTTTTTTATCTTGTTTTTTTCTTATTTTTTTGGTGTGGAAGCTTTAAGACACAGTGTGGCTTGTTGTCTCACCTTGCGTCTGCTAGCGTTGCCCTGACAATCGCCCACACTGCCACGAAAAGTGCAGGAACACCTGAAATCACACAAAAGAAAACAATGACCTGTGCTGATGTCTTATACTTTCTTTGTCCAATTCATTGTGCGAGTCACATTTCATAACCCCATTTACATTCATTTTCAGAAGCAGAGGTAACTATAGACATCTACACACTCATCCCCACCCCAAATGCACCCTGTGTTTTGTATGTACTGCAACACACTGCTGGCATACTGACAGGTGTCATCAGTCCACTAAAGCAGCAATTTCATATCTTTCACTCACTAAAACAGCGATAAAACTCCAGCTACTGTATCTTGACTATTTCTTCTGTCAGTGGGATAAACTCTGGTTGTCCCACTGGTGTAAAATGACACTAAGCCACTCGACAAATCTGCTCTGCTAGCCTGTGGAAAATATATTGTTCACCCTTACTATCATATCACACAATAGAAGTGTCTAGACTTTCAGAAATCCTTATAAAAAGTCCACTGGGAAAATCGGGTGAAGATTAGTCTACAAAACATTTCTGGAGCTTCATCGCACAACAGCTTTGCAGCATACTGCTTTATATTTAGACCTGTGATGTGTGGTCAAGCCCGCGCACAGGCTTTCGAAAAGGGTGCGTGCTAACACTTTCAGCGAAGACAGTAAATTCAAAGTTGTTGTTGAACCGTTTGTTGTTGTTGTTGTTGTTGTTGAGTACAGGCATGGTTTTAAGTTCTTTTGAAAGGTTATAGTCGGACTTTCCGCATCATATAGTCTAACATGGTCCAAGTTCAAAATGAATAACAATATCACTGAAAATGGATACTTAACACATGATTTTCTAAATAAATATCCAGACGCCAAGGGAAAAACTACCCCTGCTTTAGAGTAACAGGAGCATTAAACTCATTATAGTTCTTTATTTCCTTATTTACACTAACCTTGTGCATATAAAATGGTCAAAAACATGTGCTTAGCTGAAAAAACAGAACAAAACACAGAAACCTACATAAACCTGCATAATTTCTAAGTGTATGGTTTTAAAAACTGTAATAAATGATATATTTGTGGATTTGAAATTTGGTTGTTTCTGTACATTTGTAAGTTAAGTCCCGATCTACTTCAGTTGTTTAGGAGAACGCTGCGATGCTGATTTGCTGTGAAGCCGAAATGTTTTGTTGACCAAGAAAATTCACCTGACTTTCCATCGGCATGAGGGTTATAACGATGACTTCATTTAGATTTTTGGGTGAACTTATTCTTTTCATTATATTTAAGCCGTCTTAATTTATTAGTGGAGGCTCTTTTCAAACTCTCCACCGAGGGCTTTCCTGTGGGACACTTCTGAATGGCTTAAGACTATGTTAAGATTTGCTTACCTCAGCCTATTTGCAGTTTAGAAAATACAAATGATACCCCTTGACGATTTAAGAAATAAGTATTCAAATGGTGTTGTAGATACATCAAAATAATTTCTTAAAACAAGCCCAGAAAAAAAAGTTCTGTCTGCTACTTTTACAGTAGGAAGCTGAACTGCAAACTTGAACACTTGAATTGTAAATTATGCAGCTGCTCAACAAGCAGGCAATGTGAGTTGAACTTGTCGCAGTTAAGTACTGTATGTGTCCTCCTGAGTAGAGCTTTTAGAGCAGAGGTGATTGTGCAAGACCGACTTTGCTCAAAGAAAAGTTCACTTCACCCCTCTGTAAGCACCCTAATCAAGATACAGTATGTCAGTGTTATTACAGTTATCATGCAACTTAAAGTGGACGATAAGTGTTCCCCCATAGTTTAACGCAACAATGATGGACAGATTTTAAATGAACGCTGTATCTCATTTGAGGCTAAGAGTGCACTATGGGAGCGTGAGAGTGGCGGAGAGTGCACTGTGATAATGAGATATATTTACTGTTCAACTTGATGATAGCTACTAATGGAAATGAGAGCATTTTCACCCATTTTTCCTGCTCAGAGTGGGATTGGCATCACAGTTATAGCATTGCTTTCTTTCAAACATTTGTGCTTCTGCTATCCATGTTCACAAAAAGAAACTAATTGAATGTGTTAATGAGATCATATTATGCTTTCAGGGTTTTTGCCTTTCCTTTATTGTGTTATGTAGCATTTTTGTGTTAAACACTGCTCCTGCACTGCCTGAAATGTCTGGTTTACAGTCCAGGCTTTGCTTCCATAACTTATGTGCGTCACTATGTAAAAGGCGTTATATAAATATATTATAAAATATATACACTCCAGTCACTCAGCTGACATACAGTTGCTACTGTTGTAGCGGCGTTATTTTAGATCACACTACCTTGTTCGACATGGCTCGCCCTACTCTGCCTCTGATTGGCTACATACTGCTGTAAGTAAGTAATTTGCATGTGCAACTCTCACCAAAGATTGAACAGAGGTGAAATGTCTCACTCTGTAGCAAAACAGAGCTTTAATGTGTCAAGGGATGCTGCAGCAAAGCACCATATGAGAAAAATGATGTGTTTTTTTGAAGGTTAAAGTCTGTAAACCTGATCTTCTAGGACCCCCAAATAAAAGTATGAACCAAAAAATGAGCATAATATAAACTCTTTAAGAGATTGAAAATATCTAAAAGTATAAATGAAGGCAGCTATTTATTAATGATTAATGAATATCAATTCAAGTAAGTTTTTTTTTTTGTGTAGCCAAATATCACATTGCCTGGAAGCAATCGGATGATGTAAAATGTCCCCTCAAAAACCCTTCAACGGGAAAATATAGAAGAAACCACAGGAAGAGCAACCGAGGAGGAATGCAAGTGTCAGTTTCTGTTGTAAACATACAGTGAAATCTGTAACACACATCCTCTCTTAAAAGTTGTTTTTACCCGCTAGCAAATTATTACTTTCTTGTCTCTGAATGAAACCACACCGCCGAGTCAAAGTAGCACAAAATGTCAGCTGCGACAATAATTTGGTCCTTTGGCGTCTGCAGAAAAAATGAAGGGGTTCATGTGAGAAGGAGACGGTGGCTCTGAGGCAATTCGAAGGTACCCTGTGGAGTTTTACACCACTGTGAAGCGATGCTTTTATGAGAGGGGCTCCAGTTTGTTTTCTCTCGTGCATGTGCGCAAGGATGCATGTGCACTCACTCACATGTGCACGTACTCTATGGGTGACATGACACAAAGTCCTGCCAGTGGTTTATGCATTCAAGAGGCTTGTTGGACCTCAGGGCTGTGCACAAACACTGTGGTGAGTAACACTGGAAGGAAGATTGTTTATAAGAAAGGTCCACAGGAGGCCAACAATTTCCAAAGCTGACACTGGAAACAGATTAATGTCACGCTGCACCTCTTTCACTCTTTATATTCAATAATCACATCAATAATGCAACAACTGATGGAGAATCTCCATTGAGGTCAACGACTGACTTTCATGGCACCTCACGTCCCCACGTGTCTCCACCAAAATAAAACTGCGGTGTCGCGGAAAATCCGACCCGAGTCCTTTCAATAAGACAACATCAGTCAACAGTCCAGCTACAACTTCAACAAATCATCTACAAGTTTGTACAGTTACGTTACCTTACAATCCGCTCACATACGGCCAATAAAAAAGTGATTCGCACGTGTAAATTCGAGCACTTTTAATGATACTGTGACTGTTGGGTTTTAATCCAACCAAGCCTAATCAGCCATTTAAATTCTGGCAAAGTGTAGAGAAAGTACAAACAAAAAAGAGACCCGGCTTCTGACGAGACAGAAATCCCCCCTTTTTGCTAACATGACTTCAAAGAAAAGAGCAAACATTTTCCATGAGGAGGCAAAAACCTTTCATCTACTTGTGTGAACACTCACATATTTGTGATCAATGAAAGAACAAACACGAGAAACACTCACAACAGTTTTGTTTCAGATTAAATATCAGGTCTGTCTTTCATTTGTCTATTCATTTTTCTGATGATAATTGATTTTGATAAATCTATTTGTCAGAAGTGCATAGTTTCCTTCAAAGCGGTGGGATAAAACTTTGATCCTCAGGTCTAGCACTTTGTATGCACCAAAGCATACAATATTAATGACCCGTGGGCTATTATATGTGAGCTGTTGTCACTGCTGTATAAGACATTTTCCCTAAAGTGTGGTTTGCTGCAGAAGAACGATTATGTAATGTGTATTCATTAATGCATTGTATTGTCTGTATATTTAATCATACGCTGACACAGCAACTGCGACTGGATTGTGAGTTCGAGTTCTGCAGTAAAACTTTCAGCTTCATTTTTTCCAAAGCAACTGGGGGATTGTATAAAACGTTTGTATCTATATTTGTATTTGTTTTCCACTTACCCCATCCGATGAGTGTGAAGCCCCAGAGGTATTTGGAGTCTGATCTGAAGGCCATGAAGATGAGGCTGTGGAGGTAGAGGCCTTCGACCAGGATCCAGTAGTAGTTGGTGGCCAGAAAATAGATGAAGAGCAGCACTGTCACCTTGCAGCCGATCTGACAACAAAAAAAACAAAGCTTGAAGCTTTCATCGCATCATGTTTGTACCTCTTTATTCGTGTGCCTTTGTGTTGACACATTATTCTGAGCACAGCGTTTCACAAAAAATACTCTCACATCACAGGTGCAACTCAGAGAGTCAGTAATGTGATTACATTTTGAGGCGCAGTGAGGAAACATAAAACAGTGAAACTATAAATATAGTGTAGACACCCACTTTGTCACGGTTTTGGTTTTTGCTTAGTTAATTCCAGCTTTATTTTGTAGTTATCCTCGTGTGTCTTGTTGTCACTTTCGACTTTCTGCTCACCAGTGCTCTGTTTCCCTCCTGTGCTCCTGCCCAGCCTGATTTTAAGCCTGTGTTGTTCCCTCACTCTTTGTTGGTTCGCCCACGTCTGTTCTGCTCCTGTGCCTGTTCCCCGGTCCTCATGTGTTCCCTGTGTTCCTGATATCTAGATTGTCCTCAGTTTTGTATTCGTCTTTAATTTTTTCCTTGGACTTTCCTTTGCCTGTCTTTTGTTAACTGCTTTTTGGATTTTGGATTTCACTGGACATCGGCTCATTGAAGCCTGCTTATTGTTTTACTGGGTCCTCTTTTGTTACAGACTCTGGGCCCACATATTTAACTGAAAACCATTACTTTTCATCTCTATAATTAAAGATTTCATTTTAAAATAATATTGTTACTTAAAAATGAGGATTTAGTCAATAATAGATGCAGTGTAGTTGTAATTAAATTAATGAAGTCATCCGCAGAAATCTCTGGCTTAATGTGCTGGCTTGGCTTGACTTGGTTTGACTCGGCACGTCGGCCCAGCGCGGCAGGGATATACATCGCCATTTCAACATGGCTACCTGTTTGAAGGTGTGCGTTTCACCGATGACATGCCTGAACTGATAAATGATGAGGAGTGGCTGTAAGTAGAGCTAAACACGTTTTTTTCCTATAAATTCTTCACAATAAAAGTCCCATGTTTAATTAAGTAATTTAAAAGCTTTTATTATGAAGACGCAAAAAAGTCAGGAAATGTTGGGTTTTTCCACCAGCTGTAATTCAATCTCGACTCCTGAAACAGCTGAAAGTCAACACGATGAAACATTAAAATACAAACAGGAAAACATTAGTGTCTTTCGAAAACGCCTCTCTCTCAGGATTCCTGCGTAGACGTGAGTTAAGAATTGCAGCACAGGCTTGTTTGAGAGGGAGACTGGGCTCATCTATTCATCTGGTGCTGCTGTGACAACCTCTAACACTGGAGATTTCTAAAGGTACACATCTATTCTGATGATACTCAGAAGAGATCCTTGAGTTTGACACGTGTATTTTCTGAGCTCCTCTCTCTTGTTATACCAAAATATGGTCAAGTACTCATCCTTGGTGAGTTCAATATTGATGAATGTTGTCCTTCCAACTCTCTTCCCTGTGATTTCCTGGATCTTACTGAGCCTTTTAGTTTAGGAACACATGCAGGAGAGCGGTACAAGGTTTGCCAGTCGAAGGTTTGGCCTTTAGAGTGAGTGGTGCACTTTTTAATGTTTTAATCCACTGCTGATTCTCCGATACCTCAACCTCGAGCTCTTTCATGCAGAAACAGTGACAGGTACCCAAGCTCATTCTTTAACAACAATATCCCTGTCTCTATCCTTGACCAGACTGCTCCTTTCAAGATCAGAATGAAAAATCCTTCTCCGTGGCTCAATGAGCACACTCAGGCGCTCAAGAAATAAATGCACGAAGTTGTCCTTGGGCAGCCAGTAGCTTACCAGTCACCCTTGGCATCCTGAGTAGTCATTATATACTTTCAGACTGCTGTTAACAAGACAAGGTCAGCCTGCATCTCCAGTTTGTTTTTCAGAAATCCCCTTATCTCCAAAATCTTCTTGAATGTTATTGATTCTGTTGAATGAGGTTCCTCTACCTCTACTCGTCGTTAATTAGTGGAGGAATTTCTGAATTCAGCTCAAGAAGGAGTTTCAACATTTGTTAGCACGAAACCACTTGGACATTTTTAAGGAGATCTGTGGGAATTCAACAGATTAGATTAAATTCAGAAATCAATGTATGGATCAGAACGTGTCAGGAATGTGCCCTGAGGTGATGGAAGTTGTCAGGAAGTCAGAAGTCTGAGGTGTTGTAGGAAAGTCAGATTAGACTGACCGTCTAGGTCAAAGTTCATTGCCTTAGGGAAGACATAATTACCACCTGTCATGAGGTCTGCATCTGCTGTCCCGTTGATACCTGAACATTTGGGTCTTCTCTCTATGATTCATGTATCAAAGAGATCTGATCACGTCACACTGAGTCTGTAATTCTTCAGAGATTTAGCAACTCTCAAACTTTACTCCTCCACAAGGAATATTTCCAATCTGGCAACGAGGATTTGGGATGGACGCTCTGCTGCTGACACTTGAGCCTAGACTGAGGATTAAACTGCCGTCAGGAGTCTCAGATGGACTCGGGGAACGTTCTGCTCCGACAAATAGAGGACAGGATCCTGCCTGAGGGATTTCAGGCCAATTTCATGCCAATGAGGCAACAAAACAGGTATTTTAAGACAAATCATGATCTTTCCCTAACCTGAAACAAGTTTTTTTTTATGTCTAAACCTAACCAGACCATAAGCACCCTAGAAAATTGAACCTAAAGTAATGCAACATAAAGACATGTAGAGTTTAAACATATATGTAGTTTACAGAAACTTACAATGCCCACATTTATTCTGGCAATTGGGTTGGATTGACTATATGAGCGCTAACAGTTTTTTCAATAACTGTTAGCGCTCAAGATTGACCACATAATTATATTAAATGAATTAATTTCCATTTGCATTTCCACTTACAATGCTGATTATGTCCTAAAAAACACCATGCAGGTGCTGACCTGCTCATCAGGAGGGATACAGTGCTTCCTAACCAAAGCGATATATACACTTAGCCAGTGACGTAGTCACATCTGGTACTGACGGAGAAGAAGCAGGTGTTATTTTTTAACAAGAAAATTGAACTTCACAATCAGACACAAGTTAGTATTCAGAGCGATGTCTTAAATCATGTCAGGAGTGGATCTTAAAAATTAAATACATTTCAATAAAGCTAAATTATAAATGGACCTTTAAGACCAAGTATTTTCATTCCCAGAGGCAGAGAACAAATACATTGTTAACATGCACATACGTACTAAATGGTTACTGTCTGCGTATGCTGAATGTAAGCCGACAAACACTTGGAGCACTCACCATAATGAGTTTTCACTGAGCATATTGGTCCAGAAAAACACCCAGACCATGTCCCTTAAAATGATGTACTTCAATATAAAGATGACTGAGAATATCTAATAATGTTTGTGACTTGAGCAGACTTACTGTCAGATTTATTTTACAGATTTATAAGGGCCAGGGTTAAGCTGCATGATTCGGTGTAAAATAATTGCTTTCGCTCTGTCAGGGCTGCACTCTCGCTTTGTAGCGTGACACAATTGTTTTTTAGACAAAATCACCTGAATGAAACAATCCTGACCTTTTTTGATCGAATAGAGATTTCTCTCTGAACTCAACCCAACAAACGATCATCCTGTACAAATAGATAAGGGAAAATGAACGGCAGGGTGATTCCTCCATTCACTCATGGTTAATGACTCATGGCTGAGTCACTCATTAAATTAGTTGTTAACTAAAGGAGGACAACATGTCATAAGCAAGAAATTTAGATGTCTGTTACTTTCAAAGAAGTCTCCATGGGAAGTTTATTGTGGGGGAGTCAAGGACAAGCTTTTGCCTGCAGAGTTTTAATAATGTGAGCAGTTTTTCTGACTAAGCTGCCACAGTTTTATAATTTCAGTCTCGTCTCTTTCCTTATGCAACCATGACAACGCCAAACTGGTAGATACTTTACTAGACACCCGGGGCGTTTTTATATCTTTATCTGTCATTGCATGATGAGAGAGGTGTATCCCTTTCATCGTTTCATCATTTGGACAAAAGTAGAAGAAGTGGTGCTTACAGACATTTGTATTAAACCTTTAAAGCAACTTCACCGTAGAAAATGTAATTTTATGAATTGTTTTCCCTGTTTATTTTACAGAATGTTCCTGTATTTTTGAAATACACAAAAATATCAATCTAATAATAGACACATGCTGTGAATGTAGATAGAGATAGATAGAAAACTCACTGTGTCACTGTGAATTACTACAACATGTATTCATGGTAATTTACAATTTATTTAATTTATGAAATGGTTACATTCAAGTTTACATTTATTAAATTAGATAAAGTTAGGTCGTATGTCATTTTATTACATTAAAAATCAAATAAATGGCCAGGATTTTAACGAATGAATGAAATCGGATGAGACAAATAAACAAACACCAAATAACACCACCTTCTGCAATCTGAAGCCTGATTATCAGTATTATCTGTAAAGTGATTTCATTGTTTTCACATGTGTAAATTAAACTTCCAGAAAAAATTCCAGATCTCATGTAAAATTAAAAACTGTATTTCAATAACACAAAATTACTGTTTTATGAGACTTTTTTACAGTGTAGTTGTTGATCCTAATGCACAAGAAAAGAAAAGACAAGCGAAGGAAACAAAGAACATCCATTTAATTCAGCAGTGCATACAACAGCAGCAAAAATGAGGTTTTTGCAGCAGCTAATCGAAAGAAACGCTTCAGCCTGTTTTAAATCAAATGGTTCAAGGCGAAAACGTCCCCCGTTAGCTCTCCTTCTTGCAAGTTTTGTCTTTTGCAAAAAACGCTCATTTACTGCCAATTCCCTCAAAGTGGGCTTGTGGATGCACATGACTGCAGCCTTGGGGCGTCTCTTTAACATGCAAAGCTCCAAATTTCTTTGAGCGAAGATGTTTCTGCTACAGAAAGCTGATCAGGTGATTGGCCTTGAAAACTGTTTCATGATATTCTTACTGAATTAGATAACTATGTTCAATCCAGAAATCCATTAAATTAGTTGGACACTCTCCCTGAAGTGCATAAAACATGCCGGTTTATGAGCAGAATGATCAAGGCTACAGGCTGTGTGGTTGGATTAAGTACACTGCTGTATAGTCAGGATTTAGTGAGGCAATTAAGATTATTATTATTTTTTTAATTTTTTTTTAAAAAGGGCAATAAACAAGCAAGACTCATCAATCAATAATTAAAAACATGAGAAAAATAAAGAATTGCACTCCCATCAAACGGTGGTGAGAATAAACAGTTTGATGGGATTGCTGTCCTTTATTTTTCTTTTGTTTATTCACTACAAGAGGGATTCAGCACCCCGTACTGAAGCTATATACGTGAGAATAAAAACATACAAATTAATCATCAGCAGGGTCCTAGCACATAGGTGATTTGCCAAATGGTCGGATTAAATATGAGCCTGTTAAACCCTTAGTACACTTCTGTAGCCAAGGGCAGGGATGAACTGGGAATAAAAAAACACCATGAACTATTGAACCAGAACAGCAGGCAAGAACCCATCTGGATGTAAACCACCACTCACACAAGACACACAATTTAAAAGATGACGGACAAAATCCACAGTCCTGGTTATGTGTTAAAATACATAAGGATGAAGCTTGAGCAGTCTGAGTTTGACTGATTAAGTTCAGTATATAAACATTATACAATCAATTTGGTACAAAGTTCCCCAAACCAATCAACTGAACATATATCGCACATATGTTACATGTCTTTATGTTGCAATTTCACGTTTCTCTAGGCTCAGTTTTCAATGTTTTGTTTAGACAACCCTCCTGGTTAAGGTTAGGAAACATCATATTGTGGCTTAAAATACCTGTTGTGGCGGACATGAACATGGCTTGAAATTGTCCAAAGTCTCCTTAAAAAAAAAACAGTGGAGTTGCACTTGCAAATGTTTAAACACAGTCTCATACTTCAGTCACTGGCTTGGCAGCCTTCTCATCTGGACAGCCCGTCCTCTTCAGGAAGGAAGTGAGGGGAAGTAGTAAAAAAAGTCCACAAGCACGGGACAAAGATTCACACCCCCAGTGGACATGATATGATGATGTCAGTATGGTACGTATGGTACGTATGACATGTACAAACATGAACATATCAGTGGTTTTAAAAAATGTTAACTGCCAACATTTTATTCCAGCTAGTGGACTGAACCAGCAAAATTGTTGTCGCCCACGCCCGACACGTTCGTCTGGCCCACACACCGCGTGGAACGATGGCACTCCTGGTTGCTATCTGGGGCTCTTTGTGTTATTTTGCCTGTCCCTGACATCCCAGAACAAACACAGCTGCTCGGATCACGTCAAGTGTTGAGAGAACAACGAGCCGAAAGCTGTGCTATTATATCGGCACGCACACTGTAGAAACCAGGTGCAGTTTAAAAGTGCAGCCAGGACTTTCCTCTGCTTGAATGACTGCTGTAAGGAGCTTACAACCCAACGTTATCACTGTAAAACGTTTCAAAACAAGTTTCGGCGGTCCGAGCGCTCTTATCACCTCTATCAGGCCTCAGATAAGAGTCGAGTAGAAGTGGTACTTACATACTGAGACTTGTCCAGTGGAGCCATGCTGACCGTTTTCAGGTTGTCCAACAGGGCTGAATCGAAGTCCTGCAGTCCGGCACTGGTGTGGACGACTTTGTCCTTCACAAAGATGCTGACGGCCCGTAACATGAAGGAAACGAACAGGTGCATGTGGATGTAGTTTCTGGTGCAGTGAAGACGTCTGCCAGGAAAACAAACAAACAGTTACGGATTAATAATTAACAGCTGAATAAAATGCTTTTCAAACCAGTGCGGAGAGCTTCAAACAAGGTGTTTAACTCCAGAGGCTCAGGTCTCACTTGTTTCTTCGATTATTTCTACATTTTCGCTGACTCTCTCTGACTGTGATGCTGTTAATTTGTTTTCTGGGAGCCATTTCACTGTTTCTCTGGCAGAGACACTTTGTGGTCCTTGCAGAATGTTATAACAGAAGCCAGAACAGCACTTCTGCATTTATCCTTCTCTTTCATGAGATCTGACACTCATTTTGTTCCCCTCAGTGGCTGCAAACGTATTAGAAATTGTAGCTGTGGCCTGCAGTTGTTGATGCTCCACATGTATAAATATACAGTACGTTCTCCTTCTGGTTAACACTTGTGTTATTGTTGTGGCTGCTTATAATTGCTGTGAAAACTCCGACCTTATTTACTCCGCAGCTCAGCCACACAGTCTGACTGAAACTAAATTGTTTCATCTGTAATTGGTTCTAATGGAGCGCTTAATCAGTGAAGAGAGCATTGATTGGGAGCTGTCCCGGTGTCAAGTGTTGTAAAGGTATGCCTTCACCTTTCAGTTGTGTGTTAAGATTTTTTTTTCTATGACTTGCAGATGTTTTTTCTGTATTATTAAGTTTAAAGCAGTCATGGCAATACCATAGAAAGTCTTCACTGATTAGATATCTCATAGTTACAGTTGTTGTTGACTGTGGTTTGCAGAAGGTTAATGAACTGTCGCTTCATAAATAAAGTCTCATATTGTGGAACAAGAAAACAACTTTCCTGAGGATTGTTAAAGTTAATCTTCTCTGTCTCATGGATTATGGTGATGTGATTAATATGCATGCATCTGCCTCTACTCTTAAGCCTTTTGGATGTTGTCTGTCACTCTGCCCTCAGGTTCATAACCGGTGATGTTTATAGCAACCTGTCACTGCACCATCGCCGCATTTTATACCAAAAGTTTGGGTGTTGATCTCCGTCTGAAAGACGTGAAAGACACTGTTTTGGTAATCTACAAGGCCTTAACTGGGAAGTTGCCATCTCATCTTATCTTATCTTATCCTATCATCACCATCTTGTTGCTGCTGTTTACATACACTCTGACACAGATTCAAAAGATCTGTGTTTTTGTATATTTTATATATAAATAATTGTAACTTTAACTAATAATAATAACTTTGTACTTTGTATATCACATCTATGCTAATTTGTCACACACCTTTTTTTCTTCTTTCTTTTTTTTACTTTTTTATTCTCCTGAATTTTTTCTTCACATTTTGAAGTTTTCACATTAAATTCACAAAAAAAAAATGCCTTTTTTATCACTTGGTTTCAAACAAGAAAACAATAAAATAAAATAACAATAATAAAAATGATAATAATAATAATAAATCACTTGGTTTCAGAAATGGAAATGGGTTTTTTTTCTCCTGAATTGTTTTTACTTCACGTCTTCACCGATGACAAAAAAATTTAAGGAATTTCAAAGAAAAATTATCCTGGTAAAACGGTTTCGAACAGATTTTATTCAATGGATCACCAGAAAAACAAATCCTCACTTGCCCCTCAGGGCTTTCGTAGTTATATGACTTTCCCAGACTACACTAACTGTGTGAGCACTAACTTGTCCATACTGATCACGTAACTAATTGCTAACCTATGTATGAAATAACCCAAATGGGACCATTTTGCCCCGATTCTTTATGAATGAAACACATAGACATGTTAAACTATAAACATAAACTAAACATTAACTAAAGTATGTTTATAAGGGTTTTCTATCCTGCTCTCAGTCTGTCTTTAACTCCAGAGCTCTTAATATTGAGGCAGGGCCACTCCAGCTCAGACAGATATGTACCAATTCAAGTGGAGAGATAGATTCAAAAGGTTTTTGAAGTGCAGTTTGGATGATTACACCTGTGGATTTCAATTCAGAATAAACCTGAAGAGCCTTTAAGGCAGTTTAAAATATATATTTTTTCAAAAAGATTTTTGATCTTTTCACCAAGGAGGCAGCGGAGAGAAATGGCTGTTTGAATAGTCCGTTCAGTTGCATCTCTGCAGGTACAAGCAAAGGGAGGTCATTCTTTCCTGAACCTCAAAGCCTTTATTTGCATAATTTCTAAAGTATATTAAGAATGATAAACCAGTATTACTTTTCAATCACGTACATGGTTGTTAAGGCACAGGATTTAGAGTGTTCACAGCCTCACAGCTAACTTAAAAAGTTCAATAAGAATCCAAGGTAACACACCGTATGTTGATGAAAATGTATTTTGTTATTCTGCCTCCAGTTTCCACCCACAGCTCAGCAAATGAAAGCCATTTTCTCTTTGGCTTTCTGTAATAGTTTCAATTCCCTTATAATTTCCCATAAAAGGTTTTGGGAAAGAACTTTGTAATTTGGTACTAATCGTAGGATAAAAACGGATTTCCATTTTCAATTATACCCCTGTTAATGTGCGTTTGAACACAGCCTCTGAAGTAGTCAACTACAGTGGAAACCTTTTCTCACTTTTTCTCCGATATTAAAGCGCCTGCTCTGACTCATGACAGACTCTCCATGATACACTTGTGATTAATTGTGATTAATTTTGGAGAGATGTGGATATTAAGAATTATTGACCCGTGAAATAAAGCATCGGTGGCTACTCCTTCTGCATTTTTTCTCTCAAAGTACCGACAATCTTATAGCCATAACTCTTCAATGACATATGAGCATTTGAGACAATGTGAATGTCCCAATCATGTAAATCAGCCGAGGATAGATAGTACATGGACTTTTATTTTGAAGCTCTCTCCTCATGTGTCATGTTTCAGTTTCCCCTTCCTATCTTTGTCTGTTTTCCCACCCTTTTTCTGTGTACACCTGTGTGTCATTAGTTGATCATCTCCTGTGTATTTAAGCCACTTTTTCCCCTCACTCTTCGTTGCCTCATCTGTTTTACCCCTGGCTGCATTTGCTTCTTGATTCTTCGTGTTATTCTGGTCTGTAGTTTGTACCTTGTTTTGCTCTTGGATTACTCCTGTTTTGTTTTCTGCCCTTTTGCTGCTCATATTTTGACATTTTGAATTTTTGGACTTCGTATTTTTGTAATTATACAATCAGCGTTTCAATCCATTTTTGTGTAACTCTGACACCAGTATGCCGAGACGTAAAACAGTATGAGAATTTGCAGTTGTGTATTTGTGTTGGTGTGCTCTGCACTTCCCTATCGAAAAGCAAACCTAATGAAATGTCAAGTTGCAAAGTAAAGAAATGTAATATTTCTGCAAACTATATGTTCATTTATTCTGGAGATTGGGTTAACAGGGCTGTGCCGGAAAGCAAGAAAGGTGGACCCAAATGCACAGACAGCAGGCAGGAAGTGCAATAGATGAGGTTTCAATTTGGATAAGAGCAAAACAAAGAACAGGCAAAGACGAAAGAACATCGGGGTAACAGGATCATGGAAATTAGTCATGGAAATGAAAAACAAAACAGATGATGATGATGATGGAACAAAAGACTGGACTGTGTGTGAGGTGCAGGAGGAGTGAGGTAGAGAAACTCAGGTGAGGGCAACGAATGGAAAAACACCAGAAAGAGGGAAGAGGCTGGAAAGACAGGAAATAGGGGAGGGCTTCTGAGGGAGATGAAGTGCAGGTGTGAAGGGGAAAGCAGATCGGGGGAGAACTCAGGTATCAGGGCTAATGAAACAAATACAAGACAGGTGTGGAGAGATAATCAGGCTGCTGAAGAAAACAGAAGCAAGCATAAATAAACCACAAAACCTAGAAAACACGCAAACTCCTCCAAACTTACTACACAACCATCTGCCACTTCACACCCTCGTTCTGTCATTTCATGCGCTGCAAAATTGTCGCTCAGCTGTTCTGTCAGATTTCTTTCTGGACTTCACTGTTGCTACAGCACTTTTAGCATTATTTCACCATGAACGAGACAAACAAAAATTAATAAAAAGTGAGAAAAAAAGTTGGAAATCAACCAAAAGTAAAGTATTCAAGAATGCCAAACTTATGAGCTTACAATAAAAATATAGCCCAGTATGAAATAGCCCAAATGGGACCGTGTTGCCCTGATTCTTTATGAATGAAAAACGTAGACATGAGATATTGAAGCCTCTTTAACTCATCTAATAACAGTCAATCTGTCCATAAACTAAACATTAACTAAAATATGTTTTTAAGGGTTTTCTATCCTGCTCTCAGTCTGTCTTTATCTGTCTCCGGTCTTTAACTCCAAATGTCATGTCATAACCCTGCACTGTCTACTTTAAGTGCTTCAGAAATAAACTGTGGCCCACCATTTTGTACTTACAGGAAGTGACAGGAGGTGTGCAGTATCAAAACACTGCCAGTTTTCAATCAAAATAAAAGCAGCAAATAAACCAAATGTTTTTATTTTTATTAAAAAATCCATTTAGTTATTGCCACTTCATGGCCTATGGTAGAGTCAAAAATTATGGCAGCAGGGTCACTTCAGTTTCAAGTGTTTCCAAAAGGGTTTGAAGGACTGATGGGATGATCACACCTGCGCCATTTCATAATAAAAAGCTGGAGAGGCTTGAGAGTGGAGTTTGAACATTAAAGGGCAGTTTAAAATGTTAAAAAATGATCTCTGATCTTTTCACAGACGAGGCGGTTTGTAAAGTAGAGCGAGGTAATGCTTTCCATTACCTCAAAGCTTTTTGTTCGCATAATTTGTTTGTATTTTAAGAACATAAATCATGTTTCATTTCACAGAATAGATGTAAATTGATCTACAAGTATTACGTTGTACAATACATAGTGTACAAATATGGAGCCACTGCTTCCAGCCTTTTAAACTGCAACTTGTGTGATTGTCGTGCGTTAGACCTCACTTGGAGGGGGTCGTAACAACAGCCAACTTAAGAAGTTCACTGCTGCTCAAACGTTGTATGAAGAGCTCTCAATTCAAGGCAACATATCAAACATTGTTGAGAATTCATTATGTTGCTCAGCCTCGAGTTTCCACCCACAACTCTGAAAAAATCAAAGCTGCTTTTTCTCTTGTTGCTTGGATATTACCTCCATCCAAAAACTCTATAATAATCTATTGCTCCTTTATTGTTTCTCAAGCTGTCAATATTGGTGTCAAAGCGCAGTCAACACTGTTTGTTTTAATTTTTTTCTATCAGCTGTGAGCAAATCCTTCATTTCCATACTGTGCGCAGCAGTGTTGAACACTCAACAATTGAATAATTAGCCTGATGGCACCGTCAAGTATCCTCAATTTTGCAATTCTGTCATTGTGAGCAGAGTACAAAACCTTTGCTGTGACACTGGATCACAGCAGGACAATCAGAACACAAACGTAGAGGCTGGAAAGAGATGCAGGTTTTCACAAAATGCTGCAGGTGTGTCAATGAAAAACTGCGGGCTCCAGGGTGTTTGGAGGATTTTCTAAACCTGCGTGATGACATGAAACGTGCCCAGCTGTCAGGCATTGAACCTGTCGAGGACCACCTCCTGCGGTCTCTGTCTTTGGAGGATTATCAAGAGGTTTTTTGTGTTGTTACAGTGCAGCTGTTAGAAGAACAGCACATCATTTAAGTATCAGAGATGTCCTTCATACCTGAAGTATCCGATGATGAAGATGGCCACCAGCAGAGAGCTGAAGGACACGGCGTAGCCAACGGTGTACATGACGTACAGCCGCTCGAAGAATTCTTGCTGTGAACAGAGAAAGATAGAGAGAAATGTTTGATATTAAAGATGAGAAAAGAAAGAAAGAAAAGAAATTCAAGCTCCTTGATATTTACAATATTAATGTAAGTAGTAACACAAACTCAGAAATATTTATTTTTTCCATAACTGAATAAACAATCTGTTCTCAGAGGAAAATAAGGTCCCCAGAACACTGTTTGAAGCTAGAAAGGTGGCAGGGTCTGCCACATATAAACAAAGTGAAACAGCATGAAGTTGTGTTGTCCTTTAAGGTCAGTTTGTTTATTCAGTTTATTCAGTAATGAAATGAAGAGAGTTTGTTTATTTAGTTTGTTTAGGCGGAAAAAAATGAAGATCTTTCTCTTCTGATTAAAATTTCTACCCCTAAATGACATCATGCACTTTTAAAGCTGCTGCAAGTGATTTTGTAAAATGAAGATAAGATAACTCTATATTCCAACAGTAATAAATGAGAGTTTGCTCAGACTTGTTTTTCTTTTCTTCTTTCTACTTTTAATTGTTAAAAAGCCTCCTGTGGACAGCTGTTGCAAATTAGCATTTTGCTATAAACACTTCTGGTGCCTTTATATATTTATTTATCGATCCAGCTTATCTCTCAGAGGCAGAGAGTGTATATTAATCATTATTACTGTAAATGTGCCAGAATCAGCCAAGAGGCTGGTTTTCGCCTCCAGGCCACGTTCTGCCTGATTGAATGTTGCAGCAACAATGTTCCTCCTGTTATGTCCGTGTCAAAAAACTATCAAACCATCAGAAATCACGATCCAGTTTCTCAAGATTATCCACAGACCTTTATAGCCGGCAGGTGTAGTTTGGTAGAAAGAAAATACTGCTCACAATAAGCTCTGTGGAGACGCTGCAGTCGAGTTTTTTAGGCGCATTGAGCACAACAGGCTGAGTGTGGTCTAGGTCCATTACATTCGAGAGAACATTTCTACAGCTGATATCTCTGAAGCTTTACAACTCCATCGCCCACCAAAACAAGCCCGCCTACTTTGTGGTAAAAACAGATTTTCAGGAAAAATCAATGACTCCCAGCTGCTTGGCTACATCAGGCGCTCCGATGAGAACATAGCAGCCGTCACCACTGATGTGTCAGGGCTCTAATTATTCAGTATTTGCATGCTGATACGAGCTGAGGAAGATGATGAAGATGATACAGCTGCACCGATAATTAATGTTAAAACTGACGTTCATGCCGCTGTGTAGCCTGCACATGTGCCAAATTAAAGACCTGATCCGAAAAAATCCACTCCCAGATCATCTCACTGTCAGTGTGTGTTTTCGTCCGAAGTTAATCCGAACAGGAGAAAGTAGATTCATAAAGTCTTAGCAGGTAACTTGCAGGCTTACATCCTTAATCTCTGACGAATACTGGAGACAACACCAGGGATTTTAACAAACACTTTAAATCTTGTCTGGAATCTAAGATGACGTACTGTCAGGCATTAGTCAGACCCAAAGGAGCCAAAAGATTCAGTTAATAACAGGCAAAAGATGGCTACAGCTCTACACCTGGTATGTTTTCATTTCACGCAGAGCAGAGGTCAAAAAGTCTCTTAGGTGATTTGGTTCCTTGGATGAATACTTTGACTTTCAAAAAAACATGATTCATTCTTAAAAGCCAAGGAGACGAAAATATGCCAACATATCTTTTACTGTGTCTAAAGACTGAGCATGACGATGGTAACACAAAAAAATAACTCCTGCACTTCAGGGTTGGACAGTGGGACGGCTCTAAGCCCTTGAGAACATGCCTCACAGTGTGTGAGTCTGTGTGTGTGGACAATGTGACTGTTTGAAGACCAGTTCTGATCAACAACGGATCAAATGATGATACCCAGCAGGCAGCTGTTTCTCAGATAAACCCACATCAGGCAGACAAAGTTAGCAACAGGCCAGTCAACATTATGGAGCACCGAGTAGCTACAGTACATAGCCAGATAATTCCCAGTTGGTGGAGACCAAAGGAGAGCTACAAACGATGAATGTTTGACTTACATTTGGCCAAATGGAAGGAAACACGACTGAATACTTGATAGGTGTGTAAACAAGCAACGTTTGCTAACAAACCAACTCGTGTAGATGACAGTGTATCATTGTTTCATGTGTCCACAGCCAACAAAGCACTAATGAGTGTTTACTCTTTGTGAAAGCTCTTCAGCTCGTCGGTTAGAGCAAAGCTGTTTCTGGCTTTTCTGGAAATGGATGACTTCAGAGCATTCATTTTTATGACCTGCCTGCCGAGGATGACATAAGGGGGTAAACGAGCATGTTTTCACAGAGCGGTGGCGTCCGTGAGCTGTTCGGAGATGATTACAGAGGTAGGAAATACAGATATATACGAAGTGAAAGGGTACTGCTGTTTTATAGCAGAGCAAGAGCTGCTCCTTTCTTGGACAGACGTGGAAGAAATGAGCAATGAGATGTGAGTGTGACCTCCTGTGACAGACGCTCAGCTGCCACCTTCCCCCCCTGTTCTGATGGCTTTGACTGCAAACATACGCATGTGAGTAACACTGGATTAGCCGTTTAACCAAGTAAGGTGCTGTGTAAATATCTGACAGTCAGACTCACTCTCCCTTCCTCATCATTGGGCTGGAGGAAGCGCAGACACTCGGTGTAGTTGGTCCACGTTTTGTTCCAGCGATCCACAAACACCCAGGATCCGTTCACGTCACACTTCCTGTAAGCGTGACCTGCAAACACATACTTTCACATGATTTACATTATATTTAAAAACGAAACTTTGGTCATGATTCAAACATTTCATGTGACATTTCCATCAGCCTTGATATTTTAAAGGCCCTGTTCTTCCATGGTTAACCTGCACATGTGAATTTTATCATTTTTAGCTAATTAGACCTTGTAGACCACAGCGTTATCATCCTTACAGGCCTTTCTAACAGGCAAAGAAAAGCACAGATATGAATGAAAAAATCATCGATGCCTGAATGTCATTAAGTGGAGACACTCGAACACGACAGAGCCTTCATTAGTGTTATTAGTAATACTAAAAATGTTAGAAATATTTAGTGAAGTTGGCCGATTAGTGTGTGAAGTGAAGTGAGATATTATAACTATCACTCATCTTCAGCCTTAGAAGTCTAAAGGTAATTTTATTACAATACATCGACAGCGTCAACTGCCTGAATTTATCCCTACAGTTAAAGTCCTCGCAGTCGTCCAGGTCTCAGTGTTGGTGAGGGTACATCTGGTACGAAAAAATAAAGAAAGAAAAGAAAACAAGTGTTAACCTTTGTGATTGAAGTCATAGATGTAAGCCGGGCAGGGGACCTTGGTAACGAGCCCAGGGGAACCATGGGGCCAACAAATAAGACCATCCCAGTCTGGAGGACACGTTTCATCTACAGCCAGAAGAGAAAGAGGAAGTCAACGTACAGAACATGTGCCGGCATCTGTATTATTTTCATTTGATCCACAGCCTATTTAAAAAATCTGTACAGTAGTCAACGAGGACGGACAACTAGATGTTTGGTCCCTTTTGAATTGTGCCATGAATCACACCTCATGTTGTTTGTCGATTTAAAAGAAACTTTTCAAAGTCAACGAGGTCGCAGTTTGTAGTGAAAACAGTAAAACACCATCTAGTTTTGTGTTAAACCGCTCAGTGAGCTACATCGTCTCGCTCAACACACGCTCAAAACAAGCTGTAATGATCGGCCCCCCATCCTGTTTCTTTACTGTTATTTTTAGTCTGTCGATGTGGACACAGTCACTCGTAGGACCAGCATGCGGGCAGTAAAGCAGCTTCTCCTCCTGCTGTTGCTGCACAGTAAAACCTCCTCCAAGCTGTCAAATTTCTTCCACAAGCGACTAGTTTTACTCTCTAGTGAACCGAGGTCGCTTTCAAATTGTCTGATTACAAAAACACATGAAATTATGTCAATTAGATCAACTTCATTGTGAAAAATAATATCAATGATTATGGAGAGCAGGGGGCGACGGATCAGAGCTTTACATGCTGAGAGGAAAGATGAGTCCGTCTCACTCATGTCCACGAGGTTAACGGTGTAATGCACAGTTTTGCAGTTTGCCTACGGAAAAAAGGAGGGATTGAACAATTTCTCATTGTTTTTACGTTGTTGGTTTATGAAACTCTTTGAGATTGCAGAGAAATATTGGGTCCTGTGACTCTGGTAAATGTCTGGTAGAGTTTTCAGAGTTTAAATTACCAAATGTCGACTACGGTGAATTTAATTGTCTTAATTAGACACATTGTCTTTGATGAGAATCTCTCGACAACCCAATTTACTCGAAAATTAGCTCTGTAAACTCGCAACATTTGTTTTTAAAATCCATTGACCAGATGTTAGAGAGTGCTCCACTGATTTTTATCTAAATCAGTGGAGCACTTGAAGTTGTTTCTTAAAGGTAATGAATTTAGTGGAATGAGTCTAATCTGACTTTATTTGTTTCTTTGCCCTCTGCCAACAACAGCTATTAACAGAAAAACAATGGATGTCAGAGGACTGCATTGTGTGGGATGTATACAAAACTAAAATACAACTTTAAATCAACACTCCTGCTGATTCATCGCCTCTCTGCTCTCGCCACAAAATGACTACACTTGCATATGCAAAACATTTTAAAGTGCTGTAAAAACTTTCAGAGCCGTTCAATGAAGTCACATAATCCACCTTACGTCAGCGCTCGACAACAAACCTGTCGAACACATAAATATTAATCTGTCGAAAAGGCTCCATTCGACGGGGGAAATTGCTCAGACTCTTGCCCACTGCTGTGATAATAACGCACTGCGCTTTAGAGGTTTGAAGTCTAAAGCAGTTAAAGTGAGAACAGTTTCGGGCTTAATGTGTTTTGTGACGGGAAGTTATCGCAATTTCTCTTGATCCCACACAGAAATCGTGCTTCAGGCCACGTCAGATTTTTCAGCTGACCGTCCACCGAACACTTCTCCCTAACAGTGACTGTCCGCAGCCTACACAAAGTTCACATTGCAGCATGCAACAGCGAGGAGGGACTTGATTTTACAGTAGCTACTGTATCAGCACTGAATGATTTCTTGCTATTGAGCCGTAGCTACATTAAAGTCGAGCTGAAACAGAAGGCGGAGTGATATTGTGAGTTACGCCTCTAACCGCCTCTGTCTGACCCGAATCACAAGGAGGACACAGTCGATTATGTGATCAGAGGGCTCGCCAAACAAGAGGAGGACCTAACGCAGCATCTGAGACCCAAGTCCGCCAATTTGGCAACAGGGAAAACAGTAGCACAGTAGTGGTTTTCTTGCTGGGGTTAGCTCCTGGTAATCAGCTACTTAGTTCCACAACAAAACGAGCCAGCTGGAAACTGTCTAACAGCAGCTGGACTCTGTAAACCACCTGGAAATCAAATTCCCTGGCCCGGTACAGTTAGCCACTGTTAGCGGTTACTTTAGCAACAAGTAAAGCCATCTGTTAATCAGCAAACGCTGTAAATCAGCCAGGGGTTCAGGCAGAGCAGCTGGAGGACATTAGAGGGAAAACCAGAAAACATTGTCCCCATAAAATATGATCCATTATCACCCAGATCAGTGAATACAGCTCCAAAGTTGGGTTTTTGTACAGTAATCCAAAAGGCCCGGCCCCCAGAAACGCTCCTTTTTTTATCCAAGGCAGTTTCCAAAGAAGAAAAAATGAAGAGAGCTTTTATTGGATGCGAAATTAGTAAACGTCCCTGAGAGCAAGATGACTCAACACTTTCTATGTTTTCCAGGACGAGTAGGAACTCTGGGGGAACGACTTTGTTGGTCATCGCTGGTGTGGATACTAGTGCATACGTGAAACACAGAGCTGCACGTTTGATAAAAACTTAAACATAGATTTTGAATTCATGAAAAAAAGCCCAAGATCAGAGGCAAATCGGCGCTCACTCCTGTGTGAACTGTTCAGTAACGCATTTGCTGACGTATCACCAACGCTCACTGGATATCAAGCAGGCTAAATATCTGGTTGAGTCACCAACAGTTCAGGGTTCCTTCCTCTCTTATCTCTCATCCCCTCCTCTCCTCTGCTATCATGCTCGGTAGCTGTCTGAACCAGCTTTATCATGCATCTATTTGTATGGAGCGGGCACAATAATAACCTTCAGTTTCTATCAGAAAACGTACACACATGCTGCACACTAACCACAATTCGAGCCGGCGGTTTCACGTTTTCAGTGCAGAATTAATCCTGGCTGCCCGGTCATCCTAATTCATTCTCTCACACATGTTCCCTTTCGTCACATCTCACAAGTGTGATATTATAATGGGTGTTCCTCTGCCGCTGATCCTTCATGTGGTGTGCAAACCGCAACGACTGTGACACTTCTGGATAACAAGACAGAAACTTGTGCGGCGATCCGACCGCTTTGAAAGTCGTGGAGCGTGGCCAAGGCATTAGGGATCTTTCTAAAGCAGGTCAGGCCTGGCAAACTTTGAATTTGAGGCCATGTTTGAAGTGTTGCGAGTGGACGTTCGGTACCTGCGGACCCTGGGTCAATGTTGGAGAGGTTCTCGTAGCACTGCAGTTTGATTTCGTAAAGGATGTACATCTGCTCCTGTGCAGAGAGAGGACCATCAAACCCCATCTGTGGAGCACAACAAACAAGATCAGATCTGTCAGAGCGCTGGTCCTGAGTCTATACAGTGTGTGTGTGTGTGTGTGTGTGTGTGTGTGTGTGTGTGTGTGTGTGTGTGTGTGTGTGTGTGTGTGTGTGAGAATCTTTTTGTTTATTTGCTTTAAGAACATTTGGGACATCTTGCCACATACCGTCTGTTTTGGCTACAAAGCGGAGGAAAGTCAACAAACACAACAAACAGAAAGCAAAAAGAGATTTTAAAGCACATATTTCTATTTTTTATACATTTAGTCTCGTGGATATGGAGAAATTCAGGTCTAAATATAAAAGTCTGTATATTTTACCATTACAAAGAGGATTATTCATGCATTCACTTAATGTTTGCTCAATTACATTCAAAGCACGTCAGCGTCTGGCACATTCTGACCTCTTGTGTGTAATATTGTTTTCTGCTGTGTAATGAGGATTAGAGTCTCCCAGAGCTGCTCGTGTGGCTATAGGCTTTAGTCTTGATCCATTACAGAGAGCAATCAGGCAAAGCCTAATTAATTATTTAGGAAGATGCACGGCAGGACAAGCTAAAGACCCATACTATTGGTCTGCTGACACAAGCTAACTTTACTAACATTTCTCTGCACTACCACACTTTTTATGAACACCTTTAATTCCTTTCACACACAGTATATATTGTTTTTCTTTTAATTGAGCTCTATTCAAGATCTTTCCACTAAGTTATTTCAGTCAGTGGATGTGAACAGTTTGAGGTTTGACAAAGTTTTAGTTAGTTTTGCTTCCTTTACAAGGTTGACCAGAAAAAATGTTGGCATTGTGCGTTTCTGCAAACCACACATACATTTAGTTTGTACATTTCACACGTATCAATACACGTCTCCTCACTCCTGACCAGTCGGGTGAGTTCAGAAACTTACATCACTTTACCGTAATGAAAGCCAGAAAACCAGGAAGAGACACCACTTATGACATAACGTGAAATGACGGTATCCAAAATCTCACACGGTTTATAGTCTCATATCACGATAACAATATATATCGTAAATATTGCCCAGCCCTACTAATCAGTCACCAAATAAAAAACAACACTGCTTCATTACCAGGTCACTAGCGGTGTTTTATAAGCAAACATTAGCGACCCCTGCTGATATTAGTGGATCGGTACCAACTGCACCAACATCACTGCTGGACTTGACTTACATTTCGGGTGTAATGTGCCATCAAAGGGGAAAATGCAACATGGACATACGTCAAAATGCGGGACTGTCTTGCACAAATCAGCAATAACAATAGCTATGAGAAATCAGCAAACTATTCGCGACCTCATGCTTGTTAAAGAAAAGAAAAAGGACACAAGCATTGGGACACCTTACCATGAGACGCGAACACACAAAATAGAGGGTTAACATCATCATAACATAACGCACGTAAAATTTTCTGTTACATATCCAACATTTATTATGGTCATCGTGTTGGGATTTTCGTAATTCACAAACTTTATTCAGTTGTGTGATGAAGCCGACTCCAGTTAGGAGACACTGTCGCTGCCACTCATCCAAGAAGCCTCCTCACTTGTTAGGGGTGTCTCCACCATTTTTACCTTGCTCACAGCTGGAGGTCAGATGAGGGTCGGTTCTGTCACTGTGCAGTCACTTGACTCAAAGTGTGAAGTGCCATTAAATTGCCTGAGAGGAGCTATCGTGCAACAAAAAAAAAAAAAAAGAGAGAACACCGCCATCTGTCAAACGAGCTGACAGGAGAGAAGGAGAAAGGGCATCTGTTTAGCCTTATTTTAAATTCAACTCAGTACACAGTGTGCTGCTGTATCCAAAACACTGTGAGGAGCCAGAAAGATCCCAAATTCAAAGTGTGGAAAAATCTCTTGGGCAAATCATAATATTTGATTTTGAACAAGTGCCTTCATCTTTGTTTCCTTTTGAGAGTAACTGTGTCGTTGAAACCACAGAAGAAGTCGTGTAGTAAAATGGCATAATTTCTGCTTCCAGGCTAAACCGTCAAGCCTCAGTTTAGGCTGACAGAGTTTGCCAAAATTTTCTCATAGTCGGAGCCAGAGCAGGATTAGAGCTCTGATCATACACCTTAGGGTTTCCCCGTCCCTGAATCTCCATTTAGAAAGGCATCCTGTATGTGAGGACTCATGGTCCAATCTATAGCTGCAGAAACGCAGCCTGAGAGTCTCACACAACCAATATAAAAACTCTACTGAATTCAATCATCTTTCTGACCCCATTATAACTGTTTTATATTGCTTCTGTGTCGTGACTGACGTTAACCCTTAAAGACTGCATGAAAGACGTCAAATTGCATAAAATCAGCTTTAATACGAACATGTTTTTATTAAATAACAGGTGAGAATGCAAAGGCAGGATGAAACTGGTCATATAATTGTTCTTTAACCTTAAACCAAACTATGGTTTTAAAATAACGACATAATCTGCATTTAGATTGGTCCCCTATAAACACTGCCATTACCGTGCAATCCAACCATGTAATTTTGTCTGCCAAGAAATCTCTGGGGAAAACGAAAGCTGAGTGGCAGTTCAGAGCTTCTATCTGCTGTAGTGTCTATATCATAGATTAGGTGATTGAGGTGGGGGGTCCAAGGTCACGTCAGCAGCTTATCTTAGTTTTTTATTATTAGCAGTAAACACAAAGTAAAGACAGGAGGGAATTAAAGTTTACCCTAGGGTTTGGGATCAGGGATCACCACTGTCATGAGGATTCATCATCCGGGAGAGATTTCCAAACTTTTCAGACCATGCTAACTATATACCAAACCAAATTTCCCAAGCATCACCAACTGCAAATTGGGGTGTGAATCTTTGGCAATCTCGTGATCGATTCAGATTTCGGTTCTTGGCTAAGCATAGTTACATTATTTCAAAATGTGAAACAACAGTTAATGGTCAGCGTACCACCAGGTGGAGCTCATGTTCCACTGGTGGTGAATCGCTGATCTCGCTACAATGAGTTCACTACATTTCTGGCTGAATAGAAGTTGTCGGGAGATTGTAGCGCATTATCCCACCAGAGCAGCTACACACCTCTTTTTAGGAATGATTTAGAGTCGTCCTCTTCCTTATTGAAGAGTTGAATAACCTCCTTATATCAGTGATCATCTTTCATTTGAAGTCTTGGCATCAACAGGATCCATGTCTGTTGAATTCTCCTTTCATTCACATTTTTTTCACTTCTTGGTGAAAACTGTTGTAGAAACCCTTCAACTGTGTAAAAACCCTGAGATTCAATTATTAGATGTGAAGGCTCGTTTCTTATCTCAAGAAGCAATTTAAGACCTGAAGGTTTTTTTTTTTTTTGTTGGAGGGTGTCTAAGTTTTACCCTTGATTTTCTAACCATGATTCATACTTGAGTTATTTCTTTTTTCCCTTTTTCCTTTGTGAATTGTGTCGAAAACAATTTATTTTCTTTCTCAGACCTATCTGGCGTTGGGTGTTACCTAACTGCTAAAATCCAGGTCACTTTCTCACGACTCTCCCTTGTTGCCACAGATGAGAGAAATAAGCATGTGCCACCACTGCCAGATCTGTACTATCAGGTCATTTAACAGATGAGGACATGTTAACAAACAAGAGAAAGTACTTTTCTGTTTATTACCACATTCAGACTTTATAATTGTCTCTAAGGTGCAGGCTAAATGTTTTCAATAACTCTTCCTCTTGTCTGTCGAGACAGCAATCATTCTGGTTATTTCACTTCTGTACACGTACTTAAAAGTTAAATGAAGACGTCACAATGGATTCATATGTTCATAACCTGTTCACCTAAGAGAACAGTGTATTTATAGGACCAAGTCAAGTTCATAGAGCCATGTAAAGATTAGGTTTGTGACAGATCATTAGGCACATAAATCAGGCAGACTGAATGTCTTTCATGAACTGTAGTCTAAAGCTAATCACACATGGGACACATTGAACACAAACCGCTCTCCAGGATCAAAGCGTGTGCTCTGAACACCCACCATCAACCCTAACCATCTCCCTGTGCAGCGAACACAACACTTAATCAACTGGAGAAACTGCGGTTGGTGAACACGATCCAGGCAGCAACTGCTTTTTCCTCCAGAAACTATGAGCAAAACAATATAAAAGGTACATTTTTAAGAGATGGTCTTACCTAATGAGATAATTAGAGAGGAGGAGGGGAAGAAAAAACAAGGAGTAAAGTTTTCATTACAGAGATAAACAGCCGCCTGTTGCTTTGTTACAGTTATCCCTAATGTGCCGTCATAGAAAACAAAAGCGCTCATTTTTTTTCTGCAGTAATTCACCAGCCTCGCCTACCGATCATGAAACCACATTTGTTAACTGAGCTTTTACCCGACAAGTCCACGTTAATGCTCGAAAGCTGTCTCCGTTTATCATAGATGATGAGTTAGCCACTTTTCACTTCTTAGTTTTAACTTATTTCCATTTTCTAAGTCTGATCTAAATTGTTTTCTCTCCTGTGTTCATTCCTCGAGAGATCCTGCTGTGAAAAGAGACATGACTTGGAAAGACGAGTGTTTGAATGAAAGATGCAGGGACAGAAACTTCCTTCAGATCATGTGTGTAATGATTCAAAGGATAAAGACAGTTTTCCAGTTCTCTGGTAACTACTACTGTCGGTGTTATAATGGCATTGTGAACAAAACATAAGAAACCACAAAAGTACTGTACTCTAATTGCTGCAACTGAAAGTAACCATTATAACCATTAACTATGATGTAACATGAAAAGGCTCACATATCAGAATGAGGCCACTGAATGTCACTGCTCGATCCGTCATGCTGATAAAACACAAAATTGCTCCCACACACATTAGAGTCTGTTTAGAGTGGATGATAAAAGTAAAACTCTCCTGGAAGGAGACATGAATGCTTTGATCCCTGAGGTGGCGGTGCACCGCAGCCTCTGGTGGTCACAATGAGTATCACAAAAGGAAACACTGAAAAATGCGCCTAACGGAAAAAAAATGGTTAGACTTAGAGAAAACTTAGCTCATACCTAGAACACTTAGATCAGAATAAGAGAAAATTTAGATCAGACTGAGAGAAAACATAAATCAGAGTTAGAGAAAGCTTAGATCAGACTCGGAGAAAACTCAGATCATACTCGGAGAAAACTCAGATCATACTCGGAGAAACTCAGATCAGACTCGGAGAAAAATTAGATCAGAGTTAGCGAAAATTTAGATCAGATTTAGGGAAAACTTTAAACAGACTTAGAGAAAACTTAGCCCAGAGTTAGAGAAAGTTTAGATCATACTTGGAGAAATCTTAGATCAGAAAGTAGCATTGGTTGCAGTATCTGTGTGTTTTCAATGAACTCCAACACATATTTCAGGCAACATTTGATGTGATGCCAGAGCCATGATTTATGGACAGTAATCAAAGGGTCACACTGAATGTGTTAACTCCACACATGCCTGCCTCTAATACATGTACTGATAGCCTTTAGGCACATAAAAAAATACTCTGCCTTCAAATGTTATAAAAAACTGATTTTTCTTCTCCACAAAAAATGTGAGTGGAAATGACTTAAAAGCTTGTTTCTTCTCCCCCACTGGTGGTTTCAGGAACTTTTCATATGCATATATTAAGACGTATGCAGGCAAACCTCAGATATGATATGAATGAAGAGAGCAGATAAGGTGCTGCCTTTGACCATGTGTGTTTCATTTGCACATGTACATTCTGGAGGCAACTCTTTCGTGCAGGATCAGGAGGAGCTTTTTATCAGGCGACAGGTCTTTGAAAAGGAAGAAGAACATGTGGAATAAGAAGGAGATCTCTGGTTGTGTATTTGAATCACTGGAGGCAATTCATCAGATTACATGCATCCTCCTCTGGAGCCACAAAAGGCTTTATACCAAAGTTACGTAAGTGTGTCCAAGCGACTCCTAAAGGAACATTGTAAGAACAGATATGTCACGCTATCGGTCGGGCAGAATAAAATAAAGAAGCTCCTTCCATCAAAGAAAACATGGATTGAATCAGAATTAAGTGTGATCATGAGGGTAAAGCCCACCTCACCAGAGGGATTTGAACAGATTGTTGAACCAAGTTTGTCTTTAGATTAGATTAAAGTACAGAATCAGACAGTCTCACACTATTTTTACTCACGCTTAACTGACTAGAAAAAACAGCTTATTCAAAAACCACTCATTATTCCATAAATTGCAGGTTGCATGGCAGCACATGCAGTTGTTGTCAGTCTTTGCAGGGATTTTTTTTTTTTTTTTACTCCGTATCCCATTCATTCATGATTTTAGCAGTCCTGGAGCTGAAGGCGCTGTCCGTGGTGCTGATAGCACAGGACGACTCCTTTCACTCTATTCTGAGCAACTGAGTCATTCACCAGTCAGGCACTAATAACCCTGTCAGCCACCTGAATCACTTGCCAGATTTTTCCTGGCTCATCTTAAGCTGCAGCTCAGCGCTGCCAACACTCAAAACCTACAATTTGAAATGTGAGATTGTGTCATTCAGCTGAGCTCTTTCGAGAGGGTTGGCACCAGATATCACCTCACTTATTAACTAAATTAGAAAACACTGAATGTGAACTAAATTGGCAGATGATGGTGAGTGAAGCAGCTACTTAAATCAAGAACAAACAGCTCCTGGAAAGTCAAGAAGCGCAGAGACGATTCAACAGCTTAGCTGTTACAGAGCTGCAGAAACAGACAGCCAGCTTCAGCTGTCAGACAATACTACAAGAGCAGATGACTGTAATTTTCCTGTGCTTGTATCAAGAGGGTAAATACGCTGAGTAACACTGTAATATTAAGGAAAGAAAAGATGGAGAGCTGCACCTTCTACCTGGAGCGTAAAGTGAGCTTTGACTGAGTGAGCTTTTCAGCAGGGGATCCTTCAAAAATGATATCAAGCTGCTCTGTTTTAGTCCATCTTAGTCAGCAGGCAGGAGGGGATTTTTATGAAAGGGATTCACAATAGGGATTTTTTTTCAGCCCATACAGCCATCGATAATTACCTGACTCTCATGGCCGATACTGATAAAATAACCGATAATAGAAACCAACATTTTTATGTTTTTTTATGCACACCAGAGTGCAAGAAAGGCTGAGATGTAGTGAGCAAAGATGGTTTATGCTTAAACTTAAAGACTTTTTCCCTCCTGTTGTGTTTTTCTTATAAGAAAAACATTTTCTCTGTTTATTGGCTGCTCACCATACCACTTTAAAAAGGTGCATACCACCACCATTGAGCAGATAATCTATCTGTCCGATATATATCGTGCATCCCTAATCTTTTATAATGCACAAATGTAAATTCAGCAGCAAAAAATAGCGATTTTTAAAGTGCATAATGTTTCCTTACCTGTGCGTCAACCGAAGTCCAGCATGAGAAAAAGTTGAAGACTAAAATCCACATGAACAAGTTCATAGTTCGTTGGTGTGCCTTCATCTCCAGCAGCACCTTTTATTTGAGTTCAAGCAGCCTCACACTCGAGGGGAATATCTCCTTGAGTGACAGCTCCACATTATTGGAAAGTTTCTGTGCTCCAAAGCTGAGCCGCAGGAAGGACGCGGCGGTCATCGTATCACAAATCCCACGTGTTGTTTCCATCCAAGAGGCTCTCAGAAAGCAGCAACCGTGTGTTCGCTTCCTCTGCTGCAGGAGGGAGAGTCCTGAATCCACCGTAGCGCAGGAGATCCCCGTCAGTCTGGGATGTGTTTCGCAGTGAAGGCAACAAATGACGGCCGACAGGGGCGCGTTTGGAGGAGAAGCGCGCTCCACGTGTCTGAAGTGTCACAATGAAGCAAGCCCGTGCGCACTCTCTACCACAGAGTTGGACGGTGCGTAAAAGCTGCCTCAAAGCTGCTCCTACCTGCCGTGTGGTTTGTGCTGAGATGCTCTCTCCCTTTGCGCATCAATGGCACGCACTCTTGGTAGAGAGGACGCTGCATTTTTGACGCGCAGGAGTGTTTTTTGTGGCCTTTGCTTCACACTGAAGATGTTATTTTATGTCCCCTTTTTTTAAGTCCAGCTAAATCAACCCACATCTAACAGAAACATCCCAGTTATTATTATGAATTTGAACTTACTGCGTCTTTATGGGACAAGTCCTCATATTAAAGGTGCAATATGTAAGAATTTTTTCACCTGTCAAAACCAAAAGGGGGCAGCATATCGCCAGCAAAACCGCTAACTGTAGCTGCCATTAGCTAGTTAGGCCAGTTAGCAGCAGTTAGCGGTCTAGACTGAGAACTGGCAGCGCCGGGGAAGTGTTGGTGTTTACAGGGCTAGCTCGTTAGCATGCTAACCTCAATAGATATCTCTGCAACACCATACATAAAAGTCATAATGTCAAAACTGTCATTTCTTTGCATTCTGTTGCAAATTTAAGTTAATTTTTGAATGTTTTCAACTAAACTTATCACTTTAATGCGACTTTAAAGCCCACAGAGTTTGTGATAAAATAACTAAACCTGAAATAAAAGATGTCTCTTGGAAGCTGAATCACAACATTAATGTATTATTGCCTTGTAAATCTGATATAGTGAGCGTGTTAGCAAACTGTTGACGGTAACACTTTACAATAAAAAAGGTACACAAAAATATGGCTACACTGTCAAATCTATATGTATATGCTAACTAGCAGTTCAGGCTGGGAGCTCGGAGCACCAGAGTAGCATTAGCATTGATGCCGCTAGGACAGGAACTTTCAACTGGGACGGGCCAGGGCTAGCTGGTTAGCATGCTAACTACAGTAGATATCTCTGTAACATGATACATTGATGTCTTAATATAAAAACTGTTATTTCTTCACATTTTTTGATACTTCTGGTTGATTATGTGAATGTTTTCAACTAAAGAAACGAAGAACGAGGACATGTCAACTGCTTAGTTTCAATAATGGCGCCACACCAGCATCATTATTAAACAGTTTTATTAGAATCGATCGACTCATTTGCTTCGACCAAACTATTCATAACACTCGAGAGTTAAGCTGCAGTTGGACAATGTGCCGCTGAAGGATCTGTCCATGGTGCTGACGAGGCTGGCCAAGGTAATTCAAAGCACTGCTGGGACACAAACCTGCCAGCTTTTATTTCACAGCATCAGACGTTTTGCATTAATCAGATGAGAATAAGGCAGGAGAGCAGGTGGCACCTCACTTATTAGCACAAATTATTGTCATGCTTTATAAACAGTACCTCTTCGTCCCTGTTCACCTCCGCTGGAAGCTCTGTGACTGTTTACTGAGCATGAAGCTCTGCTCACAATGCAATGCACACAGTGGCAGAGCGTGCCTGCTGAGTCATTAATGAGCTAATCCATTTAGCGCACACATCGTGGACTTCGCACTAGGTACAGCATCCTGATCTCAGATGGTGACTGTTGACGGCACGCAGCTGTCACGTTGACATTTGTGTGCAAGCATTATAACAGCATGTAATGGCTGTAAAATAAACCACTTTACAACCATATGTCTGCAGTGTGACAATGGAGAGGACAGCGAAAGAGAGACAGAAAAATGGTTTGCTAGTCGCAGAAAGAGATCTGGGGAGCGTGCACCCGCTCTCTCTTGAATAAGCTGTGATTACTGTCTGATTTTACACCCAGGCGCTTATTATTCCTCTGCTCGATGAGTGGAAAAGGTCATCCACTTACAGTGTTGAAGCCACAGCCTGGGCGGGTTCTGTCTATCCGCCCTCATGACACCTTGAGTGTTGAAAGGGAGTCCTCTTATGCAACCCCCTGGTGTGCAAACCTAAAGCCTCTCGACAGCTCTTTTAGCTCAAAATCAAGACTGTGATGCTCCTAGCGGGATGTTCTCTCTCACCGGGCGGTTACACATTTCTCTGGAAACGCTTGTGCAGTGTAGAAAAGGCTCTTTGTTGTAGCCGATATGTTTCCATAGCAGGCTCTCATTCTCAATGACGCATCAGCAGGCAAAACCACCAGCTAGGAAATGAAAGACCGAAGTAGATTCAAAGTTGTTGTTGAACCGGAGTACAGTCATGATTTGGGCTCTTTGAAGCTCTGTTATGGCTCTGAGCGTTAGTCTCCAGGAGTTTGAACACACTCACGTAACATTTTCAATGCAAAAATAAGCCTGCAGATGACCTATAACTGTCCCTGATAGCTGGAAACGACAATGGGTCCACAGGATGTAGTCTGATCCAAGTTCAAATTTGAATAACAACATTACTGAAAATGGACACTTGACATGTGTTTTTATGAGAAAATATTCAGGCGCCTGCCAAAAAACAGCTCTTATGTGACCGCAAATTAAATCAAATCAAATCAAATCAAATTTTATTTGTATAGCCCAAATTCACAAATCACAGTTTGCCTCAGAGGGCTTTACAATCTGTACAGAGACGACACCCTCTGTCCTTCGACCCTCGATTCGAGTGAGGAAAAACTTGCCCCAAAAAAGGCCCTTTTAACAGGGAAAAAATGCGGAAGAAACCTCAGGGAGAGCCACAGAGGAGGGATCCCTCTCCCAGGACGGACAGACGTGCAATAGATGTCGCATGTACAGAGCAGATCACAATGTATTCAATTATAAGCGATGGTTGACAGGAGTGAAAGTACACAAAGATGTATTACAGCAATAATGATGAAATGCACATGGAAATGTGATTACTAGTGATAACAGTAGTAATGATCAATGGCAAGGATGGTATGTAGCAATGCAGTACGATAATAGTAGTGGAACGTATGTAATTACCCCTGCTTAAAACTAACAAGAGCATTAAACTCATTACAGTTCTTTATTTCCTTATTTACACTAACTTTGTGTGTATGAAATAGTCAAAAACAAGTGCTTAGGTGGAACAATGCAAAGAGAAAATAGTATACAATGACATAAACTTGCATAATTACCAAGCCTTTAAAAATATTTGAAATTTCATTGGCTACATAATGCGTCAATCATCAAGAAGCTATTGTGAGTGGCTCAAGAGAGATGGGGATGGAACAAGGAGTGGGTCTCCTGTCTTTGAAAGCACTTGTTGGCTGTTGCAGGCCACAGGGCGGGCATATACGCTCCTAACTGGTCAAGTGAGCTGTCAATCAATAGTTCAGAGGTCGCCAGCCATCTTAGGTAACGCATTTACTACCGTGTTTCGAACTAAATGTGTTACTGAAATGGATCTGCTTGACATTTGGTAGTGAGCTAAGACAGCGCTTGTTGGATATTAATATACTGACGTCATCGTCTCGTCTAGACTTAAGGTCATGTTTTTGTGTTCCTCATGTTTTCAGTGCTGTGTCCTGTTCTATTTTGGCGTCTTAACTCTTCTCATTTCAGATCCCCTTCTTGCCCTTGTTTGTTTCCCGGCGTTGTGATTGTCTGTGCCTCCCTGCTGTGTTTCACCCGTGTCCAATCATCTCTACCTCCCTTGTGTGTTTTGTCTGTGTGCCGTCTTCTCTGGCTGCCAGTTCGGCTTCGCCCTTTGTAGGAAGCATTCCAGCATCTTCTCTCGTTTATTAGCCCCCTCGTGTTTTGACCCTGTTTTTTGATTAAACTCTGCCTCAGTCTAGCCCGCTGTGTTTCGTTTGCCCTCGCTGGCTGATTTCCGTGACGCTCCATCGGTGCGTCGCCAAAACTTTCGTACACGCTTATTTGTTGGCTAGTGGGTTTGCTTGTTTGTTGATTGTACCTGCCTGGTGTGGTTTTACCTTGGAATGGTTTGCATGAACCAAATCACAATAATGTAAGTTTTCTATTGTTTGGCATGACTACACACTTCACCTGTTAGCCTATCTCCTAAGCTGTGTTTGGCGAACAAGCCGATACAAATGGTAACTAAGCAGCCTTTTGTCCTTGCCCCTTTCCTGTGCCTATCATAGCGTTTCTTGTCCGAACACATAAATGTATCATGCCTTGTTATACAGTCATTTGTTCACTGCCTTCACTTCTCTCAGCAAAGCCTCTTACAGGACGCTGCCTCACTTTGACCCCGCTTTCTCTCTCTCAGGGGAAAAAGTAATGTGATTTTTCGTTGCTGTAAGTGCACATTAAGCTCACATCACCAGACTCTCCTTATTGCCGCTGCATTGAGACTGTTTCAGTTTCACAAAGCTGCTGCGGTGGCTGGTTCTACAAAAGGTGCTGTGAGCTTTCCTTGAATTATCAGCGATGTGTTTTGTTGTGTTCTCCCACTGATTCATTCTTTTACTCACTTTCCTTTTCAGCTCGAGCTCCTGTAGAGGCTATTGTAATTAAAATCAAGTGGTTCATAGCTTGCTCAGTGGAGCTAAAAAGGAAAGATGCATAACTGGCAATTTAGCTCTTTCAAAATTGGAGGCTGGGGTTTGTGGTCAGAGGAATTTATTGGCGTATTGATTTGCCAAAGTAAAGCACTTCAATCCATGCCATTTAAGTTTTGTTTATTTTTTTAAATAAAAGATAGAAAATAGTGTTTTCTTCAAAATCCTTTCATTTTTACTCTAAAATTGCATTCAATCATAGTTACAATGTTCAGTTTGAGAGATAATAAGCATCATTGGTTTGTATTTCGATCACATATTGTGTCTTTAAGGAGAAAATGTATTGACAGTAATGCACAACCCCAATGTCAATAAAGTTTGGAGGCTCAGTTCAACATATTCACTCAGTTTGATGACACATTCAGAAGGAGTTGGATTGTTTCAAGCGAAGGTTTCATTTACACTGGGGACACATTTTGTTGTTTTTGTCCCCTTTTACTTTTTAAAAGCATCATTTGTTAAAAATAGCTTGCACCAAGACATGTTTACAAATGAGATTAAATACATTTTGATGTGCCATTATGCAAACATTTTCCCCCAGTGTAAATATCTACTCTCACCTTAAATGGTCCTCTCGTCACATTGATAACACATAAAATTGCACATGTTGAAGGCCGTTTAAAATATTTTTTCTCATCAGAGTCTTTATGTCCCCACAACATTTTCAACACAAAGTGATGCCCTTGGTTTCAAGGACTTGAATTTATGGATTTATGGATTTCACCATCTGCAATCCATAATTTTAAAAACTTCATTGACAGAATCTCTGCACGTAAGGGCCAAGGCCGGAAACCATGATTGAACACCTTCGATCCTTCAGGTGGCACTGCAATAAAAACACATGAATATTTTTTTTCCTGCCTTGGCTCGGGAACAATTCAGAAAAACATTTCTCAAGCAGACACAGGTCATAGTTGCATTCGCAAATACAATACAAGACTCTACGATGTGAAGTGAAAGAGGTATATCAACAACATCAAGAAACAACGCACAAGGACTTCTAGTTAGTGTCTATGACATGCACATCGGTGAAGGCACCATTTTCAGGGACATTCCTGCTTATTCAAGCAAGACAGTACCGAGCCACACTCTGAACCATGTTGCAACAAAATGGCCTTGTGGCACAAGAGTACAGGCACTAGACCTGTCGCCCGTCAAACATATGTGGTGCATTATGAAATGAAAATTGATCATCATCAAACGATGACACCAGATTGTTGAGCTATGAAAGTTGCATAACAAGCAAGAATGGGAAAGAATTTCACTTTCAAAACTGAACAGCACAGTAAACATTGTGCTTTTATTTACTTCTCACACAGTGTCCCAACTTTTTTTGGAACTGGTGTATTGCTCGTGTTTCACAAGCTGTCACTGCTTTAGCCCAACAGGGAAACATTGTGTTACGAAACAGCTTCTTTATGACAAGTTATATTTAAAATTGTTTATACAGCATGTGTCTAGCGATGTATTATACAGAAATACACTGCAGTGTCAAAAATAACTTGCTCGAATGCATTTGTCGGAAAGAAAAGTGGCTTATTTCACCCCTGTACAGACTGCTGCAGATGAAAATCCAGTGCTTGAAGACTACTTTTTTCTTTCTGTAAATTAAATGTCAGAGCTGAACAAAGTGTTTACTCTGCACCTTGTATTTTAAAGTAATAACCCTGGATGTTAAAAACAATGCAGCAAAAGTGGCCTATTATATGCCTCTATGCTAGATAATGATAATGACCGATAATGATAACTTCTATCTTATTTTTGCTCTGGGACACCACTACAGTAGCTCTGCATGATTCGCAGTTCCCAAAATCCCTTATCTATTTTATACTCCTATACGTCCTCTGTCTGAAACACTCAGCTTTAGGTTCTGTCTCTTTTAGGTCCCCTCCCTGAAGCCCACTTTCCTCTGATTGGACAAACTTCCAGATCTCCTCAGACAAGGCACCATTCACAGATCTGACAGCGCCAATAACTTATTCACTGACTTTTGTAAAACCGGATCATATATTGTGGAAAAAATGTTGGTAATTTTTGGAGTTCCCTGATGGACAGAGAGCTTTACTTGTCACTTAGCGAATTAGCTCAGTTAGCAGTGCAGTTAGTCAGTTCAGTCAGAAGCTACAGCCAGTGGCCCTATCAGCTAGCTGACTGCTTGGAGTTGAAGAGATGTTTACAAGCCCAGGTCACGGGCTTCAGCTGGGAGAGTCAGCTAATAGGATCGCTAACTGCACTGCTAACTGTGCTAACTAACTAACAGCAGCTAGTCCATTAAGAAAATCTGTTCAAGAAGAGCAGCTGGAGAACACCACAGGAAAAACATCACAGGAAAATAATTTCTCCTAACTGACTTAACCCATGATGTGGGTGATATTAGAAGGCACAGCTAGCGGTCCTTCTAGCTAGCTGGCTCTGCTAGGACTGGGAGAGGTGTTTAAAGGCCCAGGGTGGGGGAATCTATTGATGAGAGTCAGCTAATAGGACCAAATAACTGCATGGCTAACTGAGCTAAGAGCAGCTAGTCCATCAGCAAACTCTGTTCAGGAACAGCAGCTAACATCAGAGGAAAAACAAAAAGCTACTGACCCCAAAAGACCCACATCATGGTCCTAACTAACTGCAGGTAGCAGTTTAGTAAGTTAAGTAAATTAGAAGGTACAGCTAGCGGTCCTATTAGCTAGCTGACTCTGCTCGGATTGAGAGAGGTGTTTACTTTGCTAACTAGGTAACGGCAGCTGACATTAAAGTTAGCAGCAGTTTGCGGTTTGTTTGTGCAACCATCAGGAAACTCAGGACTCCATTCAGGCAGAGTCTCTGTAGGACATCAGAGGGAAAACCAGATCATGGTCCTGGTCAGAGCTGCGCGAAGAACGGCGTCAGCTCATAGTGGAAGTAGACGGCACCGCTAGGAACATAATATTCAGGGCAGTCGGAAACCTTACATACATTTACCTTATTAAAGAAAAGCATAATATTTCCCCTAGTTGTCTGTGTGTTTTATTCTTTTTAACAGATGTGTAGCCACACTTTGAATCTGAGTCATGTAATAGAACCATTTTCATCTTGGGGTTTTTGAAACTGTTTCAGCATGAATGCATCCCGATTGTCTGCGTGCTGATGCCTCGTTGCATGCAGCTCGTATCCTTTTCATTTCTTTGTAGCCCCTGGCCCCTCAGAAAGCTCAGCGTCCACCACTCAGTACAAATATGATGGAAAAGCTCTTCAGCAAACTCATGTTTTTCCACTGTTGAACTGGTACACCAGACCAGACAGACAGCCAGAGAGTTCGACTGCTCTGCTGCTTCACTTCTGAGTGTGTGAGATGAGACAGCTGGTTGAGGCAGAGTGCAATAAGTCCTGCCAGCTCACTTCCCAGCATGGCGTTTGATGAAGCTGTGATGATGTAAATGAGCCACCCTCGACGGCGCTCGTCCTTTAGTTCACAGTTGTGTCATCCGTTGTGTAAACCATACTGAAAACCTTGCTGCTTGTGTTTAACATGTTGATCGCTGTGTTTTAAATTTCACCATTCATGTGAGAGTAAAGGAAGAAAAAACACATGCCACGACCGGCTCATCTCAGACCTTTAGATGAAATAACCTTTGTTGATCATGCATATATCATTGAAAAATGTTAACATCAGACGTACTCGCCATTATAATTGGTTTCAGATTCCTTTGTAGATTTCCTTTTATCTCTACGTCCTGTGTCACACTGAGACACTTTAGTTTGATCTGACACATTTCTCCATAATGAGGTTGACGCTCAGTACTGTTAATATAAATGTGCTAAACAGTGTGCAGCACAATGTAAAACTATGTACATTTCCCAAACCCTCAAATATAAGTCTATATATTACAAAAAAGCATGTGTACGTTAATAAACTTGTGTGACTGTTTTCATCAATCGAAAGGGAGATATGCAGGCACACAGGAAACTGATGTCTTTTCAAGGACAAAAAACAAGAAGCAGCGTTGTAAAGTAGTTCAGGGAACGCGGTTTAATTCTGAAAAAGGGACATTGAGAGGAATAAAGCAACATAAAGTGGTTTTCTGATGGACACGTACAGCGTATACAGCCTTGTAAGAGGATGCTACACATAAGAGGTCGCATAAATCATCTACAACCGTATGATTGTAGTTTTTTGACGGAGTAATGCTCAATTTTGAAATCACGTTGATTCCATCAGGCCAGCCTCCTACGAATGTTACTCTGATGGGCCGGCCATCTGGCAAGGTGGGCAAATGCCTGAGGGGATGCCCAAAAAATATGAATAAATGAATGTATGACTACATAAAAAACTACTTAATGACTTTGTCTTTGGTTTTCTTTTTCTTGAAAAAATGTATCTCGTCCCAAAACGCTTTATGTCACCATTTGTATGTGATTCTTAAAAAAATAGTCAACTATCTTTTCTTTTGATGCTCTTACAGACTTTCTAGTGAATGACAAATGTTTTATTGGCATACGATGTATTATCGTCAGGGAAAAAATGTCTCAAGACAATCTGGAGGCTGTCACCCTCATGGAAACCCAAAAAGTGATCCTGAAGCTAGATTCAGACAATACGATTTACAGGGAAGCAGGGAAAGGAAATTCCCTTCATGTGTACTAATGGTATGTTGTGCTCACACCAAACGCTGAGCAAATTTTTGCATTGGTTACTTGCATGAGTATGATCGGAGGATCATTTGTGTTTAGCTGCAGTCAACATTACAGTACATAAACAATGGAAGTCTCTGCTGCAGTCGGGTTAATAAACGGGAATGAAGATAAATCCACTTTTTAATTCCAGTAGTTTAAAATGAATCTCTGGTCCATCCTCTCGTCAGAAGAGTCTCTGATTCAGAGCAGAATCCGATGTGGCTCCAGGTGTTTATTCCTCCAGAAGATTTGGCTCTGCACCCGAAACCTCACAAAGCCCAACACAGGCACAATTTAGCAAATAGGAGTTGAAACAAATTTCAAGTATTTGGGTCATTCACTAGTGTCATTCTGTGTCATTCACAGCTTGAACAGATGTCATTTCTGGTCTATTTGCATCTTTGCATCGACTTTGAAACTGATACTATTCTGGCACCGGCTTCCCCTTACTTACCGTACTAATCCAAGTGGTTATAGTCTCCTAAAATGTGAAAGAAATTGAAATTGTCCTTTATCTTTGTAGGTTACTCGACAGAAAGTTCTCACTGCTAACACATTAAATACAGCAGCCTGCTGGGTAGTGGCCCTACACATCTAAGTTTGACGCTGACTCCTCTAGCTTCATTTCTCGAAGTGTCCTTCGAGTGCAGCACTATATAGAGCAGGGGTGATCGAGGTGGTTGGAACCACTGAGAATATGTAGAACTGGTAGACACAGATACTTGAATAGTTTCATCTCCTGTGTTTAGTTTAATTAAAAATGAATAAATACCGGGAGCCTTCCTCTTTGACTTTCACTCATGTACTGTAACTCATAACATGAAAGGTCAAATATTCAGTATGAGTGCAGAATTAGAGTATTGTCAGGTCAGACTAAACCCAGAGGAATTATTCTGATGTAGAAGATGACAGTGATGCAGGAAGGAGATCATAACTGCTTTTTGGACTCATTTTCTGATACTGTCTCCTTTTTATAGAAATTCTGTATCATCTTCACAGTTGTTGTCAAACTTTGCACATCGGACTTCTGAAAACTGGCACTATTTGTGAGGACTCGCTGCAGATGGCACCAACATCGTTGGCACAAATGCATTTTTCATTAAGGGGTTTTAATGAAAATATTGTGAAATACAATATTTTGGCTGCCAGTCATTCCCCGCTCGGATTGCAACAAAACATTCACATGTCGCGATGGACTGAAGGGAGGAAATCATTCACAAATTTTACCAAAGGAGGAGCGGTTGTATTCACGAGAGATCACATACTGTAACAATGATGAAGCCTTGAGCCGTGCGTCATTTGCAAGCTTTGTTGGAAGCTTTATATAATAACTCTATACTGTGATTATAATTTTGTATAAAAGTAAAATAATTCAATTTACATAGAAATTGCTTTTGAAAAGATTGTATTTTTCTTTGTCGTATCTTGTCCATCATTCTTGCAACTGTTGAAGCCATTTTACTCCAATCAGTTGTTCCTCTAACACAGAGCAGTGGCAGATACTAGAATATTTCCATTTTATGCAACACAACACCAACTCTAATTTTTTTTAAAATGTGGACATGTAAAACATAAATAAAAACAGAATGTGATAAATCTGTTACGCTTCAACTGCTTGTAAAACTAACCGCGACTCAAAATCTTTTATTACCGCTGCAATTCGTTTTTTAAATTCTAAGTAGATGTTTTTATATTGATTTTCTTTGACATATTTTTTTCTATTTATTAACATCTTATATTTATTATAGATTAATGTATTATTTTCCTTTATTAGTCATCTATCTCTGTGTCTACATCAAACTTTACAGTTTGTTCTAGTATGTGTGCAAGGCAAGCTGTTCAGTGTCTGACCTCATCAACTTCTTTGATTTTTGTAAATATATGCTTTTCATGGCAGCAACGTGTTTCAAACAAGTTGGGACAGTGGAAACACAAAAGACTTGGAAAGTTGTGTCATTTTCAATGATGTCGAGAGAGCGAATAAACAGAATGGGTACATAAAAATGATAACAGATGAGAAGCAATATGACAGAATACAAATAAAAACAGAAAGTTCACATTTAAGGATGGGGTGAAGTTCACCACTTTGTGAAACACATGACTGTATGGAGGATATTACTACGTGGGCTCGGGAACACTTTGCAAAACCGTTGTCAGTAAACACAGTTTGTCTGCAAATGATTGAATTCTGTTTTTATTTAAGTTTTACACTGGCTAACTTTTTTTGGAATCCGGTTGTACTTCTTATTCACAACATTTCAGAGGAGATCACGGTACTTTTACTTTAAACTTTCTTTTTAAAACAATAGTTTCAAGTTCAACCGTGTCTCCTAGAAACCGAGCTCAGAGATTACTTTTTAACTTTTGGGATTAAAAACTGGATTTATCTTCACTCCTGTTAATCAACCCGACTGCAGCAGCGATCCACGGGGCTGACCTCCATTTTCAGGTCAGGCTGTTTGGGGCAGGTAAACACTGAATGAGTAACAGTATACACCATTAAACAACTACCCCTGCTGATGGAAATCTATCTGATGTGACTCACATCTTCACAGATGAGGTCAAGTTTTATTCACAATAAGTTCAGTCTCATTCGACGACTTTCCTGTCCCAGACATAACGACAAGTAACCACATGAAATGCACCGTTACCTTGAGTAGACTTATAGATTTCTATGGGTTTGAACATTGGACATTTAGGATAATGTAACTACACAACTTGACAAAATATAGTTGACATTTTAAAGCAGAATTCAGAGTTATATCTTTAAACTACACAAGTTGCTAAGTTGCCTCCACTCTTTTCCATCTCATCTCACCATGAAAAACCGGAAACAAAAGAAGTTACGCAAAAAAATGATGTAATTAGATTACAGATACATACAATGAAAAAGGTGATTACTAACAGGATTACAATTTTAAAACAAAGAATGATACTAATTTGTAATGGGAAAGTAATCAAGTTACATTACATTAATATTGTGATACTTGTATTGTATTTCTGACCAGATTTTTAGTAACTGTATCTGAATACATTTTTACAGTAACCCTCCCCACCCTGGTTCTGTTTAAGAGTTATTTGAACAAGTCTGGCTCACTGAACATTTTACTTAACATAATGATGCTGTTAAAATTAGGGAAATTAATGCAGGCTAGTGCACCTCACCGTTTCCATGACTACAAAAAGCGTCCAGTCTGATGTATGCTGGACGCTGCCATTTACCGCTCGGTATTCAGTTCCAGTCCAGTCAATGATGAGCTACACTGTGAATACTTCCTTCTTTCTCAGAAATCAATATTTAACACGCTCTGTACAAAAGAGGAGTGTTCTCCCTCGGTGCCAGTCAACACTGCACATTATCACACCTCTCATTACGCACATGAAAAGACTCGAGCTCTAACTGTACGGTATGTACTCTGTAATGAAAGTATACAGGACACGCTCACGGACAGAAGAGAAGTTGAAAGAGGGCTTTAATTATTCACTGTAGGTGTAGCTGTGACACGACTGCCAGTATTTACATTGCTAACCATGAGACAGTATGTGCACTTTATCATTTGTTCTGTCTGGTTATCTGGATTGTGTACACTGTGTACTGACTGCGTATCTTGTTTGTGCGCTCAGGATTTTCCCATGGGGGGATTATAAAGTTTATCTTGACCTTGGTGCTCAAATAAGTGTGCTCAAAATGTTAAGTTGCACGATAAGGTTGGTAATTGCCTCCTTTAAGAATTGGAAACCTGAAATTCATACTCCAAACCAATAGGGGGCAGTATATCACCAGAGTAACCCCTACTGCAACTGCTGCCAACTGTAGCTGCCATTAGCAAGTTAGCTCACTGAGCCGTGCAGCTAGCAGTCCGGACTCTTCACATTCTGTTGATAATCTCAGTTAATTTTTGGGTGTTTTCTACTAAACTTCTTACATTTTGCGTCTTTAAATATTCCGTGGTGTCAAGATACAAATGTTGAACTGCGCCCACTGACTACAGTCGTCTTATGGAGGTGCAACTTTGCTTACGTGATGTGTATTTTCCGAATATGTGTTTTTAATCACATAACCCCAAAAGTAAATGTTAGGCTTCCGTAACTTTGCCTTCAGGTGAGGAGCGCATGAAGGGGAGAGGTTTCCACTCATCTGGGAGATACAGTAGATATTAAGCTCAGGCAGTATGCATGGATGATTAACATCTGGCCGTGTAAATTTGTTCCTGCACCAGAAAATGTTCAAATCTGTTAAAACCTGAGCGACACAACTGAAGCAAATTAACATCCTAATTAATGTGGGAATGAGTTCCTCCTGTATGTGGCAGCTGTTTCACTAAAGTGAGTGAAAGTTACATCAGTGCCCTATTGAGTGGGAGGATAATTGAGTAGTGTGTGTTAAGGTGTCAATTTCAATGTAGATGAAAGTGACATGTTTAACCCGGGTTTAAGCAGAGTGCAGTCGGTTTCTGAACCCACACAACCCAAGACGAGAACTCAAAATTGAAATTCTACTCCAGAGAAGTGTGGCCAAAACAGTGTTATGGACTTCGCATTTCCTCGAGTTTTAATTGTCTAAGATAGTGCCAAGAAAAGCCACAACAGAGGAAAGATTGGCTGTAAATACTTCAAATAATATAATTATTCACACAGAAGGAAAAAATACATTAAATCAAATAATGGACCCACAGTATAGGCATCCAAAGAATGATTAAGAAATAAAATTGTGTCTGCACGTAATGAGACAATTAATATGACAGTCATGCGGGAGGAGGTAGCGGCGGCACTCGCTCAAGATGTGCAGACTGTTCATTTACAGGCAGAGCGTTCTCATTTCTTTCAGTTTATCTTCAAAACGTTGTATCCAGGGATTATTTCCAGGAATGCAATTGAATCAAATAATTTAGACGTAAACCGTGCATGTCAAAGGCGTCATTATTTTTCTCCCAGTGTGCTCATTTCCCTGCAATACTAATCTCTCCTGTCACTTCAGAGCCTGTCACTCCCTCCTGGCCTCATCAACCTGCTCACCTGTTTCCCCTTCACTCATCAGCCTTGGAGTCTATATACCGGCCTGTCTCACATGCCTGCATGACTCTCTGCCTCAACTTTAGTCCTTTTTCCTTGCTTTTGTCCCTGTCAGTCTGCCTCTCTTTGGCTGAATCCAAGACTTCCAGAGAGTTCACTTTGGTTGCAGACTTCACAGACTTACTCTCCAATTACACCTGGTATTTTTAAAAGGGATCTGTATCTGGACACCTCATCCAGATAGTAAATGATCCAATCTCGTCTTTGCGCGCTTTCACACCTTGTATTTTTAAAGCAGTCTCCTTATCCTCACTGTGATTTGTTCTCTGAGTAATTTATGGCAAAATCAGGAGTTTTGTAAGTTTTGCTGAACTGGGAGGAACTTTAAACTTTCAAAAAAGGGGCAAAACACTTACAAAAGCAACTTACAACCAGTATGCATTCAAAAGAGAGCAGTCAGGATAGTGCCACACTCGCCACTAGGCATAAATTATGCAAACATGTGACTGTGACGTAGTGTGATGTCATGAAGTCACGGAATTAAACACGGGACTACTGACGAGGCGTTTCAGGAGCAGTGTTTTCTGTGGGAGAGGGGAGCTTCTGTTGGTGCAGACTTTGACCTTTTTAACTTTCAAGATATTTCTCTTTTTGGAAGGTGTCCACAGTACTAAGGGTGCTGCACCGGACTGTTGTGGTGAAGAGGGAGCTGAGCCAGAAGGCAAAGCTCTCAATTTACCAGCCCATCCACATATCTGACCCTCACCTATGGTCACGAGCTGTGGGTAGTGAATGAAAGAACAAGATCGTGGATACAAGCCGGCGTGATGCGTTTCCTCCTTAGGGTGGCTGGGCTCAGCCTTAGAGAGCTGCGGGGAGCTCGGTATAGAGCAGCTGCTCCTGCACCTGAGGTGGTTGAGGAATCTAGTTAGGATGCCTCCAGGGCGCCTCCCCTCAAAAGGTTTACAGGGCATGACCAACAGGGAGTAAACCACTGGGGAGAAGGATGTCTGGAATACCCGACTGAGCCTGCTGCATCCGCAGCCCGACCTCAGATAGGCAGAAGAAAATGGATGGATGGATGGAAGAACATATTCAACTAAAAAGCATAATAGTTCTCCATTAAAATCATAACATCATCGCTGTGGAAGGTGACAAAGACCAAACAAATCATGCACCGCTTCTTGAATCACAGGTTCAGTTTCCTTTATGCTTGTTGTGCTTCTGGCATTAAACCTTATTTTTATTCTGATCAGCCTCACAAATTAGATAACTGTGAAATAAATCAAATTCAAATAAGTCACACGTAGCAGGAATGAGACGACTTGTGTCCATTTCAGTTTCAGGATTTTCTGCACGGCTGTCTTTGGACCTGAATTTGAGACCTCTATGCTGTGATGTTCAAAGGGCTTCAGAGGGCATATTTCTCATCACACAGCGCTGTCTGCCTTTTATCTCCTCATGTATATCCTCGAGGGACCCCAAACATCATAATGCAGAGCTACGAGTTTGTGACAAACCTTTTACATCCTGTCATCCAACTTTTTCTTATACAGCCGAATTCATTACCTTGTTCCAGAAAGACATTCATTACAGGGAACACATCTCTGAGGAGCAGCATGACGGTAAAGGCTCCCTAACGTGATAGAAAATGAAGGCTGTGCTGAGAATGTGAGATATGTCATTTATTGAATATAGCTCTCCATCTTCTCTACTACAACCAACAAAAATTGTTGATCAGGAATTGAATTACATGACCACACAGGATTTACACTGCTGGCTGAGGAAAATCTTTCTGTGAGTTACATAACGTGGCTGTTTTTCTTTTCAAATTGGTAATCTTGCTTCCAAGGTTTGTAGCAGAGCATGATGATGTCATACGGGACGAAATTGAGTAAAAATACAGAGGGGTGTTTTGTATCTCGGGCACTTACGGATGCTTTTCAGTAATGTTTAATGGATGAATTTGGCTTGTAAGAATAGAAAAGTAAAAATCGAACTCTGTTTTTTCAGTTTTTTTTCCCAGACAGTTTTCACAAGCACAATATGACACACAAAACAAATTATAAGGCCGTCCTCACTCAAATATATGAATATGAAGGAGCGTGTTTATTTCACCGTGTGCAGGCACAGGATAGAGAAAGAGTTGGTGCGGATATATCACAAGAAAGGTTAAAACGTTAAACCTAAGCTGATAAATGAATGAACTACACAAAGCTTCCTACTACACTTTACTATACACACTGAATTAAAATATCAGTTGTAAAGTTAGAACAGTTTGCAAGTAAAGACGGACTAGTGAGTAGATGAGTCTCTGTGTACGCCGTGATGATGTTTAATGTCTGTGACATCCTCCGTAGTCTCATTTAGCCAATGTGGGGTATTAACTTGCGTATTTTATGTCGTAGACCACAACTTAAAACATCTCAAGCGTGTGTTAAGTGTCAGGCATCTAACGGAAAACCCATTCAAAACATCCTTTGAGGCGAGGAAACCAGAAGTGCAAAAACGTTAACTTAAATCTGGGTTTCTTGGCTCCATCGGACTATGGCTTCTTGCTGGTAAAGTTAAGCGGTATTATGGGACGGGACGCGCCAGGGCTAGCATGTTAACTTCAGTAAACTTCTCTGCAACACAGTAAGCTACATAGAAGGCTTTGGCATCATTAAAATTAACGCCGTTTAATTGTTTAAAACTATAATTCTGGCCATATCTTGTGAATAGCTGCTCACTCTGATTGTAAGTAACTACATTTTTGCAATAAAAACACAGGGAACTAAAACTACTTGACGTTTGAGCGGCTGATCTGGCTCTGGATTTTTTCAACTTTTACTTTTCATTTCTTTTCCTGGTAGTTAAAACTCTGAACCTCTTGGTGGTGATAGATGAGAAGTCAGGGAATCGCTAGAATAACTCATTCATTGTCTGAGAACTATGAATGTCTGCACAAAACTTTCGATCCAACACATTGATCGTCGGCTTTGTCTGACAGCAGGTGTGGGAGGAAGTTTAAAACTCTAAGAATGCAGTTTACTGACAAAGTCAATGCAGCATGCTTCCTTTACCATGCGGGTTTACCGGGGAGCTAAAAACATTTAATCTCCCTAAATTGTATCTGTTACCGCTAAGACAGCATTGAAGATTTTGCTGCTGTGAGTGCTTCCCCCCACAGCAACATTCACCAATTAAACCCACTGATCCCAGTTATAGATCTCCTGTCACTCTCTGAGCACTAATATTGTATATGTAGCCTGGTGTATTTAATGGTCCTGTCACGTTGATCACAATCATTTTGAAGCCTGCAGTTACAGTACAATCGTCATCAAACAACTTTCCTTGCATGTCGAGTCGAGCAGAAAGTAAATCTCAAAATGTAATATCGAAGGATTCAAGTTGTGTGAATAAGAAATGAAATAATGTCTCAACTGTCTGGCAGACCATTGAAAGACCTCAGTTCAATCTTGTTTTCCGTCACCGGAAGATGAGTCAGTCACCTCGTATGATTGAGGTTTGACCCAATGCTTCGGAAACTTTTCATCTTGTAACCGCTTTTATAAAATAAATGTTTTTGCAAAAAGATTGTACAAAAGATCAAAAGATTAAAGTCCAAATCAGACAGTATTTGTGTAGCAGAACGTTTTAGGCAGGTTTTTTTGGGTTTGGGTTTTGTTCCTGGCAGCCCGGGGCCTAGTCAACTAATACAACCGCTAACGTTAGCTGCATGATTAAATGACCAAGCTGTAACTACCAGCAGCTCGACTCTGTGAGTCACATTAGCACTGAATTCCCTGTCATCAAACTGGCCTCAGTTGGCTTAGAGTTTGCGTTAGGTCCCGACACCAGTCGTGTTGACTTGGAGCCCGGTACGAGTAGAACCATCTGTTCATCAGAAAACTCTGTAAATAACTGAGGGTTCAGGCAGACGACTAGACTGGAGAACTCTGGGGACTGAGTGTCATAGTTTGAGTTTGTGGTTTTGTTATTTCCTGTTTTATTTTGAAATTCTGCCCTCATGTGTCCTGTTTTACTTTTCATTTCCTCTCTTTGTGTGGCTTCCCGCCCTTTTTCTGTGTTCACCTGTGTCCTTATAGTTAATCAGCCACCATATACAGTCTGTGTGCTTCCTGCTGTCTTTGTGAGTTCGTCTGTTCAGTTTCCTGTCCTGTATCTCCCTGTCCTGGCTTTTATTCCCCGTTATTTTTGTACCCTTGCCTTTTGATTTGTTTGTTTTTTCTTGATTTGAACTTTGTTCAGCTTTTGTGATTCGTCTTTGTATTTAGTATTTGTTGCACTTGGATTTCGGCGATCATTAAAGCTCCTTACCTGCCTGCATGTCTGTCTTGGATCCCATTCTGTGTAACCTGACAACTAGAAGTTTGTTTTGCTTTATGTAATCAATATGTCCTTTAAAATAAATAGTTTGTAGTTCAACCCTGGAACCTGAACATGAGGCAGGGAGTGAAATCAACAGCACAAAACCATAAAATGGCTTATTGAAGCTACTGAGAGCAGCAGGGTTAATGTAATGTGATGGAGGATTTGTTTCTCTTAATTTCTCTTCTTTTTTCCCCAAATTTCTTGCACCTTTTCTATCTGTTCTCATTACATTACAAATTGTTGTGACATATGGAGACACAAGATGTTTTGATTGTGTTGCTGCTCTCCGCTCCTTGTTAATATCCATCTGTTGTCACCGCTGCCTTCTAATCTCGGGAAAAATTAAAAGAAATCAATTTTTAACACAAGGGTTTTCATACACTCGTACCTTTTACACCTCCATCCTTCCCTGCTGCCTCTTCTCAGTCACTCCTGATTTATTTTGTTATCCCTCTTTCCGCCCTTTTTGACACTTCTCTCTCTGAGTTGTTCTGTCTACCTCCTTCGCTATTTCACACCTGTACATTCTCTGTATGACCTCCTCTCTTTCTCTTCAGAAAATCGCTACAATCTGGCCATCACCTGAAGTCACGTCACACCTGCCATATGCAATCTGTGAGGCCATTTGTGTAGATTAAAAAGCAAAACAAAAAACAGCTGGTTGTGAAACATTTCACCTCAGTTTCATGCCAAAGCAGCTGCAACCATGATATATTACATATTGAAACAAATCAGATCTTTATTTGTTTTTCAATACACACAAAAGATTTGAATAAATAGCTGTTGAATCTGATGCTGCTTGAATTCACCGTCATACAGGTCGTGCCGTATTCAGTCATTTTCCTCTGATGTCACACACAGAGTTGAAATGTTGAATGTTTTAGTTGACTGCTTGTCAAAAAGACAACGGTTTGTGAAACTTCAGAGGGGCATCAGGCCATACTCAAGACAAAACAACGTATATGACAACCCATTAGCTAATGTTAGCATTAAGCCACTTCCGAGCTAACGCTACTGTTTGATAGTGTTACATGATACAATAGGAAAAGTGTAAATTCATTCTAAAATGTCAACACACATCTTGGACACATTTTACTAAAAGGACGCCATTAAACTTCTGTGTTGTGACCAACAAAAATTGTGACCAATAGAAATGAGCTTAAAACACGTAAATTGCGACAAGGTGTTACGTAGAGCCCCTTTAAACCTGGGAGTAAAATGCTCTGGATGTAATCGAACTGACGTTCATCTAGGACGTTGTTGAACGCTTACGTTAGCTAATGGGTTATTAAATGTGTTGTTTTTGTCAGGAAAGGGGGGGGGACGCAGGTGCGGACCCAAGGGTGTCTCAAAGTTATCCCAGAGGGATAACCACAAAATCGCAGTGGCGATAGATTGGAAAGGGGAGAAAAAACAACAAAATTGTATAGAGCCCCTACAGGCTTCCTTAATGAAATAAAGCACTAAAATGATTAACTAAACCACCGCTGCCAAGCAGCTGACTCAAAACCAAAATTGTCCAGGAGACCCAGAAAACTCGAAACGAAAGGCAAAGGCTGCCCGGGAGACCTTTGATTACCCAAGAGGCTGGAGTCACAACAAACTCTCCAGCACCCCAAGTTATTCACTGGGAAACATCAAATACACACAAAGTTCTGAGTTGGTGTTTACAGATACACCGACAACTAGAGAAACCACAGGGAGAACCTCTCACTACCTCTGAAGGTGAGATAATGAGTCAGCACAGGGCACAGGAGACTCAGGGTATAACTGATCAAAGCCAATCAGTGCCACACACCTGATTGCAGTGAGTTGATTCTCTCACCACTCGAAAGATTGAGTGCCCTCACAGTTTTACCTTGAAATACATGTCACTATCCATTGACTTTTCAGTTGCTGGTCAATCAGGAAGTGGTGAAATGATAATCATTTGTCAGATGTCAACCTGGAAGACAGAAATATGACATAAAAGCAGAGGAAAATGGCTACCATGCGATTATAGAATAAAGTACTCTTGTGAGCAGTTGGCCAAAGCCGACTACTGCTTTTTTTCTTACTCTACTCTGCTTTTTTTATATTTCAAACCTCTTTCTCCCATTTCTGCATCAGTACACTTCTTCCATGCGACCACACTTGCACACACACTTTTGCACTGCGTGACCGCTGTACTGCGTGACCCTCAGATTCCACAAAAGCAGCTGCTTTGAAATGCTATTAACAAGAAAAACCAGACTGGCTGCAGCAATAAATTAGCATACAGTTGTGCTAATTGGCGAGGTGCTGTACTTGGAAACACGCTGCCCAAATGAATCCAGGCAGCTTCGTGAAAAGATTGCGCCTGACAGCAATTAACCGAGGTAAAAAGATACACCGACCGGCACCTGGTATCTGCAGAACATTACCAGAATGAATGTCAAAGGTAATTCACGGTGCAAGGTATGAAATAAGTATGATTAATAAGAAAACTGATGCGGCTTGTTATGTGATAAGAAATCAGAGCAGGGAACACACACAATAGAACACATGAGGAGTTCACCATGTGTGAGGTGATTAAAATGTATCTGAGCACAATGACTTTGACGTAACAGTGACGTATATATGGGCTTTTTGTCCCTCAACAACAGCTGTGCATCCTTTTCAAAATGTATGACACATGCTACACGTCTTATTCTTAAACAAGTCTTGTTCTTTACTGTGGATTTCCATTAAAATGTTTGTGTTAAAGACAAGCCGCTGCAGTGGACCGACTGAATGTTTTGCAGTATTTACTTCATTCAGCATGCACGATTGTTCCTGACGTTGAAATACTTTTGCAGGGAAATTGATTGTTTTCAGAAGGTCTCTGGTGCTTTGTGAAGCGAAAACATTTGCGTTTGGCAAAGCTTTTTATTACCCACATATTAAGAGGGGGATAACTGATCAGTAATGTGCTGTCACCCAGTGGTAAGACCCTCAAATGGCACAGAAACTGTGTGGCACAGGAAACATCTGTTACATGTTTGACTAAAATTACACCTTTTAGCACTGTGAATTATTTACTTTTGCACAGTGACCTCGCTGATTTATGGGAAATCATACATTTAGGGGATTTATGATTTGTGCACAGTAGCACTCTGTGCTTCCTGGACGCATGTCAGGTGTTGTGGGTACATCCGAGGCTGTCTGACCAGCTGGATATTGTTTTGGGAAAATCTCTGAGTAAATACATATAAACTGTAACTTTGTCTGTGACTCTTCGTCAGTCTCTGCCAGGGTTTGCTTGGTGGATGAGGCTGGCCTTTCAGCTGAAAAAATTTGGTTAACTCTGTTTGCTCTTTATTAAATTACACAAAGACAACCTTGTGTGAATCATGTATCATTTGTTCACTTCTGAATAAGAATTACCACCACATAAAGGCATTGTGTTAAATTATTACTTTGAGAAGCTGTGCGAACAGTACTGGAGTAAAAGTCTTAAAGTATCTGATATTAAATGTGCTTTTGTATCAAAAGTACAAGTAACAGTAAATTATAGATATATTTACATGTACTGTGTATACTGTATACTATGGGTCAACTTGTTTTTTTCTGATAAAATTAATTAGTTTTAAAGCGTTCCACTTTGGCTTTAATGCAGTCTGCACAGGAACTAGTGAGTTATCAAATAAAGAGGAGGTAGAGGAGTAAAAAGTGTAATAATTGCCTCAAAAATATAGTGAAGTCGACATATAAAGTAGCAGATCATGGAAGTAAAAGTACCTTAAAAATGGGGCAACTTAAAGGGGCACAACATGTATGTAGCTTTGGAGAAGAAATTCAAACTCATGATTGTGTTATTTACAATATTAATGAGGTAATAACACAAACTCAGAAATATTTATTTTTTCCATAACTGAATAAACTATCTGTTCTCAGAGGAAAAAAAGGTCCCCAGAACACTGTTTGAAGCTAGAAAGGTGGCAGGGTCCGCCACAACAAAGTAAAACAGTATGAAACTGTGTTGTCCTTTAAGGTTGGTTTGTTTATTCAGTCATGAAAACAAAGAGAGTTTGTTTATTTAGTTTTAGACATAAAATATCAGTCATTGAAGATCTTTCTCTTCTGATTAAAATGTCTTCCCCAAAACTACGTAATGCACCTTTACATGCAGTACTTGAGTAGATTTACTTACGATACAGTCCATCACTGGATCCCTGTATATATTTTGATGGAAAATGTACAATTTTTTTTTTAAAGGACTCTCTAAAAACTCGGGTTTCTTTCTGCTGATTGTAGAGAATTTCCCAGAACAGGTGAAGGTGAAATTGAAGCATTGCTTAATCTTTCAAGCTGACTTTCATATTCACATTTGAAATGTTTAACTCTCCTTGATGTATTACTGGAGGGTAAAACACTCTGTCCATCTTCTCAATAACCCTGAACACCATCTTACTGTTCTCCTGCCTCTCATCTTATGTTGAGCACCTCTCCATGCCAATTTCACTCTGAACAGAACATGAACATAAATCAATAGCAGACACACGGTACCTGCCTCACTTTCTCCTGAGGGGTTTGAAATCAATGAGGCAAAATGGAGCTTTCAGCACTCTTGGTGTTTGAACTCAATGGACCTCGACAGCTCTGAAGATTAATGAGGCGAGCTTCTGCTGAACAAGCATGCCGACTCTCCGAACACGTGTAGCCGTGTTCACTGTGGCGGCTGTACACGGCTCCGATCGCGGGCCATTCAGCGGTGAGTTAGTGCGCGGCTCTGCATTTTAATATCGTGAATACACTCAGCTATCATCCAACAAAATCGAAAGGAGGCGGCCAATCATGTAAAGTCACAATACTTGTATTTCTTTATTGAAATATAATCGACCCCTGAGGCTAGATAAAAAGGCCACAGTTTGTTTGTGCCTCGTCTAGCTCCTCAGTCTGACACAGCCAGTTAGAACACAACAGACCTGTCCAAAAACACACATTACACAAATCCAAATGTTGTTGGTTTTTTTTGTACTCCAAACTTAAAAGTTTACACGGCCCTTTACATACTGACAAAGTTTCAGGACATACACAACTCAAATCAATTGCATAACTTCAACAATACTTGGTGTCTGTTTTTGAAAAAAGAATGCTACCTCTCCCAATTCACGGAAACAAAAGTGCTCAATTTAGCTCACATATACTCCAGGGTCAAACAACCGGTACGTTTTATTCACTTTCAGCATTTGTGTTTGGTCTACCTGAAATGTGAAGACGGCACAACAAATCAGCAGGTTTCTTTGTATCAGCCATAACGATTCATTTTAAGAAAGGTAACTTTCTCATTTCAAACTGATTTTGGACCTCAAACCCAAAAGTTAAATAGTCAACTAGAAGACACCAGACTGGTACATGAGCTCGTTCTGCTTGAAGGAACTGTGCAACGCTTTTGGAAATGCGCTTATTCACTTTTCTGATATAAAGGTGAGAAGATTGATACCGCTATTGTTTCTTTGTGCTAATGTTGTCTTCGAGTTTCCAGCCAAACATCAGTTTGTCACGGACAGCAATGTTTTTTCGTTTACATTTAGCATTATGCACCTGGAAAGCTTGGTGGTTGGAAATATCAACTGGGAAGTTGTGACCTCTTAAGTTGACTGGATTCTGGAATGCAACATAAATATGAAGCTAGCTAGCATGCCAGTTAGCTTAGCTAAGCATAAGCATTGTTAGCTTTTGGCATGTTCCTGGTACGCTTGGAGGTCAGAAGTTTGACATTTCAACTTGGAAATTACGACCTCTGACATTAATTGGAACACAACATAAACACGGAACTAGCCAGCATGCCAGTTAGCTTAGCATAATAGCATGCCAGTTAGCTTAGCTTAGCATAAAGACATTTTTTGTTTGATTTTTTGCAGGACTTTGGAGGTCCGAAGTTGAAAATATCATCTGAGAAGTTACGACTTCTGAAGGTGACTTGGTGGCATCATAAATATGAAGCTAGCAAACATGCCAGTTAGCTTAGCATAAAGACCTTTTTTTATTATTATTATTTTGGCAACTGGTACGCTTGGAGGTTGTGAAATTATGACCTCTGAAGATGACTGGATTCTGGAATGCAACTTAAATATGAAGCTAGCCAACATGCCAGTTAGCTTAGCATAAAGACCTTTTTGTATTATTACTATTTTGGCACCTGGTACGCTTGGAGGTTGGGAAATTATGACCACTGAAGATGATTGGATTCTGGAACGCAACATAAATATGAAGCTAGTTTGGAAATAAAGACAGGAAACAGCTATCTGGGCCCGGTCAAAAGGTAAGAAATAATCCAGCACATAAACCCACATGAAACCACAACTCATACACATTGAACAGACATAAACATAACATACTCTATTAGTGAGCTTTAGAGGTGCTGGTTGGCTGATTTTGTTACCTCCTGACAGAGCCAGGCAAGCTGGTTTTCTTCTGTTTCCAGTCTTTTAAACTAAACTAAGTTGGGCTGCAACTAACAATTATTTTCATTGAGTATTTTGCTGCTTATTTTCAAGATAATCCAATTTATTGTTTGGTCTATAAAATGTCAGAAAATGGTGAAAAATGTGTTCCTCAAAGTCTAGGGTGATCCAAAACCCAAAGATATTCAGTTTAATATGATATAAAACAGAGGAAAACAGGAAATCTCCATATTTTAGAGGCTGAAAACAGCATTTACGTGCACGAAAAATTACTTTAACAATTAACTGATTACCAAAATAACTGGCAATTATTATTAATTTAATGGACTAATTGTTGGAAGTCTAAAACTAAGCAAAAATAACGACTGCTGCTGTGAATAAGTGCATTTCCCAAAATGTCAAACTATTCCTTTAAGATATTTTACATTGAACAAACAAACATATTAAAAATTGGACAACAAACTTTCCTTGTTGTGACCCTTGTGTTATTACATTTTCACTTGTGAGGCCATCCACATGAGCTCCAGTAAAGCAGAGGTCCTTAAGCTCTTCTTTTTTAGTTCAGGACCAAATTCTGTTCCTTCATCTTGGTCCACAACACATCAGAGTCTCTTCACATTGGGCCTCAAAGGCAAAAGGCCTCTGAGCCACTGAGAGTCCCAAAGAAAAAAAAAAAAGGAGAAGGGGAGTTTAGCTTTTTGTCCAGGTCTGGGACACGCTGAGGTAACATAGACAGTAATAAATTATTCAGTTGTTTAAAAAACACTTTGCAAGAATCATATCAATAATTCATATCAATAATACAAAATGGTATCAAACATACATGATGCAACATTTTCATCAAACACATTCAGTATTTTTTTTTCTTTTTTATCTCCCCAAAGATCCAGAGTCTGTTGCTTCATTGCTCAATGATCAGTACTTCAATGTTTTCTCTCTCTGTGAAGTCCCTTTAACAGTAGATGTGGATTAATACTGTATTCCTTCTTTTGCTGAGGTTGATTCTCCACTTTCATGCTGAGGTGAATTTGTATGCCATTCAATCAAAACTGAGTGATACAATACTTTTCTTTCAATACCTTTCGAATGATTAAACCCCAGCTTATTTAATTGCTGTTACAATCATCGCCGAGGCAACAGGCATACACAGGCACACAGGGCTACAACACTAATCGCCTATTTGCTTGTTTTGTTATTCCATTTTACATTCAAATTGTTTTTGTTTTTTTACTGTGCCTTTCATTTCACGTACAGATTTGAACAGAAAACAACATGCCAATAGGAAAGTCAGAAATTGTATTAAAAGTGCAAAAATGTATTCCTTCAAGAGACGGTATATTCATCCAGACAAAGAAAAAAAAGAGTTGTCCACTGAAACTTTAGTGCGTTAACAGTACAAGCCATTTCGTAGGTTATTAAATTGTACATTCCTATCCACCTCACAGCTACGAACATGAATACGCAGAATGTCTTGTTGCTCCGAGTGTGTGGCTCTCCTACAACTAGTCTGTAGCTAGGTTAACATGGCTTCATGCCGCCTGCGTCAGACAGGCTCTCTAACTTCCCGAACATAAGGAGCGTCTGTCCTTCACCGAGCATGATTCTTCTTCTCGTAACGTTGTCCTGAATTCAGTCTGAAAAGCCCCAAGATTGAAATAAAGTGACATCACATTATTTTGGTTAGTGGCCAGTGCAAATCAGCTTCTCCAGCCTGTTTCACATCGGAAACGTGAAGCTCTCGCTATCCCTTATCGATTAAGAATTTCCTACAGATCTTTTTTGTAAAACAGCATTGAATTTGTTTACATTGCCACCTAGAATTAGATTTTGTTATATCACAAATATAAGTTTTATTTTCTATATTTTTTTTAGATACAAAAAAAAAACCAAAACATGGAAAGTAACTTGAATTTGTAAGACTACGAAGACAAAAAAATATCAGGGCTATTGTTTATACAGTACTGATAGAGACTGCTCTCATCTGGACTGACGAGGCAACCTAAATTTACCATAAATCTTTTTAAATACATGATGTTAAGTGGCTCTGATATACTTTTGACGGGAAAATAAAAATGGCCGCTGACACATCAGTGTTGGTTTAAACCCTGTTATGTTCACTTCAAAGTGTAAAAACACACACTGACCAATCTTACCTTCCTTTACAATCACAATATTTAAACACTGATATGACCCGATCATTCACCTTTTCTCAGCATCATGTCACATTTCTTTCGCTCTCTTCAACACGTCCTTCCATCCTCTCTGAACTGACATTTCAAAACTAGAGCATCACATGACCACGAGGTGCACGCCACACTCCCAGACAACACCACACAACATCTATTTTCACTACCAAAAAATCACCGCCACCGCTCTCATATCCATCCGTCAGGCCCTTATGATGTCCGCTCTACCAAGAGAGAACAGAGATAGCATATCAGGTGCTTTTCTTCCAGAAATTGTAGGAGTGTGAGGACAGAAAGGTGATGACCAGCAGGTTGTTGGAGTTCGAGAACACGAGGCTTCTCCTTTTTCCTTCCCGTTCCAACAATCAGGGTGAATCTGCTCTCTTTGCTTTCCCCCACTGAGTCTGTCATCTTGTGCCACATTTGATATTAAATTCAAAACTTACACTTGATTGAGAAACAGTTCAGTGACACCGTAGTTCTTCGTTGAATACAGATGGGAGGAATCTATAGACCTTTTGAAAGGGACCATAAATTGAGGAGAGATGGCATAGCACTCGTTCCAAGGCATTGTGAAGGGTTGAGGGGACATCAGTCCAACATTTCAGAATCACTTCTGTCCCTCCAGATCCATCCAGCCATTCGTCGACCCCCCTCCACCCCTCACTTTTGTGCTCCAGTGGTCCACCACTGCTGGGAGTTCCTTTGGGGGTGCCCAAAGGTATGTGGGTGTGCGTGTGGATTTGTGTACGTTACGAATGATAAACAGGACGAGGGAGGTCACAATATGGCACAGTGGAACCTGTGGGAGCCTGTGGAACGTTCCGCTCTCCATTTCATCTTCTTTTTCTTCTTCTGGTTTCGCTCGGGGACTTGTTGTCTGTGTGTGTAGAGAAGGAGAAACAGTTTGACAAAGTAGTCTTAGTGTAGGATCACTTTACTCACTTTTTCTGACGCCTTACATTACAATAATCCTGCTGTGTTAATAATTTTGTCTCATGATGTTTTATCGACTACTTTTATCCACTCAAAGTTATTGCCCAAGTAACAATTTAACATTCAAGGGAGATACTCTTGCCTTGCATTCGTGCTGAGTGTTAGAAAAAGAGATTTTTATCTTTAACGTCTGTACAGTAAATATGAAGCTACAGTTAACTTAGCTTATCACAAACACTGGTAGACTGGGGGAAACAGCTCACCCGGCTTAGTTCAAAAATCAGAAAATACACCTGCAAGCTCACTTATCATGCCATTTGTTTCATCTCAACACAAAACAAGAGTGTAAGAACAAGACGTTGTGAATGTACGGGGGAGTTATGTGATGGATTATTTCTTGGCCAAGCTAGGCTAAGCTAACGAGCACTGGCTTTAGCTTCAACATTGATCTTCTTATTTACAGACAACAAGTAAGTGTATTTCTTAAGGAACTATGTAATTAATGCCTCTTCATTCAGTGTTGGTGAGAGTGAGTCAATCGTTCCTTCATTATAATATATTTCTCTTTCCACATTACACATTTTTAGGGCTGCAGCTGACGAACATGTTCATTAATAATTCATCTATTAGAGGCCACAAAATAACTGAAACATGTCCATCCCAGTTTCTCAAAGTCCAAGGTGAGGTCTTATAATGTCTTGTTTTGTCAGTCCCAAACTCAAAGATATTCAGTTTAATGAATACAACAGGTAAGCAGAAGCAAAATCTCCATATTTGACAGGCTAAAAACATAAATTTCTGCCATTTTTGCTTGTAAAATTATTTGAACAATTGATTGATTGATCCATTATCAAAATCGATTATTTTCGTTGCAGCTCTACATAATAATATAATATAATAATAATGCACCAGCAACTCTTGTAGATCACAATCACAATGATAGCATACAAGTGAGTCATACTAAGCTTTGAGCCAAACAATAATATGTGGAAAGTTACACAAGCACAAAGAGGATTGACAGTTTCTGCCTGAACTGCCGATGCATCAGCCACAAAAAAAAGCACATCACGTCTTTATAACTGGCTTTCTACTGTCTGACCACGAGAGGGCACTGTTGATTCACGGATGACCTCTCCTCAGTCATGAAAAAAGAGAAGATTTTCCTGATGAGTCAGTTACAGACCTGGCATGAGGACAATGAGAACTCTCTGTATCTGGACTTTTTTTACTTTTTTTACAAACACAGAGGTAAATACAGCTGTGGATTTTAAAACAATGTGACACGCCTACTTGTTGCTTATTGGTCCTTGCAGTGAGAGAAGGACTTAAAACAGGATATGACCACATGCAAAACATGGACAGAAACCAAAGTCTTCTGAAATTACACGTCTGTCAAGACAGGAAATAGCTCTGGGATTATTTCTTTGCTTTTCCACTCTTCCTAAAAACACTTTCACTGCCTTCACATACCAGCGTAACACTGTCTACGTGCCCGTAACCACTAAAGAAGTGAAATACACACTTGAAAAAAGGAGTAAAGGGTGATGCGCTCTAAACTGAGAAAGTTTTTTTTAGTTTGTGAACAAAGATAATATTATTTTCATGTACACAGTCACTCACTGTGACTTTATCTCACAGTCTTTATCTCATTAAAATAATGAAATAAACATAAGTGAACTTGGAGTTACCTTATAACACGAACCAGCTCATGAAAGGCTTTGTCCACATTCATTGGAGGATCCTTGGCACTGGTTTCAATATAAGTTATCTGAAGAAACAAACAGGAATATTTCAAATCTTAGCATACGTGATATTAGAGGTGAACACACTATTAAATACAATAAACATGTACATTTTTTGTAAGAAAACACACAACTATAGTAAAACAAAACAAATATTATAGATACACAGCTTAATCCAACACACATTTTCAGAAAACTGAAAAGGGTCACAGGTTTTCTTCCCCCCCCCCCTTTTTAAAGTGTGTGTGATTTCTGAGGCTGGCCTTGTTTGAGATTACAGCAGTTCTCTCAGCTCAGCTTTCAAGCTTCATTCGACAGTCGAGTCGATCTACTTCTGCCTGTTTTAAAGGTCCAACGTGTGCAGAAATGGAATAGATGTTATTTGTTAGTGTATAATCACCCAGAAATTAAGATTTGCTGTCTTTTTGTTACTTTAGAATAAGCATTTTACATCTACAAAGAAGAGGGTCCACTTCCACTGAGTCCGCCATGTTGCACCGCCATGTTTCTACAGTAGCCCAGAAGAGACAAACCAAACACTGTCTCTAGAGAGGGTAAATTTCATGTTGATTTACGTGTGTGGGTGTTCAGTTAGTTGCAGTCTGCAACCTCGCCACTAGATGCCAATCATTTCTACACACTGGTCCTTTAAAGGTCATGCTGTGTTCGCTGAGACTAGTTGAATATTAATATTAATTTATCAAAACATCTTTTTCTCTCAGATTCAACTCTTCATCCAGACTGAATCAGCCTGCCGCAACAGAGCTTTTTTAAAACAACCTCCAGAGACTGTAAATCTCAAAACACCAATTTGAGATACTTTGTAGTCTCTGACTTTCTCTGCAATCACCCATTCGGAAACTCGGTAAAAGATTTGAAATCAGGTCAATGCAAAAACCCACCATGAGGACAAATGTTTACAGAAAGGTTCACTACTTACACTATGTTTTGCAGCCATCTCTTGGCCCTGATCAGAGGTGACCTTTCTCAGATGGACCAAATCCACTTTGTTTGCCACCAACACCATGGGGAAGGCCTCCCTGAGAGGAAAAGGACACATAAACACACATACATACTCTCAGGCATTCCTGTATAACTGAGCACTCGATTTCCAACGCAGTTTCTAAGAGTGTTTCTAAGTGTCTCAGGTTCTAGGGTCTATTTTAAAGACCTGACAGGTTTACATTTAGATTAGAAAGAGCATCACATGCTTCACAAATCGCCCGGGAGGTGTCAGATTTCTGTAACACTCAATTCTTGCAGAAAAATGAGCTACAGTGAAGCACCACTAAATATGGACAGACAGCAACTTGCTCAGTTCCAGTTTCTATTTTTGTTGCATCTCAAGCTCAGTTTTATTGGCTACTGTCAGTCACAGTCAGAGAGCAGATGCACCATTTTCTCTCACAACAGACTTTCACAACACAGCTGATTCGAATTTTGAAAACAAATCTGACGTTTGGCCCAACTGGTCTGCAGCTTGAGGAGAGAGGCGACATCCTGATTCTTAACCCCTTACAATCCTGAAACATATGCTACATGTTGACCATCTTCCAGGTGTTTGGCCTTAAATGAGGATAAATGTTCTTCAAAATAGTTATCAGTTATCTTATTCTGAATTTTAGTCAGCTCAATGGGCCTAAACAGTTGTTTCTTACTGGGTCTGTTGGGGGGTGGGGAGGTTGGCCAAAATTTCTAATGGTTATAACATTTTAGACATAACTGGTGCAGCATAATTATAAGAATGGGATTCAAAAGGGCAAACAACATTAGTTCTCAGAAGATCATAGACAAATCCGCAATTTTACCATATTAATATAGGTCATTACATCTGACTGAGCTACTTCCTCTTTTGGTGACTTTGGCTTAAAGTTCAGTAACCTTCACCTACTATAATATATTAACCATAGTTGTGGACAGATTTCCACTTGCTTGTTTTTGACATTTTGGGTGCAGTCTCTTTTGTTTTCACTTCAAAATAATCTAGTTAAGATGACTGGGACAAACTTGGGGTTTATTAGGCTCCAACCAGTCTGATGACTCACTTCAGTGATGTTGCAATGTTCCTTTAATCACAGCAATTACTTCGGTGACTAAAATGTTATCATTACTAATGGATATAATGTGTGTTTCTTAAACAGAAAGTGGATGCTACGCAGATATTAAAGCCTATTTGACATCTGTGGTAATCAAATCAGGACAAAGTCTACTTCAGCCCAGTCACCAGGATAAAATGTTGTCAGTTAATGTTTCTGCAAACCACTGATACATTCATATCTGTATGTGTCATTACCTGACTTTCATATCAGGAGGGGAAGGGGATGGTGGTGGAGTTACAGGACAATGACCACATATCAAGACTGTGTTTTAACATTTGTAAGTGTGAAACCACTAAATATTTTTTAAGGAAACCTCGAGACATGAAGCCACTGCAGGGGGGTGTAGATGACCAGGAAAAAAATATGGTGTGAAGCAAAGTTGAATGAATATGATTTATGTACGAAAAATAAACTAGCAAGAGTTTGCTGGTGTGATCGTGCTGAACACTATCTCACAAAGTTCAATTGGGATCCTTTTTTTAAGTAGTTGCCTCCTCAATCACCGTTAATGGTTATTCAACATTTTTCAGCTTCTGAAGGAAAAAACCATTTTAGAGCTGACTTGTTTAAAGTAAAAAAAATGTAAATGTAAATGTAAAAGTGTCTGGCTGATTTGGCAGATTTGACTCATTTGTCACATTCTCACATGTAGAAAAATAACCAGCTGTGGGTTTAGTGTGCGTTCCTGTTTCACACATCCTGTTTCGACCTGTTTCTCTAAGCGGGAGTTCTTGATGGGTTTGTTCTCTCTAAGACAATTTAGGAAGATTGACCTGCCATTCTGTGGTTTCATTTTCAGGACAGTGTAAATGATTGGCTTACATAAGATCGTAACATGAAAGTAAGAATGTCCTAATCATTCCCACATTACCACATAGTGTGGTCTCTGAGCTGTCGTAACCTACCTGTCTTTGACCCGTAGTATGAGCTGATGGAATCGGTCAACATGTTCAAAGCTGGCCTTGTCCGTCACGGAGAAGACGATGAGGAAGCCGTCTCCTGTCCTCATATACTGCTCCCTCATCGCACTGAACTCCTCCTGACCGGCTGTGTCCAGCACTGTGAAGATGGAGAAACAAACATGTATCACTTTACATGGACAGGTCTTGCTTTTACTGACTAACTTAACAATTAATTAGGTACTTTTATAGACCTGTAACATTTTCAATAAAATCTGCAATAAAGACTTGTGTTGCCAATGTACCATACCAAAAGCATTGTTATATTCATTACTAAAGAATATAAACTGAAGCATGCAAGTTTTCATTATGCAATGAGATTGTGCAATTTTGTTACTGTGACCTGTTTCAATTTCTTGGGATTTTCATAATCCAAAGAAAAAGACACTTGTGGATTCTAGTGACCCTGTGATCCAATGATCTTTCCCTGAGTGTCACCCTCAGGGTGAACCTTACATAACAACTGTGACTGAAAAATTTCCAGGCCTTGTTAGAGTTCATTAGGTATAAGGGAATATCAAAAGATTACACAAAAATGCATTCCCACTGCAACTGTAAAATTGATTTTTAAGTGGTTTTCTTATTTTTTCCAGAGCTTGATATGTTTCCAACATGACTTTAATATTTTATTGAGGGAAGGATAAAATCATGTAATGATGCGTAATTTCTCCCACATGCGACAACCCTAGCAGTGCCTTGCTATTCTGTAGTCAGCTCAGTGTAGGAAAACAGCGACCACAGGAATGTAGTTAAAAGCAAAAAAAGATTTTTAACAACAAATACAAGTGTTGTACACTCATTGGTCAATGATGAGGATGTTTAACTGAAGCCAAAGGGATTAAGGAAAAATAAATAAAAAAGAAAACTATCATGGAGACGTAATTTAACATTTCTACTCACCATCCAGTATTGCCCACTGTCCATCTATCTCTGTGTGTTTAAGATACGAGTCCTCTATCGTGGGATCGTAGTCTGGCACAAAGATCTTCTGGAAAAACTGGATGGTTAGGGCGCTCTTCCCAACGCCACCATCCCCCACCACCACCAGCTTGTACGTTGGCAGGTTGTCGCTTGGCACAGCGCTGGTCGCCATCGCTACCTCGACGCTGGTGGTAAAGGTGGGAAGTAGGCTAGTAGGTGGCTGATGAGACACACCTGGCTGAGAAAGAGAGAGAAAGGGGTTAACAACAACAGAGAGGGGAGGGAACACCAGACAGATGGGGAGAGCTGCTTTTATATCACCATGGAGATCACAGTCCACAGCTTGGAGCTGTGGATCAAAGCAGAAAGATGGAAAAAGACAGATTTAGAGAGGCAAAAATAGAGAGATCAGCAGTGCACCTATAAAATAACTTTCATAGCTGGGTAAAAATAAATCAGATTCTACCTAACAGAGAAAGACAACAAGCTGAATGACAGATGTACATTACCTAATAATATGGCAGAAGAGTGAAAAAGTTAAAGTGGAACAATTGACTTTTTTACAAGAGGAGCTCATGTTTTTTCCAGTCCCTTAAATGCAATCAGCGGTCCTGTAGCTGTTACAGGAACTGCATCTTATGGGGGAGACTGTATTGACTTTATTTATGCAAGGTGGGCAGAAATTAAACCAATGAAGCCTGCAGAGCCCTGTGACATGGCAAGTATTAACATAAAGTACACCCAGAGCACCCAAGGGGTACCTGACTTTCTGATTAAATTACTTGTTTCGCTTATATGATCATAAATGTTGCATACGTCAGCATGCACAATATAAGAGGTAACCGGAGTAAGCCATTATGAGCGTTTTATTTAAAAACATTTCATTGATTGTACATATAACAAAAACCTGTCTGGTTAAAGCCTGAGACATGAGTCAGAGTTGATACTTTTCTTTTTCTGGTTAATATGATGCTGGTGCTATCCTTTTCTTAGCCCAACCACAATGTGCCGAGCTGTGTTCATATGTATTTCTACTGCGGCTTCAAAGCAGGGGTTAACCACACTGACCTACAATGTTATGGTCCTGCTTAGGCAGGTAGTGCTTAGGCGCTAAACTGATTAGTGTGCAGGTTTGCAGGCAGCTAAAGAGAATGCATCATTTTTAAAAGGCCTGCTGTGTGCAGCTTTTAGCACTTCAGTAGATTTAGTGTAACATATAAGGCTCTATTTTTGTGAACCATGTGAGGCAGCACAGATCACAGTCTACTGCACCCTGCCCAGTGCGCCTGAGGCATGTTCAAGGTTCAAGGTTCAGGTACAGTTCTTAATTTATTTGTCATTATACAATACAGGATTGCACAATTAATTATGAAAAGTACATTTTGGTATTTTGGTGGCCAGGTTTTCCTAAAGAACATGTGGGACACTTGGATGAAATAATACATTATCCCACATCATTTAGCAACATAGACATGTTTATGGTAGCACTAAGGCTAATACTTAAATTTCATTGTGCAACCCTGTGTTGTAAAATGACAAGTAAATATATATTAAGCTTTCCACTGGAAAACCACTAAAATCTTTTATTATGAAGCAGCTACAGGAAATGCAGCTGCTTGTCATCAAGATTACCATGTTACTGCTCTTGTGGTGATACTTTTTCTACCAATATCCAACAGCATGCTCATATTTTCCTGTTAAGCTGACGTGATTTGAATATAAGGAAGAGTAAAAGCAGCAGCAGCAGCCACAATAGAACTGGCTGGATAGGCAACAGGACTTAGTGCAGAGAAAACCACTTTTACTGATCCACATTATTGGCTCAAGCACAGCATGGATACAACAACTATATGGAAAAGTGGCTAAAGCAAGCCTTGGTGAGCCTGGTTTGGCCTAGTGGCAGAAACCAGGCTAACAACGTCTACTTTCAGTAGCCCACTGGAACCACAGAGGCAGCAGAGAAATGTGATGGTTTCAACACACATGCAGTTTGTAATTATGGCTTTTTTAAAACAAAAATAAACATCTATCTTGCTAGAATATGAGAGGTTTAACAGAGTATTTTATTTTTCCACATCAGTGAAGTACATTAGAGGCTCAATAAAAAACACTTGCAAATGATCAGATGATTTTTACACCTCAGGGGAACTTGCTTAACAAAATCATGTGGGGTTTTTTATAGATTCAACCTTATATAATGAATACAGTTATTATATGTTTAAATAACCAAGGGTAATGACAGGAGCTTTAACACGTGCCATGCTATCTAATGCTGTTCTGGCAAAAAGCTATCACCACAAAGGGAGAGCAACAGAAAAACCGAGACATGAGAGGGAAGTAAAAGAGTTGAGGGTGAGAGGAATCGGAAACAGAAGAGTGAGGGAGAGGAAACAAGGGCACACGAGGACAACGTTGATAGAAGCGTTACAAGACGGTGTTGAATCGAGACAAGAGACACCATTTTTGGCCAGTTTTTTAAATTGCTTTTTATCCTCTTACATGTTATTGAAAGTACATACTACTCATGCATTAACATGTTTCAAATAATCTTGGCAAGAGTTGGCAAACGAAACATCAACCATACAGAGGGTGCACTGCTTGATTTTATCTTTCAATTATCAACTGCAACCATCCAACACTGGAATGGAATTGCTTTAACTCGGTAAAATCAGTCTTGAAACTCAAATAACCATTGTGACGCCATCTTACAGTACATTGTAAGAAGTGCATAAAAGAGGTTAAATATATAAATATATTTCTATACATTTGCAGGGATTTAAAATTAAAACAATTGCTACTTGGAAGGTAGAAATCATTTAATGTATGGTTTGCTTTAAAAACATCTTGGGAGTAATGTTATGTAGGGCTATATACATTAATAATAAATTATTCTCGTGATATGAGACTATATAGCATTTTAGTTTTTGGATAATGTTAGATTGTGTTATGGCACAAGTGTTGTCTTTTCCTGGCTTTAAAGGCTGCATTACTGTAAAGTGATGTCATTTTCAGAACAACAGAATGTTGTTGTTCTAATACTTTACCCACTTAGTCATTATATCCACATTTACTGATCTCATTGTGATGATAAGTCAGGCCTAGAAACCCTATTGTCCAATATCAATATTAAGGTATTTTGTAAAAGTAGTGATGTTTATGCATTTATGAAGTCCTTTGGAGGAGTTTTCAAAATATCAAGATATATATTGTGTATCACAATATAGCCAAAAAGTATTGTGATATTATTTTGAGGACATATAGCCCAGTACTAACGTTGAGTATTCAATTTGTAGTGAATGGGTTAAAACACAAAAACCACTGATACGTGAAATTAAACCAACCTGATATAAAACTAACCTACTCTGTCTTACTGTGAAACCTTAAGATTTCCACTGTAGTCCTGACTAAACTGTAGCATACAGAAAATAGCAGACAAAAAAACACATTCACTCACTACTAGCACAACACCCTCACCACGCACCCACCCACGCACCCATTCCTCCTTCATCCACCAGGAAACAGCTGTCAGCTGGCTTCAGTCCATCCTTTCCTGCCCAGCACAATGGAGGGAAGGAAGATGTTTCCTTCCTTTTCAAAGACCAACCAGCCAATCAGCCAGCCAGGTCGGGCAAAGAATTTCAGAGCCAAATTCCTGATGTTGAAAAGCCTCTTCAGTCAGTCAGTTGGCTGGCTGGCTGTCATGAAGTCACAAAGTAAACGTCTCTGCCACTACACCATTTCACAAGCCACTGCCTTAGGCAGACTTTCAGTGCTGTGCAGAAAAACAAAGACAGAACAGCTTGAGAAGCACCATGAAAACCACAGTACCTGCCACCAGTAGTGGTTTTCAAACCAGTCATGCTTGGTTAGCTGAAGCCAAGTCAGGTCACAACCTTGTAAGGTGTGTCAGCATTTCCCTCTGTGAGGGTGGAGTGCACAGTTCTCTGAAACAACACTCACCATCCTGTGAGACTAAAATAATCCACAAACACCAGTTTAAACCAAATTCCTTTGGGAGTGGAATCTGTGTAGAGGAAACTTTACTATGCATCCAACCAAAGCTAGTCGTCTGACCAATGTGGCTGGTTATATGGCTTTACAGAGGGCCAACCAGGCCTGCAAAGGACATACTAACAGTATAGTGTACAACACTTAGGCTGTCTAAATTAGTTTGAATCCTTTCCTCTCCACACAAATTCAGCTTAGCACTAACACCCTCTACATACATTTGAACACATCTGTCTCATGTTCTTATTTTTATAGATCAACCCTTACTGGCTCGACCAGTAGTGACATTAATAAGATGCTTAGAGGCGCCTCTTCAGTTTGTTTAGGTACATAATGACTGCCTAATAGCGTGTAGGTGGTTGCGTACCCCTATTGAGCGTCTTCCCTCTATTGTATATATTTTTGTATATAGCAGTGTATTTTTATTGTATTACTGCTATTTTTTCTTGTGTGTGGGGATGTTTTTTAGACACCAATGTAGTGTCTTCCGTCTATGATATAGCCTTGTTTGAGTAGGGAATACTTTTTGAGTGTCACCTCACTATTGTACATCAGGTGCTACATCTATCAGGGACTATGTGCATTATCATTTGACTGTATGTATATGCATATTGTTATCATTTTGACCAATCAGAGACTATTCACATGACTGCTCTCCTGTGTACACAAGATGGTGTTGTGCAGTGTCACTTCTGTCTGATGAAGAGCAGGTTTTCAAACGTCACTACTTTGGTGCATTAAATAATCTGGATCCCTACAGTCTTTTTGTTTCATGTTTTCCTAATTTTCGACTCACCACTTTGCCTTTTTGACTTGCATGTGTGTGTACACTCCAGTTCTTACATAATTAAGGTTAAGGGAAGCCCAGCGTTTTTTTAAATACAGAAAAACACCACAGTGAACCTGACACACAAGACACAATGTGTTTATTGATATTTAATCGGAAACTACAATCCTTTCTAACTTTAACCAAAGTGCTTGTGTTGCTTAAAACTAACTATATGGGACCCACAGCAAACCCTCGATCTGGTGTCAATAACAGTAAAGTGCAACTTAACTTTTGGCTTACTCTTTCAGCCATTCAATCCATAAATGCCACATGGTGTGTTCTGGACTTTACATTTTGTCTTCACCATGGCTCTGTAAAGCCTCTCTAGGTTCTTGAGAAGTGTTTAGTTGCTGCCTTGGGAAAGGATGAAGAGACTTCCCTCTTCACATGGGAACAAAGCAGCAACATATCTCACAGAACAGGAATAAGGAGGAACACAGTGGTGCGCACACCCCAGGCTGTACTGTACTGCGTTGACATCAACACTCATCGATCATTCAGAGGAGGTGTTAAGACATAGTTCACGGAGTTCAAAAAAGCTCTGAAGCTGCCGACAAGTGACAAACTCTAGTCGAACTCCTACCTTATTTTCTTGAGTTGAAAGCTGGTCTGATTATTTATTTAACCTATTTTACCTCATGAAAACCATTTCAGAAATGGATTGTGCCCTGGCTGACTAGAATATATATCTTCCCAAGTATTGAAGTGCTGACTTTTTAGAGGAACTGGACATTCAGACTTGGAGAAGCAGAGTGCTGGTTCTTGTCACCAAGACAGCTGAAGTGAAAGCAATAGTTCACTTAAGGGCCATCTTGTCTGAGAGCTGCAGAAATTACAAAAGCACCAGAGCATTTCTTTACCAGAATCAATTCTTCAGTTATTAATGTTGGCAGAAATCAGATGCACATACAGCTCTTAAATGAAAAGTCATTATCTAGTCACCCCCGCGAAAGTTGAATGAAGTTTTGTAGTCCATAAAACATTTCTGGAGCTTCACAGTTTAACAGCATTGCGGCAGTGGATGGGGACTTTTAAAATGTAAAATGGCTCCATACAGCTCATCCAGCATAATCCAAGTCTCTGGAAGCCATGAGATCCTAAACTGACTTGGAAAAAAAACATTATTTACACCCTTTTTAAGTTGAAATCTTCCCTTCAGCTGCAAAGCTTAAGCCTGGGCATACACTGCATCTGAAGTGGGTGCATAAAATTGACCCAAACATAGTCTTTTCAAATTAATCTATGGGAGACTTGGATTGATTGCTGTACAGAGCCATTACATGTTTTTTCCAGGTGTTTTAAAAACATTTTAAAGCAAGTCTGCTGAAAAGTTCCAGAAATGTTTAGTGGACTACTAAACTTCACCTGACTTTCCATCGGCATGGCAGTGAGTAGATAATGACTAAATTGTCATTTACGGGTGAACAAAACGATTACACACCTAGCCAAGATTTTTGCGACAAGAGGTGGTGGTGCTTGTACCACTTTTATCCACAGGGGCCGCCAGAATCAACAGAAATTTAAGTTCCTTGTGGCTGCTTTAATGCAGTGTTTTCTGTTCATTTATGCCAGAAAATGAGGTGAGCAAAGTAAGCCGCCTCTTATCACATTTTCCCCAGATTTTTAGCACCCTGTGCAACATTTGGCTGAGAGGACAAAGTGCACGTAGCCTTACAGAGGGCTGTATAGCTGATCACATGACTGTCACTCATCAACAATGACTAACTTGACACAGTCTCCGGTCTCTCAGCATTGTTTGAGAACCCATTTAGTCATAAATAAAACTGATGTCTTTTTCATGATACTGCTCTCCACAATACTTCAGAAATTCTCTGTGGATAAGGCTGCCATTCACACACACGGCCCAAACATCTCACTAATGTACTGTGACTTGCTGGGGGCATTTCCTACTCTGACCTTCATTCATTCATTCTGATAATCTTACATTTTTGTCTGGCTTTTTGGGAATTTCAACCAGGACACAGGATGTGGTTGGTGTACAACATCCTCCAGTGAGATTTTGGAGAAAGAAACAAATGCAATGATGTAAGAATTTGAATTTACCACAACCCCTGCTTTCTACTTCTACTCCACTACATTTTAGAGGAATATATTGAACTTTTTACTCCAAAATATGATGTTTTGTCATGAATCAATAGTGTATATCTGGAAGCCCTAAGATCTCAAATTGATTTGAAAGTAAGTTATCCAACCCTAGGGTTTCAGTCAAGCTCATGCACCCACTTCAGAAACGTTTAGCTTAGCAGCTACAGTGAAGACTTTGGCTTAAAAAGGGTGTAAATAACATCCTTTAAAGTCAATTTGGGATCTTGGGGGCTTCTGGAGACTTGGATTACGCTAGTCGAGCTGTATGGAGCCATTTTATGTTTTCTTACAGCTGTTTTTTTTACATTATAAAGCATAACCCAAGTCTCCAGAAGACCCTAGATCCCAAATTGATTTGAAAAGAAATTATTTACACACTTATTAAAGCTAAAATCTTCACTGTAGCTGGTAAGCTAAAAGCGTTAATGCACACCCCATCTGAAGTGGGTGAATGAACTCAACCTTGCGTCAAGGGTGTAAATACCATCTTTTCAAATCAATTTGGGATCTATGGACTGGAGCTGTCTGGAGCCATTTTATGTTTTTAGTCAGGTGTTTAGGAGAATTCTGCAACGCTGTTTTGCCGTGAAGCTGCAGAAATGTTTTGCGAACTACAAAACTTCCCCCGGCTTTCCAAGCCGAATGGGGAATGAGTAGATAAAGGCTTGGGCCAACATTAGATATTATGGAACATCGTGATATTTGCCGCCATGTGCTATATTTTTCACAATATTTAATACCAAAGAGATGATATGGCTTCTTTGAGCTTACATGCAGTGTTTTCACATACATACATGGAGGACTTCGTTTCTAAGAATGACAGCTCACTGATTTGACCATATTTCGGGTTTCAAAGCTGGAGAAAATGGTGAGCCAAGGGACTTGAATGAGGTTACGTGTCGTCTTGGTGTAAGGTGTTGACTAAATGTTGCAACACCACAAATTTGCTGTCCATCACCCAGCGCAGGTCACTTGGCTGGAGAATGTGAATGGAGAGAGACAAATAATTTTTTGATCCCGCTTGAATTGTGACATGAACTACACATATGTTCTTCACAATTTGTCATAAAACTAATGAAATATAAGACTGTGAAAAGAAGTAATTATAAAGACTACACAGCCACCAGTCGTGTTAGTGACATGGTCTTGTTGAACGCTCACCAAACCCGTAACTTAAACATTGTAGAGCTTGTCCTCTATATTAGCTTACTCACAAAATGGACGAACTACCGTTTTACATAACTGCCGTTTTATTGTGATTCTCATCTTTTTTAGTACCCTTTCTGTGACGAGTTGGCGGCAATACTGGTGTTAGTGATGTATGATAAGCAAGACGATGTATTTAACTGAGCGGTTTACCACAAAACTAGATGGTATTTTACTTTAATTACAACAAACTGTTTCTTTTCCAGTTTGTCCATCCAGTTTTGTGTTAATCCGCTCAGTGAACTACATCGTCTCGCTTAACACTCGCTGTCGCCTTGGCACAGAAAAGGTACTAAAACTTCACTACTATACAAAGTTTTTCTGAAATAAGGTCCCATGAGGGAAAACAGACTTCAATATCGTCTATCGCAATATGTGGGCAGGACAATATCGTGATATCGAATTTTGGATATCGCCCAGGCCTAGAAGATAGCGACTACATATTCATTTTTCATTTTCACTCAAGGCTTTAAACACATGACGTCTTAAAAGATCACATTCCTGGACAGGGAACCCAGCATCTACCAATCATCTAGTGGGTAATTTCCCCTCGTCGAAAGGTCACAATTAACTTCAGGGAAATTGTGAGACAGCGTGTAAAAGTCAGCGAACCATTTTACCCTCACATGCAACTCCATCATCATCATCATCATCATCAGTAGCAGCAGGGTTTGACATTTCCACGAAGTTATGATGGAAGATGGAAGGATAAAGGGGGATCTGTCCCCCAGACTGCCAAATTATCTGGTGATTTCACTCTGCTATTAATAGTGATTAAGGTGTGTGTGTGAGTGTGTGTGCCTCTTTCTCTCTCTGCAGACTGACTGGTGCTTCTGAGTGATCTCATCCTATGATTTGATTCATGAAGAATCTCTCTGTTCTCTGTGTCCAGAGCTGGACACCACCAGCAGCAGCAGCAGCAGCACTGTGTGTGTTTCAACTGTATACAGCTGTGGTGCTAGGCTAAAATAATGCTGTGGGCTGTATTTCTGACAGACGATAAAAGACACACACAAAAAAAGCAATGTGTTTTTGTGTCGGAACATTTTTTGACACACGGAGGCAAGCGAGAGGCCCGCCTGTGTGTCTGTCTGTCTGTCTGTCTGTCTGTGTGTGTGTGTGAGAGAGACACAGAGCGGCCGTATGGAAAACCGACAGTAGCCGCCCCTGAATAACGGATTTCGGTTGCTTCATCCTTCGCTTGAAGTTTGCAGCAAAAATGAATTTCCGCAAACGAGCCCCAGTCGTTCGTGTCGTTAATTAAAACGAGCTAACTTCCCTCGACGCGCTGCCATCAGTGGAAACAGCCCGGTGACAGTTGAGCTAGCTTACAGTAAGTTGTTGATACTGAGAGCAGGAGTTCATTTTGACATTAACGGTTAGCTGTTAGGTGTTGCCTTCACTGACGCCCGCATTCACGACCTCTTCTCTGTCAACAGTGAGAAAAAAAAAGAAAAAAAAAAAAAGCTACTCACCGATACGAGCTCCGCGGTCGTGAACACAAAGAAAACGTCCCTCACGCCACCGACATATCCCTCCTCATCTCCCTCTTTCTCGGCTTCAAACCACCGCCGCCCTTTCGCCTCAGACGGGAGTGTGCTCCCCACATCTGCGAAACAATACGTTGAGTAGCTAATCTTTGTATTGCAACAGCTGATGCTAAAAATAGAAAAGCCCCAAAGGGGTGAGCGCCGCTTTTTTTGTGAAGACGTTAAATCACTAAATGATGAATTTCAGTGTAATATGACGTCTGTTTTCAAGAGCAAGTCTAAATCAACGTGTTTGATGTCCTTTATACTGCATATTTAGTGCTAAATTTGTGAAATCCCGCGAAGAAGTACAAGAGTCCCCCTTTTTAGTGGAATGGACTGTTCTCATGCTCTGTTGATATAGCGGACTTCTTTAAAGGGATAGTCCTGTCAAATTAGCCGTGCCTAATTTAAGGGGAGTCAAATGGATTTATTACATAATAGTAAATGTTTAAAAATAACAAATAGTAAATGTTATTTTTATAGCACCTTTCGTACGTAACATGCAGCTCAAAGTGCCTCACAAACACAAAGAAAACATAACAGAAAAGCATATAGAGGTACACAAAGTGAAAACAACACACAAAGTCATTATAAGAGTTAAAAAGTAGGATAAAAGATATATAAAATGATATCAAAGAAAATACAGTGTGTGTCTGTTGTATAGGAGTATAATGTAACTATGTAAACAGAAAATATAGAAATGTAATTTAAAGTACTGTTGCCTATTTAGTACAGTTCTGAGGTACTCTACTTGTACTTTACACTAGCATTTCCATCCTACTTTCTACCAGTTTGGGAGCCAACATTGTACTTTTTACTCAGTTACAGTTATTTTACACAACTCCCTGATTACTTTTCAGATTATTAATGCTAAAATACAGAATATCAACTAAAATATTATGTTCCATTAAAATGGATTAAGCTAACCAGCAGGATGTAAAGTAGTTGAAATAAGCCCCGTCTTTACCAGCTGCGACATTATGATGCATACACATGAACGCATCAGTAATAACAGTGTTGTAAAAAGTACTCAAAAGTCATACTTGAGTAAAAAATCAGGATATTATGGTAAAATATTACTTTGGTAAAAGTGAAAGTCATCCATATGAAATTTCAAAATGCACCACTCTGGCTCTGATACAGTATGTAATCTGCAAAGTAACTAGTAACTAAAGTTATCAAATAAATGTCGTGGAGTAATATTTGCTTCCAAAATGTGGTGGCATGGAAGTATAAAGTAGCAGGAAATGCAAGTACTTTGAACTGCACTCAAGTACAGTACTTGAGTAACATTTTGAGTTACATTCCATCACTGGCTTATGTAAACTGCAGTCTACTTAAGTACAATTTTGAGGTACTCTACTTGTACTTGAGTAGGCTATATCCATCTTATCCTACCTTAAGCTTCTACTCCATTACATGTTGGAAGTCGGTGTTGCACTTTGACCTCAGCTACATTTATTTGACAACATTATTTACTGGTTACTTTTAAGTAAGTTTAATACATTAATACTATTAACATAATAGGCAGAATTGACTTTTACAGAGGCACTTTATAGAGTAAGAAATAAATGAAAGATATAAAGTGCAGACCTTTTCACATGGTGTGCATATTTTTGTATCTCATAATTACGAAATCTGTATGACATAATCAGGCCCTGCCTGATCGTGGACGCGCCAACTGCTATGGCCCTGCCTGATCGTGGATGCACCTACTGCCATGACCCTGCCTGACACCCACCACTACTGTCGCTAATATTAGTCACATCTCTGTTACATACGTTACACTACTATTATCGTACTGCATTGCTACATACCATCCTTGCCATTGATCACTACTACTGTTATCACTAGTAATCACATTTCCATGTGCATTTCATCATTATTGCTGTAATACATCTTTGTGTACTTTCACTCCTGTCAACCATCGCTTATAATTGTATACATTGTGATCTCGTTGATCTGCTCTGTACATGCGACATCTATTGCACGTCTGTCCGTCCTGGGAGAGGGATCCCTCCTCTGTGGCTCTCCCTGAGGTTTCTTCCGCATTTTTTTTCCCTGTTAAAAGGGCCTTTTTTTTGGGGGGGGGGCAAGTTTTTCCTCACTCGAATCGAGGGTCGAAGGACAGAGGGTGTCGTCTCTGTACAGATTGTAAAGCCCTCTGAGGCAAACTGTGATTTGTGAATTTGGGCTATACAAATAAAATTTGATTTTGATTTGATTTGATAATTATGACTTATCATAATTACACAATCTTATAGCTATGATTTGCTTTCCTTGTAATTATGAGATTTCTCTTAATCCTGAGATACAAATCTTGTCATGAGAAGAGTTCAAGAGTCTTTTTTAAGAGATAAGACAAAATCTGAATTTTTTCTGATGCTAATGTTCTGACATTTCAAATGTGAAAAAAAACAAACATGTGACTCCTGCACATGTGGTTTTCTGGCATTTGACGCAAAAAATGACTCCTCACGTGAAAACCAAGCCACCATTAAACACAAAGTGTGTTCATTTACAATCGTGTGCTCTCTCCTCCTCGGTGAACACACTCAAGAAAAAAGGATGTGACACGGCAGCCTTGGTTCATTTTAGCTGGAGGTCAAAGAGGCAGATAAGGATCTGATCATCAAGAGAAGAGAAGGAGGTGTGTGTGTGTGTGTGTGTGTGTGTGTGTGTGTGTGTGTGTGTGTGTGTGTGTGTGTGTGTGTGTGCGTGTGTGTGTGTGTGTGTCTGTGTGTGTGTGTGTGTGGCAGTACAAAATGATTGAGAGCAAAGGGTAAAGAGATTGAGAGAGGGGCTTTGAGATATTGAGAATAGATCAGGACAGATGATGCTGTAGGCTAAAACAGTAAATATGCATGAGCCTGACTGTTGACCAGCAGATGTGTGCAGAAGAAATACCAGCATAGATTCTTTGTTTTACAGATTATAAAACTGATTACGAATCACTTTTACACAATCACATTCCTCATTTCATAACGCACTCAGTAACAGGTCAGTAACTCGTGTAAACAATATCAGAGGTTATGAAACAAGGGAAAGTTATTTTTTACTTTAGATTCCTCGAAACTCTGGTAATCCTGAGTTTGTTTGCGAGCAGATGAGTTTATTCAGAATATCAACTTGAAGCCACAGAGGACAGGGTGCAACATGCTGCTATCTAATGAGATGTGTCTTTACCGGTATATTATTTAAAGAGCGATTTGATAGTGTACTTAATAAGTGCACACAATGCAAGTATATGCACAGAGAGTCGAAACCCAGACGTTCTCCACATTACTGGCAAGACAGTTTACGACGTAGCAGTCCATTACCAGTAACCGTTAGAGATGTGTGTGTGTGTGTGTGAGAGTATTTGAGTGTGTGTGAGAGAGAGAAGGAGATAAGATGTAAATAATTCAATAGAAATGAGAACGAGAGAGCTTGATATGAGTTTTACTTCTAAATAATCCAGACATTAGGTAGGTGATGGGTGAGCTCTTTCTCTGTTTATGTCAGGATTTCCAGGAAAGTCTCTATTTAAAAGTATGTGGACTTAGAGACACAAAGAGCACATATCTTCTGATTGTCTGCATTAAAAAATGTATTATTATTAAAGTAAGAAAGAATATACAAAGATGTCAAATTCAGGAATACAGTACAGTATTTTCCAACTGATAGTGCCACACAGCAGCTCTGATTTCTGATTCCAGTAAATGGAGAAAACACTTCAACACATGAATACAAATATTTCAAATTACAGTTAGGCTTCTCCCAGTTAAAAGGCAGTTTTTTCTCACCACTGTTGCCAAGTCGTTGCTCATGGGGGTAATGTTGGGTGTGTGTAAATAAATGAATCAAGGGGTAAAGCCTAGACCTGCTCAGTTTGAAGTACACAGAAATAGGGCTCCAAACAGAGGAACCTTTGATCCACAAAAATGGTGTTAAAGGTGAGGGGAAAGACGCACATTTGTACTAATTCTTCTTGCATTTAAAGTACAGTAGCGCTCAATGATGATTTCCAACTGCATCATATTTTGGTAATCAGTTTTTATAAACTTCTAAAACATTATTGGTTACTGGTGTCTGGTAGCCGAACTAGGTCTACAGCCACCCTGGCGACTTTTGGGGTAAATAATAATGTTAATTACATAAGTGGGAACCATAGTGGGCGAGTCATATTCTACAGGTCATTGTGCTTTGTGCAGCGCCCTCAGTTGATGATGCCTAGTTGTTTAAGATTGGTTCCACTCAAAAATTGTGGAGAGGCTCGTTTGCGAGATAGCACCACGGGCTCCAAGAATCTTGAATGGAACCGGTTCAAGAACCACAGCTTCTTTTGTTGGAGAAGAGGCTACGTAGACGGGGTGAGGAGGAGGACGATCTCAAGAGACGTTTGTTTTTTGACAACTTGAAAAAGGGATTGATCTGTCCAGTTTATTTAAATCAAAGCATCATCAGACTTCAATTTGCCATTTTTTAGGCTCAAACAGGATGTTTACAGTATGTCTTTTAATGTGAATTCTCTTTTAGTTTTTCCTGTAAGTTCATCGGGGAGTCAAACACTTGCTGTGTTCGACAGGAGGATCTATTGATTCTGGCTTTGGACGACTTGTAGGAAGCAATCAAGAGGTGGTGAACTGATTGACCGGGTTACTGATTTATTCCTTCATTGAGAGGCAAGTTGATGGGATCTTAATTTGAGAATTGATTGCTTCGTGTCTCCTCATTTTTCTTCAGATGCTGCTGCTGGGAGCTCAGTTTCTGATGGCAGCCCTGCACCTACAAGCACAGGAAGACCAATGTCTATGGGAACAATTATACTAAACCACATCACATGTTCAAAATTTCTGTCTGGACAAATCGATGTTGATTTTCTCTTACGGTACATCAAAAGGGTACAGAGTCCATCAGGTCCACGTTGAAAAGCGCAATTGGCATTCAGTGTCATGGCTCAATAAGCACCAGTGACATCTGTGTGTCAGTATTGATGTACTGACACCCAGAATGCAGATGTGCACATGCACCCATGTGTAAGACACAATGTCCAGCAAATAGCCTCCTTGACCTCTGCAAATAGGACTCCTTTGCTCCTTGAACGAGTGTGCTGATGAATCTCCGATCCTACAAGATCGGAAAGAATGCAGCCTTTCTCAATTCAGTTTTGATTTACGACATAAAATGAAAGGTTCAGATGGTTGTGTTGCTGCAAACCAAGTTCAATATAATCTCTTCAGGCCGGTTTAAAATGCCAAGGACCAAGGAGTGCACGAGCAAGATGTCACTGATCCAAAATCATCTTTTAAAGGAGGCGTATTATGCTCATTTTCAGGTTCATAATTGTATTTTGGGTTACTACTAGAATAGGTTTGCATGCTTTAATGCTCAAAAAACACATCAGTTTTCTCATACAGCAGCACTTCTGTCTGAAAAAGCTCTGTCTCTTTAAGAACCCAAGTCTGCTCTGATTGGTCTGCTCACACACGTCTGAGCCAGCACCACTCACTGTGTCTCCAGTCAGCTCTGTCAGATTTTCAGCTTCCAGTTAGCTCCACTTCTACCGTGAGTATAGGCATAAATTATGCTTATGTGTGACTCTGTGATGTAGAGTGATGTCATAAAGTCACAGGATTAAAGGCGGGACTACTGGCGAGGCATTTTAGGTGTACTGTTTTCTGTGGGAGAGAAGAGCTCCCGTTGGCGTGGACTTTGGGCTTTTTAACTTTCAGGTTCTTTCACATGCACAAGAACCTACAGTTTATAACACACTGAAGGAAAAGAGAAAAAATGAAGAAGCATAATAAATCTCCTTTAAAATGTCATGAACACAGAAAATCAACATCCTCCCTTATATCTGTGCACTTTTTGAGGTTTATAGCTCAGAATAGAATAGAATAGAAAAGGATAAGGGGATCCTCTCTGTCTCTTTCCCCTTCAGACACACACACACACATACAAAGACACACACTTCCATCGCCTCCTGCCTGTTTCCATGGAGACAGTAGTGAGCTGTTTCTTTCGGTCAGACCATCTGTCTTGATCACAATACATATGCACACACACATGCGTGCACACACATACGCTGCAAAGTGATGAATTTTTCAGTCCGACCAGATTAATCGGCGCTGCACTGACGACGTGATACTGTCCTACATACTGTAAACATTATTTCTCTACATGAACCAGGTTATATTAAATGTAAATTATCACTCCACAGGGGTAGATTATATAATAATCTTTCCCCTCTGTGTGTCTTTTATTTGCAAATTTCTCCAATGGTCTCTTTTTTCCATTTTGGTCTGATTCATTTTTGTATGTGATGAAAGTATAAATAAAAAATGAAAATGCATGTCAAATTGTGTTTTCATATTTTAACGAAGAGATTTGGAAAAAATACTGCAAGCCAGATATTGGTCAGCTGGGCTCAATGAGCAGACGGTGATAAAGGTTTGTGAGGATAACATGTGCTGTCGAGAACATAAAGTAAATAGCATGATGGCCCCTATTATTCGATTGCAAACGTCTGCAAAATGCCTGATTCCTATAGGGGAGTGTTATCCCCAGTCGTCTTCCCTGCAGATATAGTGAAAGAGAGATCTGAGGAATGTGTTAATAAAAGTTTTAATACTCAGATTTATTGTCGCAGTCAACAGTTATTAAAGGTATGTGATTACTTCAGCAGTCTGTGTTATTAAATGAAAAGCAGTGGATATAAAACTTCCTGTGAGTGAACCGGCTGAGGTGAAGTAGCACAAGATTAGACTTGAACTGAAGTTAAAGGAACAGTTCAGCCAAAAATGAAAATTCAGTCATCATCTACTCACCTACATGCTGATGGAAAGTCCACAAAACATGTCTGGAGCTTCACAGCAAAAAAGCGTTAGATCATTGTCCTAATGAAGTCCCCATCTACACCTGAAGTAGATGGGGACTTTTTTGTTATGCAAAATAACAACTGAAAAAATCAGTTCAAAGTTTTAATGAGTGCTGCCTTCATGCTATTCAAATGGCCATCGGTGATAGATCATCACGGCAAAGAAGTCAGATCAAAGCTCTCAGGACAAATTTTAAGAGGCCATGCATCAAGAAAGAGGAACAGATAACGGCAGTCAGAAAAGAGCCGTCTACGGAAAACCCGGATGCCCCCTCCACCCTCCTGCACCTCTAAACCAAAACCAGCTGGTCTAGCCACTGGCCCTGGATACGATGGTGCTGTTACAGTTACAGTTATCAGCAATAGACAAACGTGCAGATGTTTAGCAAGTAGCAGACGCCATAACTCGAGGTTTGACATTGCTGCAACATTATTAGGGAATTTATTGCAGCATTGAATGAAGACATAAAGTTGCAGCTCGCCTACGTCACCTTATTTCTTGAAAATTTCACATGTTGCCAAGCAACAGTAAACAAAACCAGTAGGCTGCCCTGCTATCAGTGCAAAATATAACAGACCATAGGCAAATACTCTGACGTTGAAATAAATGTTGTTAATCTACATACTGTATCACTTCATGCTTTGGTTTTTGTACACATTACATCCCACAGTCCCACCTAAATTAATATTTCACATTTTATGTTTTTTTTCTCCCCATATACTTTAGTTGTTTAGGAAAATGATGCAACACTGTTTTGCTGTGAAGCTCCAGAAATGTTTTGTGGACTACGAAACTTCACCTGACTTTCCATCGGCATGGGTGTGAGTGGATAACGCCTTTTTTTGAGTAAACTGTTCCTCATTATTTTATATAAAAGGCTGCTCCACCCAACTACACTTCCATCTCAACACCTTATTAATTTGGCATCAGAATAAAAAAAGGTTCCATGTTAATGGAAACCACCTGATTACAAAATATCTGTCATGTTAGTTTCAGCAGTTGCACATTCTGACCTGAAACACTGTAATTAAAAGTCATCACGGGATCATGCAGTAAGTCTGAAGCACAGAGCGTTTTCTCACTTTTGTCTTAAGCAACTGCACAACTTTCACTTCCTCCTCCACCATGACACCACAACCAGAAACTGGATGGAAATCAGCTGTTGTGTACCTGAATCCAGCTTTCATTTGCATCCCGTGCATTAGTCCCGAAACTCAACCGCACCATTAAAATTTAACAACAGCTCACGGGCATGTAGTCTCAGCTCAGAGCTTTTCAGATGAAGGCATCGCTACAGATCAGCAGCAACAGCAAACACACTCCTTCACTCCTTCCCCTTTTTCTAATCTGCACGGGATCTCGTGCATGTTTGACTCAATCTAGAGAAAAGTGGAACATGGAACATATGCATGAGCAACAGCACAGTCATTTCAGTGGCCAGGGTCTCTTGAAAGAATGGAAAATACCAGTAGAGCTGTATGGAAGCGTTCCCTATCTATCATCACACCCACAGACTGCAGCAGCAGCAGCTCATGTGTGGGAGATCGGTTTTATTTTTATTCTGGTGAGCTCTACCTTTTTGGTTCCTCATTTTTCTGCTCTAATTATTCTGATTTCTATTTGTTTTCCACTGATTTCCACGCTGACTGATTCTTTTTAATACATAATTACTGCTCTGCTTTAATGGTTTCTCTGACAATAACATATCATTTACAGGACATAGATATAATAAACAATGATAACGTTTGTCTAAATTGACCTCTAGTGACCTCTTTTTGTCCACTGCAGTAACCTTCTTCATGTTTTCTACCAATAAACTCAGATTTTTGACAGACAAAAATCCAAAGTAGACAAAGCCATAGCCTGGATGGCTGGGTGTCTACCATGTAAAAATAAATAAATTATAAAAAAAATAAGTGAGTAAATAAGTAAATAAAGAGAAATTAAGTAATTTTAAAAATCTGAATTTCAGCATTTGCCATAAAATTTACCAATGCATGAGAATATTTTCAAGGTTGTAGTGAAACAGTATATTCAAATATTATTCTTAACTTTAACTTTCCTACATAAAATTGCAATAAAGTGCAATATTCAATAAGGTTTTTACAATTTTCTAAGTTCAGTTCTTTGTCCAGGAACAACAGAGGGAAGACTGATCCCAACTCTCCATCCTGGATCTCCTGATAAAAGCACATATTCACTCCCTCATTCATTTCAACTGAATCCCGTTTTGACTGACAGTCAAGAATGTGTTTCCTGTTTAATGCCAGCTCTGGCTGGTTCCAGCTGCCTCACAGGTCAGAGTTCACCCTTGTTCAACTGAGACTTGAGAAAAAGTGTTTTGACACATCTCATGCTTGAAAATGAGAGTGTGCCATCACCCAGTTTTGTGCCGTCTTATATGAGCAGACTGCTTTCTTGCTGTCATAGATGGTTCGCGTTGGATGGAAAGAAAATGGGACGGTAATGAGTGAAAGTTCAAGCTGGCTACATGCATGACTGAACAAGGCTTTAAAATAGTTGCAGCAAGATCTTCTTCCTGTCCTTGAAGTGAAACAAACCTGATATTCATTTAAAAGGGTTTTTACAATAATAATACAGTAGCAGGCATCATTGAGGGTGCTTCACATCAGGTTCCTTCCAGATAACATGTTTATTCTCTATTCTTCACTATATTCATCAAACATTTTGGGATGGTGACTTGATTGGTTAGAAAACTCTCTAACTCCAACTTGTAGATTGATCATTTATAGTAAAGTGTGTATACTAAACAGCGCAGGAAGATTTTTAGTGGTGCTGAAGTTAAAGTGATGCAACGACAGTGTAGTTGTTTATTGCCTAAATCCTAAGTGCTGTATCGTAGGCAACTGGACGTGTTTCAGTTTCCTCAAGATGTTTCACCTCTCATCCAAGAGGCTTCTTCAGATCCATCTAATTGGAGGGGAGTTGCAGGCTTTCAAACCCTGTGTAGGAGTGTCCTTACAGAGTCATTCAGGACACGTGTGAGCTCTGAGTTTCAAAGTCGTTAGGGCCACTTGTGGGTCATTGACCCAACTGGTCATCACTACTGACTTAGTTCTGCTGGAAAACGTGTTTCTTTTAACCTATTAATATCATTAATGTATAAAATACTAATCACATTTTAAAAAAAAAAAATTTCTGATTAAAATAATGGTTGTTGCTTGTACAACGAAAGAAACATCCTAATGTATTGTATTTGATGCCGAATTTACAAGAAGACATGAAATATCCAAAATTTGCTGTGTTCATGTACAAATTTTGTTCAGTTTCTCCTCATGATGCGAAAAACTCTTAAATTCAAGCTTTTTGTAAGGGAGTCTGGGATATCGGCGTTACTAGTGACGAATTTCCGCTGGAAAACGTGTTTCTTTAACCTATTTATATCATTCACGTATAGAATACTAGTTACATTTAAAAAAAAAAAAATTGTTTTTATAATAATGGTTGTTAATGTATTAGAGACCTTCACAGTTGAAAATACACTATTGAATTTGTTCCGCCGCCGCCAGAAGGAGGGCGCTACACACTGGCCCGTCAAGAGATTAAAAGTCCTGAAGAAGCGGAAGAAACGAAAGTAAACAGAGATGTGGTCCGTCCCGACAGGGGAGCTCTCCTGTCCTGTCTGCCAGGATACTTTTAAAGATCCTGTCCTCCTCCCCTGTAGCCACAGCTTCTGTAGCGCCTGTGTCCAGGCATGGTGGGGGACGAAGCGAGTCCGGGAGTGTCCCATCTGTAAGACGGTGTCTCCGACCAGAAGACCACCTCGCAACCTGGTGCTTAAGAACCTGTGCGAGGCCTTTCTCCTGGAGGTGGAGTCCGGGCTCGTCTGCAGCCTGCACTTCGAGAGGCTGAAGCTGTACTGCCTGGACGACCGGACCCCCATCTGCGTCGTGTGTCGGGACTCGCATCAGCACCGACACCACGCGTGTACGCCGGTGAACGAGGCTGCCGAGCTGTGCAGGAACGAGCTCGTGGAGGGCCTGAAGCCTCTGCGAGAGAAAGTGAAACTCTTCACCGAGATGAAAGTGAACCTTGAAAAAACGGCCGAAGAAATGAAGGCTCAAGTTCGGGACACAGAGGAGAAGATCACCGAGGAGTTCAGGGTGCTCCACGACTTCCTGCTGCGGGAGGAGAGGTCCAGGATCGCGGCGTTGAGGCGGGAAGAGCAGAACAAAGCAAACATGATGAAGAGCAGGTTTGACGTTTGGAGCTTGAGGATACACCTCATGGAAAGTACCATCAAGAGCATAGAGGAAGGGATGCAGGCTGAAGACACGACCTTCCTGCTGAAAGCCGATGCCTTGACGAGAGAAGTTCAGCGCCCCCTGCCGGATGACCCGAAGCAGGTGACAAGAGCCCTGATGGATGTTGCCAAACATCTGGGGAACATGAGCTACAACGTGTGGTGCAACATGAAGGAGAAAGTGTCGTGCACCCCTGTGATCCTGAACCCCAACACAGCCCATCGAGAGCTCCAGCTGTCCCAGGGTTTGACCAGCCTGAGCTGTGGACCAAAACTGCCTCTCGCCGCTCTGATGCACAGCCAGCCGGAGAGGATGAACCAGCACCGCAGCGTCCTGGGCTCCAAGGGCTTCAGCTCAGGGAGTCACAGCTGGGACGTGGAGATCGGAGGCAATCAGGAATGGGCGCTGGGTGTGATGGCACAGGAAGCCCAGAGGGAGGGAGACATATCGTCTGGGTTGTGGATGCTGAGGTTCAGTCACGGTAAATTCACAGCCTTCTCCCCATCACGCCAAACGCCTGTCCCCTCACCGAAGGGCGAGATGCAGAGGGTCAGAGTGCACCTGGACTGGGACAACGGAACGCTGGCCTTCTCGGATGCTGACACTGACACCGTCCTGCACACCTTCAGGCACACATTCACCAACATGCTGTTTCCATACATCAACACCTGGAACAACGTCCCACTGAAGATCCTGCCTCTGAAACTGTCTGTGACCGTCGGCTAACGCGGCTGCAGGACGTTCAAACTGATTCATGTGCCTTTCATCTGGTGAACACTGCATCTGCAACCAGGACTCAACAGAATGAAAACAGGGAAATTGCAAAGAAATGTTGACCTGGATTGAAGCAGTGTTTGATAATAGATGCATATTTAGAGGTATTATGCAATGTAAAATACCAAAAAGTAGTTTTAGTAAGAGTATCCTGTCTACTTACTGCTCCTGGTTCTTTCTACCGGTTCGTTCTTTTACCACAACGTAGCAGGGTGTTACTTTAAACTTCAAGATAGTTGCCCACTTTGTCACTTTATTTTATATATTTCTTCCAATTGCAATTTGTTAAGGTACTGTCGAGGTGGTCGTACCTCGGTGACCACATTCTCGCGATTAATAGATTTGTTTTGACAAATCGATTGATCGTCTCTGTTTCTTTAAGTGAAAAGTGTCCGGTTGAAAAAGTTGCTGGTTCAAGTTTCTTAAATGTAAAGACTTGTTGTTTTTCTTTGTTGTTCATGATTGTAAATGATGATTATTTGTTATTTTTATGTTTTTGATTCAAGAGACGATCTGATGTCACTTTGGCATTTGGGGAAATTCTGCTAAGTTTTCTGTTTTACATTTGATAGATGAAATTATTATTGTGGAAAATAATCACAGTTTAATCTATAAGGAAATAATCTTTGGTTAAAGCTCTGTGTGCTGTATGTTTTTGTTTTATTTCCCTGACACACCGTTGCTGCCTTATTTTCTATTGAAACTAATTCCACATTTATACGTCTATGTATGTTACTGTTAAAGAAAAATGTTTTGTTCTCTGTGTTCTACTCTTCCTTTTGAAGTTTATTATATAAAAAAAAATAAAACTTTGTCTCCTGAAAAAGAGTGAGAAATGTATGACATCATCAGACTGTGTGACGAATTTACAGTTGAGCGAACATGTTATTGTGCTTAACATCCCAGGAATCCTACCTCAAACTTTCTTCAATCTATTTATTATGGAAATCATCTGAGAATTCAGACAACAACTGAAAACATTTGGGCATCTTATTGAAATGAGGATAACATAACGGGCATGACTCCAATCTCAATAGGATGATACATCATCATGGCAACAGGTCATGGAGTAAATGTATTATACTGAAAGTAGTTTATTTAAAAAAAAAAATTAGGGCCATGCTCATAAGTAAAATTACTTTTTATTATTTTTGAGAAACCCAGAACACTTCCTAAATTCAAAAAGATTTAAACAAGTTGGCTTTAATAAGTTGACAGTCTGCTTTATGTATAACTTTTTTTTATTGCATCACGTGTTTCGTTTTACATTTTGGCTGAATGATGCAAACTTTTTGAGAGGGAGAACCATATAAAAAGAGTTCAGGTAAAACAAGTGGAAGCACATAGAGGTTAGAAAATGTACACGAGTATGAATGACAAAAAATAATATAAGTAGAAATAGTTAATGCATTAACAAATAAATGTAAAAGACACAAAAATAGCCTTTTTCAGTCACAAAATGTATTTAATTTTAGTTTATGTATTTTATTATTTATTCATTCATTCATTTATGTGCGCAATAATTTCTGCATGTATTCATTTATTTATTTATGCATTTGTACTTATACTTATTGTCCTTCATACATGAGGAACAAAAGGTTTAAAAAATAAATAGCCTATAAAAAAGATTATATATGTAGACAAATATAAACATTTCAGGCGTAAAGGTTTAACAATAACTCATAAGTGTATTACACCTTTTCTTGTCTATTAAACTGAAGGCTTTAAAGAGAGAAAGAGAAAGAAAGAGAAAAGGTGGAAACTTGTGAGCGCTGCTTCTGTCGTGCTCCTCGTTTACGACACACTGTCGCAAAGCCGGCCATCGCTTTACGGCAGAACTTTCTGTCATCATGTAAGAGCTCCGCACTGTACTCTGCTGCTGCCCTTGTGAAGATGAGGAGAACATGTGAGTTTATAAACATATTTGCTTGCCTTGAAGACAGTAAACGCAGATTTTTTTGGCCTCGTTGTGTCTCTATTTAATTAGCTCACGCTTATAGGAGCATTTTCATATTTGTCGGTTAGCTAAGGTCACTGTACAATGTAGAAAACGTAGTAAAAACACTATCTACAAGCTTAATTTGTCTGTTTGCAGCGCTAGAGTTAATTAACGATACTTTAAATATATATATATATTAGCGTCATTTTGTAGTATTTCAACGACGTGAAATACCTAGAGGTAGCTATTAGCATGTGCTTGCAGGCTAACTTTAATTCGGCAGTGCTGATATATGCGATATATTAGCATTTTTGACCAAACAGACACAACTTTCAAGCATCAGCATGATGCTATGTTCTCAGACATCCCACTTTCACACTGTTGATTATAAGCCATCTCCCAGGAGTCAGCCCAACATCGAATAATGGTCAATTATGACGATAAATCACTCAGCATTACCCAAATATAACCCTCAATTGTTGCTCATTCATGGTGAAACATGTTTTATTATCTATAACTTAGTTACGTCATCTAATGTTCTGCTGGTATTAATGTCTTCTTTGGTAAGACATAATGACCAGGGACCCTCTTGTACCCTTGTTAACTAAGCTAACTGAATATAGTCTGTGCTGAAGGGGGTGCTTTAAACTTGATGGAATGTACTAACAAAGTACATTTACTCAAGTACTGTACTTAGGTACAACTTTGAGGTTCTTATATTTGAGTATTTCAGTTTCCTGCTACTTTTGCTACATGTTGTCATACTCATGCACTCTTGTCTCCTTCCTTCACAGATGCCACCTACTGAAGTCTGCAGCACCCGAGTGACACAAAACCACTTAGACAAAAAAACGTGACATGGCCTCCCACTTCTTCAAGTACTCGGTGTTACTTCAGAAGTACCGGACTCCTCTGCTTGTGGCGAGCTGTGGCGGGGTCTTTGCAGCCAACTTGTGCTACCATGTTTTGCCTGACATGTCCTTTCGTCCGCTCTATCAGGCCTGGTCCAAAGGAGAGCCGGTCACGCTGTCGGAGAAGCTTGAGGATGTTGTCCAACAGGTAGTGTTTTCTTCTCTCCTTTCCTCGCTCACCTCAAGGTTGATTTTAATAGCATTTTTTGTCAACTACATTAAATGTGTACAATTACTTGCGGATGGCGAATGTGAGATAAAACACTCAGGCACGATATTTGCTACATTTGAGCAACAGTTATGTCAGGATTTTTTGCATGCACAAGCTCCTTACAGTATCTGGAGTAAGAAGAATAGTAAATAGAAAGATATAGACATATTTAAAGAACAGTTCACCAAAATAAGGAAATTCAGTAATTATCTACTGAGCTACATGCCAGTTGAAAGGTGGGTGAAGTTTAATAGTCCGCAAAACATTTATGGAGCTTCACAGCAAAACAGTGTTGCAGCGTTCTTCTAAACAACTGAAGTAAATGGGGACTTGTTTTGAAATGTAAAAAAACAACTAAAGAAAAACATTAAATGGCTCCATACAGTTCGTCAGGCATAATCCAAGTCTCCAGAAACCCTGAGATGCCAAATTGTTATGCAAAAGACGTTATTTACACCTCAAAGTGCAGTCAAGCTCTTCCATCCGCCTCAGATGGGGTGTGTGCTAAAACTTTCAGCTTAGCAGCTACAGTGAAGATTTCATCTTAAGGAAGGATGTATATAACATCTTTAAAATCAATTTGGGATTTCTGAGCTTCCTGAGACTTGGATTTCACCAGACAAGCTGTATGGAGCCATTTTATTTGGTTATTTTTTCTGTTTTAAAACAAGTCCCCAGCAACTTCTGTTGTTGCAGGAATGTTAAACTTTTAAGAGAATGCTGCAACGCTTTCTTACTGTGAAACTCCAGAAATGTTTTGTGGACAATGAAACTTTGCCCGACTTTCCATCAGCATGTGGGCATTAAACAATGATAAATTACAGAACACACAAAACATAGATCCATTCCCAAAACAATACATTTACAGTTAACAGAGATACCGATACCAGAGTAGCACATTGTGCAGTTAAAAACTGTGACATAAAATCCAAATTTCATTGTTCTTCTCATCATTTGCAGGTGTTGAAGGACTATGGTATCAGCTCACCCAAGAATTTCTCTGCCTTCGCCTCCTTTGGCTTCCACCCTGTTAGTGCTGGTGTCCCTTGGCTTCCTAAAGGGGCCCACATCGGCATCCCTGCAAACTTTAACAGCACGGCCGAAGACCCGAGTGGAATCACCAACCGCACCATTTTCATCAACGGCAAAGCTGTGGACTGGAGCAGTGATACCGGCTCTGCTCTAAAGGAGGCACTGGTGTTTTCCAAAGAGGCGCAGAAATTTGCCATCGCACGAGAAGTGGGCCGCTTGCAATCCGGAGGACCTGTTCTGACTGCTGCTGTTGCCCCTTTCTGTCTGGGTGGGGTTTGGGTGTACAGCGTGGTGCTGAAGCAGATGTTGGGGCTCCACGGTGGACCTGCACTGTTTCGCGGGGCTGCGAACGTTGTGGCGCTGGGCCTCGGCGGTGTGTCCTACCTCCTCACATCGGATGCTGTCAGTCAGTGGATCGACTTCACCTCGGACCAGCGTGCAGCGAAAGTGTCCCGTGATTACGCCAGAGGAGGGGTGGAGTTTTACGATAAGATTCTGTCCAGAAACAAGACACTGCGCTCCCTGATGGGGGAGAAGGGAGAGAATATGTACGCTCCCAGTGGGAACTTGTTTCCTTCTAACCTCCTTCAGCTGAAACACACACCGTACACGTCCAGGAGAGAAGGGATCCTCACTATGCTGAAAAATGAGAAAGTTTGAAAAGAGCTGGGAGGCTGTTGTGTTGAGAATTAAGATACATGTCAGTGGGGCTCACTTGAACCTGTAATGACCTGACCTGTAATGTGAGTTGTGCTTACTGTATCTCTGAATAGACTGTTGAAATAATTGGGAGGGCTCCTCAGCCGTATTAAGCAGTGAAGCAAAATCTGTCCAAAGGAATTAGAGCCCGGCCGATATGCAACTTTTGGGGCCGATACCGATATTAGGAGTAAAAAATTCTGTTACTGATAAATCATTCGATATATACACATTTTTTGCAGTGATCTCTCCAATGTGGTCATCAATCATTATTGTGACAAAGATATTTAATGGAGGCAGAATGTTTTATTGCTTAACAATAAACTTTCAGTTTTCATATCAGCCGATATCAACTACATATACGCTGACTGATATGTCTGTGATAGGCAAATATCGGCTTTTGATATCGGCCAACCATTATATCGGTCGGGCTCTAAAAAGAATTTGCATCGTTTACCCAGAAAACGTGGTGAATGTTATTTTTTGCAATATTTTATGTATCCTGAAGTAAGGATCTATGCTAATTACAAGACAGTCTTGTAAAGTTCGTTGTCAAATGTTTTATTTATCCAACAAAGACGAGATTGAGATGGTTAATTCTGCACCCAAGGTTTAAATAAACATTTTAAAATGGTCTTTGTCATGCACAGTAAGCTGTAGTTTTTACATTTAGAACCTGTTAGGAATGATATAGTGTTGCAAAACACTCAGTTTAATGAGTCTGTTCACCCAAATATTAAAAAATGTGTTGTTATTTCCCTACATACATTTGTCGGTGTCATAGTTTTGTTTAGTGTTGCTTTAATTTTCCCATTTTTTAAGATACCCTGCAGCTGCAACCAAATTACAGTCAGGGTAAGTGGGATTTTTTGTGGTTTCAATCACAGCACTGAAATTTTTTTTTAAAACTAAGCAGCAAAATGTGTTCCCACACTGCAGTCATTGGATCAACTTTCTACTGAAGAGATATCTATACCCGGTCACATTTTTTCCCAGGTGTTTTCAAGAATACAAAGGGAAGCACCACAATATAGGCCAATGACTACGCAGCACCATCTTCAGCACGGGCCCAAACACACTCGAGGTTTTGACCTTGATTTTCAAGTGTTTGTTGTTCAGCTGAATGTTTCTTTGTCACTGAAATTCATTGTTTTTTACTAACTCTGTTTTCAGGTGTGTTACCGCTCAGTGAACGATAAAACCGGAAGGAAATATGTTGGATTTTTTTACTGTTATTGGTGTTGCAAATAAGGAAAATGCAATGAATCCTCCCACAAAGTATATCTGCATACTTAAAGTATATTGTTATGGAACTGGCATATTTTACCAGTACATCTAAGAAAAGGAGCTCCATCTTCATGTTTTTCCTCGTGCTCTTTTTACCTACAGGCATCTATTTATCTTCATATGGAAAACCTCTAATTGTGTTCATTATAATGAAACAGCGGTGTTCTTTTATTCCTCTCAAGCCAGATTTCCAGCAACACTCGCATCATTTGCATGACCCTAACTAATTTATTTAGTGATAACAATCTTAATATGCAGCTTATTGTGACTCAGAACTCATCATACAGCACCCGAGTTCCCTCAGGTCGTCTGTCTGCATATTAACAAGGTTCAGATACGCTGTTTTAATTACAATCTCGTACCCTGTGGACAGAACTAAATATAGAAGCGTGTAATTAATAGTGTTGCAGAGAGACATGCACTGACATTTTACAGTATTGTCCTCAGGTGGACCGTGCTAAGTGGGATCCAGCATCCATCGTGTTTTTTCTTTCTGTCGGGTCGATAGAATCAAAGCGAGAAGGTGCGTGTCCTGATGAAACCTGCACATGAAAAGCATGCAGGCGGCAGAGCTGGTGAATCAGAGGGACTGCTGTTAATCAGGACAGCTTGGGTTCAGTGTTCACTTGACAGCGAGCATCCTTTCTACATTAGTGCCCTTGAGCAAGGTGCAGAATTTGCTCCAGATCCGTGGTTCTGCAGCAGATTGTGAGCGCTCTTTATCAAGGAATGCTTTTGTGTTATTGCACCAAAATAATCCCTTTATCACGAGGCCATACTGAGAGAGAATCAATAAATACATAACTAATTAGGAATGTTTCTGTGTGAAAGACGGAAAAAAAAAAGAAGCTTTGAGTGAATTTGTAGGTCTACTCCATCATTTACCCGACTACAAAGTGGCTTTTTAGATATGCATATCAACAACACTGGGCTTATTGTCTCGCTCTCAACACTCCGCTTCATCTGCTTACTTCATTGTATGCCAAACAGAGCCTCTGTACAATGGCCCATTGTTAGCTGCATTGTAGGCTGTTTCTTTTTGAGCCACTTGAGGTCAGTACAGCCCACGTTACCGCTCCCACAGTTTGTTACCGCCTTTCATTTACAGTGTGCATGAATGACAGGGCTACAGTACAGTGATTCGGTGTGAATGGGCAGGCTCGGACTTGAAGTGAAAGAGGACATTTTCATAATTACATTCATTCTGAGAGTCTCATGCTGAAAATCAGGCTCCTGTAGGGACGGGGCTCGTTTTGAAATGAAATTCAATGTAATAATTCACTCCATCTAAAGTGTGTGTGTGTGTGTTTTGCAGTACAAAATCAGAAATGTCATAAATTTCCACTGCTAATGCTCTTTCTGCCAACAGTGGCTCTGACGCAGCATGCGGTTATCAAATAAACATAGCAGAGTAAAAAGTACAATATTTGCCTCCAAAATGTGATAGAGCGGAAGTATAAAATAGCAGTAAATTGACCGAAAGACTTAGTAAATACTAGGTAAAGTACAACTACCTCAACTGTTTAATCAGTACTCATAAATGTACTGAGTTACATTCTATCACCACATATTGCAGTTCATATTAAGAATCAAAATAAAAGTATAGCATATGTTTCAGTGATGGAATGGAAGTACATTTACTCAAATACTGTACTGTACTGTACAATTTTGAGGCGTCACTTGAGTATTTCTACTTTCTGCTACTTTATACTCCCACTCCACTACATTTATGCACTCATGTAAACATGAAAACATGTTCACCATGATTGATTTTTAATTTACCAGTCATGTTTCAACACTATATATTTACTTTTACTCAAGTATGACTTTTGCTGTGAATGCTGCTGTGAAAACATGTTCACCATGATCTCACAAACACTGCTGTCATGTATGTTACCTTAATATGTACTGCAAAATTAAGTGATGAAATGTAATTAAGTACATTTACTCGAGTACTTCTACTTTTCTTGAGCATTTCCATCCATTTTCTGCTACTTTATACTTCCGCTCCACCACATTTTGGAGGCAAATACTGTGCTTTTTACTCTGCTACATTTATTTGATAACTGCATGCTGCATCAGAGCCGAAGCAGTGCATTGTAAAATTAATTTATTTCATCAGCTGATAATCAGATAGATGCTGGATATCTGATCCGATAATACTAAATAATAATAATACTTAATTAGGCTTTGTGTTGACAACAGTGTTGGGCAGGTTACTTTCAAAATGTAATATATAACATATTACAAGTTATCTTCATTTTTAAAGTAATATATTATGCTACAATATTACTGTCTGCGTAGAGTAATAAATTACTTATCACGCTGCTTTTTAGTTACTTTCAACAAAACTCTTAAAGGCTCACAGTGCAGGTAAAGGGTGCGCTCGAAAACAAACTGCGCGCCTCCCGCTCCGTGGCCCCGCCCCTGCGCGCTCGCTTTGCGCCATTACGTCGCTCTGCTGATCGCTGCTGTGCTGCAAGGCAGACGGGCAGGCAGGCAGAGCAGCTGCAGAGAGAGCAGGGGACGCTGACTACAACGGACGGGCTCATGTTGGGAAAGTCACAAACGCAACATTTGCCTTTTCTCTGATTTGATATCCAAATATTTTCACTCGCAACCTTCCCGCTGACCACGTCTCTCTATTTTTACGCCTGCGTGGGAATATATTTTTCATCCTCTCGACCTGAAATGACTGCTAGTCGCCGTGTCTAGCCAATGGTTACTGCGGGGGCTCCCGTCTTGTGGATTATCCGTCGTCGCCGAGCCAGTTGCATGGTCGAGCCCGGAGGAGGCCCCGCTCTGCTGGATGGATGTGTGTGAAGCAGCGCCGGACTCCAAGTACTGATGAAGACGGTGATAATGATGATGCTCGGGTTTCATCGGCAGCGGGTGAACTGATCTTGGATGTTCGGGCTATATCGCCCCCACACAAACCATTTCCTCATACAGCAAAAAATATATTCCTTAAAAACTGGACGCCCCTGGAGCAGTTTATGACGGTAAGAAAGACGCTCATTCACAGGCCACCAGTTTTCACAGCCAGCTGACGTTAGCTTAGCTAGCTAGCTAGCTTAGCGCTGTCACTTTTATCCAAGTTGCTCCCCGCACAGCTAAAACGGCTAACGTTGCGAAACAACACATAGGTGACGCTTATCTAAAGGGCTTGGTTTGTTGTTACACATGTGTCTGTTCGAGTGGGGGTTAGAAGAAAATATAATAAATAGCCTTAACGTACGTTTGAATCCCTAACCTTAATAGCCAGTGGGTTGTGTAGCTTCGCCTGTTAGCTAGCTCATTCAATATCTCGCAGCATACTTTATGTAGCTGCGAAACGGGAGCTAATCCAGTGTGCGCAGCGTTTTGCTGTGCATTTAAATGTTTATCGAATCGGCGTTTAAAGGTTGCTCGGCCCTCCTCAAGTCGACATTTATAATTTAGTTAAATAGGCCGTTAATAGCTAATTCATTACACAGCGCACAATAAGCCCTTTAATGACAGAGTCCAGGTGGCGTTCAGGGGACCCAGTCAGTTGGCTTTAAATACAGATGACATTCCTGTATCATATCTTAAAGCCTTTAATTAGTGATTAATGAGCTAATTTGCTTCTTCTTCTTCTTGGTAAATAGATATATTGAATACAGATCCTATATATAAGATGCATTTGGGTTTTTTTTTGTCATTCATTGCACCGGTTGTTAAAAAAAACATGTCCAATATGCTTACAGTGCATCAGTAATTGCTCATTTTCATCCCGACGTGAATGCCAGAAAACAGCCCATGTCTGCTAACTCTGTGGTGTTAAGTAATGGATGTGAGGGTTTTGCTGTGATGAGGCGTCCTCCTTTTTCTCGATGACGTAATCCTCCACCATCCGTGCCACATCTTTTGGGTCGCAGTCGGCTCCTCCGCTGCCTGCTGCTCGCCAGTCTGCTGCCGCTGCTGAGATCATATGGACCCTGCTCTGTCCTGTTTGTCTAGCCTCTATCTCTCCCTCCCCGGCTCTTTCTTGTCCTTTTCTCCTGTCTAAACTGCACAATGACTTCAGAGGCTGGAGAGGGCTCAGAGACGGGATTGGTTCTGAATGGGATCTCGGCAGAGGAGGGAATTGTGAATGAAATCCAGTAGCTGGGGTTCAGTTTTCCATCCCTGGAAGTACACCACTCAAAATTAGTTCGAGATATTTGGGATATGGGTGCGTATTAGAGGTGTGAGTCTTCACCGGCCTCACAATTCGTTTCACAATGAAATGATTCTGGATGCATCTCGCTGTATGGCATCCTCAATGATCTGTGTGACTGCACGTGGCTACTTTTTCATCTGTTAAATGCCTTTTTATTCAGAAAGTCCTTCCAATAATCAGACTGCAGCAGTCTGCAAAATAAAAGCTGCATCTTTTCAATGCATGAACATTACAAAAACAAAACATTTATTCATCTGCAGTGCCTCCATCTACAATAATATTGTTTTCACACGGCAGCTTTAAGATAAGGACTTTATTGAGTCTGCTGCACACACCTCTCTCATAGCTGGATGGCAAAGTTGACGGCGCCTCCTCAGATCTTGGCTGATAAGCTGGGCTTGCTGTAACTGTTATTACTGATGGCTCAAGTCCAGTTCGTGCTTCCCAGCAAGTTCATGAGATCCGACATGTGGCCCGAGATGCTCGTTTAAAACAAGTACTCCTTGGGAGTGACGTTGCAATGTAACTTTTATTGTCCTGCTGAGGCGGGACAATCAACAATCAACATAAGCTGCAGATCTCGATAATGCTCCGTCTCTGCATCGATGCAGAATCTTCCAAGTCAGCATCGCGATGCATCTTGTAATCAAGAAATTGCAACACCTCTAGTGCATATGTGCATCTGCATCTGCATGGATATGCAAAGTGAAATGTATAGTATTATATATTGGGACCAAAATATTCACAAAATGCAAAATAGAAATTCAGATATGTCACAGAATAAACAATCAGGCAAAATATCCCTAACTAATTTTGATTACTGTATGATTAGGGATCCGTGAAGGTGGCACCAGAAGCCCCCACACCACATGACATGATGTGTATATCCTTTGTAATTTTACTGTTTTCTAAAATTGTGAGTAGCTTTTCTACGGTATCAATTAATGAAGGAATTAGGGTTGTTAGTGATTAATGATTGAAGAGGCACTATGTAGTGTTTAAGAAGAAATTCAAACTCAGAATTTTAATATTTACAATATTAATGAGGCAATAATACAAACATACCCTTTGTAATTCTACTGTTTTTTAAAAAAAATCAGCAATTGTTTCTAGTGACTTTTCTACAGCATCATCATTACATTTTTGCCATTTCGTAGCCTCAGTATGGTTTGGTTTTTGGAAAAAACCTCCAACATATTTCACATTGTTGTTGCAGATTATGATTATGAATTAAAGAAATTGCTTAAAATGTGCATCCCCGAAGGAATCCATTTAACCGAAAACTCAGCAGATGGGGGTCCGAATGATGGGGGTTTGTGGTTGGTCTTGACCTGAATACGTTTGGGAATCCCTGTCTGATGGTTGCTGAAGCTGAACTACTTATCTTGGGAATTAGGCCTGCCATGTTGCACATTTTTATTTGGGACACCATTCCAGGCTGTTGATTGCCACCATATTATATATTAAAGCGGTAGTGGTAGTCAGGATTATTTTGCCACAGTGGATTTTGTGCTCGACCAGACTCAAGATATGACGCAATCCTGCACATCCCCATCTCTGATAGCCGAAACACACAGAAGGATCGGTGGCTGTGCAAGTTTGTTTTGATGGGTTTAGCGACATGCACTTTGACCAGTTTTTATTAATAAGCACATTATAAATTAATCACTCTTGTGCTGAGGAGAAGCCTGTAGTGGACTTGAAATGTATTTGCCATTCCTCTGCCTAAACAAGAAGACGTCCTAAGTTACAAGAGTGGCTGGACTCAGCTGGTGAAGATTAAATTGCCTGTAGCAATGGCCCTGGTTTACTTGAGCAGCACACCTGAACCTGCCATCCCCGCGGTGTACAGCAGAAGTGTGTATGAGAGACGGCAGATAGTAAGAAGTGAGGCGGAGTGAGAGGAGGATATGGATACTTGAAGACAGAGGGGGGGCACAGGTGTGGCAGGGGTAATGGGGATAAACTGCACCTGGTAGCATGGGGGAGGGGGGTCTCATGGGAGCAAGTTGGGACTTAAGTATAATCAGCAGATCAAAAGGCAGCTTTCTCAAATGTAACTGTGGATATGGTGGGGAGGCAAACTGTTATCTACCCTTACTTTATACCCTGACAATTTTTAGTCAACCACAGAATGAAAAAAAAAGTTCAATATTCATATATTGGCTGATCCCTCAAATGTGGTTATCAAACACTTGTGACCAAAATATGTAATAGAGGCAGGATGTTTAACGGTTTAGCATTACAGTCCATTGTCTCAAATTACATCAGTGAACTGAAACCGTAAACATCTGTGGTATGCCAATATCGGCCGATAATATCAGCTAACCGCTTTGTTGGTCGGGCTCCAGAAATATATATATATGTATATTTTAAAGAAGATGTCTATGGCAGAATTCAATACCATAGATAAGCAAATGTACATGGTAGGATAACCATCAAATTTCATATCGCGGTTTACCTCGAAACTACAGCCTGATCAATCTGTTGGCTATATTATCGGCCTACATCACATATTGCTCAGTATCAGCGTATGTGTTGGCCAACATGAAAACTTTTTTTTGTTTGTTGTTTGTCACAGAACATGGGGCAGAAAAAGATGAATGGGGGAATATATAATCATTATATTACCTGCGAATTTTACAGTTGCAGTGCACTGATGATTTGGACTTGCAACCCTAGTTGGTTAACAATAGCCAAAAAAGCCTGTTATGTCTGCCAATTGTCTTCACTTGAGTTGGAATAATCCTGAGTCTTGCAGGCCTGTAATATATGCATATAAACTGTTTGAGAAACTGTCGGTCAACAGCTTGACACCAAAAGGCAAAAATTAAGTTACCTTTAGAGATTTGCGAGGAGTTTCTTCTTTATCCCTCGATTGATGATATTCTATCGTTTCAGTCAGAGCTGGAGAAGCCATTAACTGAGGCACAGCGTTGAATAATTCTGTTTTACTGCTAGCGCTACATCTTTAATGCTTTGGTTGAAGGGTGCAAGCATTATGCTGTTTCATTACTGTTAATGTGGCAAGCTAGGAGGTGCAGCAAATTCATGTCCACTTTGACATCCTCAGGCCTCTCACCGCTAATTTATCTTCGTGCCGCTTGTGCAGATGTGTCTCAGCAGGTTTGGCCAGTGCCTGTAGAGAAGATGCATAAAGATGACAGCTTCCTAGTTAAACATCATAAACCAGAGCACACATAGCAGAGAAGTCAAAGGTCAACCATTGTTCCTGCCGGGTTGAAAGGCTGAGATGTGTATACAATGTGGGATGGGCTGGGAGCACAGACTGTTAGAGAATTTATGAGCCCAAATTCTGTTTTTGACTTATATTTTATCTCATAATCGTGCCACTCCAGGAGGATGTCATCTCTACGCACCATGAGCTTTAGCTTCTTCCTTTCTCGCCTGCTTTGAGGTGTCGGCTCTTCCTTTTTCTCTCTATCTGTGCCTGACACCTTATGTCTGGTTAGTCTCAACGTTGGTAAGGCACACCCTCAGCGTGGTGCTCAGTAGTGCTGACAGCTTAGTATTGGTGTTAACTGACAGTGTTAGTATGAAGACTGCTGGCTGGGTGCTGCAGGCAAGATACATTATCAGGCTTCAAAGATGCTAGCATTTGCGTATCTTATTTTAGTAGGCCTGCCAGGAGAGCTTTGAAAAAAGTGTTGGTATTAATTAACTTTCACTTCTGTCACCTTTTAATGTAGTTTTTTGTTTAAATTCTCAGTAAAGTTAAACCCTTACCACAAATGAGAAGAATCGCACTTGTGAGTGTTTCAAATTGACATACCTTTTTAAGATTCCTCATTAGATCCTCCTCTTTATTTAAGTGAGACAAGTCTCTCTGTGACCTATGCTGACTGTCGGTGACAGCCCTGTCAAAGAGCAGCCTGTTCATGTTTAACCAAGAGGACCAGCTGCCTTCCCATTCTATTATAACCCTTGGAAAGCTCACAGTCCTATTTGCAGTTGGGGAGCACAGTAACCACAGTGCTTGATAGTCAGAGTTTTGCCATTTCAGTTTAAGCTAGAGTTGTCTCTTAACACCCCTACAGCAATCAATAAGTCAAATGCTTTGACAAATAAAACATAAACATCCAGTATTTGTGGCATTTGAAAGCTTTAAATAAGCCCATACAATCGTTTAATTCGTCTCATGAAAAGATAGGACAGTGTAACTGTCTGTCTACCTATGTACCTGCCTTCTTGCATGCACTCATTGCGCGTTATAAGAGTCTTCTTGAAGGCAAGGTGGTTGAATTGCTAAAGCTATTGGTAAGCTAGTCGCCCAAGAACGTCAGAGAAAGTGTAGCCAAAACCTCCCAATAATAACATGCAAGCCTGAGAGCGATGAGTACGAACAACAACCATGTTTGTTGTTTACGTTCGTAATAATAATGTTAGGTGTATTCTTCCATGAGAGTGAGACAGGAAGTAATTAAATGTGATTAGCAATGACATGGAAATGCTGTGGCCACGGTATACAGCCCCTGAGCCTTTTTTTTTTTTTTTTACAACTAATTCAAAAGCACAAAGCACACTGCCCCTGAGCCAAAAAACTTGTGACCCGCAGTGGCAGTGAAAGACTGTCATCTAGCTGCTAAACCCACTAAAACAAAGTACATAGCCCCGAGCCCAATAAAAGAGACGACTGCCTCCTTTGGCGACGAATGTTAGCACAAAGCATATAGCACACATCTACAGCAGTAAGAAGTAAATGTAGCCCTGGTACCCTTTTCAGATTGAGGTATGTTTTCTAACGGATATTTTGCTTGTGTTTACATGGTTGTGGCATTTAACAGAGTTGTTTATTTATGTATTTATTGGACTATTAAAGCTAGGAGAGCTTGTTGAATGTAGCAAACTAGCAGCTAACACATCTCCCAGTGTCTCTGGAGGGGTTGGAATTATTTTTTGGTTGGATACTTTGAAAATGTAGCTTGCTTGTGCTGGTTTCTACAATTTTAACAACCCCAGCTTTAACAGTGGCAGCACACAGACCTTACTGTTGCCAAGTTACTGGTGATTTTGTGCCAGCTTATCCCATGAGTTTTGTGTGTCATGCATCTGTAATTTCATAAAGGGAAATTACTTTCTCATTATTCTTAAATTTGATACAAAATAGTCGCCATACATTTACAAATATGCCTAATTTGGCACTGGCTGGTAGCACTCCCAGATCGCCATCAATGTCCTGAGCAGCAGCGCTTTCAGTCTGTCTGACTGGCAGTCCTCAAGGGAACTAGCCGGAATGGCCATCCATTCACATAAATATCCAGCCAGATAGCTCTCAGAAAGGCTGCTAGTTAGTGGTCTGTTGCTGGGGCGGATATGGCACAATTCTGTAGCAAAAATCGTCTCCCGAGCCCCAAACACAGCTGTGTTTATTCTGTGCAAGATACGACAGCTACAGAATGCCAACATGAAGGTGCCTTGACAGATCTAGATTTCCAGAATGGAAAGCAAGTAGTGCCATATTAATAGCTGTGCCATAAAAGTTTTGATTGGTAGTAAAGAATCATGTGGATACATTTCTGTGAAAAATCATTAAGTACCTCAGTAGTATCTTTTCATGGAGTCTGTTGTATTTTCAGCTCTCCTTCTTTTCCATTTTGAAATTTTATTTTAGATAATTTCTCGTCAGATCAGGGTCACCTCTTCCATCCTCTCCCCTGACACCTACTCTTTCTCTCCTCTTCTTTCTTTCTCTCTCTCTTGGTCCAGCACTGGCTTATCTGGATCATGCAGAACTAATCAAATGAAACTGCACATTATGGTAATGGTGTTCTCAGTTAGCCGGCACTCATAATGGTTTGATTAGCTGAAGCAGCATGTTATCCAGCCAGGGAGAGGAGCTAGAGACAGACCCCCTACTTCTTACTCAGGTGTGGTTACATTTGTAGAGATTATCACATTCAAATTTATTCTACGAGCTCCTGGATAAGTCTCTGTTTGATTTTTCTTAAGCTCACTATGTCCATCCTTTTCTCAGGGCTGCCATCAAAAATGACTCAAAATGCTCTGATTTATTCAGTGAGATTGACTTTTTACTCCACTAGCCCACAAGCCTGTAGGCCTTGGCAACATAAATAGAGGCTCTAGATATCTGTTGTAATTCATCATCAGTATCAGCCCTATTATGAGTCACTTGTGTGTTCTAACCCAGTTTCTGAAAAATGCAGGGCTAGATTATGCCAACAGAGAGGGGAGATAAAGTGAGCTAGATTATAGTTCAGGGGCTGCGAGATAGACTTAGCTAGCCTTGCAGAGGTTGGATTAGGACAGTGCAACATAAAGACATTAAAGTATTAACATGATTAGTGATGATCACTGGGTGTGTGATGGAAGAGGCCTGGAATGGGAGAGAAGGTGACAGGGCAGGTGGGAAATACGGGGTAACAGATTGGCATCAATTGGTGTATGGTATATTTGAAGCAGTAGTAGATGTATGGCTTTTGTTGAAATGTGTTTACTTCATTCTCTTTTGTTAGTTTAGCTGCTGAATTCCTGTCGGTCCTATCTTTTCCTGAACATGTGAAGTTTATTCTGACAGACTTTTTGCTCAGATTATCCATCCAGAGTTTTGTAGTCTTTAGATTAGCATCTAGAAACAGTTCAGAATCAAATCGTAGAGATTGCAGTATTGAAGGCCCTCTTCTGTTTCCAGAATTTACATAACGTAATTGATGAGCAGATGAGCACCATGTTAACATACCAGTTGAGTGATGCAGCCAACAAGATGGCTGCTAATTGGATGGGTTACATTTTGTAATTAATGCCAGACGAGTTATGGCTAGCAGTGAAATTCCATTGCTATTTCAAGTCTGGCCATAGTCTACAGGGTGTTTCAAAATTAAGAAAAAGATTGCAATTAAGATTGGGCAACATGATTACAAATAAATAGAACATGAAATACTGATGGGCACCTGGGCAATTGGTGCTGCTATTGGTCGCTGAACATCATTCATTGATTTCACTGTTGGCAAATTTGGTTTGATCACAGTTGCACACATTTCTTGTCTTCGCTGTCTACTAGTGTTGATGTGTTTGTGAGCAACACACAGACACAGTAGGGCTCATTATTGTATGAACTGTGGTTGCGATGGATTTATTGAATTGTTTAAATGTGTGTCCAAACATTAGCAAAGCAAATGAAGATGGAGCTGATGTTACTTGCAACACAATGGGACAATTGACTTTTCAGGGAAGCCGTTTGTTGAGTTTTTAGGCACAGGGTTTATGGTCTATTTGGATCTAGGGCTTCAACTTTGGCTTCCACGATTATTTTCATAGTATATTAATCTGTCGATTATTTTCTCAGTTAATGGATGAGTTGTTGGGTCTAAAAATTTCCTCAAATGTCTTGTTTTATCCACAACCCAAAGATAATCAGTTTACTGTCATAGAGGAGTAAAGAAGCTGAAATCAGAGATTTTAGACTTAGAATTTAGACAACTAATTGATTAATTGTTGCAGCTCTGTTCGAATGTGAAAGATACTAGAAATGTAGTCAGAACTTGGTTACAAATAAGAACACGTGAACGATACGATCGTACCTAAACACTTTTCTTCTGAGAGAGAGGACTCCTCTCTGATGCAGCCCCACCCCCACCTTTACACTCCTCAGGTATGTGAGTACAGCTGGCTCCTGTGTCTTTACTCAAGAGTTATGCTCCAGTGCGTGTTTTGGCTTGTCCTCTGCTTCACTATCATCCTTTCTACTGTCCCCCAAAATGCATATAGCACAGCAATACTTACCCTTCCATGCACATTAACACAAGATGTCGACCAATAGTAGATTTTTAAATATATAGATTGACAACCTCCAACACCATTTCCAAAAGGTGTGTAACGATTTGCTCAGCAAAGAGTTAATATATTGCCATGTGCCTATTATAACCTGCTGCTTGTGCAACCTGAGCTTAGCGTGTGTGTGTGTGTGTGTGTGTGTGTGTGTGTGCGTGTGTGTGTGCGTGTGTGTGCGTGTGTGTGTGTGTGTGTGTGTGTGTGTGTGTGTGTGTCAGCTTCAGATCCTCAGGTCTGCCTTTGAAACAGCTGCTTAAAGAGCCTTGAATACCTCAGGAGGTCAAAGGACACAGTTGCTTAAAAACAGTGGGACAGAGCCAAAAATGGATTGCCTGTCTTGTGTCCCCCTCATGAGAAATTACTGAGGTTTCTTTGTTTTTGACCTCCGGTTCAGATGAATTGAAAAGTATTTTTTCCAGAGTTTAACTTGATTAAATGCAGGGATTATAGAACATATCCCCAGCCTGAAAAACTCTCTCCCAGTCAGAGTGAGCTTTTACCAATGTGCTACAGACAGTAAATGAGTTGCATTCTTCTTCCATCATTTATTAAACAACCAGAAGCAGAGACTCTTACATCGGCTCACCAAGTTTCCTGCCCTCTTTTTCAAACATGCAGCGTGTTTTTGTGCGACACTTGACAGAGTTATTTCTGGAACATCAGCAGTTTACATGGTGAAACCTTGTTTTATCCACTGCTTGTTTTGCTTGGAGATCTGTGGAGGAAGCGCAAAAGCATCCAACTCAAACAAGAACATAAAGAGCAGTCTAACAACACAGGACATCAGTACTGCTGTTTTCATTTCATACCGCTTCGAATTTCTCCACTGTCGGACTTGTTTTCTATCCATCCTACGTGCTCTCATTTCTTTTTATCCCGACTGGTTTCTAATCCTAGTCTGGCATCTTATTCAAGACAAAAGGTGTTTGCAATTTTTTTCTCGCCATAATTTCTTCTGTGTAGTCAACAGACAGGTGCCGAATGTAGATAAGGGCTGTGAAAATGTTGTCACTTTGCATGAGAGATGATGCAGTGAAGAAAGGAAGAGGGAAAGGATCGACAACATGCGTAGAAGTATCTGGTTACAAAGGCTGCGGCATGCTTTTTTAGGAGGGCGTGTCCACCCACGTGAGCTTGGATCACCTCCCTGTACTCTTTTGTTGACATCTGGGCCTAACCTTTCTCAACTTTAACTCACAGCCTGAGGATACGAATGATCCTTTCCTCGAGCTAACCTTTTCACAGTAAATCACAGCTTCATTCTTTGACCCTTCAGGGGCATTTTGCAACTAAATACTTGGCAACACTATCCTAGCACACTCGAACTTATAGAATCCTGCAAAAGTACGCTTAACTTATTTATTTTTTCCTCCCAGTTTAATAGTCACTTGCAGGGAAAGTGATCTTGAGAGTTTGTGTGTGCGGGCTAGGGAATTGGGTGAAATTGTTATCACAATAGTAATAAGGATAATTGACCCTAAATTGATTTATATCCCTATATGGAAAATGCATGTTTAGATAGACCCTTTACAGAACATTTATGTGACAGTGACCTCTCTTTAAAGGCATGCTATGTAGGATTTGTCATTTGCTGTTTGTGGACATGCGACCCAATCGTCAGAATAAATGTTGGCAATATACATTTCTGCAAAACATGGATATGGTGCAACCTTATGTTTCTTTAGGTAAATTTTCTATTTCATGATACAACAATGCTGTGCTGATGATATGGTTAGGTTGAGGCACAAAAAACACTTGGTAAAGGTTAGGAAAAGAGCAAGTATTGGCTTAAAATACTTGTTTTAGTCGTCAAAAACATGGCTGGAGATGTCCTGAATTTTCCTCAAAATATCCAGTTTTTGTTGCCGCAAACATGGCTGAAAGTGTCCCGAGGTCTCCTTGAAAATATCCAGTGGTGTCATGCTTACAAACGCTGTGGTCCTCCTCATAAAAATATCCAGTGGCTTCGCAGATAAAAATGTTGAAACTCAGTCTTGAACTGCGGTCACTGGCTTGGCAGCCTTCTCACCTGTTGGGTTGGCAAGCCACCAACCGAAATCGTTGAAAATCGTAGTATATCTTTAAATATCTGAAAACCATCACGTTCACATAGCAAACATTGCTTGTTTTTAACTACCCTGTGCGTCATTCTTCGGTGTAACAAATTACACCAGCAGACATCGGCCTGTTCACAGTGGTGGAGAATCGAAAATAGCACAGAAAAGGCAGAACAAGTCGACAGGACGTTTAGCGCCAAAAGGTTTTCTGGGGAGCTGCTGAGTCAGCCCTTGAATGAAGCGAATAACAGTGGACATTACACATGAAGCTTGTTCCTATCGAGGTTGAATGCATGTATTTGTTCTACCACATGAATGTACTGTACCACCATTTTACTATAAGACTTAATATTTTGTTCTTTGAAATCTGAAGTTTTATGTTTAGTCATTGGTTCTACGTTTGACCAGAATTTAAACTTCGGATAAATGTTTTGAATTAATTTTGTCAGTTTGTCAGAATATATATATATAAAATAAAAGTGAAAAAAGTGAAGAATTAGAAAATTAGCGTTACGTGACTATCAACTGTTTTTTATATGTTTTGATATCTATTTAAAGCATTCATCAGTAACTTTGCCAAAAGATGCGTAAATGGCAGCCCCGTAAACTAATTTTCTTGTTAACAGAGTGAATCTTAGAACAATATATTGCTCTACCAATTAGTCAGTCTTACAGTCTATTGATCTGTTTTACTGAGTGTTGGCCGGCTAGTTATGCACTGTAGCAGCTTGTTGTTTCTGCGGGCATTTGTCTAGATGTTTCTATGTGTCTGACAGCAATGGGTTTGCAGCAATTCTCAGTAGGAAAAACAAATTGCAGTGATTTTGCACTGTCAGGTCCTGTATGTGTGTGTCTGTGTGTGTGTGTGTGTGTGTGTGTTAGCTTATATACAGTATCTGTGTGCAGGAAAGCAAGCAAGCAAAATGGACAACCATACCCTGCGAGAATCGTGTATATGTGTCTGTGTGTGTGTGTGTGTCAGATATGAGAACGAGAGGACAGCGAGAACATGAGAATAAGATTGTGTGTCTGTGTGTGTCTGTGTGTGTGTGAGAGTGTGTCAGAGAGAGAGAGAGAGAGGGAAACAGGCAGCCTCGCCACTATTTTCTAGGGCAGGCTATCAGGCAGCGAGGCAGCAGGGAGGGATAATAACAGAAGCTGTTACATTCTTGTGGTTTCTCTGATTTCAGCATGAGGCAGGGGGCCGGCTCTGGCTGACTCACGGCTGCATCGTGCCAGCATGGAAGCTGCTAGCAAGAGGACAATACATGACATTTCTTGGACACTTTAATCTAAGACGCATTAATTACAGGACTATGAATCTGTGCATGTTTCAGGACCTCTTGCTCGAGCATTAACCTAGCAACTGATTCACCATGGCTAAGCTACCATGATGAGCAGTGGCAATAATCTTACTTTGTAGTTTGTCAGGCTTGTTCCTCAGGCCACTTGAGGAACTATTTCAGATGCTACAGTTGAGGACTGGCCCTTATTTAGATATTAGATATCTTGGTATATGACTGTTTGCGTTATACTAATGTACTTATTTAGTCGATAAATAGTCTAATTACTTGAACATAAGACACAAAATCGCTCTTTCACATCAACAACAAAAACAAAAACATTCTAGAAAATCTTAGCTGTGTGTGCAGGTTGAAAGTGAATGGGATGCTATTGTGCATATGTACAATAGGGCTGCAATTTTGTGAGATTATCGCAGTACGATAACAGTCTTAGAAAATATCATGGTTTCATGGTTCATCACGGTATACAGTATTACATGTGCATCTGTGTTTGTTTTCTTGTGTTTGGTTGCTCTCAATGTCGTAATTCATTTTGGTAACGTTTCTATTCTATATACATATTACTAAATACTAAAACCTACTGTACAGTATAACATAGCATTATAGCATTCCTCTGAAATTGAATCTGTTTCATTGGGTCATTTAAGCCCTCACTTAGGTCTGGGGTTGCACTAATCTTCTTTTGTAAAAATCAGATTAATGCAGAACAGCTAAATCAAGCACTGTTTAACCCGTGTTTGTGAAACCCAGTTTGATGCTGTTTTATACCAGGTCAGTGCTGCAGCGGAAATGCCATCTGCTTCGTAACACAATCACAAAAACATAACCTGTACTGGCCTAAATACGACCCCGATTACAGAAAATTGGCACACTGTGGCTCAAATCTGCAATGAGTGTATGCATCCAAAGAACAATATATTTTATTTGTTTGATCATTAAATATCTTGTCTTTGTAGACTGTATTCAATTGAATATAGGTTGAAACGGAATTGCAAACCATTGCATTTTGTTTTTATTTATATTTTACACAGCGGCCCAAAGTTTTTGGAGTCTGGGTTGTATGTAAGATGTTAAGAAGAGTTTATTTACATTGCCGATGTAATCTTAAAGTTAGCATGCTAAATTGCTAAAACTTTCCATTTCCAAAGATCCAACATTTCCTCTATGGCTTATGTTTGTTAATATATGTGTACATGCAAATGTAGGCTACAGTACTTATTTGGATCATATTGGTATGAGTAATTTTATCAGGAAAAAAAGTCAAAATTATCTGATTCCAGCTTCTATCATAATAGTTAGTTGCAGTCCTGGTTTAAAGTAATAGATATAAGCCTGAAAAATTATGTCTTTATTATTATTATTTATATTTTCTGCTATATGTTGGTATCGGTGAGATACTAAATAAAATGGATAAATGTCAAACATTTCTTTGAGGATGTTTTTAATTAACTGTAATTTGCTTTACATGTTGGGCAATGGTTCACAGAGTAGAAAAAAAGTCTTGTTTTGACACAACAAATCCTCTTAGAGCTATGGAGTGTTAAATCCTCTGATTTGCTCATTACATCTGAGCCTTTTTTTTTTCACCATCAGGTGTGTGTAAATTACAGGTTTCTTTTTTTAAAATATAAAAATGTGAAATTATAGCTTATCTGCTGAAAGAAAATCCATATTGTGCTACAGCATGTTATTGTCACATGTTTGTCTATCCAAGCTGCATCAGTTGTATGAGAAAAAGGCAGTGGTTACTGTGTCAGGACTTTAACAGCGCCCTGTGTTGAGTGATTTTAGCAGAAATGAAGCCTGATGTTAGGAGATATGCATCAGCTGTTCAGGCATGCACCTTGGTATTCTGCATGAAGCAAACTGTGGCCTTGAATGGGATTAATCCAGACACAAATGTCTGCCTTAAACCTCAGGACCTGCAAAAAAAAAAGGTGACTAATTGCTGTTTCAGTACTTTTCACCGGCAGCAGCAGCAGCAGCAGCAGCAGCAGCAACCTTATTTTGTACAGCGTGGAAACATTGTACAGGCTGTGTGGTGATCGTCAGGTGGGCCCACGCTTTCCTGTTTTGGCCCTGTTTACCAACCACAATGTGTTCCACCCACCTCCATCTCTTCATCTTCACCTCTTCATACAACCAGTGGTACAGAGACGTCCCCTAACACTTCTCCCACTCACATACTTCTTGTTATATGAGCTATATAATGCATTCAAACAAGATGTTTAATCATCAACTCCACTTTTGAATCGACACTTCCTCTCGGATTGTCTGTGTTGCGGCAGGGCTAACGGCCTTTTAGCTTGCTTCGTAGGTTAGTTGTTTGTGGTAAATCTATCTTAAGTCTATTGATTTTATATTTGGGTATTTTGTAGGTCATATATCTTGAGCATTCATAGAAATGTATGCTGTCAAAATCTCCCCCCGCCTACGGCTTTAACTGCGGCTTTTGAGGGTCAATATCATGCTGCCGTCTGACATGTAAATGTTGCATAAAAAGCAACATGGTAGATTAAGTAATTTAGAGTCAAAAAGATAGCGATCATCACAAAATAACATAAAGGGAGAAGAGAAGCGTGGCACAGTGTAAACCTTTGACACAGCTTCCCTAAATTATGCATCAAGCTGAATCCCTTTCATCAGCAAAATAAAGCAGACTTTATAAGCCCACAGTATGTCCCGCACACACACACTGACCACACCAGGTACAACTCTGTAAAAAGAAAAAGAAAAAAACACGCTAAAGGCAAAAGCAGTTTCTCTCAGAAGTGAACATTTGTGCTAAAGGCACATATACATTTGATTTTCAGCAGCAGATGTGGTGCATCAGTTTGTTTGTGTGGCCTGGTCTGAACTTGGAGAGACTTCATATGGTTTGAGTGCACCTTGCTCATGTTAGAAAATACAGCATCTCCTAAGAATTCATACACTGATGCCTTTTGTTCATTTTAGAAATTTGATCTTAAACCTCCTAACCTTTTCTTGTAATTGTTTTTACATAACTGTATTTTTATTTTTACATTTTAGTTTTTAGAATTTGTCTATCTAACTATTTGTAATTTCAAAGCGGGGGGTAAAAATGCTCTTTAATTATGTAAGATCCCTAATAATTGTGTATTTTTTATAATCTGATCACGGCTGGCAGAGTGACAGTTTGCACAGGATGTTAGTCAATGAAGGCCCAACAGTCCCTTTTGAACTCACTCATAGACACCAGCCATCTAAATGTCATCAAGATTCATGCATTATTACTTGAGAAATTAAAAAAAATGGCAAAAAACACCTCACAATGTTAAAGAAAATGAAAAACAAATTCCTGGAGCCCTTTATGTGGATCTGCACCAGAAGTTAATGTGGTCTGTTCTGGGCTGAAACCCATCCTCCATCCAGGTTTTGTGAAAATCCATTGTTTTTTTTGTATAATCCTGCTGACAAACCGACCGACAGAGGTGTAAACATAACCTCCTTAGCAGAGATAATGAATGAATTAATTGTATTTTTAGTTGTGTACCACCAAAGGTAGAAACAATTGGCCCATTCTCACAGGCTTGATAGATATCGTTGGTTTACCACTCAACTTTTCCGTTGGCATTTTTGTGAAAGTTAGGGTTAGACCGTATGATGATGCCAACACCAGTGTGTGTGTGTGTGGGCATGTTTTGCATTCACACAAGTCACTGTGCATTTCTAGCCCAAGGTTGGAACCTTCTAGATGCATCCTGTCAGGGAATTAAAGCGCACTCTTTCCTCTTATCATCTTGTATATTTTTTGTCTAACGTATTCTTCTTAGTCATTCTATCTAGTCATCGTTTCAAGTTTGTTAAATGCCTACAATATAAATAGGCCTTGAGATTAAACTGTATTGTAATTTCTCCGAAGAGACCTTGAGTCATTGTTAAGCGTGAAAAATAAATCAGTCAATCTCTTCTCGGTGCCCGAGCAGTGACCTTTTCAGAGACGGTACGGCATTGATAATATGGGCACATTTTAGTAAAACCTCGATCGGCAGCAGGATGTGAGGAGCTTCCAGGAAAATGACTGTTGTATTGCCTCTAAAGGATTAGGCTGATGATAAAAGCCTTTTTCCGAGTACTCTTTCCTCAACCAGCCGCTGCCTATCTCTCATTTTAAATGTCAACCCTCGTCTAACTCTGGTTCTCAGCAAAGAGCAGGACTAGAAGACTACTTAGAAAAAAGGCTTTAGTATTGTGAGGGGAGACGGGTAATGAATGAGATGGGCTGAAATTTGATGAGATACGTTCTGATTGGTTTAGTGTTTGAGTGTCAGGGCCTGGACAGCTATAGCTTCTAAGAATAGGAATACAGGATGATCCTGAGGGTGCGGGGGATTAAGTAAATCATGCAGTCATCATAACATTATCACATGCTATCCTCTCAGCTTTTTTCAAGGAGACTCACATATTATATGACCAAAAATCATGCCTCAATATAAGTATGTTTATATGTTTACTCTTTATTGTAACAGAAAAAATCTGGAAGTTTTGTCTTCCTGACGTTTCGCACTCGACGCCACTAAAGTACCAGGCAGAACGGTGTGCAAGTTTCAAGGGTTCTTTCACTGTAAGACCTGTATGAGTGCCTCGGTGCATTCAGGCAAAAACTAGAGCTTCTTTCACATGATCCGCACCAAAGTGCTTAACGCTGTGTAATTCCATTCTTATTTTTAATTGTTTGCAGTGTTGATGCCCCGACTCAGCAACTGCTCAAGAAAATCACTGCGCCCTGATGCTCAGACTTTAAACTTTGACCTAGTTTGACGAAGACTGACTGCCTGAATGCAGCCGGTCTTGTCATGTGCCTTCAGTTTAAGTGTACAGTACAGCTTGGGTGTATGTGCAGCGTGCTTTGTTGTTTTTTACATTGTTGATTATTTTCTCTATCAATTGATTAGTTGTTTAGTCTATAAAATGTCAGAAGATGGTGAAAAATATCAATCAGTGTTTCCAAAATCCCAAGACGACATCCTTAAATGTCTTGTTTTGTCCACAACCCAAAGATACTCAGTGTCAGAGAGAAGAATAAACCAGAAAACAGTCTAATTTAAGAAGCTGGAGAATTTAGACTTTGGAACTCAAAACCACTAATTGTGTACTAAAATAGTTGATCGATTAATCATTTCAGCTCTAGTAGATACATTTTTATATAAAGCAGGTGTGTAAAGTTCTTTGTATTCAGATTTGTTTGTATGGATGCTGGATCACCAAGGTTACTGTAGTTATGCACACATGTGCACACACTCATTCGTATGAGCTTACACAACTGACATGCATAAGAGCCAAGATCAGCTCTGTCACACACATACATATATTTATGTATTTGCTTGCATGTACTATAGGTGTGTGTTGTTTTTTTCTTTACAGCGTGCGGTTTCAAGCGAGCTTCACACTCTGGTTATTGATCCTCCACACTATTAAACACATACACGCTGAGAGTCTTAGAGATCTCTTATCCAAATTAGAAACACACACTGAGCTACAGGTACAAAGATATTTGATCATATCTGATTGAAACACTTGGTGTTCTTGAGGATATTTCTTTTATTCTGTAAAATCTAAGACAATAATAGCAAAAATCAGGAGATTACCTATTCGGTTCTGAATGAAAAGATATAAAAGTGCAGACAAAAACCATGTGGACTCGATGTAGGTATTGTTTCTGTCAGGTGTAAAAGTGGCTGTAGCCCTCATGCCTGTAGCTACGTTTTCTAGCCTAGCAGCATAACTGCATAGCAGCAGGGGGTGTGTGTGCGTGGTGCAGAACACCTGGCCTCCCTGCTGGTGGGGCAGGAATGTGCAGGGTTGAGGTGGATGCGGGTGGAAATTTGCAGCGTGCTCAGAACACGACCCCTGCTAACATTTAAAGGTGCCAGCGTCAGCAGAAAAGGAAAAATCAGGGGAATGTGCTGCTTTAATCAAACCTGCATCTCTGTTTCTCTGCTTTCTGTTTTTCTGTGTGTCTGTGTGCATGTATGTGTGTGTCCATGTTACTGTAGAGAAGAGGGCCTCTTGTTATATAAATGAGGCAACACCGTCCCACCCCTCTCGTGTTTCCACATTTTTTTTGTTTGAAATTCCTTTAATTTTGTGCCACTACATAGCAGTGGTGGTAGATAACGACTGTATCTTTAAAAAAAAAAAAAATCACTGTCCACTCTGACAAGTTTAAATATTATTTTAATATTCTGCTTTAGTTCAGGGAAAGTCGACTTTTTGTGTATAGCTTTTTTTTTTTTTCGGGGATCCCTTGAGCCTGCTGCAAAACCGATCACAATCTGGTTTATTGTCAGACACATCTGTGGTTATGAAACAGTTGCCACATGAAATGAACATGAGTTGGATTTATATTTCCACTATTTAATATGTCTTAATGTCTTTACGTCGGACCAGTTAGTTGTTAGTTGCAGTGTTTGCTGAGAACAGGAAACTTAAGATGTGGCTTTTCCTGCACTGCTGCTAGCCAGTCAGCCACCACGGTGACATCTGTGCTATATGTAAATTAAAACATCAAGTGAACTCAACATCTCCCAAGGTGTGTTAACTGTGGTTTTTCTGACAGCAGCTATGATCATAATGCTGCTGACGTAATCAAACCGAGGTGTTTACCTAAAGGTTTCCGTTGTTGGAATGATTTCTTCGTGTGAATCTTGAGACTGAAATGAGCGACATGAGTGGAGATATCATGTATTAAAAGGCACGCAACAGGGTCATCAGAAATGTCAAGAATTATTTGAAGCTTTTATTGTCATGTAAGTTGGATGTGGTTGTCTTGAGGTTGAGTAGCAGCATAAAAAACAGACTATGATTGGGTAAACATAAGTCACAGTTTGGTTAATACTGTGGTTTAGGAGTCACAGTTAGGTATGAGTTCAGTAGCAGCTAAAGACAAACAAACAAAGGCATACGGATATGATTCACTCAATAAAATGTTGGAACAAGACATACACACATGTCATATCCATAACTCCAGGCAGTCATCTTGTTCTGATGGCAGCAATTGAGCATGAGAGCTAGTGGCTACCAAGCCTCCAGAAATTGCGCCAGACTTTGAAGCCAGTTTTCTTGGTGGCCTAACAAAATAATTACATTGTCATGTTTTGCACTGTGGCCCAAAAAGACTTTTTCCTATAAGCTAACATTGTGAACAAAGTGTCTGTATAACTCAGACACAATACATTTTTTTGAGCATCACAACCCCCGCAAAAATGACTTGGTTTTACTATCATAATTTGATCCAATACAATTTGGAGAATCTGGAAGAGCTGCACGATTAAATAATGTTATCCCCATTCAAGTTAGCCCGGTGCTAAACCGGATGTTAGCTGGCTAGTTCGGCGGAAGTCTCTAGTGCGCACCCTCTGTGGGCCGCACAACACGGTACTTGGAGAGCCTAGTATTTTTGAGGTAATGCACAAGAAATGAGAGAAACACTGGATTAGAGGAATGTACCTCTAGTGGTGGAGTGTAGCTGTCTCTCCTGCAACATGCTGACCTGTGTGCATTGTAACGTCTTTCTGTGCAGTGGAAAATAGTTGGAAAAGAGTGATATAACTGTTGCCTCTCATTTGGAATATCTAGTAATAAGACTCTTACATTACTGCCACAAAAACACATAGCAAACATTGTTTTGCAACTTTTTTTTCTTCTAACATGGACGAAAAAAGATTCTGCTTTTAAATAACTGTAGAAAGACTCACTATACAAAGTGAAGTGTTTGATGCAGGAGACGTATCCCTGTGCATTTGCCCTCCTGTGCGACGGGAAATGCATGTTAGCGGGGTCAACAGGGAACGAGAACCTTGAGGGGGCAAGATGAAAAGGGCAAACTAGCTAACGAGCAGGTGTAAAGGAGAACAGGTGCAGGAGGACGTATAGAAGCTCAGATTGGATCGGAGAAGAGAAGAACATTAAAGGAGAGAGAGGTGGAGAGGTGAACGTTGATTGGCTGATATATGAGGATAATATGATGGTCAGGTGAGAGGACATGTGAGATACATCAAGAGGCGATGGGTGCAGTGCCGACCAGGAAGAGCTCCTGCTGAAAATGCCCGTCACTCTCCATTATGTGCGTCTTTGATTCAGTAGGAATCTCTGTGACAGGTGTGGGGTTTTATGAATGGCTCTGTGTGTGTTTGTGTGTGTGTAAGTAAATGGCTGCTCCCTGGCACTGATCACTATAATTTGCATAATGGACTCACAGGCCATACTGACAGTTAAAGACCGAGAGGAGAGGAGAGGAGAGAGAAAAAACATGGAGGAGAGGAAATGCGTTTCAAGGAAAGTCTCTCGTGTTGCTGTCCAGTCATCATCAGATCTGATTCTGGTTTTAAATCCACTCATTTCAGAAAATTAACGTGCGCTGGTGGGGTTGGGAGATTGTACTGAACTGTTACTGAGGCAGCTTTTCTTTAACATCTCTGGTTGTGTCCACCTTTTTCACAACAGACATTTTGCCTTGTCAAACACGGGAGCAACTATTAATATTAATATAACTAATTTCTGAGTTGTGCCCCCCCCCATAAGTCAATCGTAGCAGCCGAGCTGGGGAAGATATCAGCCAATCGTGTTGTTGCACTGATGGGAGCGCACGGTTGAGATTCACGACTGTTTCAACTGATTTGGTGCCAGACTTCTAATAAGCATGAAAGAAGAGGATATCACGCTAATGCACAGGATTACCAAGATGGATGAGGTTATTCAAAGATTAGACATTAAACTCACATTTGTTCAAGTGCCCTGGTGAGATGACCTAATTGTGTCACGTCACTACACTCTCTATTGAGCCGTAAAATAAGTTGGTGTTGTGAAACCATGTGCGTGCAGATCAGAAGTATGACGTGTGAGGAAAAAAGGTTGTTTTAAACCTAAATGTTTAAGCAGTTTTTATCAGATGTGACGATTCTACACATGCAGTTTTTATGTCTCAGTGAAACAAAGTTCTGGCTCTCTCCCCATTTATTTAGATAGTGGCCTGGTCTTGTTAGCCCAAAAAAACACTACCAGTAGGTGTTACCAAGATGGCTGCTGAGTGGCAAGACCTGCCTATAAGGACTTAAATAGTACATACTGTTATAGATTGTATCCTTATTGCTTTTGTCTAAATCCTTTTTTAGCTCACTCACCTAGTTTGACCCTAGTGGCCGCCGGCCGTTGGATAATGTTAAGTGTGGTATATTTTACTTGCACGGGCGTTTGGCCTCTATGAAAACCACAGGAAACCTTGTGGTTCAGCTCTGTTGAAGAGCTGTTCAAGCTGCAGCTCTTAAGATTTAATGGAAATTGTTAAGGTTGTCATCCGATGATAGATGGCGGATGTTACTGCTTAATTGAAAATGGCTAAATGCAGATTTGGCGTTTGAAGGAAACGTTAACAGACAGGAGAGACAATGATGAAATCCAAAACGCATGAATATAACTCTCGTCCCTTTTTAGATTGGTGATTTTATCCCCTCAAGAGGAAGTGACTTACAAATAAAAAGCATTCGATTTAATTTCAGTTTGACTTGAAAGCTGCAGTTGGTAAAATACAGCTCATTACCAAAATCTACTTCAAGCTGTGGTTTGTGACTTCTTCTTTCACAACTCTAAATAAAAGTACAAGTCTTTATTAAGTTGAAATCCAAAATAATAGGCTTTAAGCAGCTGAGAACTGGATTGGCTTGTCTAATGTTTCCCATCAATGAAGTCAGACGGGCTGACTCAGGCCTTTTCTGAAGAAGCTTATTCCATGAGGGCTCAGTGAAGTTCAAGCAGAGGTTTGCAGACGTTTGCAACTCTGCATATCCAAACTGTGATGAATCTGAGACAAACTGACCAACCTGACTGGACTTTCTCCTCGCAGGATAATCAGCACGATTGACTTATTTACATTTTTTAAAATTGGACCGCAGTTTGCAAACTTGAACCGAGAAAGTTGACAGTTGCTTGGCTTTTCATTGAAGCCAAACTATAGATGAAAAACAAAAGGTTTTCCCAATTCATGTTTTGCATGAATGTTTACAATGACGCCTAAATAAACAGACCGTTAGACAGCCTAAACTCGCACACATGCTGTGATACTGGCTCGCAGTTGTCCATTTCGTGGCATATACATTCTATACAGTGTCAGTTTCACACTGTTAGAAGTGGTTGAACAAGTTGGCAGGTTGTTCTGCTGCTTCTTACCCACATCCTTTTTTACTTTGTCAGGCTGTGGGGTGGTGTCCTTTTTATGCATGTGCTGGTTTGGCAGCAGACCAACACAACAGAGATGATTTTCTTAATAATTCGGATAAAAATCGACAAATTTCTTCTCTTCTCTTCTCTTCTCTTCTCTTCTGCACTGTATGGCTTTGCCATCAGCCTGGGCCACATATGGCTATCCCTAAAGCAGGTCAGAGGTCATTCGCTGCCCACATTCCTTAAGCTGCAACTTCCCTTGGCCCCCCCTCCTCCCCCACATGAAGCATTTTAAATGCTTTGTTTGAATCTGTCAATTACACACACACAGACACGAAACAGCACTCTTCCTGCTGCTGTCGTTGCCCTACATAAAATAAGTAGAATTAAAGGGATCACGGGGGTTGTGGGATGTGGAGGGGGTGGAGGATGGTAGGTGGAGGAAAAAAAAGTGTGCAACATTAAAAACACTGGGAGGGAAGGGGTGGTTAAAACTGAGCGAAGGTCAGTGAGGTCGGTGATAGGCCTTGTTTTCACGATGTTCAGCCCAAGGACATGCATTATTTTACGGATGGATAGAAACACCACTGTTTCTGTTTTTATATACGCATGGCGCATTATTGAGGCAAAAACAGGGTCCACAATGAATGGCAGCCAATAAGTGAGAAGCTTGGCATGCCAGGTGTGAAGCCAGTTTTCTGAAATATTTTGTTAAAAGACACAGGCTTGTGATACTCGCTTTGTTTTCACAGTAAAAATATGTCAGTTAATACCCCATGTTTGAATTATAAAGTGTTTACATGTCTTTAAAAAACATGACTGCTAACAAGCGGCTAAATGAGACTGCAGAGGTTGTCAGGGACATTAAACGTCATCATCCCCGAGGAGTATTCCAGAAAGAGTAGTTTAGCAAGAACTTCAGAGATCACGGACTTTCCCATAAGAAAGAATGAGCCTCCGGTTGACTCAGAGCTCTGTGGAAACGAGATGTTGGCGTCTATACAGGATCAGGTGGAAAGAGGATGGGTGACTGTGCCGTTGGGATGCAAAGGAAAGAAAGAGCTGGAACGGGTTAAGAATAAATTGAGGCCTTGCTAACTTAATACCAAGCACACTGTTTTGTTTTTCACGAATGACGACAGAGAAACTAGTCCTGACACGTCTGAGTCTGTGCATGTTTAATTTCTCTGCTCTTATTTCAATGTCGCACGCAGAAAGAGAGTAAAGATATACGAGGGCTTTAAAGTTGTGTTTTATTTTTATTTCATCCATTATGAAAACTCTCAGCAGTCACAGGCTGTCTGCACAAACACACACACACACACACCCTCACTGGCACACATCTGTAATTGACCACCTGTTTGTCTGTGGCCTAGTTTACGCATTGTGAAACACGGTGCAATGTGCAGTTCCTTTGGGATTCCTAACTGCAAGCCTCTTATTTCAATTGTTCCAGAGCAGCACAAAGGGACAGAAAAAAACATACGTAGCGCATCTTTTTCAGTTTCTTTTGAAGAAATTAGGGGTATAAATAGAAATGCGCGGGGCAAATGAAGTTCAGTAGTCGTCCCATATTCCAGCTGGGAAAGGACGTTGATTGTTGTGTAACTTTCTTCCTTTTGAAGACTTTTTGTTCTGTTGGTATAAATAAGAAATATGAGGGGAATCATAGTTCAGTAGGTAATGTTCTTTTTATTGTCGCACTTCTGTGTGTGTATTCTGATTCAGTCAACACAACAACTGTGCACAACCTGATTTTTGGTGTTAGTAACATTTGTATGTATGTGCATGTTGGGGGGGTGTGTGTCATATGTGTTTATATGAAGGGCGTGTATTCCTGTGTACAGACAGGAAGGCTCCAGGACCGTCTGTGTTTGCAATAAGCTGAGCAAGCCCACCACCGAGGGAAGCTTTAGGGTCAAGACACACACACACACACACACACACACACACACACACACACACACACACTCCTGCCTGTTTGTAAGCTCTGCTGACTGCAGGAAGCAATAATGTTAGCGTGCTTCCGGAGATCCGGAGGCTTCTCTCAGGGGAGTGTGGCTGCCCTGTCCAGCTCAGCAGAGCAAAGCTGAAAACACGACAGAGCAGAAAATTATAGGACATTGAAAAATGGAATAAAGTAGAATAGAAAATGGTCCAATAGAACAGGATAGTGAACAACACAGTGGAGCAGGACAACAAAATGTGGCAAAGCAGAAGACGACAAACCTGAGTATAAATGAGAAAACAAATGGCATTGGGATGCAGATGGGTAGAGTAGATACATTACACTGTATAGCTGAACAAAGCAAAGTGAAAACTACAGTGATTGGTGTAAAAATTAATAGAATAATTCGAGTTTTGCTTAACAACAAGCCCAGGCTAGTTGTTTTCTTGAGATCACGAGTTACTTCACGAGATAACTGTTGTTATCCATAGAGATAATTTTTGTTGAGCTCTTCAGAAAACGCACTTTGTTTTCCCAGAGATCACAACACAAGTAATTTGAGATCATAACAAAGCAATGACAACAGATGGATGACTTGAACTCTCATGCAGGCAGGTAAGCCTTTTTCTGCATTTGTAGCAATTTCGACCTTCATCGGGCCTTAATTGAAGAGAACGGCGATACTAAATCTTGTTATCTCAGGAAAACAACACTTGTTATTCCGTCAAAATGACATAAATAACTTGTGATCTCAGGAAAATGAAACCTTGATAACATCTCCGTGACAATATTTGGGAGCTGAACATTCAGAAAATACCTGGGATTTTAACATTTTTTTATTTGAGATTATTTAAAGTGACATACAGAGGTGTTATTTTGGTGGAGAAATGTGACAAAACAGTCACACATTACAGAGATGATCCACTACCTCAGTCCGTGGTCTTTAAATTATCTTCAGCTTGATGGCAGAAAAATGTTAGGACAGGAAGAGAGCAGGGAGGCCGAGCCGGCCTGTGGAGAGAGTCTGTGTGTCAGACCTCATCAGCTGTGTGTCCCGTTGCTCTTCCACAGTGTGAGGCAGTGATAGGAGAGAGAGTGTCCTTCCTTCCTTCATTCCCTCCCTCCCTCCTTCCTTCCTTCCCTCCTTCCTTCCTTCCTTCCTTCCCTCTGCACGGCTTCATCTCTGCATTCCTCTCTACTCATCTCATCTGGTTCGTTCGCTCTGTTTCCCAAGCTGGCAGTGCTGCGGCTGCCGTCGGTGTGCATGTTGGCTTGTGCGCTTGCATGCATTTGTGACTGTGTGACTGCCTGTGCTTATGCATGTGTGCCATATTGCGTGTGTGTGTGGTTGTTCTGCTGGCTGTTAGATATATTGATCTCACCAAGTTGACCCACAGTATGACCAGCGTCACGCCTGGTTGGATGTTACCTGTCAGCTCTCCTCCTCTGGTTCCTACACTTTCTGTAATGTAGCTCCACACCCCTGGTTTGGGTTTCCCCCAGGCAGCTGTTAGTGTAGGTGGTAAGCACCGTCACCTGCAGAGCTGAACCACATGGACACTGACGCATCTCATGTAGTGATTAGTTGAGTTATTAAATGACGACATAAACAATTCTCTAACCCATCGTAGATGCTGCGTGATGTGGCGCCTCCGGTCTTTTCCTGCGTAGGCTAATGCTGTTTTTCACAACAGTGTCAGGATTTCTTCTGACATTAGTGGGGGAGGCAGTGCGTCACTTCTGTAATACACTGCAAAAAAAACAATGCAGACTTTCCAGTAAAAAACAAAATTGTAGTCTCTAAGCCCAACCTGAGCTAACCCTGTTGACATCATTAGGGGTTATTACATGCAGGGATACTGTTTTCTTTGGGTAAGAAGTATCCCCTTAGTTATAAAACAAATCTTCACGTGTAACACCAGTTGTGTGCTCCTTTTAAAAATGTTAGGGATGCACATTAGTGTCGGGTTAGGGTGAATTGGCCAAAACAAGTTGGACAATGTCAGCATACCTGTTATTGGAGAAAAAAAAACATTATCGTACTTCCTTAAAATATATGTCATTTGTTTTCTGGACTTTTACTCCTCTGAATGGGTCTCACCAATATGATGGCACATTAAGCTTCTTTCCATTAATGTTCTCACGGACTTCAGGGTGTCATGTCAAAAAATGGACACGTATTCCTGACTTCTGGTTGAAACCCGTGTCACTGTTGACTTTGCGGTTGATTACAACAAAATATTTTATTTCCTTGTTGATGCATTAATGTGAAGTGGAGACACAGATGGTATCGCAGTAAAACACGAAAATGTTAGAAATGGCTAGAAATGAAATGAAAAATACGTAAGAATTATGAATTTGAATCTCTCATATTGTCATATGACCTTTCCTCTTTCTAACTCTGTACTGTTCCTGTACTTTCTGCACTTGAGAGTTCCCCTTCATATTGTTATTTATGATAGTAATGTCTTAAAATGCAGTCACAGAAAGTATGAAATAATTATATACGGTGCATACTAAAACCACCTGTTAAAGACGTAATAATCTCAAGTTTTTGTGTGTAGCTTGAACCTCCGGAGGTCAGAAGGCTCACTGCTGTGTTTTATGTACGTGTGTGTACGTACACATTGTGCACACCATCTGCCAGTGGTCATGGGAGGTTTGTGCTGATGTGTAGTGACAAGCAGTTCAGACACGCAGAGGTCCCTCCATATATACTATATACACACACAAATACGCTCACACAGAGCCATCGTTGCAAATACAGCAGCCCTTGATGACGGGGCCATGACCCATGCAGGGTTATTATGTCTCCTGTCAAGACAAATCACAGAGGAATGAAACAAGCAGGAGGCGGACGGGAAGGGCACAGATCCCACTGCAAAGGCATATGTTCCCCAACAAAATAGAGGAAAATGAAAAAAATGTCTGCAGCTACACAAAAATAGGAAGAGATTGCATGTGAGGCGTACAGAAGGAGCTTTGGGGGCTTGGCTGAGCGATATAACTATCGTTATTGTGATACGAGACTATACTGTATATCATCGTGATGTGGCATAAGTGTTTGCGTCGTTAATTGTTTTCTTTTTCAGTTTTAAAGGCTGCTTTACGGGACTGCTCTACTTGTTCTGATACTTGCCTTTACTCAGTCATTGTTCAAGAGTTTATTCCTCATTATTCATTGTTATAGTGCACAGTATGAGAGGCCATTTTTTATCTGGAAACTTGGATTCAATGTTATTTGTCATTTTTACAAAACTGCTTACAGTCAGTTTAGGCCTCTTGGTGCTACATAGGAAAGAACAATACAAAACAAAAACAAACTTGGAGTATTGAGGGATGAGCTACCGTTACTAAACAATACATTTTTAAAAAAAAATAAATTTCATTAAATCTGTTTTAACAAAAGATTACGTTACACTTACAGGTGGTGAGCCCCGTCTCTTGGCCTAACCTAGTGAGACAGCTGCATACTTATTGGCTCACTGCCGAGACAGTTTGGTTGGTGCCATAAAAGTATCAAAGGGCGATACCCAGCCTATTGAGCAGTCTCAAAGCCTCGGTAAAGAAGCTGCTCTGTAGTCTGGTGGTACGGCAGTGGATACTTCAGCAGGGTGAACAACCTGTGGCTGGGGTGGGTGTTGTCTTTTTAATGTCCTTTGGGCTCTGTGCCGACGGATGCTCTGTAGACGGGTACCAATGATCTGGGCGGTTTTAATCACCAGCTGTAGAGCCTTCCTGTCCTGGGCCGTGCACTAACCATACCAGTTTGTGATGTTTCCAGTCAGGATGCTTTCTATTGCTCCTCTGTAAAAGTTGACAAGAATTTGGCACTGATATTTAGCCTTCTTCACATGCGAGCAGTTTGCAGTCAGCAAAGACAAGGAGAGCAGTCAGATGTGGCCTCGGTAATAACGGGCTTTGGTTTGTTCTAAATGGAGCAGCTTCCTATTGAATTATTGTTCTTTATTCCCACCGATGAGCAGACAGCGCTCCCTCTGCCACGGTTTGGTTGTTCAGTGTTAAATGATGGCAGGACAATTAAGTGAGCCACTCAAGCTGAGGCATGTTGATGAAGAAACTATCAAATTCAAAATATTGATCAGTTCTGAAAAAGGACTCGATATCCTGGTTGTTTTCTCATTTTATTTCACTTTACAGTAGCTTGTGAGTGTTTCGGTGCTGGCCTGCTGTATAGTTTCCACTCTCCTGGTGGGGAACGTGCAGCTTGCCTTCTCATTGACATTCTTTTCTTATGAAGCAGTCACTCTTTGCCGCTTCGCCCTGCTTGTACAGGCTTGCCTCACTGTGTGGCTGCCTCACTGAGTACATCATGTCGTGCTGTACATTGGCTTACTGTTTTCTTTGTTAAGGCACTGAATGTTTTCTTACTTTAAGACACCTGAAAAGTCATATAGTATGTGTAGATTACACCCATGGAGATAATGATGCCGTTTCTTTTTCTGCCCCGCTCTGTTTGATGTTTCGCCTCCTGTTTCTCTCACTAATCATTTTCTCCTCTCTGCTGTGTGTTGGCTTCTCGTTTTAGACCCTGGTAGGAGCGTGATGAGCGCGCGCTTCCGCTTGCCTGCTGGCAGATCCTACAATGTCCGGGCGACGGAGCTGGAGCGAGACAGGCAGCACACACAGGTTGTGTGCAACGTACTGCTGCTGGACAACACTGTCCAGGCGTTCAAAGTCAGCGTAAGTACCACTCTTCCTGCTTAATGAGTGTCTTTCTTTAAGTTTTAATGAACCGAAGTAGAAAAGACAAAAGCTTTGATGTCTATAGAACTTTGATCTTCTTGTTGTGCCTTCTGATGTAGTCCACAGTCGTGAAATTACACATTACAATATTTTTCAAAACAGAACAACAGAGGTTTTCAAACCGTGTGGTGGGCCTCCCAAGGGGGGCACGGGAGAGTCGAAGAGGGTGAGCAGAGGGGGTTATAACTCTGAACACACCGTCACATAGCACATATTTTTAGATTCAATGTAACTGACACTATCCCTGATGTCCATCACGAATAACTCTTGGAGTAAAGATGCGCCTTATAACTCCATAACTTGCTACAACATATACACTGATTTATATCTGTGATTGGCCAATATCGCCCGATAATATTGACCAACTAATATATCAGTTGGGCTCTAGTGTTTGCCCTATGAGGAGGTTTGTTTGGGTGGAATATATCCTCCATCCTTACGAACTTACCAATTTAATGTTATCACTGGTTAATTGGTTCAAATTGAACAATATATGGATGTTTCTTTAAGCCATGTAGTGAAGAGCAAATCAGTGAGCCCTCAAATAATCATATATTAACCCAAGCAAATCCCCAAAATAGAAACGCCAGTACCGTGCCTCCTCCTCCCTCCCTCCACTTCTCCCATTACTGTAAATTTCCCCTCAAGCCCACCTCAAATTAACTTGAGAGTTGGTGGGGGAAAAGCCTCCGTGTGTCTCTACATGTCTGCAGACATTTAAAAAGCATCCCACATCTGTTAGATTCTGATGAAGCTAAAAGGTTAAATATCTTTTCACTCACTGGCTTCTATATTCTCTCTCACAAGCCCAGAGGTTTGAGATTAGCGTTTGATCTGTCAGTCTTTATCTTATTTTACAAGCAGTCACACGCAGTCACACCTTGAGGGGGAGAAAACGTGTGTGTGACAAGTTGCCTTGTGACTGACATTACAGTCGTCTGTCACATTATGTGACAACACACTTCCTTTTATCTCTCTCTCTCTTTTTTTGTGTCTGTCTTCATGTCTCTCTGTGTCAGCGAGTGTTTGATCAGAGTTATGACAGCGTGAGGAGGGAAATTCCCTTTGTGATTCAGAAAATACAATTCCTCTAATAACATCCCCTCTGACAAATCACATCCTGTCTGCGCTGAAGTGTGTGCGTCTTTGAGTGCAGCTCATGCATGCGAGCTTGACTACATGTCCATGCATGCATGTACTATATCTAGAGAAATACAGAAAATATCATTGTGAAAGAGAAAAAACGTGTTTGATTTTGTTTTTTGTTTACAAACTAGCTTGTAGCTGGTTTGTCTTTAACTTCCCGACACTCTTTTTGTTCTGTTCCTTCTACGGTTACGTCCAAGAGGACTTGAGATATACAAAGAAAGAATTTTTGAACATAAATTTTTTAATTATTCAAAATTGATTAATTTTGATTTTTTCCAAAAGAAAATGACAACAACTCAGGATAGTAGGTCCTGGCAACCACGCAAAGCATTCACTTCGTCATCACAGCACTTATCGTCAGCCCAAACTGCACTTAATTCCAAGGAGCTTCAGTGTTTTCTTCCTCTTTCTCACCTTTATGGTACCTCAACTTCTCTGAAGTCACAACATCAGATATCAGGGATTTCCATTTTTGAACAGAGGAGGAATCATCCCAAGCCACTGAGTCATTATTGCCCTTCTAGCCAACATTAACAGAAATTAATAATATAGTGTAGTATAGTATAAAAATGGGCTGGGAGCAGTTGCTGCTCTAGCACCGTACTTATTACTCTTTTCATATCGCCTATGGAGGAATTTCTGCATTTGGAAACCCATCGGCTATTGTGCAAAAAGCACTGAAAGCATCCGACGCTCATGTTTTGAAGTCCACGTTTTGTTTTAAGTAACCGGACGAGCATCAAAAAGCATTATGAGGCGTGCCAAAGTGCCTCCACGCCTGTACTCCAACCTTGTTTCGAAGTTGAAACAAGGAAGGACCCAGTGACCAGAGCTGGATATGGAGAGAATAGCAGCTGTGCCCTGTGAGGACGCACTGCTGTGAAAGCTTTCATCAGTGATGACCAAATTCAGCTATTGTGAAAGCTTATCCCAGTTCTGTAATACTGTGGTCAGTGTAATAATTTCCTGTCGTGAGTGTGAGGAGGTAGGAGGAGAGGAGGCTGTCAGAGTGATGCAAAGAAAGTTGGAGAGTTTTTGTTTTGGGTTTGACACGCTGCATGTGTCACTAGAGGAATATACTATGTATAAATAGCCACATTTTCAAAGATAATGCTGATTATATGCCATTGGCATTAAAATCTTATACCTGCTGTGTGTCATAGGAGCATGAAATGACGTGTTTCAATTGCGGTGCGTCAGTTATCACTGTCAGCGTGTGTGGGCCTGAAGCCTCTGTGGGCAAAGGTCAATGTTGCAGGGTTTCTGGAGTAGCCAGCAGATATCGCGATATGGAATCGGGGGCTTTTTTCTAAGATGGCAAAGGCATGGTCCGCCCTTATTGGATTTTCAGCTTTACCTAAATTTGATCTAACCCTAACCTAGCAAACCACACGAATGAAGGCAATGAGTGTTAGCCAGTCAGAGGCAGAGTGAGGTGTGTGGGTAACACTTATTATAATAACCATCATTAATAAATGGTAAATTTATAGTTGAATAAACTTTAGCTAATGGTTATTTCATTGTCAACAAGCATTTTTATGCTATAGAAACCATTTATTAGTCGTTTATCAACCTTGACAACTGCTTCATCAAAATCTTATGTGTATCATTTTACCCATAATCCTGTCTCTTTCTTTACATCTCTTCCTGCACATTTGCCTCCCTCTCACCCTCTCCGCTTCCTGCTGCAGACTCCCCCCTCCCCGCCTCTCGCTGAATGAATGACTCGGGCTCTGTCAGTCTCTCTGTCAGTGTCATTGATCAGACCCCTGCAGCAGCAGTAACTTCCTGGAAAGACAAGCCATCCTCAGAGCAACAATACTCCTATTGATCCTCTCCCTGGCCGACTGGCCTTGATTCTAGCCGAGAGTGAAAATCCAGAAGCAGCCACTTATTGTCATGGGAACCAGGGTGCTTGTGGTGCGGGTAGTGGGGGTAGGGGGGTGGGTGGGGACATGAGGGCTGGTATTGATGATCTTATAGATGGGAAGTCTTTGGCTGAAACTATACCAGTATAAAGCAGAATGTGGTGTAGCTTGAAAGCTTGATAGATGACAGGAAATTAAAAAAGCCCAGCCCACTGGTGACCCACCTCTTTATAAATACAAAAACAGGGTCAGAAGCAGGATTCATTCAGAGTGAAGTGACAAGCAGCTTAACCATAGTAACCACTACACACCACATAAACATTCAGCTGTCTGCAAGAGCTATTGGTAATCAAGTAGCACTTAATGAGCGAGTAAGAGCAGCAAGAGGCAAAGGATAAATAATCCTGCCAAACAGCTATAATTTACTGCTGAATGAGACTTCTGATTGATATATTTGAAATGAAACCCATGTGCTTTCCCTAAACGAGTGCTTTGAATGGCCTTAAGATAACCATAAATATCTTAATCATGCTTCAAGAGGAAATCATAGAGAAAACAGAGAGACTTTGCCAATTTCTCAACCAGCTCTGTTTCATTACAGTGTGGGTAGTGTAAATCACAAGTTTAATCATCAAGATATGATATTACATCTACTTTGGACAACAAAACAATATTTGCTGATACCATATCTGCCACAATACAATTCTGATTTGATAAAATTCAGGGGCCTGCGATCGATATTAGAACAAAGCTTATCCCCATTTAACACACAACCAGTTGTAAATAAATAACTGATGAAGTGAAGTTGAGTATACTTTAAACTGACTCCTCTAACATGCATAAAACATGGCTTAACATTTGGCCCAAGATTCAGCGAAGCATTTGGCATTGCTTGAATTAGCTTTGCAGCTAGCAGACTTTTCTTCTCCTCATATCTTCCGAAATTACATGCACCATTAAGAGTTGTTCTTAGTCACCCTTGGTTTAAGTCGCTGCATCTCCCGACAGACCCGAAACAGTGACGTAGACGTGCCATGGAAATAAAAAACGAATAGGCATATCTTAAAGGTGATGATATGGATCGATGTTTTCACTTTGAATCACTCCACCCTAACCTTCTTTGGTATGATATTTTGATGAATATTTTGATTGCTATGACTGGATGAACAAACATAATTTGCCTACGCCATCCTAGGGAAAAAGACTGATGTAGAGAGTGGGTTGATCAAACTGTGCTGATCAAGATTCGGTTACTGTTGCTGCCTATTTCTAGCCTCAGATGTGTTCAGAAACATATTTTTGTATAATCTCTAGCTGTAATACAAAAAGTTTATGATCATTCATTGTCATTTGGGTTGTTCATAAGCAAAAGTTTGACTATCTCTTTGAAAACTTACATCTTGTAGTAGAGTCCAAACGATAAATACTCCAGCCGTTAGCGTGACTGGGTGAGCCAGAAAAGACAGACTACAGCTGCTGTGTTTTGGTAATAAATTATTTCATTTTAATTATGTGCTGGAGTTGTGTGAAAACTGTGGGGAATGACTCAGCACATTTGTGTTGTGGGATGGGTGTGGCTGTGGGAGCATTTTGCTTTCTTTGCTCCTTCTCTATCCAGAAATGGGGAGGCATGTGCGAGTGGAATATCCTGACTGTGTGTCTTAAAGTTATTTTGTTTTTGTGTGTCACCAGCCATAATTATATTAAGATGAGTTGTTTTTCTAGTTCTAGTCCAAGGAGAGGATAGGAGAGGATCCTTAAAATGGGCTTCTGAGTTAAAGCCAACCTGAGGTCTAGTCAGTGGTTTCTCAATCATATCATATGATCTTCATCAGTAGATAGAGTTTTCCCAGTTGTCAAGGAATCATAGATCAATACAAGTAATCAATCATCAATCAAGTTCACCCAAAAATGAAAAAAAACCCAAGCTGATGGGAAGTCGGATGAAGTTTTGCAGCCCATGAAACATTTCTGGAGCTTCACAGAAAACAGCGTTGCGTCAGTCTCCCAAACAACTGAAGTAGATAAAGACTAAAAAAAAAAATGAAAAAAATGAAAATAACCATAAAATGGCTCCATACAGCTTTTCCAGTGTAATGCAGGTCTACAGAAGCACCAAGATCGCAAATGGATGTGAAAAGATGATATTTAAACCCTTGACACCACACTTCAGATGGGGTCTGTGCTAACACCTTTAGCTAGCAGTGAAGATTTCGGCCTAAAACAAGAGTTTAAATATTGTCTTTTCTACAACACTGTTTTGCTGTGAAGCTCCAAAAGTATTTTGTGGTCTTCCTCTGCCTCCTCCTCGGCATGGGGGTTAGTAGATATTGACTGGGCAACTAATGCCAATTATTTTCATAATTATTCGATTAATTGTTTAGTTTATAAAATGTCAACAAATTGTCATCTTCAGATTGCTTCTCTTGTCCAACCAACAGTCCAAAACCCAAAGACTCTTTATTTACTATCAGGATTGACAGAGGAAGCTGGAACTGGCAAATGTTTAACATTTTTGCTTGCAAAAACAACTGAAACAATCAATTGACTATCATAAGAGTATATACATACTGTATCAGAGACCTAGCTAGGATGTGTGTGTAGAGAAGTGTTACTAACATATAGCAGCCTTGAAAACTGTTATTTGGCAGTAATTGTCAGCTCAACATTCAGCTCCATCACAGTTGTAGCATGGCTGTGTGGCACAGCTGGTGTTTCGTTTACTCGTAAGTACGGTATAACCTCCGTAAATGTTTGAAGTGATGGATTCATAGCATGGTGTAATATGTGGGTTGATTTCTAGTCTAAAGTGAGTTAGCTTCCTATTGAAGTCGCTGGAAATTTCTGCTGAATTTTGCGCGTGTTTTGGTCACACACACACACACACACACACACACACAGAGAGGGAGAGAAACAAACGGAGGTGGGTGACTCCTCCTTTACGTAGTTCCCTTCCTGTCTGGACAAGCTGCCTCACATTCCTGAACTTCCATCATTCTTTAACACAAACACGTACATGCAGCACTTACAGCTGTTTCCTGTGGACGGAAAAGGAATAACGAGGGAAATAAAAAAAAAACACTGTGATTCGCCCTCAGTCCCTCTTGTGCCTTTGATGCTTGTGGGTCTTTTCCCCTTTAACACTTTAGATAAACCCTCAGGGTGAAAAACTTATCAGAGCATCACTTTCTCCGTCTCTCTCGGCCGGTCTCTTGTGCTCTGATTGCGCTCTATCACCATCTCTCTCTTCTCTCTTCGCTCTCACGCACACAGACACTATTTCAGTCAGTGGTGCTGCTCGACTGATGAAGATCAACACAAAGAGCGTTTGTCTCGCACAGCCGCATCGTCAATCACTCTTTTTTCTCTTCTCCCTGCTCGCTCTCCCTCTTTCTCTCTCTGTGTCTCTATGACTCTCTGTCTTCCTCTTACTTTCTCTCAGTCGTCTGTTGTTCTCCACAACTCCCTATCTCGCTCTCTTTTTCTTCTTCTTTTCTTTGTGTTGTGTTACTCTCTATCTTTGTGACTCTTTCTATCACAGAGTATCCAGACCGTGAGTTTTCCACAGCGTTGAGTTTGCTGCTTCTGTTTGTTTTGCAGAAGTACAGAGAAAAAAATTGGTCAAAATGTGTGACACTTTTTGCTTCTATTAAAGTTTTTGAATGAACCTTCGAACGTCTGACGTCATATTTTATGACGGCAACACCCTAAATAACGAAATCCTCCAACAGATTCCTCGGTTTAATAGTTTTAGAGCTGAATTGCTTATTTGTTATTGTGGTTACATAAATGACATTTCTGGCGCTGTTATGTAGCTTAGAAGGAAGAGCGGGTCATCCAGTAATCAGAAGGTCGCTGGTTTGGATCCCTGGCTGCATGTTGAAGTACTCTTGGGCAAGCTACTGAACCCTGAATTACTCCTGATGAGCAGGTTGGCACCTTGTATGGCAGCCTCTGCCATCAGTGTGTGAATGGGTGACTGTGACAAGTGTTGTAAAGCGCTTTAAGCGGTCAGTAGACTGGAGAAACGCTATAGAAATGCAAGTCCATTTGTTAGCTTGCTGTTGGACCACCCCATTAATGCCTCATCCCTCCTTAGTTTTCATCTTTCCTTCTCCCTCCATCCTGCTTTGCATTTATCCCTTCATGAGTTTTCCTTGACCCCTCCCTCTTTCAACCTTCCTTACCTACTTCCTTCCTATCCTTCCACCTTTCCTTAAATACCTCCCACCCTTGCATGGCAGCCTCTGCCATCAGTGTGTGAATGGGTGAATGTGACAAGTGTTGTGAAGCGCTTTGAGCGGTCAGTAGACTGGAGAAGCGCTATAGAAATGCAAGTCCATTTACCATTTTGGTCAACTTGGCTTGCTGTTGGACCACCCTTTTAATGCAGGTGTGTGCCTTCCTTAGTGTGTGGTGAGCAGTGGAAATGCTGTTTTTAAAAGCCTTAACGCCAACAAATATGGACCGAAGTGGAATATTTTATTAGATTAAAACAAGTGTAAAACATGACAAAAAGAAAGCAGCATTTGAAAGTTAATTTATGAATGTTAACGTTATGAATGAAGCTTCAAAGTATTTGGTGTGGTCCCAGTTTTAACAATGGGTTGCTGTTTGCTGCTGCAGTAGTGGTGATCGCATGCTTGTAAAGAACCAGAGTGGCCAGCGCACTCACAAGCGCACATATAGACACATACAACACACACACACAGAGCGGCGATGGGTTTCCTGGGAGCACAGTATAAAAAGTGCACAGAGGGCTCCCACATCCAGCTTGAAAAGCCGCTTCATACAAAGGGGAAGCAGTGGACACACACATTGACACACACACACACATTAACACACACAGTCGCTCAGACATATCTATGAAAAGCCTTACTTGGGGAAAACAACAACAATCATATTAAAGGCTTGCATATTTTTCACACAACGTAGGATGGAGCATTTCTTTGTAAGATGGATTTTTAGTCGACATCTTTGTAAAGCTATGAAGTAGACAAAAGTGCCTGAGAGAGTCTGTCAGTTTTACTAAAAACGTCTTTATTTCTATAGACTTTATTCCCTTTCAACCGTGATAGTAAAGCTGTAGGGAAGTGAGCGAGAAGGGAAGAGAGCTGCATCAGAGTTGACTCACTTTACAAGGCTTTGACAGCAGTAGATTGCTCACACACGCACGCACGCACATGCACCGAGCGCTAAAAGACTGCCGGTGATCCTAGAGGGCTGCCATGTCAACATGTCAACTGTCAACTATCGTTCCGTTCGTTCCCCCCACACATGCCGGGCTGTAAAAGTGTGTCACCAGGGTAAAGGGGAGAGGTGGACAAGAGTGTGAGTGCGAGTCTGTTCTCCCATGGGAGCTCTGATGGAGTTACACACTCACTCTCTCTCTCTCTCTCTCTGGAAGATGCGGCAGGATCAGGTGTGAATTTCTGCTCCACTTGTGGTCCCACAGTTTATCCTCTCGCCCTTCCTACTCTCTCATGAAACGATGTGATATTAATGATCTGTTAAATAAATGATTCCTCTGCCTTTTCCCTTTTTTTTTTTTCCAGCCTTTCATCCCTCTCAGCCCCCTTTTCCCTTCGTCTTTTCTGTCTTCACCAGTGGGTTTCCTTTTTTTTTTACAACCTCAGTTTCATTTTAATTCAGTCACATTACTATATTTTACACACTAGTTTCATTGCAAGGATGCAACACGAATCCATTTACTTTTTAATGTGAAATACCCAACATGTACATGATAGGTATTCATTAGTGTTCAACTGCTTGCACACTTAACTGTGGTACAAAGAGGAGGCTGAATTTCATCTTCAACTCCTCTTTTAGAAAAGTGAGTCTGATAACTGAATTTAATTGGACTTGTTTACAGATTTTTTTGTGTTGTGAAGACCGTGTTTTGATTGTAACACTGTCTCTAAAGACTAAAAGTTTTAGTTTTATTAGCAAATAACCTGCTGATTGTTGTCACAGTTAATCGATTAATTGTAAAATGTCAAAAATCAGTTCCCCGGTGCCCAAAGTCACATCTTCAAATTGTTTATTTTGTTCAACCAACAGTCCAAAACCTTACATCTCTCCATTTTCTTTCATTAATGACAAAGAAAAGCAGCAAATCCTCACAGTTAAGAAGCTTAAACCAGAAAAGGTTCTGTATTTTTTCTTGAAGTATGATTGATTATGAATGAATAATTGTTTATCAGAGCAGATACAACAATAAAAATAAAGTATTTAAAAGTAGTAGTAAAACTACAGTCTGTTCTTTAAAGCATGCAGACATTCCTTTTGCTACTTCTTTGAACGAAACTGCAAAGCCTTTCCCATCAAAGACATCTTCTGAAAGCAGAACTTGACAGTAGATTTGAGTTGGTTAACTATTTTTAAAACATTTATTTTTCTTCCTGTATCTCACCCTCTTTCTCTCAATGTTCCGCTTTCCACGTCGATCTATTTAGCAACCCTGACCACCAGACAGATGGTGGTTTTAGTGTTGAACTTTGTCATTTCTCTCTTCTGAATCGTTCTGTGTGTTCTGCTTTCTGATCTAATGACAGTCATTGATCAGTTTACAGTCATTTAAAGGTAGCAAAAACATTAATTATGAAAGATCTACAATACATTTTCACTTTGTATGCCCCTGTTCCAACATGAGGGGGTGTTCAGGCGAAATTTCCCGGTTGGGGGATTAATTGTCTGAATATTCAGACGACACATGAATGCGCTATTCATCTTTATTTGAAAGGTATGGTTATGGTTAATAGCTCTCTTTTTGACTATATAACTATAACTAAATTGCTCCATTGCAAGAAAGATGTCAGATGACGTTACACGGTCACTGAGCAAACCATATAGAGAAACAGATACAGCACAACAATCAGCCTACAGGCACACATCGGCTTCGTCTCTCATACATGTTCGTCTCCATGTGGTTGGATAGATGTTAGATAAGGCTCAACAGGGGCCTCACACACAAATCTAAACTTGGTGACATATTTCTGCCCCAGTGTGACAGTTAAATTATTAAACGGAGAGAAGAGGGGTGTCTTTGTGCGGGGGGGGAATATGGCACAGGAAACGCTTTAATCTGTTTCTCACTGTTTCTCCTTGTGACCTTTCACACGAGGAGTCAGCGAGGAAGTGATTCAGAGGTCCTTTTGCAAAGCAGTGCGTCTTGTTTGTCCTTCCTTCTTTCTCTCAGTGGAAAGTGAGTCACAAGTTTATCACTAACTCATTGTGTGTTTTCTGTCCCTCTCTGCAGAAGTCGGATCATGGCCAGGTGTTGCTGGATGCTGTGTTCAAGCACCTGGAGCTGACTGAGAGAGACTACTTCGGCCTGCATATGGCTGATGACTCCTTAGATACGCCGGTCAGTGTGATGTTGTTGATCCACGATCCACATGAGAAATTGTGTGTGACTGAATGTGATACACCATGACTTTGTGTAAATAACTATCTAGAATGAGCATTTACTTTATATGTAGTGTGTGTAGTATGCTGATGTGTTTGTGGGTGTTTGGGTGTTTCTCTTAGGTGTGATATGTGTGTGTGTGAATAATTTAGGCTGTGTGTATTCATGCTGTGGAAACATTATGGTGTCTCTAAGTGTCTCTCAATCAATATTTTACAGCGCTGGCTCGATCCCAACAAGCCCATCAGGAAACAGTTAAAAAGTAGGTGAAATCCACAACATACCACATTAGCTAAACAGTCTAGGTCATTTCTAGGATTCAGTCCAACTTAAATTCAACATTTTGCAGAGGTTTGAAGCAGAAATCTGCAGGCCAGCCTCAGTGATGGTTAAAAAGTCCACACTCCACCTCAAGCCAAAGTCTCCAGTCCATGCTGTGTGTGATTTATTATTCTGAGTCTGCCTTCAGCAATGATTAAACTTCACTTCAACTCGGCTCTTTTTTTTTTTGATAGTGAGTAATAGAATTTGTAACATGAAGAACAATTAAGAAGTAGCCCTATTGAGAAATGCAGTGCTCCTCGAGCAATGATTGAACTGTGTTTCAACTCTGTTTTTATGCTGAGTGATGGAGTCATTGAGGAATAACCACAGGATTTGTGCTTTGCACAGTAAATGGAGTTGGACTGATGTGTTTGAATGAATGTAGGCCTGCTTATTTTACACGTTTGTGCCATTTGTTCCTCTTGTTTTTATCCTGTCATAGCTGAAAAAAATAAATAGGTGTGGAGACAACGTAAATAACGTCAGTAGATCAGTCAGTATCACTTCGGCCTGAATTATTTCCCCCTTCCTGACTTTCTGATGATAGAAGTACATGTTCTCAGATTAATGTTCAAAATATTTTAAATGGTCAAATCACAGTAGCTGCACATGTTTTCTCAGTAATGCATTTAAATGTAAGATCTGCCTCTTTTTGTTTTCCCTCTCTAACTGTTCATCTTCATTTTTCCAGGAGGGTCCCCCCATAACTTGAGCTTCAGAGTCAAATTTTTTGTGACAGACCCCAGTAAACTTCAGGAAGAATACACACGGTAAGACAGGCCGATATTCATCCAATCAAGCTTAATATTAAAGATACAATATAAAACGTTTATGCAACAGAAACACGTCGAGATAGATTTTCATCGGCAATGGTGGTTGTTTAAGAATACCTGCCAAAAATGATCAGTTATTTTATTCTTATATCAACATCCAATCACGTTTCCTTCCTGCAAAACAAAATATGATGTGTATATACAGATACGTGGGCTTGAACTTGTAGTGTAACTACTTTTGCTGTTTCACTCAGTAATACGTGACGATACGGAGGCTAGATACTAGAATTGACACTTAATCTGGATAATAGATAACTAATACTAGTAGTCAAGATAAATTGAACAGGTTTATTGTGATTAATTAAGTGTGTAACTGCCACGCACTGCTTTAAAGGACGCACCTAATTTCCCAGAGCTCGCCGTGTAATAAGGGACGTGCTGTATACTATATGGATTTGAAAAGTAAATGTGTTTCCTTTCTGTAGATCTCAAATGAACTTGGTTATGATATAAAAATTGGTTTGATGAACAGATTCCCTCGACGAGAGCTTAATTTTCTCCGTGAAGCGGCCTCATTACAGAAAATAAAAAAGCATCATGTTTTGCATCAAGGCCATAATGTGGACTCCAGCCCAGAGTTCTGCAAACATAAGGCCTGCGACACATAAACAACATGCCGAGGAGGCGTCACAGCGCCGTATCGCCTTTTCTGCCTGGTGTTTATTTCAGCCTCTCAGCCACAGCCTCGCTCCCTGAGCCTTATCAACACTTTGTATACAGCTTGCTACAGTGAATAATGAGCCTCAGATTTAACATGCAGATCTGGTGTACTGTAAATTCAAGTCACGAATCAAGTCAACACACTACTGATGCTTGATGAGCTTTGAACTGTGCTTGTGATGTTGGTGGTGTAGTAAACAGCAACACTGGGTTAAAAGTACTGATATCAAAAGCTTGGATGAGGAAAAACTCCTTTAAGTAATGCTAGAGTATTTTATTCTCCTTGAATTTAATATTAACTACTCCCTTTTTTAGATCTCTTTATATCAGTTTATATAATGTATCAGGCCTGTTGAACTACTTTTTTCCCAAGGGGCCAGATTTTTTACATTCCCTATATTTGACCGTTAAAGGTACTATTTGTAAGAAAGTTGATTTGTGAGTCTCAATGCCAACTCGTCAAAAACTATTTTCCATTTTCCATTAAATTTCCCATGTTTGTTTATATTGTTACATTGTAGATGTGATGATAAACGCGTCAAGACAAGAATCTTACTAAAAGCTGCATGAACCCTGATACACACAGTTTCTATTGTTTCATTTATGCTTTAAACATCTGTTAGCTGCTTGTCTTTACATCAACTTAGATTCAGTGTAAACAGATTTAACGCTTCACTGGTCTTATCCTAATGCAGTGTGTTGTCTCCCCTCAGCTACCAATATTTTCTTCAGATCAAGCAGGATATATTGACTGGAAGGTGAGTAATTCTTTCTGTATGAACACGAGTGGACAGTTCTGCCTTACAAAGAGCTAATTGAATCGGTTGTTGTGGAGCTAAAAATGCATTTATATACATACACATACACACAAGCTGATGTACAAACACACTCAACATGCTCATTATTGTTTTTGTCAGCATTTCTGCTTCTTCTTAAATAAAAAAAATAGCTCCTTTTTTCTGTATAGCTGAGAGAGATTTTCGTATTGATCCTAGGCTTATTATCTCTGTCTGTTTGTTGTGTGTGTGTTCCAGATTGCCCTGTCCACACAACACAGCCGCACTGCTGGCGTCCTATGCTGTTCAATGTAAGTAGCTCCTAAAGCTCCCTGGATACATCCACTCCACATAACGATGGAAAGGCAATTCATTAGGCCTCTCTTTAGCTGCACACACTGTTAAACGTAATGACTGTGGTCGCTCCAGTGCTTTTATAGCTGGTGCTCTGAAGCCATTATGATTCAATTAAGCTGTGTGGTGATATTTGATATTATTTGCCGCGATGTAAATATTCAGTGTGATTGTGGTTTGGTTGTTTATAGTTAGTCATCCATGTTATTGGCCAAATGGAAATGGAGATTATGCATCATCCTTTATTTCATCCCTATTTATTGAATGAAGGACAAAAATAAAATAAAATAGAAAATAAAAGTTTTAGATGTAATGTTGGATTGAATTAAATAGATCTAGATAATACTGTTGTGTTATATTCAAAACTTTCATTATAAAACCCAACATTTTGGGGCGCCCCAGTAGCTCAGTTGGTAGAGCTTGTCCTCGCTGCAGCTGCAGAGTATTTGAATCCACCCTGTGGCCTTTTACTGCATATCATCCTCATTCTTCAGCTGGCCAAAGATAAAAGATCATTTAAAATAAATGATAATAAAAAAAGGTGCCTGCGAATGAGACTCAATAATCAGAGATCTTTCTCCAGATTCACCTTCCCTACCTTTATGAACAGATGTCACAAAGCACTTCGCAAAGTAAATAATGATTGAATATCAGCTGCTTAACAGTGTTATCCTGCATTTACATGGATTATAATCGTACATTTTTATTTAATTTTGATCCATTGATTTCCTTTTTGTGTATTATTGAGGTTGTAAGTGGTGTTTCTGTTATTTGGCCACCCCGTTGGTATACATGAGAGGGGCAGAATATTAGAAACACCTTTCAGTATACTGTAATGCACTCCAGTACGACACCTCTACCCGCTATTACCTTAATAACAAACATAAAGTTGAATTCAAACCTTTCTGACAGTGTCAACAAAACCTAAAAAAATATAAGCTTTGTAAAAGTACTTATTACGGCAGAGCTGTTGAATTGGATTGCGTTACATGATACAGGTTCGTTGATCCTTGCTTACAACACTATTCCAGCATCTCATGGCCTACATTTCTCCAAACCCACTGGTTAAAAAACATCTCTTCAGACCATTCAGTGCCAGTGGACGTTCAGCCTCGTCTACTGTTGTGATTTAGTGTTTGGGTTAAATGCTGACTGGGCCCCTCTGTCATCAGAATAATGACTCCTGACACACTGCTCTGTCTGTCTGTCTCACTCGCTCTTTCTCTTTTATTGCCGCTCATTGTTTCCACGCAGCCTGTTTTGCCTTCTGTCTGTTTCTTTCTTTTATCTCTGTTTAGTCTTTCTCATCCCTCTCTGCTTAGTACTCATAAACCCCCCGCCCCCCTCTTTCTCTCTTACCCGCCTTCCCTCTGCTTTCGCCCTCTTTCTGTCCTCCACCTCTCCGGCACATTTTGAGGGGAATTTGCACTGCTACGGTATATAGGTCAGAGAGGAGATTTGGCCTAGACTACCAACATCATGACACTACTGCTTCTACCCACACACACACACACACACACACACATACACACTCTCTCTAGCTAGGTCCATGTTGTCACTTCACTCAGTGCCAGGCCAGATTATGAAGATAAATGTTTGCTTTGGGAAAAACGGCTTGAAGCAGCTGCTATGCTGCTAATTCAGTTAGCTTGCCCCGAGTGCCAGCACTGATCACTCTAAATCCCACACTAAAGCTTTGCATTCTCAAAACACCACCAATCCCACCCAGTAGGCCGAACTGTCTGAAAACCAGAGCAACCCCCACCTCGTTTTGGTAAAAAGAAATCTTGAAAGAACACATTTTGTTTGTTTCAAAGCAGTAGATGTGGGCTTGTGCAATGCAGCTTTACATATCTACAAAAAATGTTGCATCACCAACACAAGCTGTGTTTTATTCATATTTAGGGATAAACACTGACTTTTATAAAGGCTGGTAACCAGACATCCGCTTTTAGTTGACGAGCCTGGAAATATGGCTGCCATTCATGTAAAATGTGTACTTAAATCTATCGAAGCATAAGACATTTATTCTGAACTTTGAAAATTTCCCTTTAGTTTTTGTTCACTGAGCGCATGAAATCAATTATATAACTTCCTCGAGGTCGACACTCTCACCAGCCCCGAACAATTCAAGATGATGATTTCTAAGCACTTCAACTCAGTGTGCAATTGTTGTCACTGAGTATTGCTCTTTTGTTTTAACTCATATTTGTGTTAAATTACTGTTTGAAAAATTGAAACTGAAAATTGTGACTTGCAGTAAAATAAAGTTTAAAGGCTTTATAACAGTAACCGAGCAAACAACGTTGTAGTTTGTGTTTAATGTGAATGATTTGCAGCATCCACTTCATAAAGTCGTTGGGCTGCCCGCTTCAGGCTCCAGTGCTTGTGGAGCTCTGTATTTCTTTAGGTTGTGCTCTCTCGAACCAGCAGACTTGTCGAGGTGTGTGGTGTACATGCTTTGCTGCAGAATTATCCGTGCAGCTCAAAGATGTCGGGATACTTAACCTCCAAAGACTTCTTGTTCATATTCATCTGGCTCTTTGTCAGTAGAATCAATTTGCATTGCAAAGCTTGTGACCGGAGGGTGGCTGGTTTAACACTGGCAGAATAAATCTGGCTGGGGAAAGTGAAAGGCAGCACCTGCCCCTCCCTCATTACCACCACTGAGGTGCCCTTGAGCAAGGCCCTTAACTAGAGGAGCTGGATCTTCAAGGCTTTCCTGAAAAAGAGAAGATTGCTCTCAGTGAACCCTCCCTGAATAAGTGTTGTCAAAAATATAGATTTCCAACAGTATTGATTCTGAAACAGTTTCAATATTTATTTTCTTAGTTAGCGGTACACAGGTACCAGCTGCACTTTCACGCTCTCTTCACAGCGAGTTGACATTTAAATATCACTAATGCAACCAATTTTTTAAATGTATACATTTCTGGGTACACATTTTGTTGTTTGCTGTCCCTGTTTTCTATTTTTCCACCGTTGGCAACCAAAGGCAAAGAATTAGGTGCCAATTTCTCCAAATGGTTGCCAATGGCGACCTGGCAACTGTTACTGACGAGCCCTGCGTATTGACAGTGGTGGTAAACATACAGCCATGTTTTCTGTCAAATGGCGCTTGTTAATTAAGAGAAAGCAAACACACATGCACACACTGTCACACATACACACTTGGACTAGATTACCCACGATGCATGAAGACCGATCACCACAAATGGGGAGTTGAATGTCTTGTTTGTGTTTGTTGGTCAATAGCATCATTATAAGTAGCCTGATCTCAAGCTAGTCTTTCCACTTGGAGTCGATCGACAGCGGAGTATGGATTTTTCTCTCAACACAATATGAATATATATAGAGAGAGATCAGGCTGTCAGCTGGTCTTTGAGCTTTATTGGCCCTAATATTGAACTTGTTAAAGTAATAACTGTGGCTTAAAATGAAACCAACACTAGCTTACTGTTCTCAGATGTAAGCTATTGACTGTACATATATTTCTCCCTGGAGCTGCGCACACATCAATAAGCGGGCAAGCTTGAATTGATTCGTTGGTCAATATGCTTAGGCTACCGGCTAGTAGGTTAGTCCAGGGACTACTTGAGTGAATTGATGCTTTTGAGCTTCACCCGCCGGCGAGCAAGCTAATAGCTTTGGGGATTCGCTCTGAGCTACCAGAGATCTGGGAATCATTTCACTCGGCCTGTTGTGTGCAATCACTCTGTTCTTCATCGTTGCGTAAAAACATCTTCATTTCTGATTCTAGTGGTGCATTTAAAATTTGCTACATATGAAATACATTTGTTACAAAAACAGCCTAAACTAACTTGCTATTTAGTTTTTTGACGTGTTTGGACCTCTCTGTTATCCTTGTCGTTATCTCATTATGTGTCTCATTCCGCCTCACTGCCTTTTCTAAATTGAGAGTGGTGCATTAACATGTCAACCTGTCTCTCTCTCTGTTTGTGCAGCTGAGTTGGGGGACTACAGTGAAACGGAGCATACAGCAGGATATCTGTCAGAATACTGCTTCGTCTCCAACCCCCCACAGGACTTCCACAAAGAGGTCTCCAAACATCACCAGCAGCACAGGTACAATCGGATACACAAACACACACATTCAAATGCACAGTGGTGGGGCAAGAAATTGATATTTAGTACTAATACCATGTTACTTAAATCTAAGTAGATAGATAGATGCATTTAACTGTGTATGTGGCAGGAAAAACTCTCAAAGATTAATGTGACTGTTGGCCTTGAAAAGATTAGTCCAGATAAAGATGCTGTTCATGCTACAAATATTGTTATAATGACACTGTTTGTTGCAGTAAAAGTAATATTTTTCTTCATTTGAGATATATACATATATACACACTTACTACATATGTGTAATGAACACATAAACAGAAATGACTTGCAGTATATGCCATGGTTTATCTGGTATATGCCATGGTCTATCTTTATCCTGTTCCTGTTTCTTCATTCATATCTCTGATCGCTCATTCTTTTGTTTGTTTTTGTGCCCTTCCCTTCCTCTCACCTTCTCCATATGTCTCTGTCTTTCTCTCACTCTCTCTCACAGTGGTCTATCTCCTGCCCAGTCAGAGTTTAATTATCTGAACACAGCACGTTCGCTGGAGCTCTACGGGGTAGAGTTGCACTATGCAAGGGTAAGTAAGGTTTTATTGTGCCACTGTTCAAGACTGCTGTATGTACAGTTTGTGTTTCCGTGTTGTTGTTTGTCTAGTGCCTCGGTTTTTATCTGAGGTCTCACTCTAGCCGCCTCTCCTCCACAACAACCCTGAGCAGTACAAGATTATTTCATCCTTATCCACCGTCAGCCAATAGCAGCAGAATATATATCATGAAGTCCCAATCTGCGCCGTGCTGTCATGTTGATCTGATGCTGTTTTCATTCCCTCAGCAGCTGAGGAGGAATGAGAACAGGCTGGAGGAGTTGCAGTGTGTACAGTTGGTGTTGATGCCCACATCCTGCATATATACCACACATTGGCATTCAGCTGTCACTGAAACATCAACAAATAGTAGTAGAGTAGCCAAGTCCTTATTTAGATTGATTTATTTTATATATTTGTGGATTGTTATGTTGAAAACATTGCATGAATCTACTCTGGCTACTGTGCTACAGTAAAAGCTTAAGACTCACCTCACCTGCTGAAGGGAAAAGATGTATGTTGTACCAACTATCGAGTCATGGGGGAGTACAAATGTGTGATGGTGAACTGTAAACGAACTTCAAGAGCAATTTTCCTTATACACACAAGATAAAATACCCACTTAATGGCTGTCCACACCAAGAACGATCACTATACAATAACCATAACAATGTGACCACACTGATAAACAGCTAAGGAGAATGGATGTTGATGACGTGTAACTGTTGTACGTTGTTCAGAGAAACAAAAAGAAACCCCCTCGAAGGGATATGGTTTGACACAATTCTTCACAGATGAGTAGTTCGGAGAATCCAACACTCTAGTTGTCATCTTTTGAAAACAAATTTTATTCATGCTTATGACTGAGACAACATCAACTATCCTGGCGATCGTTATAAAGGACCTCAAAACAAACTTCAGAGACCCAATCAGCGCCAAAGACCGTTAGACCAAAGACTGAGTTATTAGAGTAGACCGTCTTAAAAGTGTTTCCTGAATGCCATCAATTAGCTTACATAAAAGAGCTCAGTATATAAGCTGATGCGTGATGCTGGGGTTTTCTACCTGGAAGTTATTGTGAACAAACATCGTAATTCAGTCTATGATCAAGAAAAAAATATAAAAGCTTCCTTTCATTTCTTAAATGGGGTCATCAGGAACAAAACAATCATCGCCGACAAATTATGTCAGTCTGAGGCGGTTAACAGTCTCCAGGCTGGGTTTCCAGATTTATTGATTAGAGAGCGTGTAACAAAACTTTAAGAAAATCAATTGTGTTGTCTCCGTGAAGCAGCACAAGATAAACATGTTTCAGCACTCCGTCATCATCAGTATCTCATTGCACATGCAGGATGTCCAGTGCGTACTGTATAAAATTACAACTCTAAATTAGAAAATCAATGAGGAGAAAAGTCTAAACATGTCTGAGGTTCTTCTCTAATTTACTGAAGATGTTTATTTGTCCTGAACCCGTCCCTATGAACTCATGTCCCAAACAGATTCTTCAGTTTTATCTGTGTTTTTAATAACCTCTACTCTTAGTTTGAGGCAGCTGGTTTGTTTTTTTCCCCTGTTGTCTCATTTCAACTCTGCCTCGATCTTCTCTGCTCACACACTCTGTTCCTCTCTTTTCAGGACCAGAGCAACACAGAGATTCTTATTGGGGTGATGTCCGCCGGCATTGTAGTTTACAAGAACAGGGTACGGATCAACTATTTCCCATGGTGAGTGAAACACACAAAAAACATGAAATTACATGTATCATCAAGTGTGCAGGTCCACTACTCTATTCTTCCAGCTATTTTGATAATTGGTTAATTGGTTTCAGTCATTTATAAGAACAACAATCATTAGTTGTAGTCCTACTAAGTAGCCATGATAAAGTGAGAACTAGAATAGCACTCAGTAGAGCACATACCTCCACCAAAACCCAACAGTCCCCTTTTAATTAAGATCCTATCAAGATGTTCTCACTCACCAGCCACCTAAATACACCTAATATTTTTCATCAAGATCCATGAAAACGTTGTGCAAAACAATACCTGGATCCGTCCCATTATCCGGATCCACACCAAGAGTTAATGGGGTCTGCTCTGGGCCGTAATCGCCCACCCAAGTTTCATGGAAATCTGTTGAGTAGTTTTTATCCTGTAGTTTTAATCCTGCTGACACACCAACCAATAAACAAACGGACACGTCGATTTCAGTGAGGCAGTTGGTCAGGGTGGAGTAGGCTTTCAGTGGCGGCAGAATAAGGTGATGTGTAATCATCAGCAGCAGTGGAAGTGAAGACCATGAAAACAGATGAAATCACCAGCGCCGAAACAGGAGGGGATCGGGTATTGAACCCTGTGGGACGCCTTTGAAGTGAGGGGCGAATCAGATTTTTAACGCACAATTTCCATCCTTGGTTTCAGTCAGGCAGCAAGTGGGAGATTTTTTTTGAGCGTTTGTTGGAGGAGAAAATATCGACAGGAAGAGATGAAACATGAAACATACATGCATACAAGTTCAACAGTATCTGTTACACCTGCAGGAAGGTTGCTGAAAACCAACTGTTTCAGAGAGAAGCAGAAAACCTGGCAGCTCTCAGGTGTGAATAAAGTGTGGATGGAAAACAGAGCACTTCTAGATAAAAAATAACAGCTTCCTCCATTAATATTTTCATACTAAAAAACAGAAGACTAGCTTTTTTTTCTGGCCAGAGGAATCAAACTGTGCATGTTCTTGTCACAAACCCACTTCTCTGTCCATAAATCTGCTGCCAGCTCCACTTGAGCCGCATCCAGGGACCCTTTTTGCTGAGAGATGCTCTACATAATATTTTGGTAACCTCTCACATGGTGATTATGACATGGCATATTAATGTTTAAGCCTTCAGTTGATCTTTTTTAGAATTATGCAGATGATTCCACCAGATTTTAAATGTTAAACTAGGTTTCCTGGAAAAATTTTAACCATCAAATCTGCTTGCTCTCCTTCCTTTACCCAACATTCACCTCTCTCCATCTCATCACTCTTTACATCTCTTGCTTTCTCTCTGAAGCATCGATTCTTGGAAATCTCTCATTCTCTGCCGCAGCACCGTGGGAGGCTAAATGTTAATGGGTGCCGGGGGTGGGATAGTAACCGCTCAAATCCCTGTAACTCCGGAAGATAATTCACTCGTGTGTAGGCTTAACGCACACACACCCACCCCTGACCAAATGCACACAGCAGCTGGTGTGTATGAGTGTGTGTATGAACATCACTGGATGTCTGACAGCAGCAAGATGTTTGTGGTAAGACGGGGTTTGAGTCTGCGCTAGTGTAGGGTTTGTAGAATGAAGGATTTTTGTGAAAATGACGTTGTGGGGACCCAGTTCGTAAATCTGGGGACTAGTCTACCATTTAGGATCGAAACCATGCCGCCAAACCATGAAATTTTTAGAGTACAGACTTGGTTTTTGGTCAGGGTTTTGGACAAGTCTCCATGGAATGAATGTAAATCAATGGAAAGCCCTTGTAAGCAGAGAAAAAAATTAAGCTTAAGCCAGTTTGTATGTGTATGTGAGTGTCCCTGTCTGTGTGTGTCCAGTCGGTTGAGCTAAATTTAGAGACCAACAGTGGTGTCCCCAGCAGCTGTCCCCCACCATGTGTGTGAAAGAGAGGGAGACATAATAGTCAACAGTGTCTCTCCACGCCATACTTCTTTTCTCTCTTTTTCATTTTCTCTTCAACAAAGACTCACTGTTCCCTCATCTGCATCAGTCCTGTCACGTCTTCTCATGTTGTCTCTTCTCGTCATTTCTTCTCTTTGTCCTCATAAATCGAACTGTAAGATACAGTAAGGAAGGGTCAAGAGTGAGAGAGAGGGAGAGAAACATTTAGACTTTTGCCTCCTTCCTATTTCTGTCCGCAGCAGCCTGACAAATGAGCCACACTTAGATGGGTCATGACTCACACTCTGCCTAAGCGTGTGTGTGAGTGTGTGCGTGTGTGTGTTTTCTCCATGCAAGTGTGTGTGAGTAAGTATGTAAAATATATTTAGCAGGGAGCGATGAGTCACAGCAGCAACAGAGCTCTGGGGAGGGATTATGTTACTCTGCTGCTCATCAGCAGACCTCTTGCTGTGGCCGCGCGTGTGTGGTCTTCTGATTCAAACATTATTTTATACCGTTTCTTCCTCTTTAGACGCATGACTAGAAAACAGACAGATTTATGAGAAAAGACGGAGACTCAAGTGCGGTCGTGCTCTTATAACCGATACTCTGCAGCTATGGGAGGAGGAACAGGTCAGAGGGTAAACGAACAGTTGCGATGTGACACATGGGCCAGCTTACTGGAAGAACAGGCGTTTCGTTGAGAAGTGTGCCTTTCCATTCAGAGAAATGTGGAGCTGCTGTTCTTATCATCACTGCCAGTCTGAGAATATGGTGGACTGGGGCAAGACCACGGCTTAGACTTAACCGTCGCATGCTAAAGATGCTAAAAATATTCACATTTTTATTTCATTTTATAAAATCGAATTTAGATAGCTTTATTGGCATGACCATAACAAAATACAGTACTGACAAAACATTCTTCTAACAATGGGTGTTGATAATAACAACATAAAGCAATCTATACATAAACATATGAGGCACCAGTGGCAATTTTCTTTTCCTGTATTTCTTTTTTGAATCTGATCTGCTGACTCTATTTTGGCTGATTCTGATATCCTGTCTAAAAACAGGGGAAAAAATATATCAAAAAGCATAAATGGTTACCGTTGTAGGTACAATAATCATCAAATATTATCACAATAACTGGCTGAATGGAGGAGCACCATCCAGCAAACATAATGAAATTAAAAAGCAGTGATGTGAAACATCAGGAAGGCGAGACACTGCTTGATGCCATCGCACGAGCATGACACCCTTTATTTTAGCACATTATTTGTAGATTTTGCTGTTTAACTGTATCTGGTAGATGGTTATTGAAATGTCCGACACACATTGTTCTTTTATTCAATAGTAAAGTGTTAAATCTGGTTTTGTGTTATGAGTAGTCTATGATTGAATTCCTTTTGAGGTTCTTCTTCTGCATGATTACCGACTTTTAGCTAGTAAGAGTGTAGTTTCAGTGTTTCAGCAGAGGTCATTGGCTCATTTACTGTGGAGGTACTAACTTCTGTATGGATTTTCTTTGTCTTTTCCAGGTTGAAAATAGTGAAAATCTCCTTCAAGTGCAAACAGTTCTTCGTCCAGCTGAGAAGAGAACCGGTAGGTGTACACACACACACACACACACACACACACACACACACACACACTTCTTAACAACCATCTCCCTTCCACAGTTGTGCTTGTTTGTGAACAGATGACAGAGTCTACCCCACAGTATGCTTGTTTCTGTGCATACTGACTGTACCATGTGTGTATATACTGTAGATGCTCTGCAGATGTAAGATGAGCTGTGTCTGCATATGTGTGTGTAATCAGTGTCAGATTAACCCCCTGCTGTCTGTGTCCTGGTTGACTCCGCTTTAATCCCCAACTGTGTCCTGCATCCCTTGTTTGACACATGGATCTCTTTATTCTCAATGCCACAAATAATTCCTCAGACAGCTGATCTCTGTAAGCAACTGTCACAGTCAACTGGCTTATATTTTGTTTCAGTATTCTTTTAACGTTTTTTCTTGTTTACCGAGACAAATTTAGTAGTTATTGAGTGTAAAAGTTCTTGTTTCGGCCTGCTCCCTGAATGCATCTAGAGCACTCCACCGGCCTTACAGATATGTGTTTGTATCTTCACACAACCTCCTTATTACATTACTTCCTGTTGACATAAGTGATATAAAAGTAATGTGCGGCAGTTTAAAATTTTGTGATTCCCAATCAGTTGAAATTGGTGTACAAAAATGCTGAATGTTGAAACTTCCAGCTTCTGCCACTCCTCACGTGGTAGTAGTAGAAAAGCAGCTGTGTCAAAACATTGACAGCTCAGCATTGTATAACACACTATAGTAGTAGTAATGTCCATTTTAAAATGAATATGAATTCAGGTGAAACATGTGTAACATGACATATGGTGTCAATAAAGTGGTTGTTGAGTAACTCTCTACTCAAGCACTGTCCACTTATGTTTTCATTTCCTCTCTGTGAACAGAACGAAACCCGGGAAACGTTGCTGGGTTTCAACATGGTGAACTATCGGGCTTGTAAAAACCTGTGGAAGGCCTGCGTGGAGCACCACACCTTCTTCAGGCTGGAGCGGCCCATCCCACCACAGAAGAACTTCTTTGCTCACTACTTCACCCTGGGCTCAAAATTCAGATACTGGTGAGAACAAGAGGAAACACACACACACACATACACACACACACACACACACACACACACACACACACACACACACTGTACTAGAACATGGATAAAATCCACAGAGCACACAAGGGATCTCTTGCCTTGACAGCCAGGCTTTGACAGATTGACATGTACATGCTTCATCTGCGCTGCCTTCTGTCAGACTCTCAGCAGTAGTCCTTCTTCAGGGAAACCTCACCAGAAGCACGTTTGTTTGGAAGTCAATGCAGTTGTTTCAGTTTGGGTTGAGAGGCTGAAACACTTAAAGGCTGCTGGGAGCCTCTCATGCTACATTCCCCCCTGAAAACCACAATTTAATTATTCACGGTTTTGCTCAGAAAAAGAGGAAAAAATAACTTTTTAAGTTTCTAAGTTTGGCCTTGCAACCATTCTTTTAAGTTTGTTGTGTGTTAGTGTCCATGTTCATGTGACTTTCTGTACATACTTACTTTAAAGCTAAAAGGGGAGTGAGAAATGAGAATAACAATACCAACACTTTACCCAGTTCTGTAATATGCCAATGCCGTATGACAACTTAGTTTCACTTCATTGGGAACTTTTTTTTATTATTTCCTCTTTCTATGAAATATGAGTGAGCGATGAACTGAGAGTTGGAAGTCTTGTGATGCATTATTGAGCAGCAGTGATGCAACGCGAGCCAGCCTGGCACTGATGTTTGGCTTGACGGTGTGTGTGTGGGTGTTTTTGCCCTTACTGTAAGGTATTGACAGACTTCCAATAAGGATAACAGGAACAATTTGTGTTTTTAACATGTTATTAACAGTGTACCACGTGATAAAATGATCATATTCAATATGATGGCAGATGCTCAACTCTTACTGCCGATTTGTTCTTTTTAATGCAGAATTTTTCAGGAGGATTTGAGGGACTGGTGGTACAGTAGCAGATGTAGCTCTTATTGTCTAAGAACAAAACTGTACTCTCCTCTGTTGTCACGTGAAAGAGCAAGTAAAAGTAAACTTAGCTGTAGAAATCTGTTTCTGAAACCTTGCTAAACCCAAAAGTTACACCACTTTCATTTTAGTTGAAGTTTTCCAAGAAAGTCCACTGACTGTTTCTGTGTCTTCTGTCTCTAGCGGGCGGACGGAGGTGCAGTCTGTGCAGTATGGAAAGGAGAAAGGCATCAAGGACAGAGTGTTTGCAAGGTAATGAACATCTCTCTCTTGGTAAGTTGAATCTATCCGTTGCAAGCCATTGAGGATAGATGAACACCGCATTACTGTTATTTTTAATGCGATAACTGAATTAATGTCTTGTTCTAAGCAGATCTCCCAGCAAGCCATTGGCCCGGAAGTTGCTAGGCGGAACCGACTGGGAGTCGGTCAGCAGGAACAGCCTATCAGACGAGAGACTGGAGACCCAGAGCCTGCCTACTCGCTCGCCGCCTGGGACGCCCAATCAGTGAGTCACAAGTTTTGAACAAGGGTTCACACCAGATTGAGGTTCACGTCAGTGTCATTTTTAGACGATCATGGTTGTGGAAATTTAGATTTTATTCTATTCTACATATTGAGGAATATTGAAAACGGGGCTCTCACAGTACTAGATTTTCCCTTCACAGTTATCGATGCCAAACAAACGATTTAATGATCAATCAAATCTAAATCAGTCTTTAACTTTATTTACTGTGTGTTTTGTCTTTTTTGGCGAATAAATTACCCTCTGAATACAAGTGTAGGGAGGTGGAGAGAGAATCTGTGAGCATAACTTTGAAAAAAGTTACAAAAAATTATTATATGTGAATTTTTTAACACTATATCAATATTTGACTTTTTAATATTAAGATTATCGTAAAATTTCACGACACTGCTTATTTAAAACGACAAACAACTGACATTCATTTATTGAAGATGGAAGCCAAGTATAGTTTTCAAGCATCGACATGATAAATCTCTTCGTCACTGTGATCTGCTTTCAGTTAGTAGGAAACCTGTTCTGAAAAGAGACCACATCTTAAGCAGTAGAGTCATGTCAGGGCTTTATTGGCAAACATTTATGCTGCAGAAGTGCCCTTGAGCAAGTCTCCGAAGCCAAACTCTGTAATCTCTAAAACGACTTGATTATTTCTCCCCTAAAAAACAAGAAACATTGCATAATTTAATGTCCATTCCTGCAGTTTGCATTCATAAAAGTTTTGTTATCAGCAACGAGACGATAGTTTTTCATTCCCTAAATAAAATTGGCAGAATGTGATTTGAATCAAAAACAGTCTGATTAGTAAACAAACAACAAAGTTCTGGTGCCAGCAACAGAAACATCTGAGTCAGTACCGGAAACGCTCTGTGTTGTTATCCGCAGCCCTTTAACATTACGTGTCCTTGTGCATTCATCAGGAACTCGCTGTTTGTACAAGAAGGCACACGACTACGCCCGTCGTCGGTTGGCCACCTGGTCGATCACGTGATCCACGCTTCACCCAGCCTGCCTGTCTTTTCCTCCAATCACAAGTCGGCATCGTCCACGCAGGCCAACAGCATCAGCTTGGACTCCACACCGTAAGTCTCTGACAGTCGCGGGAAATGTTCTTCTTCTTTCCTTTCTTCCACTGTATTCTTGTTTTCGATCTGTTCTGCCCTCCTTCTTCAGAGCTGTTCTCTCTGGGAAAATAAAAAACCTATCGACCTTTGACTTTGTGGCGGGAAAATAAATTTCACTGTAAATGAAGCGCCTCATAAATAAAGCACCCCTCGCAAACAGCCAGCCTTTAATTTTGAAGTTTAATTTTACTCATCAGCGTTAGTGCCACTCTGTCTGACTGCACTGCTGAGTTGACTGGTTTTTAAATGTCTGTCTGTGTCTGTGGCTTCTCCCAACAGCTCACACCCTCTCCCAGAGTCACTTAGCCGGGCCCCATTGAAAAGATGAACCCTTTGAAAGGCAGCCTGTAAAATGTGTTTATAGTGCGGAGCAGGGCGGAGAGGTTGTACAACAGGGCTGAACTAGGAATTAGTCTGTGTGAATGTCACACACTATAAAATATCTGGTGAATTCCCTTAACTACTACTATAAAGTTCCTCATTTCTGTTTCAAGGCCTGAAACCTGAGTAAAAGGTCCGACATCTTCATAATTTATTCATTAGGAATCTTCATTTATCACAAACCTCAATTTTATAGCTCAAATATTTTCTCAAAATGTTTTAGCATGGCCTTTAGCACTTGACAGAAGTGGTTGTTTTGAAGGGACATTTCTAGCAGTGTTTGTTGCGACAAATCCGGGTGTTTTGATGGGGACCTCGCAACATTTCCTGTCGTGTTTGTGGAGACCAAAGCTGTATATTTTTCACAGGAGGTTGGGACATTTCTAGCCCTGTTTGTTGCGACAAAACTGGGTGGTTTGATGGAGGCCTCGGGCCATTTACTGCCGTGTTTGTGGCAACAGAAGTGGGTGTTTTTGAAGGAGACCATGGGACATTCCCATCAGTGTTTGTGGTGACCAAAACCAGATGTTTTTCACAGGAAGTTGGGCAAACTCCAGCCATGTTTGTGGCGACCAAAACAGGTATTTTAAGCCAAACCATGATATTTTCCTAACCATAACCAAGTGGTTTTTGTGCCTAAACTCAACCAGAGCAGAGAGAAATAGACAACTGAACCTAAACAAACGTGAAGTTGCAACTGAAAGAACGCCAGCTTGAAGTTATATGTGGTTTTGCAGGCTAACATTTATTCTGGCGATTGGGTTGTGTTAAACTAAGGCTGGTGAGTCAAAAATGATTGTTCTGAATAGAAAAATCCTTAAAGCCACTTAATAAATGCTTAAAATACCATGGTATTATCTTTGATTGTCCAGCTGGAGCATTTTGCTATATTGAGCTGGAAATGAGCCACGAGTATAAGATGCTCACATGTGCTGTTGCCTGAATGAGGAAAGAGATGCATTGAAGATACGGCGTGCTGTTTGTGTTGACACTGCCGGAGTGTGTGTGTGTGTGTGAGAGAGAGAATAGAGATGGAGGGCTTGAACAGTTCTCAGTTGGAAATCAGAGTGGTTAAGTAACATTACAGTGGTATTTCCGCTGCCCACAAAGCTACACATACACACACAATAACACACACCAAGTTGTTGGCTCGTCATCCCGTTCGAGAGCCAGAAGATGACATAATCACCTGCTCTCTCTTCCACAGACAACACACACTTTATCCATGGGTATTATTTTATTGGCTTTATGTGGTTTGTCCATGATGTGAGTCATTTCCGTTTTTAAATTCCCACCTTACATCACATTTTATGCTGCAATAAATCCTGAATGTTTCATTTATTATTAATCACATACCACAAATTGTATGGCTCAGATATTTTCTCAAATTGATTTAGCATGGCCTTCAGCACTTTCCTGTGTTTTGGTGACAGAAGTGGTTGTTTTGAAGGAAACCTGGGGCCATTTCCAGCTGTGTGTGTTCACGGCGACAGAAGCAGGTGTTTTGAAGGAGACTTGGGACCTTTCAAACCGTGTTTGTGTTAAATTATTGACTAATTGTAAACACTCAGTTAACTTGTATATTCGGTTGGTAGTCAGTCTTTTCAACATCTTTTCTCTGTCAGTTTGTTGACAGATGTGTTTGAAATATCACCAGAATTATCGTCGAACTCTATTCAAGTGTTTTTATGTGATTTGCACATGAAAGATTTGTGTTGTACGAAGTTTTGTGACAGCCGTTCTTCTCGTGTACATATTATTGTCCAGTCAATCATCATCATCATGCTGTTAATCTCAGCTTTTAGCACAAAAACATTTCTTAATGCAAGGATGAGTTGAAAGGAGTTGTTTACATGATGACAAGCACTATGTGGCAGGCAGAGGCAACTGGTGAAAATGAATGTTTTGCCAAATTTTCTGTAAATTTCAGCTTCCCAAGTTCCCAATCCACCAATTTTCTTGCAGAAATGATTCTTCCCCTGTATGTGAATGATTACTTTATCCTTTATTTGGGCCATTAAGAAGTCAAAGATGAGAAACACACATCTAAGAGTAGGCTGGACCCTCCAAATCTCAGATATTACAGCAACTAGATCATTTCCAAAAGTAGATTATTGTCAGAAGAAATAAATCCATGTTTTTCTTAGTTTTCGTATTTCCAGCGTCCTCCTTCAGGTCCATCTCTTTTTCTCAGTCCCACAATCCAAATTTTTCCCAATGTTCCTCCAAGATTTCCCTCCAATAAAAACTAAATTAGAATCTCCCACAGGCCGCAGTCATACGCCGTGTTAGTTTCACTCAAGAGCTTTACAACAAAGCCGTAGCTTTTGGGACGCTCTCACTATAATGTTCTGTTTTTAGCTCTGAAAAGTGAAAATTATCTGTTTAGCTAACCGCGGTACATTACTGTGATGGTTTTTAAAATGCAGTGCCTTTATGTCCTTGGTGTCAGGGAACAAAAAGGTACAATTATAGAATAAACTTTAACACTTCATGTGACTATATGATGCGCTCATTGATGCAAAGGAAAAGCTGGCCTTGGAAAAAAGATAATTTTGTGTGAAAAACTCTTGGGTGTGCACTGTGTTTTAAATTGATCTTTTAGTGGTGAGACAGGGAGCTTTATAGCACTTTCGTTTTTAGACTCGGTCTTCTCATGTGCCCACATGTGGTTCATCTGTCACCGTGAACTCTAATTTAGCTCTGTCTTCTGTCGGGCTTTTAAAAAAAATAAAGTGACTTAGATTTTGGTTGCGACGACGTTCATACGAAGTCTTAAAAGATTGAAAAATGTTATTTTCTCACCCTCACGCTGAGGGTAAATCGGGTGAAGTTTCGTAATCCACAAAACATTCCTGGAGCGTCACAGCAAAACAGTGTTGCAGCATTTTCAGTAAACAGCTGAAGCAGATGGGGACTTGTTTTAAAACGTAAACAAACACCTGACCAAGAAATATAATATTGTTACATACAGCTCGTCTGGAATAATAAATCAATTTATGTTTTCATGTGCTTGATTTTCAAAATAATCTGGTGTTTCATGATGATATTTGTTCGTCTCCTGGCGACAAAGTTTGCGCAAAAAGAAATAATCATGATCAAAACACACAGTCGAAGTGGGGAAATTGTGGGACTAAATGATTTATCATGAAATTAATCTGTTGCAGCCCTTGTCTGGAGTAGACACGTTTTTTATCTCCTCATCTGAGGTCCTTGGCTGAGTTGTCGTGATGTGTGGAGACACTTCATATTCATTCAGTCTCCTGTGTCGTGTTGAGGAAACGCAGTGATGTAGGAGGATGTTCTGTCTTGGCTCATGCCTGCTGTGCACTGCCCTCCTTCTGAAAGCCTGACCTGGTTTTGACCCATAATAAATGTTAGCTTCAGCGTGTGTATTTAAGACACAAAGTGGCACCAGTAGCATCAGCCAAAACAAAGTCAATGCTCTTTGACTGGTGCTCTCGCCCCTGAGGAGTGCCTGCACACAACCTCTCTCTCTCACACACACACACTCGCAGAAAGAGGCAGAGAGTGAAATGGCTCGCTTTTACCCCCCAGAGAGCGAGCCATGATGCCGCTGAAAGCCTTACCTGACTGACCGCGTTGTTTCATCATACGCACTGGCTGCCTTTTATTGTCTGGATGATGGAGGAGGGGTGTTTTCTTTCCTCTCGCAGCCCTTTTATTGAGGTTAATGCATTGTGACTAACACAGTGCTATTAAGCCGCTCTGTCTCTTGCAATCTCTTTCTCTCTCACTTCCCTTTATCTGGTTTTCCTCCATTCGTCTCGTTTTCCTCGCAAACCCCACCTCTTTAACAAACAGGACAATCTTCAGCCGGATCCTTACATGTGTCTTTTTTGCTTTGTGCCTTTGGTTTCCCTGTAAAGATGCAGTGTTTTGTTCTTTACTGAAGAGACATGATCAAAAGGGATGTATCGCCGCTTTGCCCAATCATATCGCCTAAAACTAAACACTTCTCCCAACCATTTTTCTTAATTTCTGTCTTAAAAAGGGCTTTTTTTGGCATGGAAAACAGTAGTACTACTGTTTCTGTCTCCTTGTCTCTGTACCTGACTTTTCTTCTCCCTCTCTTTCTTTGCCTCTGTCAGGTCTCCGGAGGGGATCGACAGCCAACCTCCAGCTCTGCCCCCCAAGCAGCTGAGCAGAAAGACCTTGAGCCAGATCATCCAGGCCCACTCCCAGCAGAGCCTCCTGGACAACCACCTCAACGAGATGTACGATGTTCCCGTCAACGCTGACAAGACCACGGTCAGTATGCCGACACGAGAAGCCCAGTCGCATGAAGCTTTTTAATAAGATATTCGCCACGGTGGTCCTCTTCAGTATCATTGAAAAATATGAGGAGATACAATGCTTAAGTAAGGAAAACGCAACATCTTCAGTCTGCAGTAAGACTTCCTTGTAGAGCGTTACAACATTCATAGGAACTTCAAACTTACTTTTAGCATGTAGGTCTAGCCGACATCAACCCCCCCATAGACGGCTATTTCCAGCAAACAAACCGACTCCCACTAATTGTTACCTGCCCAGGATCAAACAGCAGACAGATAAAGTTGGTGCAGCGCTGCTGAACAATGGAGAGCTAAATGGAGGGTCGATATTGGCCCTAAATAAAAGTCAGTGCTTTTGTTGCTCTGTCTGCTGAATTGCTTTACTGTTTGTTGTTTGTTTTATGTTTTGATTCTTTTCTTTTGACCCCTAATGGCCAAATAAAACCAAACATTGACGCTTTAAATCTTGATCCTAAACTGAGGATGAGGTGTTCGGATTCCAGTCAAGTGAAGATTTAGACTTGCATTTTCTTTTTGTTCACCGATTTCGTCCACCACACAGTGCTGTCTGGTGATAGAGCTGCGGTCAATATTCCTGTGTTTTGAAGAAAGCCGTATGTGACTCTGATGTACTTTTGCTGTTGCAGCTAAATGGAGTCGTCCCTCATGATAATCTGGTCCTGATCAAGATGAGACCCGACGAACACGGACGTTTCGGCTTCAACGTCAAGGTGAGAGCTGGGACACAAAAGGAAATATTGTTTTCAAGTTCCTTGACACATCTCTTCATGTTGAAATGTAAACTCTTCACTAAGATTAAAGGGAAAGCGAGTGCCATCCACAACTTAAGTTGAGATGATGGTAGAGTTCATCAGTTGTCTGTCAAATCCAAGTTGTTAGTTTTGAGTAATTGTAGAGTATCCAGCAGTATGCTTCTCTTAACTCAGGCAGCTTGTTGAGGCGTACATACAGGTGGCTGTCATCTCAAATTGTGTGTCTGTGTGTTTCCAGGGTGGAGCTGACCAGAAGATGCCCATCATTGTGTCTCGAGTGGCTCCGGGAACATCAGTAAGTCAACAACCTGCATATATAGTCACTACATGATGAATACTGAATTTTCTTTCAATAGAAAAAACAGATGCAGCTTCATAAATAGCCACTTTTTTAGTATGTATATGTATAAAATCTCAGAACTCAGACTCATTAGTCTCTTCGTCTTTCCTTTCTTTACCTCTTCAGGCCGACCTGTGCGTGCCGCGCCTCAACGAGGGCGACCAGGTGGTCTTGATTAATGGACGGGACATCTCTGACCACACCCACGATCAGGTGGTCATGTTCATCAAGGCCAGCTGCGAGAGCCACTCTGGAGAGCTCATCCTATTGGTCAGACCAAATGGTGAGTTGTTCCCAGTGGTTGGTATCTACTGTTATAATATCCACCTCTGTTCACTTCTGTGTGAGTGAAGGAGCAAATAAAACATTTGCCTCAAGTGGCCAAGGCAAATTTGCATCTTGGCTTTGCATGAAGTTCAACTTTGGTGAACTCTGACCAGCAAAGTCGCAACCAAACAAACCAGCAAACTGACTTGTGTGTGCCTCACATCCTGCTCTGCCCACATTCAGCACCACTAGGCGATGGTCATTCGCCTGCATTTGCGTATGTGTGACTGTATCCCATCTCTGATAAATAAGAAGGAGGGTTAAAAAAAACAGTGGAAAAACATACAGTGTGATTCACATGACACTGCAGCGCTGAATCACAGTGACCTGACTCCTTATAAAAATGACGCACTGAGGGTTTCTGTTTATTTACGTCTTTTGTTGTTGGCGTGGATTTGATTTCAAGATTTTACAGTTGTTTTGTCCACCTTTGTGTATTTCAGCCTTGAAAAGAGATTACTACAACTGTTTCTTAAAACACTACTATCTGAGTTGATGAAGAAGAAATTCTTTCTAACTTTTTATTTAGTTACTAGTGAACTTGTGATTGTGTTATGCTAAGGATGTCCTCGTTCCATACTAAGTACCTAAGTTTGAGTGTGCATACTATTTTCCAGCGAATTATTATGATTATAGCATGCAAGCCTGGCATAAATATCCCACAATGCAGTGCAGTAGTGACGACAACATCAACAGCATAAGAGACAATGACGTAATGTCAATAGTGCTTCACTTTAAGTGTGAGTAAGCTTTCAGTTTGCACTTTCAGTTTAAACTTATATTAGAATCCTAACTATGTGTATTTTACATAGACTTTTTCTTGTTTCAGTCTCATCAAATTAAAACTACTGACAATTAATTAAGGTTATTGTTGAGTTTCGGGTCAGATGTCAACAATATCCAAACACCACATTTCATAGTCCTCCTCTGTTTGCTTGGTTGTCATGGCGACAGCTCTGTTGTCATCTGAAGTTTGTCGTACCTCAGGTGATACAAGCGGGTTTTTCACTCGGTTTGCCCGACTCATTACAGTTTCATCTCGCAGTTGCTGGGTGTAAATATTTAGTAATAATCTAATCTCTATGTGAGAAATACTTTGTGTGGTGCAACCTGTTTTGATTTAGTGCTGCATGAATCTTCACTTTGTTAACACTGGAGTGATAACAAGGAAAAGTGTAACATACAGACAGCTGGTACCGCCCACTCCTGAGAATTAACAGCTTCACATCTGGTCACCAGTTTCACTCCTTCTTCTCCTTCTTCTTCTGGACTGCACAGTCTCACTTGTGTAATTTTAATGGACATCTACCGAAGAATGGAACGAGTACAACAGGCTTTCAGCTATATGTATTCATTATGTAGAAAGATGTCAAAGCTTTTCCTTTAATCAGCATCAGCAAAGTGGGAGGGGAGCTTTTAAAGATGATGAAACATGGAAATTCTTGGTATTCTAACTGGGTCAGAGAGGGATTTATGCACTATATCCTCTCTTACATCAGAGCAGATATAAGATTGCATCAATGTATTGAATGCCTGTCAGCTCACATTATTTTATATTGCTGTATTAAATGTAAGCATATACATGGATGAACTGTATAGTCCCCTGATCCAGCACATTGTTCCTCCAGATAAATCACCTTCTGCTGTGTGTTTTATAAACCGTGACGTATTTCCTCCCTGTCCCGTCCAGCCATCTACGACGTCGTGGAGGAGAAGGCGGATTCAGAGCCAGATTTTCAGTACATCCCTGAGAAGTCCCCTCAGGACCCCGCCCAGCTAGACCAGCATGCTTTGAGGGACTCCATGGTCACACTGAAGGAAGGCCTGATCAGCGGAGCCATACTGGCACAATTTGATGTGAGGAGAAAGAGAAATAAACACACACAAACACACAGACACTCTGCATATATACCCAAACAAACTTGTGGGAATGTAGGTTTTGTTTTTTGTTTTTTTTTACCAGGATTATTCCAATTGAGACTAAGATTCTCCTGTACAAGTTTCACATGAATCAAACAGCAACTTAAAACAAACATAAATATCTTCAGAAACGAGCGACTACTGTAACTTAAAAAGAATCAGAGGTTTGACTGAGTGTTTCCTCCTACACATTCTTATAACTTCCTGTCCTTTATCATAGCGACTTAACGGTTTCCTGTTTGAAGATGTGTGTTGTGCTTTTACTGAGGATTGTTAGATGCAAACACACGGTCACATAAATGCTCACAAAGCCACTGCATGACAGCTCTCATGCACACAACGGTACTTAATTGTTAAGTGGAATTAAGTTAATTGTTACTTAAGTGTTTGTTAAGTATTTTCAATGCATCTGATACACTTTCACGGGGCCTCAGACTCAAGAGTGCACTATGTAGTTTTGGGGATGATTTTTTTTTTTTTTTTTTTTTTAGCTATATGGCGGACCCTGCCACTTTTCTAGCTACAAACAGTGTTCTGTGGACCTTATTTTCCTCTGAGAACTGCTTATTTATTCTGTTATGGAAAAAATAGATATCTCTGTGTTTGAATTATTACCTCATTAATATTGTAAATATAAAAGTTCTGAGTTTGAATTTCTTCACCAAAACTACATACTGCTCCTTTATCGCCACTTTAATCCTTATTTTCCAAGTGGAGGAGTAATCAGGTCTGGTCTGGGACCTCGGTTGTCACCATTGTTCGTCCCAGATTATCTGGTAATGTGAGAGGTCTTTAACATCCCGAACATGAGTTTCTAGATGTATTTAAAAGTCATATTTTTGCATTTTAATGCGTAAACATTAGAGTAAAACAGCCGTGTATTTTGAGTTTTGGTGGGGTGAGATCAAAAAGAGCCAGTTGCCTGTTTTATCTGTTTAACAAAATGAAAATCATAATAAACATGCAATGCAGGATAAAGTAGAATCAAATTAAAAATCTATTCATTTGTGTTTGTTTTCTTGCAGCAACTGTACAGGAAGAGGCCGGGGATGACCATGCTGTGTGCCAAATTACCTCAGAACGTTTCCAAAAATCGCTACAGAGACATCTCTCCTTGTACGTGACTGCACACTCCTCTCTATTTCTGTTGGCTCCTGCGTTTAAATACATACCGACATTAACCTTTTGTACCTTCCATCACGCTCTCTCTCTTCACTACGTTTTCTTTTCTTTCTTTCTTCCTTCGTCAATGATTCTCGGTCTTTTTCTCCACGTGTAATCTCTTCCCTCCCTTTTTGTTGTCTCCACAGACGATGCCACTCGGGTCATTCTGAAAAGCACAGATGACTACATCAATGCAAATTACATCAATGTGAGTTCGCTCCTCCTTATTTTCTCTCTTTCATCTCTCCGTCAATATCTCTGCGTTTTGCTCGTTTGAGGCGTGCTGGGTGGTCTGCTTTTCTAACCATCAAAACACATGTTGAAACACTACGGCGGCCACACTGTTGAATGAATTAACCACATGAGCTTCACGAGCGAACAACCTCCCAAGTTAATGTTCTGCATGCGTTTGAGTCCAACTAACAGCAGATCGTGTATGAGCCCGTTGGAGTGAACATTTCTTTTTTTATTAATTAAAGCCCTTCACAGTCAGCTGTAATGTGACTGCCTTCATTTATCAGTTTTAGCCTTTTTGGAAGTCAAACTTTTGTCGTCTGTGTTATGTGAATACTCTGTAGTGGCTCTATTGAACATTACAGAGGGAGTAGCACGCTGAAACAATGACATGAAGGAAGAATGGTGTTGTAGTTGAGTGATTGTTAATGATCATTGTGAGCGTGAAGGACACTCGCCCCCTCTTCTCACTCATCTAATCAGCCCTTTACAGCCACTTTTACATTTTCTGATTAATGTGATGATTTGTTAGATGCTGCCTATTGTCAATCTGACATTTCCCAGGCATTGCTAAAAATGACATGACCTTCAATTTAATTTAATTTGTATTTGCTCTATTTGCTGAAATCTAGGGAGACTAATGTTCGTGTGGTGTTTTTGTTTTGTCAACAAGAAATGATAATTAAATGGGAAATTTACAGCAGTGCTATTGGACAGTTTGAACAAGACGTACAATTAAAGCTGCAATATGTAAGAATTTAGTTTAAAACATTAAAAATAACTAAACATTTATCACAATATCATCAAAATGTGAAGAAATAAGAGTGTGAAGAAATATCAAAGATGTAAATGTACTGCATTGCTGAGGTATTTACTGAAGTTAGCACGCTAACTAGCTAGCCCCAGCTCATTCCTCTTTCATAAAACGCCTCCAAGGTCCCAGTCCAGACTGCTAGATGCACGTCTAACTGGGCTAGCTACAGTTAGCACCTACTGTACTCTGGTGATATGCTGCTCTATTTGTTTGGAGTATGATATTGAGAGATGGCCAGTTCTTATATATTGCTTCTTTTCAGAAAATAAGCTCAAGTTTATGATACTTAAACTTGGCGTAAATGCAGCCGCCAGAAGTAAAAATGTAAAAATCTCTTAGGCTCCAGTTAACCACAGGCCTTCTGTCAGGTATCTTACCAAAAACGCATTAAAAAAAACCATTGAGTGCAGAATTTCTGAGTCATCTCAGGGTTTCAGGACTCTGTGATTGAAGCTCTTGCTGCTGTAACTTTGGCATTATCTGATGGCATTCACTTCCAACTTCAATGTTCAATGTTACTATGTTTGACCTTGTACAGTAAGTGACTCAGTGTTTCAGAAAAACATCTACTGTAGCTCTCTGCACTGCTGAAAACACACAAAACACATCCTTCCTCTCGACACTAACAAGGACGAGAAGCTATTGGGTGAGACCACTGCAACGTGATTTCTCTGAATCTCATTCTCTGTGTCTCTTTCTCTCTGTAGATGGAGATTCCAGCCTCCAGTCTGATAAACCGCTACATTGCGTGCCAGGGCCCGCTGCCCAACACCTGCCCTGACTTCTGGCAGATGACATGGGAGCAGGGCTCATCTATGGTGGTCATGCTGACTACGCAGGTCGAGAGAGGGCGGGTACGTAGAAGAATCCCACTGAGGGTCTGCAGCATGTTAAAAAGAAAAATGTTTTTCTTTGTCCATGAATCCAAAAGAAACGTTATTGCACACATAGATTTGTTGGATTCTCTCAAACTGACTGAGTCCGTTTAGCGCCAAAATAATGGCTGTGTATTCGGACCCGTGTCCACATGAATTTCTTTTCTCTTTTCTCGAGACAGTGTGTACTATAGCATGCGGCCATCTAGAGTAAAAGTGCTGCGCCCAGCGTCCTGTTTCTGAACGCTCTAATTTAGTTTGTGCGGCTGCTCCAAGTGCTTCGTCGCTGTCACTCTTTTTCAGGCAACCAATCATATATCAGATCAGGGTTGCGTTTGTTGGGTCTGAACCAAGCAAACGTGTTTTCCTACACCTGGAGTACAAGATTTGCCATCTCTGTAGTACTACTGTGACTGTTTTGTCACATATTTGACCTTAATCAAAACAAATTCAGCTCCTGCGATTTGGATATTCCATGTGGCCATATTGTGATTCTGATAAGATGAGATCGACTGTGCGTCCTCACTGTGTATCATGTAATGCGAGATACTTCTTTACTTAAATCTACTGTGAAAATTTTTCATTGTTTACCAAGACGGAGCTTCTGCTGCTTCTGTTGTTTTGTTAATTTGAGCATTGTTCATTAAAAACACAAAGTGAGTGAAAGTCGTGTTGCTGTAAGTGTGAAAACAATCCGACTTACTCATCAAACCAGGTGTGAATTCAAAAACAGAAATGCTTAGTTTGCTCATTCCTCTTGAAATTAGTAAGAAGTGTTGTTTAGTTGTGTTGATCATTTATCACCTGGAGGTTCATATGGATCCAGATGGACTGAACATGTAGCGTGTGCATTATATTTGTGTATTTAACATAAGAACAAAGAACAGATGGCTAACTTCAGAGTTGCAGCAGAACTTGACCTCTGACCCCCGAGCTGAGAATAACAGTTGTGACCTGTTAGGTAAATTAGACGTTCACTTGTAAACTGAATGCTTTGTGTGTGTGTGTGTGTGTGTGTGTGTGTGTGTGTGTGTGTGTGTGTTTGTAGGTGAAGTGTCACCAGTACTGGCCCAATCCAGACAGCAGCGCCACCTACGGAGACTTCACAGTAACGTGCCACAACGAAGAGGGCAACTCTGCCTTCCTGGTCCGGGAGATGACTCTAACTCACACACAGGTAAACACACTAACACACAGAGAGGGACACACAGAAGGGACGGGAAGGTGAAGAGGAGACAGAAAAGTGATAACCGGAGCAGGTTAGCGAGGTCCAATCACAGAGCAGGGACCGGCGTCTCGGGAAAGGACGAGCCGCCGATGGGCCCCGAGGAGGTGTGTTGCCATGGTGACCAGTGTGGGCTGTTCTTTTTCTGGATCCCGCTTTGCTGCATGCGGGCCACGTATTGGGATCTGGTTGCCATGACAACCCCCAACCACCCCAGTCAGTCACATTGCTGAAATAGAGAGAACAGAGGAACCAAACAGAGAGAAGTGGGACGACGAGAGTTGAAACGGAGAATGTAAGTTTGTCTTGTTTTGATGCTCACAGTCCCACTTCAGCATGGTGAACTTTTTAATTTGCCACCTGAACCGAAGGCTTTTTATTTGTTTTTGTGTCTTGAGTTTCCTCTCCAGTACAAAGGTCATCTAGCACGCTGGCAATGAGGGCTAAATCTAATTGAAAATGAACTTTTAATGGAGGATCAAGTGTTCCCGCTGCTTCCTCCCGGTTTCCAGCTGTCTGTGTCTTCCTGATTACTTCTCTGTGTGTTGCCCATGTATCATGGGCTGTAGGAGGAGGCAATTAGCATTCTCCTCTGCCTGTGATTGTTGCTATGGAGATAGATGTGTTACCATGGCAATGGCAGCGAGGCAATATTAAAGAGGAACACGAGGGCTCTGAGTCGCGCTCGAAGCAGTGGTCAGTAGCTGTCCGCTGTAGGCTCTGTTTTTGTTTGAGTCGTCACCGTTGTGTCCCTGCTGGGTTTAAATATCACGGACTCTAGATTTGTGATTACTGAGCAACACATTACCTCGTTACAGTATCGTGTTTGACGGTTGTTTTCTTTCTCTTTAGTGTAAATAAAAGGCAAAGTGTGGCATTTCTTTGATTTCTAATTTAACTGCAGAAAAATCTGAAAAATCAGAATTTTGCCAAACATAATAAGTAGGACATTAACAAGAAGGATAAAAAGCAAGTCCTGCAAGTCAACAGAAAATATAAAATTGACAATCATATATGTAAAAATAGCATAAAAACAATAAATCTATTAACAGTATGTAAAATACTGTTATTTAAATGAAAAAGCTGTGAAGTTTTGTCCAGGAATATGCAGAAAATATTCTCATCATTATCTTGTGTTCATAAAATAGGAAAGAACAATGTGAAAAACCAAGTGGTCCAGTGCAGTGGAAAAAATAAAGCCACTGTTTGTTATTCACACTGCCCGTTTCATAACATGTTTAAAGGCCATAATTACACAAACAGGGCACAGTGCAGTCTCCCCCTGAGGACAAACAGCTCAATGAAACATGCTATGAGGTCGCCCACATGAAATATAAGAACCAGCTTTGAACCGGCTCTGAGTAAGAGTGATATCTGAGAATAATTAATTACTCAGGAAGCTCTCAAAAGCCTCAAATAATAAAGAAGCCTCCCTGAAAGGCATGAAAATGTAATATGAAGTCATGTCTCTTCTTCCTTTCTCTTCTCCTGTGTGTGTTCAGAGTGAGCAGCAGAGAGAGCTCACCCAGATTCAGTACCTGGCCTGGCCGGACCACGGCGTTCCTGACGACTCCACTGATTTCCTGGACTTTGTGGCTCTGGTACGGACCAAACGGGCCGGACAGGACCAGCCGATGGTGGTCCACTGCAGGTATACAGCTGTTCTCTTTGTGAATTATTTGAAGTGGCGATCTGACTGATACTGAAGCCTTCTGCTTTTCAGGTTAATCATGGAGACTTCAGTATTTAGGTCCTCTTATGTATCCAAACTCCACATAACCTCACTGACCAGCAGATCCAGGCTAAGCTAACAAACCACTAGAGTGATGTAACCAAATAGATGGCGATGCTGATTGGACACATTACTTTACTTCCTTGGGTGATGTATTGTAAACAATGCAACATGAGTGATAGCCAGCAACATGGAGGATGAGGAGCTAGTGCAACTATCTTTGATGCAATAATATGTTTTATTGATGCAAATTCAAAAAGCTGTTTCAAGTCTTGTAACAAGACAAGATGACTGGTTGCTCTATTTAGCGCAATGTAGGAAGTCGTGTTGGGTGCTTCTGGTAAACAGGAGAAAACGGTAATTACAAAGGCAATCCAGGCACTCCAAACAAGAACATATCAAAAACCGAGGAAGGAGATATTAAAAAGCAAAACACAGACCTGGTTCATGGGGGGTGAGGAGACCTTCTTGATTTTGAGTGGTGTAAGAAAACTTCTTAAAAAATATACAGTAGTCCCTCATCTCATCATTTTGATTTACTACATTGATTTAATACACACTCACATACATGTGAGTAAAACATTGTTCTCCACAGTAGCAACATGTGTGACGCCATGAAAGAAAGTTACTACAGGAAAAAGAAAAAAGTCCCTGGATGTATAAAAAAGTTCCCAAGGGGGAGAAGTTCAGATCAGTTCAATCATGTTGGTGGATGGGGGGCAGGATCAGGAAGAAGAAAACAGTGAACTTGTCAAAAAAGAAGCTTATTAAGAATGCATGATTGTTAAAATAAAAATAAAAAAAGATGTTAAAGAATTGAAAAAAGTTCGCAAAAATTAGAGAGAAAGGAGGATATAATATCCTCAAAACTGCTTGTTTCACACAAACTTCCTGTGGACTTTCACTATTTGGGTTAATTGTGCACTTTATCATATCAGTTGTTCTGTAATGTTATTGTAATGCATTGAATATAATACCAAATATTGTCTGTTGTGTTTTGTTTTTTCCAGTGCGGGGATCGGTCGGACGGGGGTTCTGATCACCATGGAGACAGCATTGTGTCTAATGGAGTGCGGTCAGCCGGTGTATCCTCTAGATATCGTCAGGACCATGAGAGACCAGAGGGCCATGATGATCCAAACGCCCGTATGTAGACCAGGCCCACAACTAATGATTACTTTTATTTGTGATTAATCTGCAGATAATTTTCTCGATTAATAGATTAGTCTTGAAAAAGTCACAAAATAGTAAAGAAAATGCTCATCGCAATGACCCAGAGACTCTTCATTTACTGTCAAATGACAAAGAAAAGAAACAAATACTGACATTTAAGAAACTGAAACAAGCAAATGTTTGATGTTTTTGCCTGAAAAATGGCCTAAACAATTATTTGATAGCCAAAATTGTTACGTCTGACTGTCTTTCGATCATCTAATTGTTCCAGCTCTAATGTAGACACATTAGAGTCTGTCCAGCTGCTCCCCGCCACTTTAAACCATTTGCTAAATTATCTCTCTGTCTTCATCAGAGCCAGTACCGCTTTGTATGTGAGGCCATCCTGAGGGTCTACGAGGAGGGTCTGGTCAAACCACTCAAGACCGCCATCTACCAGCAGAGAGAGAAGGTGGACGAGGAGAAGGAGGAGGAGAAGAAAGAGCAGCAGAAAGCAGGTGACGGAGAAGAGACGACGGCAGCGACGGAGGACGGGGAGGTGGCTGTGGTGGAGTTACTCGAAGGAGGTCTGGACGAGGAGGAGGATGACGACGACGAAGAGGTGGAAGTGCTGGATGTGGGAGAAGTGACAGAAGAGGGGGAGGAGGAGGAGGATGAAGAGGAAGAGGAGGAGGAGGAGGAAGTGGAGGAGCCGAGCGTCGCAAGCGCGGCGAGCGCCACCAGCGTGACCAGCGAGACCAGCGTGAACCCCGACCCCGATCCCGATCCTGCAAACCCGTGACTTTTGACGGGTGGTCGGGGGTCACCAGGAGGAGGCCAGGTGGCCGGAGAAGAGAACAAAAGCACTGTTGCACTTTATGCTGAGAAAAAACGGAAAAAAAGACAAACAAACGAACAAACGTGAAAATCATGGACAAGCTAGAATTTAAAAAAGAAATCCAGCTGTGTTGAATAGGTACCATTAGGGGATATTGTATGTTCAGGGTAAAGAAAAAAAGTATTCAAAGAGTGAAAAGATAAAAGAACGAGAGAATAAAATGTGGATGGGGAATTGCTGTAGTGCCATAAGTACGAAGGGGACGGGCTGCCCCCCTTGATGGAAAGCTTTTTCCCCCTGTTTTATTTCCCCCTGAGGGTCGCCCTGTCCCCTTCTGAGCGAGTCTGCCAGACGGACCTGCCTTTTTTTTTAGTGTCCTTTTAGCTGATAAAGAGATATACCTTATCTTTTGTTCCTCAGAAAGAGTATTTATTGTGTTTTAGTTTGTGTCAAACCCTGTCCACTGAACAAAAAAAACGTGTATGTTTGTTTGTATGAATCTAGAGCTTCATGCTTTCCTGATTAAATCTTAGGTAGTTAAGTAGTGCGATTCCTCTTCTTCTAACTACTTCTTAATTTCTTTTTTTGCTTTTTTGTGGAGAAAAAAAAAACAGTGATTTAATTTATTGTACTTGGTTTTTATCTTTCTCAGCTTTCTCGTCTCAGTTTTTCTGACAGCACAGACTGACAGATGGACAGCTGAAAGCACTTCTTTTGTGTCTCACCTCTTGTTCAATGCTGTGGCAAGTTGTATTCTTTATCCTGCTTTGTGCTGTGTTTTTGAGCTTACAGACAACACGCGCTCTGAAGCGGCCGTCGTTTGGCGTGGTGAAGAACATAACTGGTTTACAATCCTCAGGGCCTGTGTTTACTGGCCACCTCTCTTTCTCCTGTGCAGTCACAGCTACAGACCTCTCTCGCTGGAAAGACATAATGAGCAGTGATCCGATTATTCAAAGCAAATTCCCCTCACATTGCATAATTCATTCAACGCGAGAAAATGAAGACGGCGTCATCAAGAGAGGCCCCAGTAGACACACGGCCTCACTGAGTTACAATCTAAGCTATTTCCCGGCCGTCATGGCTGATAAAGCTAAGAAACAAGGCTGAGGTCAGTTCATTTCTTTCTTCAGATTCATGTGCAGTCAATTAAACGCTGAATGAAACCTGCAGGTCATTTTGCAACTGACAGAGTGGGCAGCTGAAGTGTCCTTGAGCCAGACACTGACGACAAAGCCCCACTGTATGTGACGCTCTAATTGGTTTCCCCCCGAGCGGGACAACTTTAAAGGGACAGTTGAACCTAAAAATCAAACATGAAAGTGCTCACAACAAGGTCTGTGGATTATCTTTAGTAACCAGGTCATGATTTCTGAAAAAAGATCCATGATATTAGAGAGAATACGGACATTTTTACGGCCGATAAATAGCACTACAGGTAAAAGGAAAAATATGAATCATTGATTTTAGTTTGAACTGCCCCTTTAAACAGTGGCCGATCAACATTGTGCAACCTTTCTCGCTTGCTCTGCAGAGGTCAGTCATTTAGTTCTCAAGTGGTTGAAAGCTGCTAGGATTTTTTATGCAATCAGTATTTGTTTTATCCCCTCCAGGGTTTCACACACAACAAAAACTGCCCGCTGAATCGACAGTGAACTGATCTCAACCTTTAGTGTGAATGGTAAAAATCTTTAAAGGCTCCCTCCGCTGACCTCCCCACATTTGAATCAGCAAACACACATCTCTGCCTACACTCTTTCAAGTTAAAATCTGTTGGTTTTTGTTTGAGAAAAAGACTAGTTATTTGCTCTAAATTTCCCTCACTGGATCGTTTCCTGTCAGTGGGGTTCGGAGGTCGCCGGAGCGGGGCTTTAAAAACCAACCTTTGCTGTTAAACTTTTTATCTAAATCTGTCTGATCGTCTGCCAGAGAACACTTGACAGTTCAAAGAAGCAGCAGAAACAGACCATTCAAACAATTACTTTTCCTTTTTTATTTAATTTTTTGTTTTTTAAATTGATCTTTCCCAATGGTACTTAATTTTAAGGCACATGTTGTTTTTTTAAGATGAGGTGTTTAAACGAGTTGATAGGAGACTTTTTAATTCACAAAACCCAGCATCAAGTCGCTCGTCGAGTCTCAGTGCAGGTTACATAGAGCGGTATGAGGAGAAAGTGTAGCCTGTTCGTGATTTGAGATGTTTTGTTTTTTTTCTTACCGGCTGCTTCAGTACCTGCTGTCATTGGCTCCTTCCATGGATTCTGCTGGAAAAAACCTACTGCTGTGAGTGTGTGTGAGAGTGTGTGTGTACTCCTCCTCCTCCTCCTCCTCCTCCATTTCTAACATATAGTTTGTTAGCTGTCTGGTCTAAGCCTGCTTGTCTGTTAACTGGAAATGAAAGGTTGTGCCATTACGCCACAAACCTAATCTCAAGATGGAGCCTTCTCGGACAGTAAACTCTGTGAAACATTTCAAACCCAGGCTCATGCCTCCCTTTTGAAACAGCTGAATCATACTTTGGCCACACGGAGAGGTGGGATCAAGAAGAGCCGAGAAAACGGCTTCTTTTCTCTTCGCTCTAGTTTTTTTTTTTTTTTTTTCCCTCCCTCTCCCAAAATCTGCCTTCTCTCAGGCAACATCAGTCGTTTCAGCAGAGCCCACGCAACATCCACAGTCCATTCTTCTCATTGTTCGTCCCCAGTTGCCTCTCTTTTGGATCATTATACATGGATCCCACTCTCTCTGCACGGCCTCGAGGCAAATGACACATCTGAGCAGAATACCATGGGTACAGTAGTGCAGTATCAAGCTTGTTTCCCACAGGAGGAAAGGGTGTGAAACTAGCCTGTGAATGACTGATTGAATAAACTTTTTTTTTTTTTTAAATCGACAGTTACAAATTCATCACAGACCCCGCATGCATGAGCTTAAAATCAAAAGAATTCAACCCCCAGCGGCTTCTTATCATCAGTTTTTGTATTCAGCAGCAGCAGCAGGGCCAACCCAAATCAGATTACCACCAGATCACAATTAATTAACGCTGAAGGCCTCCTGATAAAGTGGCATCAGTAACAAGTTCGCGAAACCTTGACAATATTTAACAGGAAAATAAAACACCGGCCCTGCAGTGAAAAGTTAATAATTGATAAATCAGGGCTGCCAGAGTTTCCATCTGCACAAAATGTCCAGCAGTGAGCTGTCTGCGTTCAAAGCGTCTTGTTGTTGACACATAATTGGTACTGTCTGTGCGTTTAGGGTACTGATCAAAGGTAGTTTGGAGGGGACCAGACACAGGGAGGGCTCGGGTTTAGTTGTATTTTTGTAAAGATGAAAACAGCTCTAGGCGGGTAGGGAAAGGACAGCACTTTGTAGAGGAAGGCTGAGTGGCAGGTAGTGCTACTGAAAAAAAAAAATAAAGTTGGAGACATAAAGCATTGTTAAAATAAGTTGCTCTTTTTATTTTTAATTTGTCATTTTTATTTTTGTTTTTGAAAATAAGACCAGTAGGGAACAAGAAAAAAGAAAAGAACTCCTAACTACACAGTGCCACTTGTTAATTTTGTGTAAATAATACTAGACCATGTAAATACAATGTTGTATATGAAAAAAAATCTTTAAAATAAAAGGGAAAATCATTTGTGAGCAGAAAGATTTTGTTTTTATTTTGATTTTTGATTTTTTTTCTCCCCCTTCCTTTTTTGGATGATTCAAATGTGACACAAATGGTGTGTATTTCAAGACTGCTATTTCAACAAATTTTTGTTTTATTTGAAATCTATAACAGCGAGTGTATATATAATGAAACACAAAATAATGAGAAATGTTTTACCGTATTATACCCTTGGTTAACTCCTACCTGTGTTATAAAAAAAACCTTTGTCCTCAGTTGCTTGTTTCTTTCTGGTATCGTGGTTTTACGGTGCTTTGGACATGTCTATAAGCTTGATTGTGAACAATTAAAGCTTGTCTGTCAGAGCATGGAGACGTGGCTTCAGATCACCTTGCTTTTCCACACTGTAAAAGTGAGGTTGGGCAATGTCAGAGTACCCAAAGTCATACCTGAGTAAAAGTAAAGATATTGTGTTTAAAATATTACTTTGGTAGAAGTGAAAGTTATCCAGACGAACAGTAATTGAGTAAAAGTCTAAAAGTTTTTGAGATTAATGTCCTCAAGTATCAAAAGTACAAATAAAATTACATTAAACATATATTTACATGCATGATTCTAAGGGTTGATCCAATATTGAACTTTTCTTGGATGATCAGAATCAGTGTTTTTATCTGAATGCCAATTAAATAAATTAATTTTAATAAGTGCCACTTTGGCTCGGATGTAACATGCAATCTGCAAACTAATTAGTCACTATGCAGTTATAATTAAACCTATTGGAGTAAAAAGCACAATATTTGCATCCACAATATAGTGGATTAAGGGTATAAAGCAGCAGAAAATGGAAATACTTAAGTACAAATACCTCAAAGTTGTTCTAAAGTAAATGCTCTTAGTTACATCCCATCACTGTGGCAGTGAGCAGATGAAAAAGATGGCTCCAGAGCTAAAGACCTGGATTAGAATACTTACTTAAAATTTTATGTTTTAAATGTGTTTTATGCACTGCTAATGTCTGACACTTATGGAAGTAACACTGACACTAAGAAGACTTTCAAAGAAGAAAGAAAATGCTGCAAAAGTAGGTTTTCTTAGCTAAACAAGCCGCTGAACAAACAGCTTTCTGCTGTCTTGCAATAATTCAACCTTAAAGATTCATGATAATGTCAGATGATTAGCTAGAATATAGATACTCCTTTATACTGATATTTTCAAGCCAGAGGCCACAGTGGGAGCTATAGCCTTAAGTAGCATTTCAGTGAGATAAACGGGCAGATTTACAAGCAAGAAACACATTGTACTCATTGTTCATTTACTTATTTTTAAATGGCATCTTTTCTAGTATATAGGATGATGTTACTTGTACTATATAGCGGAGAAAGGCACATTTTTAGGCATTACTAGACATTTCAAAGGTTTGGATGCAACACATACTGTATCTACCACCACACCATCCACATACATTAAAGGGATCATCCCATTCTTATTGCAGAGAAGTCAAGTCAGTTTTATATATACAGCTGCATCCACAAAAAATCAGATTGAGGATTTTTGAATGTAGGCAAAGCTTTGCAGCAACTGAAAACAGTTATGCACTTCAGAGTGAAACAACTTAAAACACCAAGTATAGTATATATTTCATCCTTGAGGTAAATAAGAGGTCAGCATGAAAGGTGAAAGCAGTTTTTTCCTCAAACAGCACTTAAAACAGTGAAAACACTTCTTGACAAAAACAGAAAACTCTCTACTCTTAAATACTGCCTCCGTGCACACTAATGCAAATGCTTAATGACCTCTAAACCTTAAATGAACCACAGGTCAAACAGGTCTGTTTATCTCTGGCCACATTAATCATTTATTATATACAAAATAACCAGCAGGGGGTGCTGCTGTCAAATGATGATGATGGACTGCAATGTATGGTTCAAACACTTTGTATGAATGAGGCCAATCCTCTTACACTGTTAGCTTTAGACGGCCTGTAAACTATTTCATGAATGTGTGATTATTTATATATTTTACTTTATATACAGTATGTATAACAGAGAGCAGACGTGTTTTCTCTGACTGGAATTTTTAATTATAAGAAATATAAACTAAACTTTGCACAACGATAATTAAAATTAAAGTGTTTGTTTTTTTTAAAAGGATACTACAAAAAACATAATTTAGTCACAGCAGCTCCACAAAATAAAGAAATAAAAAAAGAAAAGCTGCGTTTTGTCGCTTTAAAAATGCTAATCACGTTTTTTGTTAGGGATTTAACGTGACGTCACTTCCTGCGGCCAGCTTTGCCTCCTACTTTTTGTTGGGACCTGGGAGAGAAAATTATCCCGCAGAGGCGCAGAGGAGAAAGAAAAACACAGCCAGGAGAAGGAGGAACACTTTACAAACCATGGGAATGTACGAGGCTGCCGTTTAGTCGTCTTACGATGCAAGCGGACGTGCTCTCGCCGTGAATTCGTACGAGGAGGCTCCTGTAAGTACTCCCTTCATCCAGACCTCCGCGGATCCACAAGTGGCTGCGGAGCAAGTGTATGTCGGATCCAGCTTTGAGGGCTGAAGGCGGCGTTTGTTTTGCTCTGCGAGACGCTCTCGCGTGGACGGAGTCTTTGCGTATCGCTGGCGTTCGACGCTAACGGTTAGCTCCCGTAGCGAAAACAAGCGCACACCTGTTGCTTTTTCTTATACCAGGTACTTCAGGCCTGAAATGTGTACAATTGTGATGCTAAGCGTTCAATTATGTGCTTGTTTTCGTTATTAATGTTATTTCTGAAGGTTTTATACAGAATTTCAAGCCTGTTTTTTTATATTTAAGAACGGTTTTGGCTGCCTGCTCCATCTCAACGGTTTATTCTCTGACCCGAAAACACAAATAACGAGCAAGTTTGCACGTTAATGAACGTTAGCTAACTTTTTCCGATTAATTTTTGGCTAATTATCGGTTGATTTGGTGTGTAAGCTCCGTCTCAAATGTACTCTTTATCCTTACTTCGCTTGTTGTATTCGTCGAATAGCATTACACAAGAAAAATACTATTTCTTACCAGCGTTTTAAGACGTTTTTATCCTTGTTAGTTGACGTTTTAGTAAGCTAACTAACGTCAAAACGTTAACTTGCTAATTAACGTAGCTAGCCAACTGAGATAACCATGGTAACTGCTGCTCATTGATTAAATAGACGTACGTAATCAATTGTTCGTCTCCTCAGCTGAATTATAAAGTGATAAACATTAATGCCAACTTGCCATGTCGCCTAATTAATTACGATGAGGTTTTTTTTGTAAGCCAGCATTCAACTTATTTGTCACCTGTAAAGTCAACTGTCAATTTACAGACAGGTGGTATTAACCAAATGCTAAGACCAAATAATAGTAGCTTGTTGCCTCGCTTCTTCCAGTATTTAGATATGTAGTTTGTTAATGTCACCTATCTAAACTTGATAAAAGTTGTTAAAGTTAATGATGCAAACGAATATGGCGCAGGTGCACCGCAGGTCAGTAATGTCAGGTATTCATGGTGCATAACTAACCTTTGCTACCTACCAGCTCATATTACAACAGGCTACACAAAAACAATGTAATTCTAACACAGAACACACTCTGCATCTCATGTTTCTGTGGGACTAGTATACACCTGTTGTCCACCTGACAAGCCTCCAGTATGTAAATGGTATGTAAACTAGGGATAGACTGCACCGCCCTGGTCGATTATCAGGGCCGATATTCAGCATTTTTCCGATAATCGGTATCATTGCTGATCAAATAAATTCATTTTAAAATGTGCCCCTTTGGCTCCAATGCATCATCCTCTGATGCATGCAACATTACATTACATGTCACAAGTAATATCATATCAACACTGTATAATCTGAATCTGCAAAGTAACTTGTCACTTAAGTTATCAAACCAGTGGAAGTAAAAAGTAGAAAAGGGAAACACTCAAGATTAGTACCTCAAAGTTTTATTTAAGCACATTCCTCAGTACACTCCATAACTGGTTATTCAAAATTTTGACACCAAAATTTTCAGTTTTTACTGCAAATGTATATCTGTACCAAATATAATTGGTCTCCTTGACTACTAATAATCGTTAGCCTGAAAAAGACATATTGGTTGATCTCTGAAGAAGACACAGTTTTTAAACGTATTACTAGGAAATCTTACCTGGTTATGGGAAAGTCTCAATTAAATACTTATCCCTCTACATGATAGGGTTGGGACAACATATCTATACAGCAATATATCATATTGCTTACTCTTGTTATACATCAATACACTGGCGCCAAATATTGATATTGTTGTTAAAACCTGCATGTGCTACTTCATGACTCCTTTTGGTGTAAAAAATAATTTTGTGAGCGATAGTTGTATCCTTCTTTTAAACATCTAACTCCAGAACTGTGTTACTTTGCGATTTCCACGACCCACATAAGCAAACCAAACCATCAGTGATGTCTATTTCTGTATTATTTAAACAGTTAGTCTGAAAGCCTGTCACGGGATCAGATTCCAACTTGTCCTGGTCAGCTCAGTCATAAAATTAAAACAATTATTTACTACAGATTGCTGTGGAAGAATTGAGTTTTCACATCTTAGGAAAGAAACTGCTCTGTAGTCTGGTGGTACGGCACTAAAACAGTTTGAGCAGCCAAGACAAAAAATGAAATTTCTGTGGAGTAGCTTTGAATTCTGAAGGCTCTGCTCTCTTCTCTTCCAGGTGTGGTAGTATAACCCTCCCTCTCCCCCCATCATGCTGAGTTTCCTGCGCAGGACGCTGGGGCGACGCTCCATCCGGAAACATGCAGAGAAAACCCGGTTACGAGAGGCTCAGCGTGCCGTGACGCACATCCCTGCTGCTGGGGATGCAAAGTCTATCATCACCTGCCGCGTATCCTTACTGGATGGGACAGACGTCAGTGTTGACTTGCCGGTAAGGAGGGTTGCTAGAGTGTGTTCATTATGCTGTAATGGGTACGCTTGTTGATCTTTAGGTTTTCTGTTCTACCAACAACTGAAAGTTTTACCACACTTGCCACATTAACCTCCCCACATGCACACATTCATACACTGATGGCAGAGGCTGCCATGCAAGGTGACCACCTGCTCATCAGGAACAATATAGCGCTTCCTAACTTAAGCGCCCCTTGATATTTCTGTGCTCAGCAAATCAAACAACCATTCAAACATAAATGAAACAGCCAGCAGAAGCAATTTGGGGTTCAGTATCTTGACCAAGGACACTTCAATATGCAGCCAGAGCCGGGGATCGAACCACTAACCATCCGATTAGCGGACGATCCCGAGCATGTTGAATCGGCTGGAAGAGAGTTACTTTGATTAGCTGTTCAGCTAAGCGAATCATTGCAGAAGAAGAGAAACAGAAGTGAGGAAAGTAAGCGAACAACTGAAGTCAAGAAGGTACACAAAGAAGGCTCTTGCCTTTTTAATCGATTACAACACAAATATTTTTACAACAACATGGCCATCTGATGAAATATCTAGTGGTGAGTGAGAGTGGTATGAACGCTGCTTTATCATAACAACAGTTTGTATATCTGCAGTCCTAGATCTTTTCGGTTTCCCTTTTTGAGTGGACAGACACAGACTGCCACCACCTGCTATTATGGAGTTATTTCCTGTCACGCAGGTGAGAAAGTACCTGTTAGCTGGCTGTCGGCTGTAGTCTTTGCGGTGTGTTCAAGCGCAAATTTTGGCCCAGACACAGGCGACATGAGGTGACGCAGCAGTTAATGTCAGTTTGGTGTGTCTGGGGCTCTAGTCCTTCAGCAGTGGTGACACATTAGTGGTCTTACAAAAGGGAATACTTGAACTTAAACTTTTGACCAGGCACGTAAACCCATAGACAGTATCTAGCAATGGCTGTCCCTGTCATGTCCTCCAAGTCTGTGTACTGGTCTGGAGGTGTTAAGAGGAACATTAATTCTCTGCAGATGGACTATACTTTCTGACAAATGGCTGTCGAATGGGCGTTTAACCACAACCAATTACGTTTATGTGATTATATGAAATCTGGAAAGAGAAAGCACAAGAGATGTACCAGTGACCATAGTGTGCCTGTGTCAGTAGAGCAGCCCTTTTAAGCCTGTGTAGAGTGTGTGGGTGTGTGGTGGTGTTGCTGATCACCTGTAATTCCATGATCCTCCCTGGAGAACACGCTTAATCACATGACAGCGTCACATGACCCAGTGGGCACAGAGCAGAACCTCACTCTCCCTACTTCTTCCTCTCTCTTCTCTCTTTTTCTTCTTTTATTTGTTTTCTCTGCATTGTCTCCTCTTAGACAAACACCAAGCTTCTGCTGGAAAAAAAGAATAATATAATATTTGAGTTACGAAACATAAATATCTGGAGGTTTTTCCCCCACATGTGATCTTTATTTTTGCTCAGCTCGCAGACTTCTCTACGTTTTGTTTCCACTTCCAGTGAGGCCAGTCTGGTATCTTACTGTCTGACTCAACCTTATCTTGAAATCTAGCTGTCTGCCATGAATTATGTACAAGGAAAACGAATGAGGAGAAAATTTAGTTGGTTTTCCACAAAACTTTCCACCCTTTTTTTTTTTTTAATTTCTCCTTTCTCTTTGTCTCATGTAGTTGCTTAAGTCAAGCAGTGATACTTAGACATGGTACAGGAAAACAAATCACCCATTGAATTCCTCACCAGCTTACTGAGCAAGAATGCTTACAAGTTTTTAATTCAGCTGTCTCACAAGTGATGTCACACGTTTTTCGAGTGTGTCTAAGTGTAAGACCGGCCAAATCATTAACATGTAATCCTTCCCATCAGCTCAGTATTGTGTGCATGGAGTGGTTGGACTCACAATCTCATTCAGTCTTTCCTCTGGTGGACTGTTTCTCTCTCTCTGTCTCTCTGTTCCTCTGTATCCCTCTTGTATTTGGACAGAAATGATTTTCCATCAGCATTGTTAGTTCTGATTCTTTAATTAGCTACATTATTGATAGATTTAATTGATTTTGCCATGACCTTAGAGTACTTTAATGCCTTAAAAACTCCCAGGCGTTTGCTGTGTGTGCCTGAAGGAAGTTTTTAAAATTCAATTGGGCTTCTGAATGCATTCCAGCAGAGCCCTGGCCTTGTGTTTGCTTTTTTTGGTGCTCCCCCTCCCCCAGGCATAGGTAGCTCCTGCAACTCCTCTGTCTTATCATCCAGCTATCTCAAAGTGATAGTACAGTAACGAAAAACACACCAGTAGGAGCAATGCTCTGTTTAAATGCTTTATACTACTAGATATCCTTTGCACTCATGATAACATAACCAACAGCATTTCCACATAACGAGGTAAGAAGTGTAGAAGAGAAAACATCAAGAAAAGATTACTCTTTTAGTCAAAGATGATTAAGAAAATAAACACGGACAACACAGATGCAATTCCCAGTTTATTTCTCTAACAGCTTGAAAGGAGGTGGAGTGAACTTTGATGATTTAAGTTTGGCTGAAATTAGTTTCTCCTCCAAAGTTCATCAGATAAATAGAAAAGTTTCTCCTCCCTGTCTTGTCAGTGTCGATGCCAACTGAACCTGGAGGCACCACTTCGTTCAGGCAGCACGTTTGCATCATCATTTAAAAATGTTATGCTCAATGTTTTGGTTTTCCTGAGGTTGTAGAGCAGGGTCTGCCACATTTTTAAAGAAGAATAACAGCAGAGGCATACGTTTACAAATCTATGACAGCTTGTTTTGTCACCAAGGCTTTATTTTTTTGTGGTATGTATATGTGGCTTTTTTGATTTAGTAGATCCAGATGAAAATGCATTTTGTTGTGCTGTTCTGTGTGAACAGTTCCTTCCTACTCTGGTAGCTGGGTAAATGGGAAACTGAACTTTTAATAGAGGAACAGTGTGAACATTGACAACCCCTCTGACAGTAGAGAGCAGCTGAGCAGGTTCACAGGGAAACATTACAGCTTCTCACTATCTGTGCTTCAGCCAGTTTTAACCATTAGTTAAACAGTCTCTGAGAAAACGTTAGACTCAGCACATCACTGCCTTTTGCTGGCAGTCTTTCTTTGCATTAAGTACAGCATACGGTGTAAAAGCCCACTATTGTGGAGTAGGAGCAATGATAGCCATAAAACAGGTTTAACACAATCTGGTTGTCAATTAAAACAACTACAGTTTGGCAGACACTTCGGGGACCCCCTGCTCAATGGTGCAGTTTGTTTTTCTGTTTAGAAAAGGTGGTTGTAAATAGACAACCACAACCTAAACCTGAATAGGGCTCATTCACATGCTTTACTAGGCCTTCCAGCTGTGTGTGTGTGTCCCCAGTTTGTAAGGCCACCCAATGCTGTCTCCTAGGGATACCTCTGTTTGGCAGCATCCATGTCCATACATAATTCGCCACAGCCTTATGATTCACATTCCTTCCTTTTTAGATGTACTTCCCTGTCTTTTCTCTTTATCTTTCTTCTCCCCCCGCTGCTCACCCTATAGCCACCCACACTGTCACCTCCTTTGACTTCCCTTTCTCTCATTGTAGATTTAAAGTACAGCGAAAAAGTTAAGCACATGCTTTATTTACATCAAAGAATTTATGTTCAGACACTTAGATACAAGATCCCTTGTTTAACCTTGCCTGTTTAACTTTAAAAGTCTTGTTATTGGTAAATGGGACATTATGGTGTACGGTGAAGCCATGATGGCGTCTTTTGTCTTGTACTGGATGAGTGCTACTTGCAGAGTCAGACATTGATTTTATTACTTTAACAGGCATGTTAATTGATGCACCATTGGGACGGATGGAAGATTGCTTTTACTTATCTCTTGCAGTGAAATGGGTAAACATGGCCCTAACATTGCAGGTTAAGGGCTATTGATCCAATTCTGGACAGCTTTCTATAAATGTGTTTATCGAACAGTCAAGTGTGTAAAAGAATCAGTCGCCTTCCTAAAAATCACAAATTCTTCTATCTGTCCTAGACTATGTGTTATGGCCCTGTTAAAGTGGATGCATTACTAGGCTGGTTGGTTTAATGGACTCATCACATCAGCGAAATACCTCAGTTGTAACTCAAGCATTGTGACACAGTGTCTGAGAGACAGAGCTGTATGCTCGCGGGCAGGCAGAAAGACTGCAAACAGCCAAACAATACTGCAGGCAGTATAACAAGGCCTTGGTTGAAGCACACATGCACACACACACATACACAATGAGTCCTTTGTACTCCCTCTCCCTGGGTACTGTAGGGGTGCGGTATGCCTTGTCAACTATGCCAGCTAGCATGGGGCCAGCCCCCCTGAGCTGCCCAGGAGCTCTCTTGGGATGTGTGTGTTAGTGTGTGTAGGAGACACAGGGAAACTTCGAGAGCCCCCTCTTGCCCCTTTCTTCTTTTACCAGATTTTATAATGAACTTTAAAAGTTAAGGTCAAGACTAAAAGCTGATGGAGCAAGTGCAGCAAATGATAAAGACGTGCTGACGTCCTGATGTCAAGAACACCCCTGTTAGAGTGCATGAAAGCTCAGCGAACTAAGCTTAATAATAATACAGAGGGCTTCAGTGAGCATAGACATCTGATTGACTGGATAGTTTCTTATACAGTCTTGGTGTTATGTAGTTAAAAGTTACACTACTAACAGGCCAGTCATATGAGTGCCACCATCAGTTACTCTGCATCCTATGTGGAGACTTCATTTTTAGTTATGGAGGCTTTGATGCGTATGAGAAAATTTAGGCGGGTGAAAATGTTTTATAAACCTTCTGTTTTTGCAGCTGTAATTGATCTGAGACAAAACATGGTAAAGAGTAGAAAGTCAGGCATACTTTTGGTTAATACTGATTGTTATAGTGCAAATATGGATAATGAAAGTAATGGTTTAACATACAAGATGCAGCAAAGAAATAAAAAATGCAGCTGAAGACTTATCTTGGATTGTTTCTTTTCCTAATGATCACATGATGTATCCAGCCACCCTACTTCCCCTCAGCTCCTCAGCGTCTGGGGCACTTCAGCCCCCCCGTCACCATGGCGACCCTGTCGCTGTGCCTCATGGTGTGTGTGTGTGTGTGTGCGCATGTGAGAGAGAGATCTCCCAGTCCCAGGCAGGACACAGGCAGTGACTGGTACGGGCCGTGTCAGAAAGGGCAACATATTTCAAACTTGGAGCACCTCATGTTAATAATTTCTCAAACTGTATCTCTCAGTTCCAAATCCATAAGACACGACTCGGTACATGTTCACTTAAATCAGGCAAAACAATATCCAAACAATATCAATAGGCAGGACAGAAATTTGATGTTGTTCTCTTGTGAACTTCTTCAGAAGAATCAGATGCAAACTTAAAAATGTTTTATTAATATCCCCCTAACCACTTGATTTTAGAGCTGCTTTTTTCTGACATTATGTAGACAAACCAATAATCTAGTAAATGAAAATAAATCATTAGCTTCAGCCGAGGTTGCAATCTTAGAAATGTCTATAAATCTCTAAACAGTCCTTCTAATGGTTTCTTTTAAAAAGCCTAATTTATGATGTAAGTTAATACCGTCCCACACAAGAATCAATAATTGTCAACATGAGAAGGCCAGTCAAATTACAGAGGTTTTGAAGGCTGGTTTCTCCAGGACTCTTTTGACATATTTATCCTGAGTTTCCTGGTCTCATGAGTATCAATATTCACTTACAACTTTGTTTCCTTCCTGACTCTAGGTGAGTCTGAGTGAGTCACTCAGATACTCAAGTCCTCTGTTTGTTTGTGTGTTTCCCTGATCAGAAAAAAGCCAAAGGTGAGGAGCTGTTTGACCAGATTATGTACCATCTGGACATCGTAGAGAAAGACTACTTCGGACTGCGCTTCATGGACTCGGCACAAGTGCCGGTAAGCATGAAGATACACTTTGCAGAATAGTCTCTTCTGACTTTGTATAGTTTTTGTTTTGTTTTTTCGTTGTCTAATTTGTTGATTTGCAAGTTTGTTTTGTTTGTTTTTAACAATGAATGAACAGATAACATTGACTTATAAACTATTTTGTTTATTCAGACATATATTATTATAAATACCCTGCAATGGAAGGTAACTTTGTTTCTGCTGTTGTTGATACCAGCAATTGTAATTAAGCACAATATCTCATGTATTGAACTAATCAAAATTTGAGTCAGTAACAAACTATCCGATCCAGTCTTCTCAGCATCCATTCACAGCCAGACCTCAGATTTCAGTCCAAATCACTATTCACACATTTGAAGGAAGGCTTCAGGCAGGGATTTTTCCCTTCGAGTGAATGGGCTAACGGGATTGGTTATGGGACTTTTGTCAGCTGTGGGAGTCAGACTGTGCTCTTGAGACAAACTGTTTTAAGTCAATGGTCTGCCAGTGACCCTGTTCCTTCAGCCTGATACTGTGTGAAGGCCATGGAGGGAAGGAGAGCTGGTGGGAGAAAAGATGTAGCTGAAGGGAGGGACTCAGCGGAGAGGGGTGGAGGTAGAATCAAAAGGGTGGGAGAGAAAGAGGGAGGAAGGGAGGGCTGTAATAAGGAATGTGGGGGAGAGGAGACTAGAGAGTGCTGTGAGCTCTGTTATCTGTCTCTCTCTAACTTACTCATGCACTCACACACAAACCACCTCTCCTTGACATTTTTCATGCCTCATAGAGCCTGAACTTCCAAGAAGAATTACAGCACGGAGCAGAACACTGACTTCAGTGTTTGTGTTAGTGTGTCTGTGTGCATTTTGTCCAAGGACCTCCCAGCATTCAACATTTCATTATCTTTAACTGTCCACTGTCCAAAACTGTTTTTGTTTATTCATTCAGTTGCACATATAAATATTTAATGTTTGTAAATTGGCTTTGATTTTATTTTTGTTTTTTTAGCAAACTAAGCTGCTGTGTTTTTACATTGTTGTCACCTTTATGTTTTTCCAGCACTGGCTTGATGTCACAAAAAGTATCAAAAAGCAAGTAAAAAGTAAGTATACAGAAGTGCTCTCCCTCTGCCCATGTTTTTGCTTTACCCCCGTGCATATTTATTTGCTACATGTTTGCTCAAAACATTCTTTGACACAGTGCACTGATTCATTATACTTGTTTTGTGAATGACAAAACAGTCTTTGTATGGTTGTAAATGAATGTGATCTTTCAGACAAGTTTAGTACATTTACACCCTTGTATTTTGATTCTTACATAATTCGATCGTTAAGCTTTATTATAACATTAATCAGCTGTCCTTTTGATTTCAGTTGGTCCACCATACTGCCTTCACATGAGAGTAAAGTTTTACTCCTCAGAACCGAACAACCTGCACGAGGAGCTCACCAGGTGAGTTACCCCCGCAAACATTTGATCTTTGTCCGGTGCACTGAGGCTTTGGGGCTTTTTCTCCTAATTTAATATACTTAAAAGAAAGTTGGTGTTATGTCTGCTTCTGGATGAGATTTGCTATACAAGCAGGTTGTGTCTTTTGTCTGTAAAGCGTTATTAGTTTTAAATAAAACGGTGAGAAATGTGTGGTTTCTGCAGAGTTATCAGCTTTTTTTCAAAGTTTGTAGGAAGTACTTTTTGGGGGATATTTACAATTGATTCCAAAACAAAATGTTATTTGCTTCAGTGGTCCATGTTGCCAGTTTGGCATAGATGGTTGTTTCTGTTACATATTTCTTAAAACTATGTAAGGTAGTCACATTTCATTGCCATATTCAACTGAATTGTTTTGTTTTTCTTTCAGATACCTATTTGTGTTACAGTTAAAGCAAGACATCCTCAGTGGCAAGTAAGTAAAAGTATTGTGGTGTCATAGCACTCCAAATAAATGTTCAGTGAGAAAGCAAGTCAGCCAGAAAGATTGTTGAATTAACATTAACGACATATGGCAGTGGTTATATATTGTAACAGTTTAGGTCGGGCTCGCAGGCCAAAGTTAGTCCACCGGTAACAAAAATTAGGACACAGAAGAAAGTTTGGGCACCTTTGGTTTAGGTGCTGCCAGTAGAGGATAGTAAAGGCCTTTAAATACCAACAAGCTTGATCTACACCACAAGAAAATCCCTCAAACCCCATTTCCATAAGACATTTGTAGCTTCTCCTCCCAAAGAAACATTTTCCACCCATTGCTGGCCCCTTAACAATTGATGTTGAGTACTGAATTTGTTATCATAGTAAGTCTAAGTAGCCTTGTTTTATTGTTATTTAACCTTAATTATTTCACACAACTAACATTTAAATCACTTGTCCGAAACAAGACACTGTGTTGCCTTTCTTCACCAGTTGTCATCCCTTTCAACATAAATCCATTTGTTGTGTTGCCTGTCATGGCCATGTTACTGTAAGAGGCTTACAGGATTACATGCTGGTGAACAGAATTATTAACAGTAGTCAATAAGTGGACTGGGAATAGACTGGACTGGGAAGTGTGCATTTTTACCACAAAGACACATTTGAATTGGTTGGCTGAATACTAAAAAGAAGTGGTAGAAACCAGTCCAACTCAGTGAAGGATGTAGGGTAATTTATTATTTCATCTATTTTGCTATGACTCTTACCATGTCTGTGTTTTCAGGCTAGAATGTCCATTTGAGACAGCGGTGGAGTTGGCTGCCTTCTCGCTACAGGGTAAGCAAATTCTCTCCAGCTCTGTTTTTGGTAATGACTCTGAAGCAGCCGCCATTGTTTTCCCAATGAACTGTATGTGCAATGCGATGTGTAATGCTGGAGTTTACTGCACAGAGCCCCGAAAGGTCTGTGGAGTAAAAGTGGGCTGGAGCATGGTCCACTCTCATAGAAGCCTGGTCTGAAGCCAGTCTACAGTGACTTAGTCCCAATTCAAAGAGCTTGTTTCTGTTTGTCTTCATAACTTAAATCTGTTTCAACTCTCCAACAGACATTACACATTAAACCTATAAAATAATGCCCCTACATCACAGTTGAGTTTCAACAAGGTGTTCACCGCACAGAGCCACGTGCTCACAAGCCCAGCAGAGTTTTCCTTGATCTTATTGAACCAGTCATGGCTGTCTTTGTGAATGAGCATCTTCTGTGAGTGACGCTCCTGGCAACATTGCTGCCATGGACACTGAGGCGCATAAATCCCTCCACTACAATACAGCTGCCAACAATAAGTGGTGTAGCTTCTGGTAGCGACAGAAACAGTGAGATTGCAGACACATTTGGCCTGGATGAGATTTTCCTCAACTGCATTAAAGAGGTAAAACTCTCAAAAGTCTTTCAGAAGAACTTTATAATTGAACCGTTGCCTCTCTGGATAAAGAGGAGCTAGCTGAGTTTGTGTGGGCAACGGCTTCAGTATCCAACAGCAGAAGATGTGACTAGTGACCTTTTTTTTCTTAAAATGGGATAAAACAAACAAACAGCAAAAGTTTTTGTTTATTTATTTTAGTAACCACATTTTTATCATCCATGATGTTCATATGTAGAGCTATATAAAAGAGTGCAGAGATAAATAAACTATGTAATGTATTAATTTTGACATAAACAAAGAAAATAGGATGAATAAAGAAACTCTTTTGTGGGACATTGTTTCTTCCCCATTTAATTTTCTTCAAAGAAGTCTCAGTCAAATGTCTGTAACAGCAGGAATATTATCTCCTGTTCACGGCAATATTTGCTTATCAAAGTTTCAGTTAGGGACTTTTATAGTAGGACAGCCTGGTGTCCATGTCATGGCTATTGATGTTTCCATAGCTACATACAGTGCTGGAGTATAAATTGATTTGGCTTTCTCTTCTACCAACTGCTGACAGGCAAAGAGCTGATACCTTATTAAACTACACATATTTACTGTTTTCAGTGGTCAAAAATGAGCGCTGCTTCAGAGGAACAAAGATTGAGTCATTAGAGACATTTATGGAATGAGATTGCGTGCACAGACCCATGGACACACACACACACACACATACACACACTCACAAAGTCACTGTGGGGTAAATGCCAGCTCATTAGTGCTTCATCCTCTTCGAAGGCCCCCTAATCCAGCACCCTTTCTGTCTTCTCTCTTTCCTTCACTTGAGCTTTCTGCCTTCATTTTCCTTTTTTTTTTCAGAATTATATTGTTGGTCCACTGACATTTCTTGGGATAGGGATAGAATAAGCTTATCTTTTCTCTCCTTTTACATCCTGAGGCTTCTCTCACAGCTGGACATGCTAAACATTGAAGTACTAGAAGCTCCTGTCTACCAAAACAGTACAACATGTAATCAGAAACAAGGCTTTTCAGTCTCTGTCTCTGAGATAATTTATTATATAGTGAATTGTTTGTTTCTTTCCTTTTCTTGATCTTCTTTTTGTCTTTTTTCACCTGATAAAATCTATGACCTCTGTTCAGAGGGAACTCAGATGCCCATCAGTCGTTGACCTAACGCTACACCATATTTTGTGTGCTGTGACATGGAGGGAGGCTTTGTTTGTTATTTCGTCCATTAGGATTACCTAATACCACATTATCAGGCATTCTTCCTGGGGTCCTCTTTCCAGGGGTTGGAGTTCAAGGTCTTGGTTGAACCCTAAAGTAGTATTTTAGGAATGTTTTTAGTCTTTAGCTGCATTGTACAATAAATTACAGGTTTATCAGATAGACCTGCACAGTCTCATGCATTCCACAACTACAGCTCCTTAACAAATCCGTATGTTACTCACAGGGTTGAATTGTTAATTATGTGTGTCTGTGTGTTTTCAGCTGAGCTAGGTGATTGTGACCCATTAGACCACAATGTGGACCTGGTGACAGAATTTCGCTTCGTCCCCAACCAGACAGAAGATGTGGAGCTGGCGATATTCAATGCATGGAAGGAGTGCAGGTCAGCATTTCACTACAGAGGTTAAACTTAATATCTAATTGCACTTACAAGATGGTCCCAGATATCCTGAATGGACAAATTGAAGTTTTTGTCTGTGAGCTTGTGGGATGAAAGTTACTGGTTACACCTCTATGAATACACCTTTTTCATCTCATTGTGTTTGATCATGTAAACATGTTTCTGTTCTGTGTCTCCTTCCCCTCCCCTCTTCCTCCCTCCTCTCCTTCAGAGGTCAGACACCAGCCCAAGCTGAAATAAACTACCTGAATAAAGCGAAATGGCTAGAAATGTATGGGGTGGACATGCATATGGTCAAGGTAACTGACATGCTCTCTTACTCACTATCACATACTTTATTACTTTAATAGCAAATGGCTGTTTAAGGAATGTGCATAAGAACATAGATATGTGAAACGGTCATAAAATTGTCTAATTTTCTTTCTCTTTCTTTAATTTCTCCCGTTCCTGTCTTTTTTTTCCGTGTCTGCCTTGCAGGCACGAGATGGTAATGAATACAGTTTGGGTTTGACACCCACTGGAGTTCTGGTGTTTGAAGGAGAAACCAAGATTGGGCTTTTCTTCTGGTATGTGTTGTTATATCCCCAATTAATGAAATATTTACTTTATAGAAACAACTTTGACTTCATATTATTTCTGCTTTTGTGTGTGTCTGATTGTAGGCCGAAGATCACTTGTCTGGATTTCAAGAAGAGCAAACTAACGCTCATAGTAGTGGAGGATGACGAACAGGTAAGCACACACATTCACATACTCGTCATGCACTGGAATGTTAAAAATGCAGAACATGCATTCAATCACGCTCTGTAATTCCTCTTGATAGCAGTGTATCAGTGACCCAGTCCAAACAACAGAACCTACCAAGTTTGTAGCAGTAAGAGTTCTGACAGTGACACGGTTTCAAAGGAAAAGAAGTATTAACATGTGCACAAAACTTCAAAAATCAATCCTTCTACATTGTCAACTTCTCTTTTGTCCATGTGCACACTAAGTGTGTTACAACTAAGCATTCACAACAACCATAAGCATGTGTGTCTGTGTGCAGAATATGTGATACTTAAAGACAGCTTGTCAAATGAGCTCTTCTGTCCTCTTATTAAAAATGAAGGAAATAGTTAAACAAGATGATTCTCATTGATGATTCAACATTTTAACTCAAGTAGACCTTTCTTCTGAATAGCTTAAAAGATATTGCATAAGCAAGAAAGACTCCTCTTGAAACTTTTGTTTGAAGTGGTCCCTGAGCTCGAGAAGAGGTTGGTTCCAAATCAAAATGAAACAAGACTTAGTACTGTACTACCCAGAGGCTAGTGTATATGAAAGAGTCTGTTTATGTCCATCCTGGAGGTCTGTGAGAGAGGTTAATAAAGAAGCCCACCCCCTCTGGTATTCCTGGTATGCGCCATTCTCCTCCACACACAGGTCTCCCCTCCCAACTCTGTCCTAATCAGTTTTATACTGTATGCGAGTCCTGTCACTGCAGGAATTTACTGTAATTTACTTGAATTCTCAATTCTCTATGAAGATGCTTGTTTGTCACACGTGTATACAGAATGAGCATCAATAATGAAACCAAAAGAGAGAGCTCAGGCTGTCAGTCTTATCAGGGCTCATTGCATTGAAGATTGAGGATTGATGTCTCTTTGTCAGGCAACATTTCTATGAGCAGGTGGCTAGTCTGAATGTCAGCCTAAGAATGCACAGTTTGTCTGAGAACTTGTTTGTGCTTCTGTCTCTTTGTCTGAGTATTAAATACATCTGTTGCCACTATTTCTTGGTTTATTTTGAAAAACCCAACCCCAATCAGAGGACCCAACTGGATCCAAGTTTTGCTTCTAGTTCACCTTGGTGTCAGATCCTATAATACATTGCTACAGGTCTCACATCTGTGCCAAATTGTGATTATACCTAAAAGAGCATAAGAGATTTTGAAGGGCTTTTTACAGACTGGTTTGGTTTGTAGGGTGTTTATTTGGCTTGCGGTGAGATAGTTAGGGGTTCTTCTTTGGCATGCCGTATATTTTTACATACCTGTGTTAAGAGCACCTGAATGCGGATGACAGTAGGGAAACATGGTAAAGAAGTCCAAAGAATCTGACTGTGACACTGGAACGGCTCCAGTGCAAGTTTGCAACCGGCTGTGGTGCCAGCCAGACTTTTCATCTTGGCCACAAAGCGAAATCAGATTAATGAGGCAGCATCTGCGCACACTGTAGTGCTCATTCTTCACATTTTAGTCTCGAACTAGTACATGAGCTTTGTTTGACTGAAAATATGTTGGCTAGGACAGACGGACTTTCAAATGACAAAGTGTTGAATTTGATCTACAAGCACCTTGCCCTGGTTGCATTCTGACTTGAAATGCCCATTTTGTAAAGTGCATGTTGTATGTCTTCTTACCTTACACCAATTCTCCACAGGGCAAAGAACAGGAGCACACATTTGTCTTCAGGATGGACCATCCCAAAGCCTGTAAGCACCTCTGGAAGTGTGCTGTGGAGCACCATGCTTTCTTTAGGCTGAGAGGGCCGGTACAGAAGAACTCTGCACGCTCTGGGTTCATTCGCATGGGATCACGCTTCAGATACAGGTAACAAGAAGGATCATAGATGGGAGAGCAAAGGGTTACAGATGCTTTTAAATGAGGAGCTTTTACTTCTAGGCTGAACGGGATGATGTACAAGGGCTGCAATGTCCTTTTGTATCAAATGTGCAGGGCTTAAAGTTCTCAAGCAGTGTTAGATTAAAGAGCCTCTATGGAGATTTTATTGGCTGGTTGTTTATGTTAGCAAACTTAATTTTAAAGCTATTAGCTACTGTTGGTTTGTGTTTGTGGAGTGGAGAGTAAAATCAAATCTTTCTATTTTTATGTAATCTAAAATGAATGATTGTACAAGTGCGCAGCGTCTTTTAAAACAAAACACACCTAAATCATCACTGATGGCGCAAACTGCTCTCCCAAGTCCCATAATAAATTGAATCAAATTGTGACAGGCAATGTTTGTCCATATGTATCTCAAATGTCCAGTATCTTTCAGTGTATCTGTTTCCTGAGCACAGTGGCTTCTATCTGGATACAGTTGAAATTGTTGTGGAAATCGAATGCAGCTGAGCTCGCTCGAAAAGACATTGGGGGGGATGGGAAACTGCTGTAAAGTGTTAAGTGGCACAAATCTAGAGAGCCATGTTTGTCTCTGTACCGTGTGTTTGAACGTTCCAACAGAGATAATCCCAGATTGACTCATAGTATCATTCACTGTACATACAAAAAAAACCCACGTGTGTACACACAGATACTTGCAGTGGCACAAGACAGGCACTCAGTGTCCACATACCGCAATAGCCAGCGGTTCCCCTTCTGTGTGTGTTTAAACATTACCCAGTTGGATAAGCATTGGCTGTAATGTTGGTTTAACACAGAGGTTACAGGGTTTGTTGGTAGAAGACGGTTATCGCTTGGATGGATCCAGAGTTCAGCAGGGGTCAGTGCCGTGCCTTTTGTTTTGGGGATAATGAGATGTATACTCGAATCGTAAAGAAGAGTTATCTTTTTTATTTAATACTTTGACCTGCGTTGGCCAACGTTACCAAGTTCTCCTTGCAAGTGAAAAATATATTTTTTGTGTTTGTTTGTGTGACCAGTGGAAAGACAGAGTATCAGACGACCAAGGCCAACAAAGCACGGCGGTCAGCCTCCTTTGAGAGGAGGCCCAGTCGACGTTACTCCAGAAGAACCATGCAGAACAGAGGTGACTTAATTTAAACATAGTTAATAAGCACAGTATGACACATTACTCTTACATGCAGGAATAGAAATATCTTTCAACACATAACATTGTGATCCTACCCTCTCACTGAAGTTACATAGCGCAGAAACAAGTGATAGTGACAGAGACACCATTCAGCCTATTACAGCACACTGAACCATCAAAATGATTTTGAAGCTGTTATTTTATGTAAAATAATTACATAATGTTACTTAAACTACTGTTCTTTGTGTTTTTACAGGACCATTTCATCTCCAAGAGTAAGTACACTGACACGTGAACACTGTGCCTCTGTCTGATTCAATTTATCTATCTTGTTTTACAGCCTTAATTTTAATTTTGTGTAGAACTTTTATCTCATTTTATTTGCATAGCCCTGCTGTTGTGTAATCCTGTTTAAGTTGTCTTATTTGTGATAAATAACAACAATTGACAGGAAATTACTTAATTATAAATCATGTAAGTGTATCTACATCTACAGGTATTGTTGCTTAAAGTGCCGTGACTCACACACACACACACACAAACACCCACTCTCTCTTAATTCATTCATAAGCCTCGACTGTAATCTCGTTACAGACTGAGGCAGCCTTTTGTTATAGGGATATGTGTGTGGGCTAAAGACATGATGTCAGTGGTAGTTTTAAGCTGTCATGGGACCAGTGCACTCAAAGCTTTGTGATGACAACCACTTCTGTGACTTTTTATTACATCTAATTGGACAGACCATTACTTTAACAGTGCAGGTCCTTTTTTAAGCAACATTTGTGATATTTAAAGCTGTGTCAAAAGGAGGAAGCACTGCCATATTAAATAAGTATGGGGATTTGCAAATTGGCTGAAGGATAACATGGTCGACTTAAAATAAAGAGAAAAAATACTGTTTTAAATTGTATTTGTGCATTGCCCACAATTGTGCTTCATTAGTCAACACAAACTACACACCTCTCTGTAATTTGTTCTTAAGTGTCCAGACAACGCTAAAGACCAGTCCAGTTACTTACAGTATATATCCATGTACATTATTAGGAATTCTTTCAAGGTGTTTGGTTTTTGTTCATTTGCTCATTTTCTTTCTTTCCGCAGGGTCCTTTCCTCAGGCAATGGTGTCAGCTCCAGCAAAGACACCAAGGTGAGGAGCAAACCAGCAGTACGTATTCAAATTCTTTCTACATTAGACAGGAAAACAAAACAGAGTAGTGTAGCAGACTTAAACATGTTTTTGAAGTCAGGGATGAATGAGACTCACAACATCAAGTAAAAAACAGACTGTAGGCATCTGTATGCCTCGATAAAGTTGGATGACATGAACAGCTTCAAATATTACAGTGCTGTGCTTTGACTGAACTATTTTACAGTGAGAAGTTTGAAAAGTTTCTTCCCCCCTGCAGGTTACTCCCAGCAGAGGTGCTTGGTCAGCCATGCCTGTGGTCAGCCCGGTAGCCGCATCTGCCTGTGCGCCGATGGAAATCGAGGCCCTACCCAGGAGTCCTGGGGGAGAAAAGAGGAGGTTGGTACCTGGATTATTTGTTTTCCATCTTGTTTCTGTCTGGTTCTTTGCCTGACTGCCTATTTTATTTTATTTTTATAACCTTTTTTTTTTAAAGCTCAGTTTTCACCTAATATTTTTTTAAATTTGCTCCAGCCCTGGAGAGGATAAGCACTTTAGAAAATGGATGGCTGTTTCTCAGTTCAATGCCAGTTCATTTGTTAAATGCCAGTGTCGGCTTACAACTCCTCAGTGCTCACTGGCGATGAGAGAAAGGTTAGGCGGGCCGACTGATCCCTGTTGGGTGCTGAAAGGAGTGGGCGGATAGCTAGGTGTGTTTTTCATGGTCTAATGCCATGAGAGTGGCTTAACATGGCTTATCCACTGACCCAGGTTTGCTGTGACCAGGGAAGAAGGCAGCGAGTATTTTTGTGTGCATTTTCCTATCTATCCCTTCACGTCCCATCCGTGCTTGACATTTCTGTTTCCCTGTTTTCAAGTTTGTGTGCATGAAATACAGGAAACATACTTTTAATATGTACGTGGAGGTGTTCTCAGAGACCTGACCATGGCCTGAAGCAGGGAAATAATTGTGTATCAGGTTCAATATACAATATTCAGGCAGATGGCAGATTTAAATGCAGGAAAGATGGACTGCAGTTAGACAAGTAGCAGACTGATGGTGATGATGGCCATCAGATAATCTGTAAGGATTTCTCTTGCCTTTAAGTTGATACACAAAAACTGTGCCAGTACTCAGTCAACTTCTTCTCATTACCACCCATATTATACCTTTTATTGTTTTTGTAGTTTTCTATCTCAATGATATTTTTTTGTCCTCTGTTAGGCTGTGTGTTTTGCCTCTCGTTCCTCATTCAAATGTACTATACGTCTGTTTCTTGTCTTGGGTCGATCTGTTATTTGTGGATGTATTTTCTTTTGCTGTGTGAACATCTGTGTGTGAATGACCAAGCAAATTGACATATGCACACAATTATGTGAGCACCCTCATCTCTCATAAACATGCAATGTCCCCCTGTGTGTTCCAGTATTAAAATGTACTGAGGACAGATTGGTCTTGTCTGGAGGCAGGCCAGGTAGGTACCATTAAACACTGAAGCTTGCCATCGCTCTGGCTTTAACCAATCAATCGCTGTGCAGTGGCGGGCTTTCCGATTTTTGCTTGGGAAAAGGGTTTTCTTGCGATGGAATCGTCTCCTGTGATTTGCTGTCTGTCCACTTTTGATCCGCATGAATTGCAAACCTAATCGGTGCCGGATTTGATGTGATTTCGGGTGTTTGGCATCTATGATTTCAGCTCTGGAATCATTCTAGTGTGTAGGCGTCTTCACTATCAGTCATCTAATGTCATGCTGTGCATCCTGTAAAGTTTTCAGATTTTCTAGCAGTGAGACAGAAAGAAAACATTACTTGGTTACTTGCTTTTTTCTGGTGTAAATGTAGGTATTTTCTGAACAAACTACTCTGGTTTCTCGTAAACAAAGCTCATTCAGATTTACAGCTCAGGCTGATCCTGTTTCCAGTAAAGTCAATTTCTGGTCAGTTGTAATAAGAGGATTGCCGGGCCCATTTTTTCTTCACTCATTGCCCTTAAAAACAGGATGCACAGACATGACTTTGGTCAGGGCCAGCGCATAGAGATGACTTATTACAATAATAATGTATCCTCCTCTTTCAGACTCTGTTGCCCGGTAAATCCTTCAGAATGCAAATACTGATTAAAAAAAATTATGTATGCCTCCACACCTGTGATAGCATTATATTAATATAAGTTGTCTGTCCATCCCTTTATTGTGAACACAATATTTCAAGAACGTCTTGAGGGAATTTCTTCCAATTCGGCACAAAAGTCCACTTGACTCAAGGATGAACTGATTAGGATTAGGTGGTTGAAGGTCAAGGTAACTGTGACCTCACAAATCGCATTTTTGTTTATTAAAATGTGTGTTGTATTAATTTCACCTGTGCGCAGAGGCATTTAACCCGAAGGTGGTAACTCTGTAAGTCCTTGAAAGCACGTCCTATTCATTATGCTCTCCTGCAAGGGCTCTCAATATTTCTTTCTTGTTAGTGTGATTTTTTTAGTGAATTTAATCAAGACGTAGTTCAACAACAGACGTACTGTTTTGTTCACACAGGCCCACATTGCTCAGTGGTAGAAACATTGAAGATTTTTTTTTTTTCTTAAACCAGCATTGGCACAAGTGATACAAGTTAGTATTTTATCAGCACAAAATATGACACTGAGATGACCTCTGGGTTCTTGTTTGTGCCGTCAACCCATGGCAACAGTTTACAGCTGACTCGTGAGGAGGATGCTTTGAAAGAGACACTGCTGTATCGCGAATACCTCAGACTAACGCCTGGTGCTCTTCCCTCTCTCCTCCCATGCCTTTTCCCCTTTCTTTTCATACAATGTCTCTGTTGATTTTGCATGGAGCGTTACAACCCTCAGCTGTTCTCCTGATAACATGAGCAGTCAATCTCCTTTGTCTTTCATTCTCCAACTTAACCAAACACAAAAGATAATGAATACTGTAAATGATTAAGCCTATTGCAAGCCTAGTCCAAATCAGTGCGTTTATGAATTTTTAAATTTTAAAATAATTCAAAATGTCATATTTTATGTAATGGCCATGTACTTTTAGTATTCTTCTTTTACAATGTTAATTAGCCATACAGCTGTATTCTCTCTTCCTGTTTTAAGATGTCGTGTAGCGCTGTGTCTGAATCTGTTGCCCTCTCTCCGACCCTTGCTTCTCCTTCCCGTAAGCTACTCCACTACTCTGTAACATTATCATAAGTGAGAGAAGATGACTCCTATCTCAGTGCCACTGGACTTAATTCCTCACAGTTTACTCTCTAACTCTAACGAGAGAGTTTATGGAAAATATAAAGAGGTCAGTAGAAGTTCATCTGCAGTCGATCTAGTCAAAGATCATTGAGTTAGTCACTGTTTTACTGAGGCAATGTGAAACCGAATGCTCTCTTGCCTCTTCAGCTCCCAGTGAAGCTGTCATCATGAATAAAAGCTTCCGGCTCGTGGCCTCCAGCACTGAATTTATAAACGCTTATTTGACATCAGCCATCAGACCTCAGTAGCTCGAGGTGCAAAGCCAGGTCACTGACGCTCCAGAGACATCCAGTCCACTTCACTTAGCTCAAGTGTTCGTGTCACAACACTTGTCTCAGCACACTTAAGTGCACACTAGTGTACAGTGTTGCAGTACATATCCTGCCGGGCTCATCCTGACGATGAACGCTTGATTTATTTTAATGTTGTTTTATGTGCTCTAAAATCACAGCTTTCTTATAATGATGAGCAGGATTTCTCTTGCATGGTCATTGTTTAAAATAAACTAGTGGATGTTCGATGACAAAATAAAATGTAGCTGATTGCACGACCTTAGAAAATCCTCAGGGAAGTGTGTTCTTCATGCAAGTAGAAAGTCTTTTAGGCTGAGGCAACGCACGTCAATATTTGACGAGGAGGTTACTACAGGTTAATGAGTCTGATGTAGCGACATGCTTTAACATACAGACATGAAGGAGTTTCTAAGAAGAACGCCAGCTCACCAGTTCGGTAATATTCAGGGTGTAAAGCGGGAGAAAATGGCGAGCCAAGGGATTTGAACAAGGCTACATGTCATCTTCGCTGTAAAACGATGATATCGTGATATTTGGGCTGGCGTAGAGAAGCTCAGCAGAGGAGAGGCTGCAACAGTGTGATAATTAATAACACAAATCGTTTACGTCAGAGCCTAACAATACTGTGGTACTTAATAATTTAGCCACTTGTTTCAGCACCCATCCCTCGTAATAAATTACGCTCTTTCTCCAAAGTTATCAGCTGCCTTAAATGCCCTTCTGCCGCCTCCCTTTTCTTCTTCACACTTGTCTTAAACCAGCTGTTGCTTGGTGTTATCTTTCCCTCCCTCATTCATTTACGTACAACCCCCCTCCCCTCATTGCTGTTTTCATTCAATACTCCTCTTCCTCTCCCCCTCCATTCTCTCTCTCTTGTGTTACCTACACTCACACTCACTCCCCATCTCTTTTATACGTCCCTCCTGTATGTCACCTTCCCCTCCTCCTCCCTGTTCTCCCCAGGTCTCCTCTTCCCTCCATCCTTCCTGCTCATGTCTCACCAAAGCTCCCCACAAAGGAGTCGGACAGATCAACTGACAGCCGTCTCAGCCTCTGTACTGGCACGAACTGGACAGCACACTAATAAATGGGAACGGCTCAGCAGTGACTCGCCCATTAGTAACTCTGGTATTTGTGTTTGTGACTGCACCACATGGAAGGACAGATTTGGTGTGAATGCAGAAATGCATTTTTAACTGAAACATTCCTGAAAACAATCTAAAGTGTCACATAATCAGTCTGGTAACACCCCTCACAGACAGACACCTCTCCAAGCTCGCCATCTCACTTCATACTGCCCCTTGTCTTCTCACTCAGTCTTGACCCTTTCTCCAGGGGCAACTCTGAGAAGTTATCCCCCCACTTTAGCTCCACCTTTCCCCCTCTTTCTTCTCTAATTTTCTCCACTTTGTTACACTTTCTCCTGCCTCTCCTCTCCCCTCTCCTTCCTCTGTCCTTCACTCTCAACCTCACGGTGAAACTGGCTGGCCGGGGTGAGATAGTATCAATGTAAGACTGAGGAATTCAACCCCACTCTCGACTCTGCATGGAAACAATAAGTCTCATAGTTCCTGGAGGGTTTCACTAAGTCCTCTCCTGCTTCCGCTGTCATTCTCTTCAGGAGAGTTTCATGTTTTTGTTTTGTTTTTATAATATCTCAAGCGTTGTTTTAATTAAGTTTGAATTACATGAAATGATCTTTATACAACAAAATGTGATTTTTCTATTTTGTATTTAATCTGCGCTGCACATTTTGTGGATCTGCCGCTCTGTTTTTAAAAGTAGTTGGATAAGACGGTCAACACGAAGAAATAGAAGCAGGAGGCTAGAGTTGCTTTCTATGCCTCCAAAAAAAAGTCTATCTGTTATATTTGCACACTTTTCCTTATGTGTTTAACACATTTGTTAAAAATCCTGGAGGATACATTTTATGTCCAGTTTCTCCAGTGTTGAGCTAAGCTAAACATATTCTCTATACTCAGATATTAAGTTGATACTGACCTTCTCATCCAACTTCTGTCAAGAAATCAAGCATAATACCATTAAAATGTTTGAAACTGAATCAAAATCGAATGTTAATTGTTTAACTGTTGTTAGTACACTGTAACTGTTTTTTTAAACACAGAGCAGTGTGTAGAAGTCCATATTCACTGAATGCTTACCTACACCTCAGACTGTTTCTTGCACAGCTCGACCAATGAAGATGATTTCTTAATATATCTTAGTTAAATGTTTACAACCTAACTGACCAAAGGATGTTTATCTTTCTGAACTGTATGTTAAAAATAATTTCAGAGAATAAAGGAAGGATTACTCTTGACACGGAAGAGTATGTAGCTTTATGAGCTCTATGTAGCGTCCTCCATGTGTGCTTAATCTCTTTGTTACCTGTGTTGTGTGTGGATATTTTGGTAACACTTAATAGTAACCATCATTAAAGGTGCAATATGTAGTTTTCGGGAAGATATTTTCACCAGAAGATAAAGATCTTCATTGACGGATCATTTTTTTTCCTGCTTCTGTTTATATATGGCGGACCCTGCCACCTCTCTAGCTTTAAACAGTGTTCTGGGGACCTTATTTTCCTCTGAGATCAGCTTGTTTATTCAGTTATGGAAAAAATAAATATGTCTGAGTTTTTATCATTACCTCATTATGTTGTAAATATTAAGATACTGAGTTTGAATTTCTTCTCAAAAACTACATAGTGTCCCTTTAATACATGACACATTTATAGTTAATTAAATGTTTGTTAATAGTTATCTGACTGTTAACTATGAAATGCTTTATGAACCATTTATTCCACAATTGTAAAGTAGTCTAAACATCAGTTGCAACTTAACAATGAACAGTTGCTTAAAAAATAGTTTATAAAGCATTTCAGCTGTTTGTTAAAGGTAAAATAACTATTAACTCAAGTTTAATTAACTTCACATTTACAATTTGTAATGATGGTTACGATATTCTTTTGTTGTACTGTGAGTGTATTGAAGTTTTTTGGGGGTTTTTTTAACATTGAAATACATTCAGCAATTGATTGAACAGCACAGGCCCAAGATGAGACAATAATGTTCGGCTGACAAAAGACTGAAGGTCTTTTCTTTTTGTCCTTCCTGTGTTATTTTTGTGTTTTTGCCCACACAGCGGTTGGATACATCCTCACCTTCTCCTTCATGTATTACTTAACATGTGGGAATGTTTATATACATTTGATTTGTGAGTCCTCGGGCAAAGCATAGTTCATTTCTTTACATCTTTGTGTGTGTGTTTTGCTTTAGCTCCTGTTCTCTACAGGCAGTGTATATACACAGTAATATACAGCGTATTTTTCATGTTTTACTGTGTCCTCAGGCTACAGATATATGAGGTAATTACTCGGCTGCTGGAAGAGCTTTTCCTAAAATCCATGTATCAAATGTTTTTGCTTCAGGTTGCTTCTGATTCAGAGGATATTAGAGCACATTATTTCTAAGAAAAGTTATTGCTTTCTTTGAAGACTTACTTCATGCTTTTTTTCCTCTTAAGAAGACCTGAGCTATGTTGTTTATTTTAGGGCTTCCTTTTGTGGACACACGGTGCCCATATCTTCATGGTGGAAAGTACAGCAACAAAAGAGACAAATTTCTCTTTTTCAAACACATTTTTTTTCCAATATGGGGACATCATTGGCTTTGTTTTTTATATGTTCTGTTGTAATTTTATTGTATGTTTCTGGGAATTCATCATAAAATGTCTCCTGATTTATCATCACGGGCCAGTTTTGCCATCTTTGCAGAGTCCATTCATATCTTTTGGATGCTGCAGGTAAGTTGCACAGCTGTATAATCCTGATTTCTAATGTGTATAACTCTTGTTTAAGACTTGCATTGTTTTCTCCATTGCATCATCTTGTTCTTTTGTTCAAACTGTTTTTTGGGTTTTTTTGAAAACCCTGATCCTAATATGTCGTTCCTGTTTTCTGTCTCTAGTGTGCCCATGGTTGCTGACCTGATGGAGACCTGCATTGATGACGTTCTCAGGGCTCCTGTCGTCCCCACTGTGACGGCTGCAGACGAGGCCGGGCCGAGCAACGCCTATGCTGCCGCGAGTGTCACCGGCGAGGATCCTCTCAGCCTCAGTGGTGAGGCTACAGAAAACCAACAACAGAGTGAAGATGTTTATTTGTTTAGCATTTATCAAAAGCACTGTTACAGAGTGTTTCAAAACAAACTGTAATTAAATTCAAAGTGTTGAAAGAGAAATATAGCTGATAACAATGAATGATTCAAATTAAAATGAAGATAAAAAGTTAAAAAAGCAATGGGTGCATTTAAAAAGAGCCGTGCACTGACTTAAGTGCAGAAGAATAAAGAACAGTGTAATTAAAAAGAAAAAATAAACCTTTAAACATTTAATTACCCTTGTAGGAAGGCCTTTCCATGAAAATAAGCGATTTAAACTGTTGCCAGCTGATGTTAAGTTAAGTCAGATAACCACCAGCCACCAACTTTTTAGAGAAGTAAACTAAAAAAGGGTATTTAATAAATGTCTAATTTGTTATAATTATGTTAAAAATGTATGTTTTTTGTTGTGCATACAGTGAAAGATCACAAAGCAGTTGTGGTGGTCTGTATTCAAGTTTAACTTTGTGTCTCCGCAGAGGCAGCGGCTCGTCTGAAGCAGCTGGCGTTGGACAGCAGTCCTCTTCTTGCCACTCCAAGAAATAACGTCAATGTCAACATGGCATTGAACAATCAGGTGGGTGTTTGTTCAAATAGTCTTTATGTAGATTTCTGCTTTTAAAGGGGCGCTGTGACGCTTCTGTGTTGTGCTGCAAGCCAGTCATCAGTTTATGTTAGCAGACTCCATTTCTAAACTATCGTTAGCGACTGTTGCGAATAACATATCGTGTTTTCCATTTTTTTTTCCCTCTTTTTATTTGTATGTGATATTTGTGCCCCATCCCACCCGGCTCCTACAGGAGGACGTGGTGAAGCTCACCGAGAAGTGTGGTCTGAGCAGTGCAGGCAGTAGTAGCCCAGTTGCCACTCCACTGCGCCCCCCAGAGGATCTGAAGAGTAACATCCTGAAAGCTCAAGCTGAGGCTGCTGCCCTCAAGGTGAGCAAAACACCAGACGAAACTGGGAAAACGGGAAGCGAAGGAAGAGGAAAGACACTACTCATTTAAATAAAGTGTTGCATACTGTTTGGTGATCATAAAGGCCTATAAATACGTTCAGAGCTGCATAAGGGCTATTTTTAGCAAATGACTGTTTCGAAAAGTCCTTCCATGTAAATGTCATAGTTGTGAAGTTATTCTGCCATGAAAAGATGAAGATGCATGCCTTTTTTATTCCATCACCCCCTCTGTCTGTTTATTCATTTGTTTTTCTCTCGTCGTTCCTCTGTGCAGGGACCTTCGGAGGAACATGTCGTGATGGTCGGTGGAGATAAAAACTGTAACCTGCAGGATGTTTCTGCCAGGTATGACCGCACACAGTACAGTCATTTTACATACATTATAAGTGTTAGAGTTATAAAGAAAAGGGGTCTTCAAAGGGTCCTGGTATTTATTCAACTGTGCTATATTTAGCATAGTCCTGTTTGAACGCTGGGTACTGAGCACACATGAACAGGAGAAAAGCCATTGTCACTTCTGCTCCATTGTCTTGAAATTGGGTCTTTCCCCTCCTCCTCCTCCATCTTTCTGACTCATGCCAACTGTCAACACATTGTCTCAGCCAATCACAGCTCCCTGCTGCTTGAGCTGATTAACTACTTGAATATTCATGAGGATTATTAGCATAGTTCACAACATTACATCACCTGCAGCTCGTCCCAGCAGCATGGCGTCACCGAATGACAAACCGCGGTCGTTGTCTTGTATCAGAGGCAGTCAGTTGCTCATGATACTGAGAGAATGAGCAATTTTAGATTTCGTGATAAAATTGATTATAACGGGGGCACTGTTTTGTCTCTGTCTCTTGCTCCGGCATACTGTGTGCCAAACCATTTACTGGTGTCCTTAATCCACTGAAATACAACGTGAAACACAACCAGAAGCCTTTTTATTTTTATTTTTTTTTACATAAATGTACAATATATATAGACACACCAGATCACTGCCACAAAATCAAAATGTTTCCCGTCTGTTTCCAGGTTAAAGGTGCGTAGCGGTCGATTGGGCAGTAACTCGTCTCTGTCCGTTAGCAGTCGCCCTGACATCCAGGACTCCTGGGACCTGCTCAAGCCGGCCTCGCTGGTCTCATCAGCAGGGACCAGGTCAGTCCGTGAGCACTAAATGCTTCTATAATGTGTCTTCAGGGTTCTGTATGTATCCATTAGTCCCACTTTGGCTGCTTAATGAGAACCAAAGAGCGAGCGAAACTGGGACAACAGAATTTCTTGACTGTAGCTACAGATTCGTAATCCTTCTGAGGCAGACACACACATTATATCTGTGTTTCTCTCTTTTATCTAACTTGAAGTCAAAAGATACATTTAGTGAACATCATTACTTACATTTGATTCAAAACAACAAAGTGCAGCTTCATGAATGATGATAATAAGTTTTGAATGATAGTGAAAGGTTTCATTGTCAATAGAAATCAGGTTAATTCAAGGCTACATAAAAATATTTAAAAAATTCACAAGACAACAGTGTTGCTTTTTCTTTGTAGTCTTTGCTGACATCTGTTGGTGCGTTTGAGCAATGTGTGTTTGTGTGTGTCTGGGTGTGTGGAGTCACCTGACCTGACATCTGCCTGGATACTGCTGGCGTCCTTGCACATTAAGTGTTTTCAGTGGGATGACACAACTATACAGACAGTCGACCTCAGGCTCATTGATGCAGTAAACACTTGTGATATTCAGGCTGGTTTTCTTCTCATTCTCAAGAACTATAATCATGAATAATTGAACTCATTAATCCAGCAGAAGTCAAACATTTCCATGTTTAATACCACTGTGAAAACACCTTGTGGCTTGTTGGTCGCACATAATAAGCAATTTAAAGGGCGTCACCTCGGGCAGTGTGCAGGGCTCCAATAATAAAGGGATTTCTTGAATGCACCAATGAAATATGTTTTTTATGCCGCTCTATCTCAAGGATGAGGAGCTTGAAATACATTTCTGTAAATGTTTTATGAGAATTTTTCTATCTAAGTGTCATTTGCTATTTTTTTCTTTTGCTCTGCTCATCAGTGCCGAGAGACTAGCTGAAGATTTAAACCCCTCTGTTCCCAAGATGCCCACTGAGTCTGCCAGCGAAGCCATGGCACCGAAGGTAAACTAATAAATCACTTTTTGTGGTGCATTTATATTTGTGTACAGTAAAACTTGATGATGTGTGATAAAGATGTATGGCTCCTCTTTGGTTAATGTGTCATGTTGATGTATCATGTGTTTGTATCTTTCTGCAGGTGAAAGCAGAGGAAGTTGACCTTAAAAGCACCGCTCCACTGTCTGACAACCTGATTGATTTCACAGATCCAACTCCTGTTGTAAGTTTCACTGACTCCCACAACCACTTGTGAATTCCTGAAAATGTATTCATATAAGCACTTCTGCAAAAGGAAAAATGTTATGGCCTTGCTTGAGACCACTGGGAACTAAATAGTAGCTAGTGCAGGCAGTAAACCACCGTCAGCTGCACTGCAATAATACATCAGTCACTCACCCTCATTCAGAAATGTTAAATCCTCCTCTGCAACCGAGCCTGAACATGATTTAACACTACCAGAATTTAGTGTAAGGGCAAGTGTAAATGAAACTTCATTTGGTACTTCTGTGTCTCTCTGTGATCTATGAAAGTAATATTAATAATACATTTTATCTGTATAGCACCTTGCAGCTCAAGGTGCTTTACAACAAAGAAATTAACAGGCGCCAAGTGCTTCACATAAAAGAAGACAGAATGAACATAAAAACGGAGAGGACTCCATAATTAATGTAAAATACGACGGGGAATAAAAACCCACTTGATGATTATAGTAAAAATAAGATAATAAAAAGAACGGAAATAGAATAAGGCGATACGTAATGTAAGATGGAAAATTAAACCCACAGAAGGATAATAAATAGTAGTAATAATAATAAATGAGTAAAAGAAGTAAAAACAAGAGTCTGGCCTTTATCAGTAAAGTCATCGCTTGTTGAAGGTTAAAGGGAAGAGATACATTTTTAACTTACTTTTAAAAACATTTAGCTTCCCTGATATCTGTAGTCTAGATAATGTGCTCCATGTATCAAACCTGCGTCAGCTTTCTGTGGTCAAACGTGAGTGAATGCACCCCTAAATGTCCGTGTGGTCAACAGAGTGTAACACATGTCTGATTGTCTTCCAGCTGCCTCCAGTGCAGCAGCCCAAACCTGTCATCACCCCCCGCTGGATCATCCCTACAACTGCTGTGAGTGATCAGCCTGTGTCTACCTGTCTGTCTGCCTGTTTTTCCTCCCACAGGTTCTTGTGAAATGTTTGCATATACAAGTTTTCTGTGTGTTTATTCATTTCAATCCGTGTCCGTTGTCCTGTAACTGTTGATAAACGGCTCATGCACTCGCCTAGTTGCTGCTCACTTCAGCTGATGTAGCGGCGCTGTAGAGTCTGACCTCCTGCCTTCTCCCTCGTCCCCCTCTAATGCAGCCTCCCGGCGTCTTTACTAACGGCCTGCTCGACCTTGACCCCCCCGCTAAGGTCAACCCTGTTCTCCCTGCAGATGGGGGGGTGGCTGTCACCCCTGCCCTCCCCCAACTCGCTCACACGCGTAACACCAACTCCACCAGGTAAAAGTCCTTGAGCACCCAAAGCGCTTACAGGTTTTTAAAATGAGCTTGGTAGAATGCTGACCTCTGCTGATCGAGTAGGGAAATGCAAAAAGAGCAAATATTTCCAGTTACTCCTCATGCAGTATATTTGTACAGTATATTTCAGGCCTCTCTACCTAAATGAAACTGTAAAGTGTGTTCAGCAATCTATGTCTCTGAGTAATTTGACTCCTGTCTCCTGCAGCACTGTGGGTCAGCAGCCAAACTCAGAGGATGGAGCCAAACCCAGAGGTCTCCTGACCACTGAGCTCTGATGGAGAGATGAGAAGCAGCCATCACAACATTAGTCTCCCTGACTGCTCCCCCCCTCACCCCCTCACCCCCTCACCCATCCACACACGAGCAAGCTGGGCCAAGAGGAAAGTGGAACCAGGGAGGAGGCAGCTTACAAACAGATGTAGCTAGGTTCATGTGACAGTAATAGAGATATGATTACAGGTTTTCATCACACAGTTAGAACCAGTATTAACATTTTAGGATCACCTACAGGAACACGGTCAGCGACCTGCTGTTTATGTAATCCATCCAATCATTCAACCAAACCTCAGTCAAAAATCTTGTTATTCTTCTTGTTGCTACAGAGCTGACGTTGGTCCTGACACACTTAAATCTCACAACACTAACATACGTAAAGGGTAGGTTGTCTCTTTTAGTGCTGCTTTCCTCCCCCCCTTTTATTTTTTGACTCGTGCTGTTTGACACTGGTGATCACACCGATGGACTCCTGCACTGAGCTTCTCTCCACTCACAGGTCACGTAGCATGTAGAGCTGCTGAAGTACACTGGATGAAGGACTGAAAAAGAAAAATCTATAAAACAGAAAGACTTGTAAGAGATAAAAACATCTGGACTCTTGACACGATGAAACATGTGGATGTGAGACTGTACTGTCCTTGTAGCACACGACAAACCTTTTTTAAACTCGATCAATACGACATGTGAAACTCGACTCGCCACTGGATATGAAGACTTCACTGGATTATCTTTGCAACACTGGAGCTTGAAGGATTTTTTTTTTCTCAATGGATGACAAAGAGGTGGCCGCTGTGGATTTTCACCTGATGTTTTTATTAGCCTGTTCTTATTTTTATTTTCGTCTTATGATGTTTTAATTTGCCCGTCGCAGTGCTTCTGAATTCCTGTGTAATTAGGAGTTGAACGTCACTAATGAAAGTTAGTTCTGCGTCTCGTTTTGGACCCGTCATGTTCTGCTCCTCTTTAAAGTCTCATCATGGCTTTGAGTCAAAGATGATTTACAAATAATGTGAAGTTTTAAAGTTTTGTCTTAAATGTGATCCCTTATTTCCATTTTACTTTTAAATTGGTGATGAAAATACGGCAAGTGAAATAAAGACGCGGCTCAAATGCTTTGGAAACCTTTTAAAGGATAAGTTCACCCAAACATGAAAATTCAGTCATTATCTACTCACCCTGCTGTTGACGGACAGTCAGGTGAAGTTTTGCAATCCACAAAACAGCAAAATAAAGTTGCAGCATTTTCATAAACAACTGACAACCAAATTGATTTGAAAAGGTGTCATTTATGCCCTTTTTAGGTTTTTAAATCTTTACTGTAGCTGCTAAGCTAAAAGCGTTGGTGCGTTGAAGGTGTAAATAACGTTGGGATCCCAGGCGTTCTGGAGAATTGGATTACACTGGACTAGTTGCGTGGAGTTTTGTCGTTGTTGTCTCCATCTACTTCAGTTGTTTAGAAGAACGCTGCAACACGGTTTTGCTGTGAAGCTCAAGAAATGTCATGTGAACTACAAAACTTCACCCGACGGGTGTGAGGAGATAATGACTGAATTTTCATTTCTGAGTGAACTTATCCTTGAGGTGAGCTGTGATCCCTGGAGTTGGACGACATTCCAGTGTTTGGATTATCTAACTGGATATCTGAATTAATTTTTAGGCAGAAAATGGACCCTGTTATATGTAGAGAATTGTTCCTGGTGTTAACATGTTGTAGCTTCGACCCTTCAGCCTTATGGAAATGAATGTATTCAAACAGTCTCATGTGAGAATGCTGGAGATGCCACAGTATGAAAATATCCCCCCGGAGTTTTATGACTCTTAAATTTAAGATTGCTGATATAACTCTGGGAAATATGGGTTATTACAAACTGCCAGCTCATGTTATGTCATTGAATTCATGTTAAAACCTTTATTAAATTCACGGGACCTTGAAAATCCTACAGCTGTACTCTGAATACTTTCTCAGTCTAAGAGCTAAATTTCTCAGCCTCTAGTAAGACTTTCACATTAAACTGTTTCAAGGAAATTAAAACGATCCTTCTTGGGAAAATCTTCAGTCAAAATATGTAAAATAAAAAAGACCTGTGAGACTCACGCAGGACCAAATAACTTCTAGATGTGATTCACAGAAACAAAGTTTGGTAGCAAGAACGTAAAAACTAGAGGAGATGTACGTTTTTGAAAATTAAAGATGCTTTGTTTGGGTGAAAAAATTAGTTTTTTTGTTATTAATTTGATTATTGTAACCACCCAAACGTGTTGCCAGGTTTTCTTGGGGTTTCTTGGATGTTCAGTACAAATTTAAACCCAGTCCAGTGGAAAATGAGCTGAGTGAGATTTACAACACACACAGAGAATCCAAAAACGTATTAATTTTGGAAGTCGGACCCTCAGAGCTAAATTTCAGAAGTTGGAGTACAGCTGTAGGATTTTTCAGAGTCCCATGAATTTATTAGATTTGCATGAATTTTTGGGAGAAAATCTGTGACAAACTGTTAAAAGTTTTCTTGGTGAATTGTGGCTGAGCTGGCATTAAACGACCCTTTAAAAGCTGAGTTTGTACATTTGAAATTGAGGCCTGATTCTACATTTTCTCAGTTTTAAATCAAGTATGTCATGTTTTTTTTTCGCTACCCCGAACACCGAATCATTAAGTCTGGACCCTCATTCATGCTGTCTCTGTGTAGTTTTTTCATTATGATGTCTTGAACAAGGGAAGCTGACTGTTTGACGACGTCTTCTTAGCAGCGAAGGTTATTTATGCTTCTACTCGGTGTTCAAACGTGACATGTTGTCCGAAAGTGTGATAGCGTTCAGTTCTAATGTATTGTCAGTATAACGGCGTCGGCTGGCTGTAGATATGAAGTAGAGCTATATATATTTTTTTGAAGATTATGTCGGCAGTATTGTTACTACATTCTGTGCAGATTTCAGCGTCGAGGTGTTTTCTAATTACAAAAGCCGTAGGATTCATAATACTGATGGAAGTGACTGGAAACACACGCAGAGTGTGACGTCTCAAATGCAATTTTATATGAACTTTTATTTTTTTTCTGGAATATCTGATCATGATTCAGTAAAGCTTTGCTACAGTAGGAGTCAAGTGTTGTCTTTATTCATTTTGAATGTTTGTCTACAGAGGGGGTCAGTGGTAACAGTTGGATTCATGCAACACTGGTCTGATCTGCTGCTGAGCTGTGGACCGGATGTGATTGTAGTCTTTGTTAAACCAGCTATGAAACTATGACCTGGATCAGTCCAAGAGGAAAATCTGATGTTTTAGTCCTCAAATTCAGACATAAAGCTCTTTTATCTCTTCCAGAAATGTAGCAATAACAGTCAATGTCATCAAAAGCTTTTTTAAGTTATAGCCCATATTTGAGGTTATCGCCATCTAATGAAGTCTGTTGAATCAGATCATATAATGATAATAAAAAGCAAAGTGCTTCTTGCCCTGGCAGCCCTCACAAGGTTTTAATTTATTCCTACTTTTTAAAGTGCATTTTCTGCTCGAGTACAAAGAAAGACCCTTTCAAAACAATTCAAGTTTGTCTTACATCAGTTCGGTCAAGTGTCATCTGAGATTTCAGGTAATTTATAAAGTAATCAAACTACTTCTTCAAAGGTTTCATTGACATTGTGCTGTGAAACTCCATCAGTCAGTTATACATTATTGGTTCAACCTCAAAAAGCATATTTGACAGTATCACAGACAACAGTATGGTATTTTTTCTGGTGATCCATTTTTTAAGTTCTAAAAAAAAAATGTTTTATTCATCTGCTGAAGAGTGAAATACAAAAATGTCCAGGAGAAAACTTTTTTTCTTGTGTCGAGCAAAGTGAAAAAAGACATTTTCTAAGTTCTATGATTTTTTTTCTTCATGTGTTGAGACAAGTGACTTTTTTTTTTTTTGATTGGTTCGACACATGAAAAACACTTTTTTTCTCCTTAAAGAAAATTTTCATTTTACTTGCACAAATGATTTTTTTCTTTTTTCCAGGTGAATTTTTTTTTCTTGTGTGAAAAAGGGTATAAAAAATATTTCTCCTAAAAACAACTTTTTTTATTTCCATAAGTTTTCATAGATGGAAAAATAAAGATTATCATGAATGATTTTTTTTTCCATGTATGAACCTGAGTGAAGTATTTTTTTTTCTTTTTCTGGGAAGAACCTTTTTTCAAAATATTTTTATTATTATTATTATTATTTTTTTTTTACTTGGTTTCACAAATGAATTTTTCCATTTTCCATGTGTGAAACTATGAAATTATTATTTTTCCAGGTGGGTTTTTTTTTCATGTTTGAAACAGTGTAAAAAGAAATTCACATTGTTTTTCACTGTTTCACACAAAATTTTCACATTTTTTTTCCTCCTGAATTTTTTAAAGAATTTAAGATTATCCTAGATTTTTTTTTTCCTAGAATTTCTTCACACATGAATTTTGAAAAGAAAATGTTTCTCTTGATATTTTTCATTTACGTGTGAAAAAAAAATCACGAGAGGAAAACAGGAGAAAACCATTCATATCAGACTTAGAAAATTGATCACACCAAAAAAACCAAAACATTTTTCACTTGTCCCTAAGGGCCTCTGTTTTCACTTGACCAACCAAAGATAGTTTGCATGGTGTGAATGGTTTTTGGTTCCTTTGAGTTTAAAACATTACCTGCCCTCACAAAAAAAACTTTTTACATGCTGTATCAACATTTACTCTCCAAAATTGTGGAATATATTTAATGTAGACATTTTGTATAATGCACGAGTGAAATTCAAATACACAGTAATACGCAGTTTATTATAAAACTTGTGACTCCATCAACTGCAGCAGACACTCTACATCTATTTATAAAGACATGAGATATGTCTGATATGAATGGCAGTGTTTTAAGTCCTCCTTATACTAAACCTTTCAAAAGAGATCAATTTAATCCACCTTAAATGAAAGATGGTTCCTCTGACAGACACACTGACCCTTTGAGTTTTGCCTGAAGGAAGCACTCAGAGTTTATCTAGAGTTCATTTTCCATCGAGTGTCTGAGCTGTGGAGAAATTCACCTTTATGTACCAAACTGTCATCAGTGTTCAGGGTATGTTGGCCAACTTACCACTAGAGGGCAGCACAGTATAATTTTTACCTCTTGGGTAGAGTTGGAGTTGGACAGCTGATTTTTTTATGTCTTTCAAGCAAAAAATGTAAATATCTGAGTCTTAAGGCATTAAAAAGTGACAGTACTCAATATGAAGTCAAACTGTGGCTCACACCTTGACAAAATGTTTGATTTCCAGCTGTTAAAAGAAGCGTTTGCTTGTTTATTTAAGGACAGACTGATGTGCAAAATGAGTCAGACCTTGTTAAAAGAGGACATGATCGACAGCAGCCTTTAGTTTATCTCCCAGTCACAGAGAAAATGTATAGTACCAGCACCAGTATCAGCACCAGCAGCAGCAGCAGCAGCAGCGTCATGCTCGCCCTAACCTCTAGAGTGTAGTGGAGCTCCAGACTGAGTCCACCAGCTCAGCACAGACGTGGATCTTCTCTTCATCAACATATGGAATTATCACCATCTCGTCTGATATATTATTAAAAAACTACACTAACACGATCACGGACTTAAACAGGATTTGGGTGATTATTTCCCCCTGGATGTACTGTGTCGAGTCTTTTAATCAGAGTGTGATATCTCCAGGTTCAAGATTAGCTCAGGAAAGTCTGTTAATCAGATTCTTTATGAGCGATGTCTGCAGCAGCTCACTGAAGTGGTGTGAGCTACTTTTTCACGGTTTAGCTGTCCATCAACTGTCTCTTCAGCTGCTTCATTAACAAGACGAGGGAACAAAAACCTACAGGCTCATTACAGACCACAGAAGAAGAGAGAGAAGCTGTTCCTTCAGGATTGCGTCATGTTAGAAAATCTTCAATCAGCGCCGCGACTGAAGGCGAAGACTCTTCTGCTATTTGTCAGTTGCCATATTGGTTTAGACCTCGAGAAGCAGTGATTTGAAATTGATCGAGTGCGACCGGTCCCTGCTACAGAGCAATACATAGTTGGACCATTATTAAACAGCAGACAGCCCACAGCTCAATAACTCAGCCAGGACTGCTCCCCTCAGCAGATGGGCCGACTTTCCCTCCACCTTCCAAATGAATAATTGATTACGTACACGGACCTTATGCCAGGTCATGATTGCTTAAGCATGCTCAAAGCTCTGGGTGGATTCATGGAGATTTGGCGCCGGGCCCGTGCCCCTGATGTCACCGGTTCAGATCTCACTAAGCAAACATAACATGTCCTCTCTTAAATTTTAATATTCTCTGAGGTTGGATATCATTACTGCTGGGCAAAAACCAAATCTATATATATTTTTTTTCTTTCTTTCTTGTGTTTACTGCCTGATGACCCGGGCTTTATTGGCTAAAATACGTTGTGCTGTCAGAACTGTTTACAATGTGCTGCTTCTCCACACAGGGAGAGCTGACGGTCATCTACTGCAGGTTGACTAAGGATGAGTACATCAAAAGAATAACTATTACTTTAATATTGTTAAACAGTCGTCGTTTGCATGAGTTTAGGCACCAAGACTACTTGGTTAGGTTTAGGAAAAGATCATAGTTTCAGTTAAAATAAGTACATTGCATACGGTATTATGTAAATTAAGTTATGTACATATGTAAGTACTAGTAAGCAGAAAACAAGGGATGATTTCAGTTATTTTACTGGAGTGTCATCATTTTAACTCATAACATTATTTCTTTCTCCTTCCTGCCATTCTTTAATATTCACGGTTCTCAGCGGAAATGGAAACATGAAACAACCCTGATTATCGGGGCTGATATTACATTAGAAATGATGCATTTTACAGTTATTGGTACGGATGATTTTCTGTCAGATTGCTCATAAAAAAAAACTTTAGCGCTGAAGCAGCATCCTCTCACACAATGTCCCGCCCACAACATTATCTGATTGGCGGCACGTCACAATTAACAGCCTTTAAACACTGAATAATCTGAATCAGCAAAGTAACGTGTAACTAAATTTATCAAATAAATGTAGTGAGAGGAAGTGTAAAGTAGCAGAAAATGGAAATACTCAAGTACCTCAAAACTGTGCGAAGAACAGTACTTGAGTAAATTGGACTTTGTGTCCAAATTTCAAACAACCAGTGATGGAATAAACCAAAGATTTTCATTTTTACTGCAAATTAATATTGATCCCAAATATAATTTTTCAGTCTCCTTCATTTCTAATAATCGTTAACGGCCCTGAAAGAGCCTTATCGGTTGACCCTAGTTTGTTGGCAGTGTTCTCAATCAATTATAAAGAAGAGAAAAGGCCAATGAAGTGACGTAAAGACTGACAAACTGTCTGAGTTTGACTGCAACCAGACAGAGCACGAGATGAAGTTTAGAGACGCTGGGTGCTGACACACAAAGACGCAAAAATGTCTGAAAAGGTTGCCAGTAACCGAGTGATTTTATAAACCTGCTTCATAAACGTATAAATGAGAAGACAAAAGCGAGACACTGACTTCCAGCTAACGTCTGTACACTTGGTGGGCTACATTAGGAGGACTTCACATTAAATCTGAGACTGTGTGCTGAAGAAAAGTGTTGCTGGAAATGTCTCAGGAGAAGGAAAATAAAAAAAATTGCCGTTGGACATTTAAATCAAATGTGTTTTCATCTGTTAAGCCTACATGAGAAATAAAATCTATCTCTATCAAGCTTGTTTTTTTCTGCGTGTGCCCCTAATTAAAACACATTTTCACAGTGTGGGTGAAATCCAGATGCTGATGAAACGCAGCTCCTCTCCTCCTGCCCTCACATCTGTCTCCGCTGCCTCACTCTGTTCTCGCCGTCAGATCCCGGTGAAGTTTCCGGTTCCTGCAGAATAAACCGACTTTGATGAAAAGTTTTGTCCGGCAAAAGATGAACAAATGGTGGAGCATCTGGACCGGGGAAGAGACAGCGAGAGCTTAAGACACTGCTTTCTGTGTGTGTGTGTGTGTGTGTGTGTGTGTGTGTGTGTGTGTGTGTGTGTGTGTGTGTGCACGCTTCAAGGTTTGATCTTTCCACCATAGAGCTGATCTCAGGTGTTTTGAGAGGTCCTGAAAATTCAACAGGTAAACTCTGTTATGTGGAGAAGACACAGACACATTCACACACACACACACACACACACACACACACACACACACACACACACACACACACAGAGTGCAGATGGGACTCTCTGTCAGTCATGACAATAAAGGCTATTGTGCCGTTTGGCTCGCTGTTGGAGGAGATAGCGTTCCCTGACAGGGCATTTTGAAAAGAAGCTTATACATCTCAACTATCAAAACGGGTTTATAGCCTTGGTGTGTGTGTGTGTGTGTGTGTGCGAGCGCGTGTGTCTGGTCGGCATGCCAAGGTATTCATAGTCGAGGCTTTGAGATGATAAAGACGTGAGTGAGCGGTAATTGATCCCTAAAGGGCTGCATTGTGCCAGTAAGTGTGTACTCTGTGCGCCAGGTGAGGCTGCACACACACAAACACACACACACAGTCATTTTATATTGTTGATCGATCCGCTGCATCAAACCAGGTGAAGTCTCACACACTTTCATTTGTGTTTACATTTACCCTCCCCTCCTATGTAGCATATTTTGGATTCAAGGTGCAGCGTTACACCGTGTGACAACTTTGGCGAAAGTAGTCGCATTTAGATTTTTTATTATTTTTAAAATAAAACCATACAAAGCGACCAGCAACAGCACAAGACAACATGACAAAGAGCTCAAGGTGCCAATCGAAAATGTTATTCGCGCTTGACAGATTTTTGGGTGCGTGTGCGCCAAAAATAGTGTCACCCTGGGGCCCTGAGGCACCTTGTTAAAGCATGTTTTCGGCAAGACAGCAAGAAGGAGCAGAGCTGAGTGCACCACCAGCCGTTATATGTATTTAATTTAAAGCCACTACGAGAGATGATGGTGGGGACCAAAAATGGAGCAAAAAGGAGTGTGAATATTGGACTCTGGTGGACAAAAACATAAAACCGATTGATTCTGATGTTGCTCCGTGTATTGTCAACACATATAAGCTTCACGAGGTGATCATATATAAATGTTATCTTCCCCCAATCGACAAGAAGATCACTTTAACGTTTTGGTAAGTTAAAGAAAGTCAGCTGTTTACCACAGACGATGTGAACACGGCTGCCAAAGTGCTCAAACGGCGCTTTCCTTTTGCCTTTTCTCGAGTGCCGCACTGAAATATACCCTCCAAATGTCAGCCTGGTCTTTTCAAGCCGTCCAACAAGTGACAGAGATCCCCCAACACATCAAACGCTACATATGAATGAGACTGTCTCTCCCTGCAGAGGAGAGAGGCCTGTTGTTGCTGTTATCAGTATACCAGGCTCAATGGCTGGCCACGGGCAGGACTGACGGGTGTGTGTGTGCGTGTGTGTGTGTGTGTGTGTGTAGCCGGAGGATACAGTGGGGATCCTCGGCCTGTTTGAAAGCAGAGAGATTCTCTGTGTGTTAAACACAAACAAGAGTCAGAGCAGGAGTCACTGGGAGAGAAATTGAGATGTATATTGGTGTGTGTGTGTTGTGTTGTGTGTGCGTGTGTGTGTGTGTGTGACAAGGAGGGAGAAAAGGAGTGTGTGTGTGGGTGTGTGTGGGTGTCTGACGGGCAGACAGCTTGACAGACCTCATCTGTGGCAGTCGCCCTCCTGTGTGTTATCAACGATGCCCAAACGGGCGCTGCCAATCATCCCGCATGCCGACGGGACCACACATCTACACACCGAGCCAGACCACACACACAAACACACACACAAAAGCCTGGCATTACGTCTACAGGAGCGCCAACACACACACACATACATCTTATAACACTCAGTAGCTTCGTGCTCCGACAATAAGCTCTCAGTCTCTGCCTGCTTCTCAGCTGTAATCATTAGTTGCAGCACATCTGGTGAAAGTACCGAACTGATGTCCACTACCAAATAATGACCGCCACATTACCCCAGTATCCTCTTGTTAGACTGTTTTCTTAAAACTTGTGTACACACCTTGAATAACTTCTGAACCACACCAACATCTTCAAGTAACACAGTCAGCGTGCACTAACAGGCTGGAAGGAATAATGAGTAACATTTCAGGGCTTCAACTAATGTTTATTTTCACTGTCGACTTATCTGCTGATTATTTTTATGATTTATTTCAAAAGAATAATAAAAATTGTCAGAAAACTACAGAAGCCTTGAGGGGCAAGTGAAGACTTTTTTTCTGGTGATCGACAATATTTTCTAAGTCTGATCTAAATTGTTTTTCTCTTCTGTGTTTACGACTTGAGAACTGGTGGACAAACAAAGTTTTGTTGGGACTGTTTCTTCAGAACAAAAGAGCTTTTTTCAGGAAAAAAAACCTTTTTTTTCCAGAAAAGATGAGTCTTTCTCAGAAAAAAAATATTTTTTCAGAAAAAAATGTGTTTAGAAAAGAAAAAAAATATTACTTATTTTTTTGTTTCCATCTGTGAAAACGTGAAAAAAAAAAAAAAAAAAATTCAAGTGGGTGAAACCAACTGAAAGTGATTTTTCAGAAAAAAATAACTTTTTTCACACTTCATCTTATCTCACATATAGAGCCTCTAACGGCTCTTTGTAGTGTTATGGATCCTATGTGGGGAAAACTAGCTCAGCGTGATTTTTTTTTAAATAACTTTGGGGAGAAAAAAATGAGTGTTTTTTTCAGAAAAAAATGAGTGTTTTTTCCCAAAAATAAAATTGTTTCAAGGAGCATTTTTTTATTTTTTAAAAAACACAGAACATTTTTTTCTCATTGAAAAAAATATTTTTTTCCCTTGAAAAAACTTTTTTCTGTTTTTTTTTTCAGAAAAAAAAGGTGTTTTTGAAAAAAAAAAAAAAGTGCCTTATTTTTGTTTCAATCTGTGAAAACGTGAAAAAAAAACCGAACCGAGTGAAAGTGATTTTCCAGAAAAGTGGGGTTTTTTTTCAGAAAAAATAACTTTTTTTCACACTTTATCTCACATATTACATAGAAAAGTGGATTCAGAGCCTCTAACGGCTGTTTGTAATGTTATGGATCCTGTGTGGGGAAAACTAGCTCAGTAAAGCTCAACTTTTTTTGTAATAACTTTTGGGGTTTTTTTCTTAAAAAATGAGTGTTTTTTCAAAAAAAGATGAGGTTTTTTTTCAGAGTGTGTTTTTATTTTGGAAAAAAATGTTTTCCTTATTTTTTGTTTCCATCTGTGAAAAAAACTTTTTTAACTGTATATTACAAATGTATATTTCATTACACTATTAGGTCTTTTTTATATTTTCATCACAACATTATACTTTGGCCTTCCTCCACCTGTAGAGTTGTGTTTTACACGTTTCAAATGTTGAAAGCACAATAAAGTGTGAAAACAACAACAACAGCAGCAGGGGAAACATTTTATTTTTTTTCTGAAAAAACACTCATTTTGCATTTACGCTTGGATTTTTCAGAAAAAAATGAGTGTTTTTCCCCCCAGAAAGTGTTTTTTCTGGGGGGGGGGGGGTTCGAGGGGAAAAAAACCACTTTTTTCTGAAAATAAAGTTTTTTTCTTTAAAAAAAAAAAAAAAAGAAATCTTAAAAAAAACTTTCTCAAAAAAACAAAAACAAAAATTCTTAAAAAAAAACAACCTTTGAGGAAAAAAAACACTATTTTTCTGGGGGAAAATTTTTTTTTCTGGAAAATCACTTTCACTCGATTTTCACAGATAGAAATAAAAAACAAGGATAATTCCGGCAAAATTGTGTTTCGTCACAACATTATACTTTGGCCTTCTTCCATCTGTAGAGTTGTGTTTTACACGTTTCAAATGTCAAAAGCACAATTAAGTGTGAAAACAACAACAACATCAGCAGCAGCAATAAAATCTCAACATTTGAGAACTGGGACCCAAACATTGTTGACACAAACGACTTTTAAAAGTTGTTCTCTTCATTTGTTTCAGGAGCATAAAATCATGCAAATGTAACTGAAACTATTTAGACGTGCAACTTGGAACAGCAACCAGCTCAAACATACACAGCTATATACAACATTGTTTGTCATAAAACAATGTCATATTGTTTTTCATATAATTATGATTAAAAACTAAAAAGCACAATAGATCTCATTTAATTGTGACCAGCTGTAGGTGATGAAAGACGCTCGGACGGCAGATACTTCAGAGGTTTTATGCACCTGCAAAGTTTTAAACAGGAACGTTGTGAAATTTTCCCTTTTCTGGTTTACTCTCTCTTTTTAAACGGGACACAAACAGCAAATACCTTCCAGGAACATTTGTAAATAAGTATAAATGTGTAATTATAATGAACTTCTTGTCCAGTTTGCTAAAAATCAGACTTTTTAATGAAGGCGATCACACAGGTAGAAGTGGAGGTTTGGCTTCATATTGACCTGAACCCAGTTTCAGAGGCTGATCCTCTGCAGGGATTAATAAGCCAAAACATTTTGATTTTGTGTCAACTGTGTAACTAACAAGCTCCAACAATGTCACTGAATATGTTAGCAGGGTCCAGAGAGGTCACATTCACACTGTTAACAAAAGACAAAACAATCTAAACTGCAGAATAAAACCGAAACCTGATCAGATGAAGCCCAGAATAATTAGGAGAAATCAGAACCTGGCCCGAACCTGTCTGGCCCAATCATTCTCGGGCTGAGAATCAAAGGACACATGGAAGCATAGAAATAGCCAGAAATGGACGACTCCAGCCAATTTTCCCAAATGGTTTCCAAAAATTGCTTGTTGACCATCCACACATGCACTCACAGGTTCTCTGCTGTAACAGGACGAGGCTCATAAACCATCAGACCCGTCAGCATTAGTTTGGATCCTTTCATCATCTGTCGATATACAACTTGTACGCTGCTAAACTGCCCTGCTGCTCGACTTACTGCTCCTACTGTTGTTTCTTCAGTCTCTACTCACGGCTGTTTTTGCAAAGCTGTTCTGTAAATCACGCGTCATATACAGCAGGACTCAAGGACTAACATCATTTTGTTTATTTCAAACCCTTGTCGAAAAAAATGACATTGAATTTACCTTGTACCTTGTATATCTGTGCTTGCTTGTTGTTGCGTTGTTCGTCTTTGCTTTGTTGTCTTTTATTGCTGTCCATGTGTTTGTCCTGCTTTCACTACCCACCTTACATGTGGCTATTTGACATCCTGGTAGTGAGACCCAACAATCAGCTAACTTTGTGGTGCGTTTACCGACAGCTCGGACAAATCCTCCTGAATCTACCTTTAAGTCTTTGAATTATATGAATATGACGTGAGGGTCAGTTAGCTTTGCACAGAAACGTCCAGTAGAAATGTCCTTCAGAGGGACACTTTTGACGTTTATACTTTGAGTACATTTCAGAGCCTGTACTTTATTACTTTTACTGGAATAAAGAAGTTGAATGAGTACTTCTAACTTCTAATTGAGTACACAATGTGCGGACACTCGCCACCTCTGCTTACATCGTGATTGTTGTCTTAAACTTGTGTCTTGATTTTATGTTTCCAACTTTACACCTGGACAGCGACTACAGCTGAAAACATGGTCCCTGAGAAATAAACTGAATAATAATTGACATTTTCACAATAATAAGAATTAATCAGAGTTTATAATCTTTCTGGTTCAACAGAAAGATAAATATCAATCAGCCAATCAATATGCCTTCAGTCTTCTTGCTATATTTACTGATAGTGTCAAAGTTTAGAGGAAGCTGAATTGAGCTGAAATCGTGTTTACATTCACACGTCTCAGCTTAACTTTCCAAAGTAATTAGAATAAGACGAGACAACTTATTTCATGGTTGAATTTTCATTAATTGCACTTGGGATTTAAATGCTTCGTGATATTTACCCTTATTTAAGTCTCTATCGTTAATCGGGTGGAATAATGACGCAGATTTAAATATTTATACCAGTTAGTTGGCATTTAGTAATAATCCCTTTTTATTTCATGAATGTGCTCATCCACTGTGTCCATTGTGGTTGGTTTTGCATTGTGCTCTCATTCCTGTGTATTGTTCGGCGATCTGTTTTGCCGGCGTTTTCTTCCAAATCCGTGTGGCTCCCTTGTGGTTTGCCGTATCCCGATCTGCCACAAAACACATCTGTCACACCAAACGTCGTTTCCATGGCGACCATTATCGAGACAGGCGACTGCGGTCTGTGCGGAGTGTCAATTAACTCGAAAGGGAAACACGCACAGGACACACACACACACACAAGCGCATCAATGACAGGATGGGTCACATTTGGTCATCTGAAGATGTTATTATTCCACCGATTCAAACAGAAAACTATGATTAGTTCCTCATTACCCTGTCGTCTCCATCCCTCTCACACACACACACACACTGACTGATAGCTGTGTATCACTTTCTGCTTAGTGTGTCGAGCTGCCTTATTCAAGTTAATTAGCGAAGTGTAATTCTGTCAGTCTGCGGGCCTAAATACAGAAGGGTCTCTCTCTGTTAACGCGCCATACAGACACCATCTGCTGAGACAACAGCAAAATATATTATTTATATTTCTTTCTTGACTTGATTTTCTCTTAAAAATAACAAAACACTGACACGGAAGCGGGGCTGAAGGCTTCATCGTGCAGCAATAGCTCATTAAAAGACATTCGAGCGCTTGTTCGCAGACGGCGTCAGCGGCTCAGACAGAAGTGTGATTATAAAGTGTGAAAATGAACGAGCATGAGACGACTCCTGCAGGTGTGCGAGCTTCAACTTCTGGTCATTTCGTCAAAATGCCTCTAAAAAGACAACCTGCAAATGTAAGAAGAGGTATTAGAGATGTTTGTGAAAGTTTTGTCTAAAATCACAGGGTTCATTTTCTATTTTTATGGCAAAGTATTGCAATTAAATTAGTTAAGATTATACAACCACTGTTCCTGCGCTGGCGAGTTTAAGTCAACGATGACTCACCACACAGTCAAGTTAGACTGACTTCATGAATAGTTTCATCATGTTGAGAACATAACGTTGCAGTCAGCCAAACATGCAGCTAAGTTAAGGCGATAACTTCGCTGGCGAGAGTCTGGTTTGGTTTGTTTTTCTTTCAACCAATCACAATCATCTTGGGCGGTGTCTCAGCGATGTGCCCCTGCAGAATAGTGTTGGGGGATGTTTTTGCTCTTGTGGAGGTGAGCCCTGGCATAAAATGGCTCAATCCTAGCTAGCTTGGTAATATTTGTAGCATTAGCAACCAGGCTAGTATAAGGTTAACTTGCCATTTCACAGCATGTAGGTTGCTAGCTCAGAGGTTCTTATTGTTTCCCGTAGAGACTTGGATTTTGAAAATGCTAACATGCAGATAGCAGGAGGGAAGAGGATGCGACTGAAAGACTGAAATATTCAACCAATGGCCCATTGTCGGCCATGGTTATTGATTATTATCCTCTCCTTCATTGCTATCTCATGAATGTCTGGACATCGGTGACGTTAACGTCATGACGTCAGTATGAAAATTCTCGTTTGAGTTAAATATTTTCTACTCACTCGAATGACGCAAATAAACACAAATTTACGTCTTTCCATTGACTCTGTATGTAACCTAGACGTGTTTTTTGGTCCGAATGCCCCATAACCCAATTTTTTGGTCTCAAAAGCAGTTAACGTCATGATATTTCAGACGAAGTGCGGATGAAGCATCTCCATCACATCTAAAAAAGGATTTTCAAAGAACAAAACTTAACATTTCTGGCTCCATTTTTAATAGCAGTGTCCTGATTGTCAAACGCAGCTGTCGAGGTTGCGGGTTGACAGGAGTGTGACGGGCGGGAGAGCTGGTGACGCAGATAATAAATCCTCCGCAGACCGGACCATCTCGGTTCGGCCTTCTGATTCTTAGGATGCAGTCCCTAAACTGAGACACAGCTACTGACTTTGAGAGGGACTGACAAACAGTCATTAAAGAGAAGGGAAGGTCTGTCAAAGGGGTAAACACACACACACACTTGGATCGCCACCAAACATTTATGTTGCATTTCGAGGAAAATCTTCAGAGGCTTTTATATAACAAGCCGAAGAGGGGCAGAGGATGTTAATCATTAGATCCAGAGAGAGAAATACAGACTGATGCAGGATGAGTCGGTCTGAACTCTGGTTTATTTGTGTGTGTCAGTCCCTACTCAGCACACAGCAGCGTTGTGCTTTGATGGTTCAGCACAAAGAGGAAGTCGATGTGTAAGAGTTTGCTTGTTTTTTTGAAGACAGTGTTGTTGTTCTTGTCATGTGTTTGTTTTTGTGTTTAGATGCCCCAGTTAAAACTCAGCGCTTTGTTCCTCAAACTAATACGAGCCCACACGACTCTCGAAGCAACACTCGCGCGCGCACATTTTTACATATGCAAATGTTGTTGCCAACACAGCGTTAGTCAGGGATTTCAGAGTTACTTTAATCACCAAGGGCAATACAAGTGGAGGAGTGTGGAGAGACGGTGCATGAATTTACAGCTGACAGAACCAATAGTGAAACACAGAGCTGCGAGAGAACAGACGGTGTGTGAACAAGAGACTGAATGCAGCTGTAACTGAACTACACATATACATATCACAATATATGACACCTGAAGAGAGATTGTTTTCCATTGACTCATAACTTGAATGACACAAATTGATACAGTTGAAAAAGTAACATTCAACACTGTAATGACATTATCAGCCTTTGGGGGCAGGGCGCCGACGTTTCAGCAGATATCCTGATGATGGACTTACAGGCCAAGACTTCCTCTTTTTCTGGCATATGAATGCCGATACATTTTAAAAAAGCTAAATGGTAGTCAGATGACAGCTGATGTGTTTCGGCCAGTGCCTTCCACCTCTTTTGCTCTCCACATGGACTGTTTATCTGACTCCAAAGCCTGGCGATCATCCTGGGGGCTTGGGCTAAACAATTGTATTGATTTATGGCGTGTACTGTATCGCTGTGGATTACAACCCATGATGCATCTCTTTTTCCACCTTCCACGTTGGGTCACGACACAAATTTACAATTGATATCTCCTAATCTGACATTGTCACAATCTTAAAGTGACTAAGAGGAACTTTTAAGTGTTAATGAAACAGTCTTGTAATTCCTCTGATGACTATAAATGACCTGTAACAGCAAACGAGACCATCAGTAAAAACACAAAAGACAATACATTTCCTCATCTCTGGTTTTCTGTTTTTGTCCAAAGGGGCGCTAGAATCAACAAAAACCGAAAGATCCTCTAGAAATACAAAAATATTGTCCGTCTAGTCTTTATCCAGCCTAACTGATGCACACTTTTCAAGAATTACATATTCACTGGCCTGTAACTGTCACAGCTCACAGAAAATCTAATGGCAGTGCATTACATTAATGAGTTACTGGGGAAGGCGATGTAATTACATTAATGTGATTACAGCAATGTAGAAGGTAACCTTAAATCATAAAGTAATGGTACAAAGTGATGCGTTACAGGGTGTTTGGACCCCTCTGGCCAGAAAACCCAACTGCACTTCTGATGCATTTCATTGAAGCACATTTTTTATTCGAAATGGTTTAAAAGTTCACCGTCTGATTTGTATTGCGACTTCATGTGATAAAGATTTGCATTGGCTTAAAGAGGTGCTAAAAGTACTGGAAGGTCGGTGAAGGCCGAACAAACCAGCTGTCAGTAACAGTAAAAGATGAACAAACAAAATAAAAATACCGACATATTCAAGCTTTCTGTGACGCAGCCAATTATCTTTGTGCATGACTGTGATGGGGCAGTTGTAGAAAGGAACAGAGCGATTGTCAAAAGTGAGTAATCTTTTTAATTTAGTCGGTGTGAGTGTAATGGTGAGGAACACAGTGAATAGGGCAGAATCAGTGGCATGAATAAAAATGATTGTCTTATTAGAAAAAGGCCAATGTAAGGACAATCACGACATTTCACAACCCCATACTGCGACATAATGGATCATATTTCACTGACATTTAAAATTATTACCATTGCGTACACGTAGATGAATATACATGCATTTATTGCATCATTCTTCTCCGTGAAAACGAATTGATGCCAGCAGCCAGAAGAGAATCCATTTGTAAGTGTGAAACCGCTGGATATTTTAAAGGAGATGAGACGTTTTCTAGCCATGTTTGTGGCAACAAGCGTGGATATTTTTGACGAGACATCGGGACAATCTCCAGCCGCGTTTCTGGCACCAGAACCAGGTATTTTAGGACAAAACATAATATTTTCCTAAACCTAACCAAGTGGCTTTCAGGTTCCAAAACCAACCAGAGCATAAAACATAAAATTTAATATTGAACCTAAAGAAACATTGAGTTACAACTTGTCCAGCCAACATTTATTTGGGCGACTGGGTTGATGCCAGCTATATCCAAGTCTGTGAAACACAGAGATGAGAAAACAGAAAATTACAACAAAGGATCTGATTGGCAAAGAGCAGGAAAAAGCATAAATCACATCTTTAACTGAAAACACTGATCTGTGAACACGAGTTACATGTTTTATATAGCGTACATATTTTAACTTTCATTTCTCTTCTTTTTGTCTGTTCCTACTAATTTTTGGTCATTGTTCTAAACTGTTGGTCTAAGTCATGACAATCACACAATTTAAAAGCATGTGTTTTATTCATCAAAAGTCTAACCAGAGACGACGAGTGCAAATTAGACACGGCTAGAAGTCCTATATACGTTGCATTAGTTGCATTTTGATCAGATGTAACAATGTCTACATGTGTTGTCCCTTTCAAATAAACTGATAAATAAATAATATTTTCCTTTGTGAGCAACATTTCAGATTAACCATTAACAACATGAAGTAACAATAAAATTGGTTTAAATGAAATGTTTCACCCTGTCAACACTGGCAGTCGTCCTGCTACATCCTTCCATATGTGAAGGCAACACTCGTTTTAAACAACAGTGTGACACTTGACATCTGCGAACAATTGATTCTCCGACATTAAGGCTCAACTACGGAAGCCCCCTAGTGGTTCATTTTCTAAGTCTGATCGAATTTTTTCTCTCTCCTGTGTTTATGACTTGAGGTGGTGAAAAAGTGATGAAAAAAAAAGTTTTGCCAGGATAATCTTTCTAAATTCTTTATTTTTTTAATCTGTGAAAACACTTTTTTTTAAAAAAAATTTCCAATTTTTATTTTTATTTTTTTTAAAGGAGAATTTATTTTTTTTTAGTTTGAAAAATGTCATACAAGTTCAGGAAAATAATATTTTAAGTACAAAACCAAGCAATTTTTTATTTTTTTAAAAAAAGGAGATTTTTTTAAAAAGGGATTCTATTTTTCGGGACAATATTGTTTTTTTGGGAGAACATTTTTATGTGTGAAAAATTTCATGGATTTTTTTTTCCAAGTATAAAACTGAGAATTTTTTTTTTTTTAATTTCTTTTGCCTCAATGTTTGTGTCATTGTAATACTTATTTTGAACACAGGAGGCTGAAGAGCGCCACTACTCCATGGACTAAATTAATGAAAAGCATTCGAGTTTTCTTTCAGTGGAGTTGAGTCTTACAAAAAATGTTCTTTATCTCCTGCCAAAACTTTATTTATTTACTTTATATGAACACATACCAAAAAAAAAGTGTCAAACTTTTAAAGGGGTCAAAATTTTTTTTTTGCGGATTTTAGTTTCACATGTGGAATTTTTTTTCTCCTGAAAAAAAAAAAAAAAAAGAATAAAGTTTCCACTCGCTTTCGCACAAGAAAAAAAATCTCCTGAAAAATATTTTTTTGTTGTTGTTTTCTTTCGCATGTGAAATTTCAGGTCTTTTTACACACTACAAAAAAAAAGGAACTTCGGGGGATTATTCTGGCAAAACTTCTTTTTCCACTAGTTCGCAAGTCATAAACTCAGGAGAGACAATAATTGAGATCAGACTTATGAAATCGAGCACCAGAAGAACAAATTCCTCACTTGCTCCTCAGGGCTTCTGTAGTCAACTGTTCTGCTTCAGTAAAGACTGATAAACACCGATTTCAAAGACGTTTTAATCACTCAAACTCAACATTTGAACTTTCCTGTCATACAATAACAGAAAAATATTGACTCAACATTCACCAGAATATTGTTTATACTATTTAGATCGAAGCCAAGAATAAGATATTTTGGGTTTCTTGCCTTTGTCAGCAGGATAGTGGCCTTGGCTTTGTGGATAGGAACGTCAGTCTGTCTGCCTCTTTGTTCCAGGCTGAAATATCTCAATAACCATCAGATGGAAATTTTGCACAGACATTTATGGTCCCGAAGATGAATCCTAATTACCGCGATGATTAGGTTAATACTTTGGTTTATGACCAAATACCCACAAAGCTAACGACATTTCCATCAGCCTCAGCTGCACTTTCTGTTTATTGCAAATTAGCAGCTAGCGCGAATTTTTTTTTTTAATGTTTTGCAATTGTAGACAATAAACTCTATTTTCCAGCTCGCTTATTGACTTGCTATACGCTTTCTTCAAGGAGGAATAACAAAGTTTGAAGGTTAATTCTGTGGTTTAAGCGATGTCTGGGTGTAAACAAATGTGTTTTTATGAGGCTGACTTCACGTTTGTAATGGTTCACTTGCACTCACACTCGCATGCCATCCACCTATTCATGTGGTCAGCTTTGTGAATAATATCAATTCTCCATGGGAAACTAATGAGCGGCGGACATGCCCACCGGCCACAGGGGACACAATCCATTCCTTCACACTGGGCGTCTGTTGGAGACTGTGTTGTGTCTCCTCCGTCTGTGTGTGTGGAGCCGTTCCCTCAATGCTCTGCCATATGGCCGCTGTGTCAGAACCCTCCAGGATTTTTTGGAGAGTCACCCTGTGGTCCTGACTCTCTCTTCCCAGACGTGGCCCACTCATGCTGGGCCAAGATGGAGAAGGCAGTGAGCCCCCTGGATGGTAGAGGGAGAGACGGTCTATAAAGGACATTTTAACATTTGGAGAGACGAGAAATGGAGAATATGGGTTGAAAAAAAGAAAGATTTAGAGATGATCTTGATGCCGTAAAAGGAAAAAGTCAGCTGGGAGAGAGAGAAGGGGAGGAGACGGGGATGTCAAAAGAGATGGAAACGCTGTCAGATGGGAGAGAAGAGACAGATTGAGGAAGACGCACAGAAGAGAGAGAGGACTATTCAGTTGCAAAAAAAAGGGCAGAGAGGAAGAGGAGGGTAGGATGGTGCAAACAGAAAAGAAAGAGAAATGATGAGCGAAGGAGAAGAAAAGGAGTGAAAGAGAGGAAATGGAGTGAGAGAACGTGAAGAGGCCAGGTGCAGCGGCAGAGCAGATGGAGGGAAGGAAAGAGGGAGGGAGAGAAAGAGTGATGGCAGGGGGGAAACAGAGAGAGTGGAGAAGTTAATGTCTCGACTGTTGTGTGATGGGGCGTGTCTGTTTCAATGCCAGCCCGCTTTTCCACACACTCATTTAAAGACCTCCTTTTCTTTCCTTTTCCCCAGTCTTCTCCTCTTTCTCTTTTCAAGCTTCCTCTTTCTTCGCTTTGTCTCAGTTTCTTGCTCTTTCTCTTGCAGATTCAATTCACTCCACTGGTACGACTGTACATCACAGAAAGGCACCAAACCGTTTACCAAAATGTAACTTTGACACAACTTTTTAATACACTTAAACTACAGCAGATGATTTGATTTGAATGCATTTAGTAGATGGTAACCGATATCTGTGTTAGCCGTTAATGAATATTACTTTCTTGGTTTAAAAGCATCGTTGTGCATTCGCTCAGCATAAAGCTGCTCAAAAGCCTGAGGAAATATAAAGTGATAGTTCAACACTTGGGAATTCTCATTCTTGCTGAGCGTTACATGAAAGGGCGGCCACGTTTCTTTGTTTCATTCGGTCAAAGAAATGTGGTGCAGACATCGAAGATAGTCCCGCTGAGAGTCACGTAAAATGAAAAAATGTGTGTCCATGTGTATGCAAAAATCCTGTAGATACTTGGTGACATTTCATACGCTACTGTCAGGTTGGCCCACCAGCACCTCTAAAGTTCACTAGATTACATATTATATATTGTTTGTTAAACTATTGTTGCCATATTCACAGGGGTTTATGTCCTGGACTATTTCCTGGTTGGGTGCAGTAACTTCCTGGTTTATAAATCTACTCATCAAACTCTCACCAAAATAAGCAAATAAGCATATTATAGCATATAGCAACTATTGTTTTAAGTATCTGTGCTGTGTGTATGTGATGTTTACACACACACACACACACACACACACACACACACACACACACACACACACACACACACACACACACACACACACACAGGGACACACATCTGTCCGACACTGAAGTCCTGGAGACGGTTTGCCGCCACAGAAAGCAGGGTGGAAGTAGCATGAACAATCTCTCTTCTTTTCTGCCACGGGGTCACTGGAGCGGCACGGACATAAACATAATAATCCCTTTGAGCACCGCGGGGGACAGGATGCCCATATATGGAAGCGAGGAGAAAGGGGGGCGTGGCTGGCCGCGTTGGGGAACTTGACATGGCGGAACGGCTGAATTATATTGGAAGGCCTGAGAAACAGTCGAGCATCCAGACTGTTGGACTGTCTGTCTGAGGCTGGAACACACACACACACACACACACACACGAACACACGAACACACACACATACACACACACAATCTGCTTGCCTGTCTCCTTTTCCTCTTCCCATTTCCCCCTCTCCACCCCTCTGTCCTTCATGCCTTTTTTCTCCAACACACTTATTTTTTTCCCCGAACCCATCTGTCATCCACGGCAACTTTTACTTCCTTTATTCTTTCTTTATTTGTGACTTCTCGTCTCTCCCTCCAGTCCTCCCACTGTTTCCACCTCCGTGTCCCACACCTGTTAGCTTTCTGTGCAACGTCCAACATTTTCCACCAGGATCGGCTAAACACCGAATGATCAAATTTCTCCTGAAACAACCGTTTCAACTCCCTCGCAGCGCACGGAAACAGTTTCTAGTGTCTTGTGTCAAGCAACCCAAAACTCTGCTGTTTAAAATAAATGATGTTTACCGTTACAAATGTCTTACAGTGCTGTCAGCAGCTCGGTTTTTCAAAATGCAGTTCATCCAAATCATCAAAACTAAAACACATTTTTTTTTCTTACTTTCTAAGAAAAAACTAAAAAAGAATGATTTGGATTATTCAGAGTAAAACAAGCCTGGAAAGACGAGACATTTTTCATCCTCTATCCATATTCTTCACAGTGTTTGCACTTTCTACATCACTACGTAATTCTGTCGTCACTTCTGGACCGGCCTACTTTCTTTCATTCTCGCTGTTTTTCCTTTCTAAGCCTTTAGAGTCTGAGGATAGACGGTGTCATAGATCGTGAGGCCCTTTGAGGCAAATTTCTAATTTTGGGATGTATAAATAAAACCGGTTTGACTCTGGAGGCCATTGATTAAATACTGAGGAAGGAACTCTCCAATACTTCCCACAATAAATCCACTCATGTAGTTCATGGGACATTTCTGGCTGGGATGATCTACACATCGCAGGTTAACATGCAACAGTGTAAAACTATCCAAGAGTGGATTAATGTGTGTGTGAGTACTGACATCTTAAACCCTCAGTGAGGACGCAGAGGAACTAAGTCATTGTCACAGATTACTGTTAGAACAAATGCAGACGACTTTGCTTCAGGCGGATTGACATCAATCTTTTTCTCTCACTCTTGGGAAAGAAAGGAAATATGTGTATTTCCCAATTTTTTTAGGGAGCTTCCTTGCCTTAGCAGAAAACCATCTTTCCGTTGATATGACACTCGTGAAAAGTAGTGATCAGAGATAAGAAACAACCTTGAAACCGGGGAAGTACCGAAGTACACACGTTGTCATTGCTGTGGTGGCATCTCCCTACAATATCTGAAACATTTTACATAGAAAGTAAAAGGTAAAAGTACCTTTCTGGTACTCCGACAGAATGGGACTCAATGTTCAATCTGCTTCCTTCGTCAGCAGTATGTTTTATAAAATTGTCGAGAAAACACACCTCGCTTTCAGGAGCGTGCACCAAATGACATCGCAACGACCAGCGCCACTTTCGTTTGTACAAAATGATGGCATAAGCAGGTCTGCATTAAATACGAGAGGTCCCATCACAATCAGTGGGTTTACAGGAGGGATGTAACACCAGAGAGCATCCCTCTCTCCATCTGCAGAGCACGTGTGACTGACAGTAGATGGGAGGGCAAGAGCGAGGGCGTCGTACTCTCGGACAGATAAAAAATCAAAAGTATGAAAAGCTTAAACTGGTCGGCAAATATTTGTGTGGGAAACACCCGGGAGGTTGCAGTGGCAACCCTCTGGTGAGTTGCAGCTAGTTGTGTTGACAGTGTGTTTAAATAAACCTCTGCTATGTGAAGGAGTTTATATTTACTGTTCAGCTCATCTAAACACTGACTTCACAATTCTCTCTAAACAGAAACTGTGAATACGGTGTAACATTTCTTAAACCAGATCCATGCCGAGTTATGTCCTGGACAATCTTGCATTTCTGTTTAAAATAAATTTTCTGGTACCCCTGCACACTTCATCCAATCAGGACAGAGTACTCCATAAAGAGGGAGTACTGTCTGGATCCGCCTGTTTGCTGCCATGTCTGATGATTAAAGTTCACGTGGTGACGTGGAGAGGAGGGAGGGGATTGCGAACTGCAGAACGGACAGGAAATTAGCTAAAACAACAACAACACTTCAGCAGCTTTTTATCATTTCTTACGCTAAATGTCTCAGAATTATATGGTTGTACGAGCTTGAAGTGTGCACTTAAATCGGCTTTAATGAGGCATTCCTACTCTGAAATGTGGTGAGTCATTAGCACAACACAGAACTTTAAAAGCAAAGTCTGACCATTGTTTTATTCTGCTTAGGAGTGTGAGCAGAGCTTGCAAAGAAAGGTTTGAAGCGATGGTGCTGATGTGGATTTCTGCTTGTGTAGGATTAAATCTGATCATTAACAACCCTCTGCTCCCTCCATCCTTCTCCTCACCTCTCCTCAGCATCACTCTCCTCCTCTCTCCTCCCTCTGCTCCTCTGTCCTGAAAGATTTTAAATGTTTAAACAGCGACTGTGGTCAGTCATCAATCACACTGACACAGATGATTACTGAAGGCGCACACACACACACACACACGCACACACAACCTCAGTCATTACTAAACACCTAATGGACACACAGCCAGGCATTGGCCTTTAAGCACTACGTCCGTCATTTACACACACACGCGCACACACACACACACACTATACTCTCCATCACTCAAGCTCATTAGCCTTCTCTTTTGCATCATCTATCTTTCTCTCTCTGTCTTCCTCTTCCTCTTACATTCATTTCTCTTTGCTTCCATCTCCTCCTCACACAAAAACACCTTTTTCTACCTTTTTCACTCCTTCAGATGACCAGTCTCCTTCTTTGCCACCTCTTCCTCCCTCTCTCTCGCTGTCCGTCTGACACATTTGAGTCTTCATTTTTGTCCAACTGCATCTCCATCTCCTTTTGTCTCTCCTCCCACCGCACATGCAGGGCGTCGTCGTCTGTAATAAATCTTGTTTCCTGTCCGCTGAGGCTGATGCGGCCCGCAGCTCTATGCAGAGTGATAGATGATACAATATTGAGCCATTGTAAAGCTGCGACGGAGATCTAGGGTTCTCATAAGAAAAGGGCCCCCGTAGCCTGTAGGGAGAGAAAGACAGAAAGTATGTGAGAGGAAGAGAAAAAGGCAGAAAATGTGGGAAAGGCAAAAAGAAAATGAGTATTTATACAGAGCTGGAGAGAGGGGGAAAGTGAGGGCGACTGGAGAAAATAAGGCACATCGGGAAGAGTGTGGTTATGAATTATTTAGGTGTATTACCTAATAAAAAATGTGATAATTTATTTCCACTACAATACAAAAATATTACAGTACAGAGGCTTATGGCAGGAATGTTACATCTTCAACAGAAAAGTAGAAAAGCAATATGAAAACATAAGTAATCTATTGTATATGTAATGACATGCCCTACACTGTTATGAAACGATGGAAGAAGAAGAAGAAGAAGAAGAGGAAGAGGAAGAAGAAGAAGAGGAGGATGAGGAAGAAGAAGAGGAAGAAGAAGAGGAAGAAGAATCTTCAAAGGTCCCATTATTGTAGAAAGTGAGATTTCCATCTCTTTTGTCAAACATTTTAAAATTATTAATTCAAAGTCATAATAGGGTTTTTAAGGAAAATAGATACTCTTTCTGCAATAGAGGCAAAAATATTTGTCCACATTAAAATGTTATCAACATGACCTTTAAACGAGCGGCCAGGACTTCTGTATAGGTTGTGATGTCACAACTACACGGCCACGCCCCTCAGCCACGCCCCGAGCATGATGGGCTTGTCATGAGAGGATGGGCTTAAAGAGGCGGGCACTAAAAGTGTTCAGACAGAGTGAATAAATGTGTTTTTGAACCTTAAAACATGTAAATATTTTCCTGTAGATACCCAAAACAGATGCATCTGACTATGGGACCTTTAATTATTGTAATTTTAAACTCTGAAACGGACCTTGAATCCATCCTGCCTCATACAAAAAACAGTAAATCTTTGTGAGTTTGATTAGGACAACAAATCCTATTTTTAGAGAACAAGGCATCCATGTGTTTGTGCACAAAGTGCTGCCAGTCTCTGTCACACTGTTTGCTGCAGTGTTTAGTCTGATAAATAGAGCCACCTGTGGTCCTCTATTAGGGATAATGACATCTCACACACACACACACACACACACACACACACACTGGTGTTCACAGTCATCCAAAAGCATTTGGAGGAGCAGGAATGTATACACACAGAGAGATTCGTGTAAGCACAATGAGGCCGTCCTCACCATAAAAATGACAGAAATGCAAATATTTAACATGACTTATGTTTATGTTTCCTGAGACGTGATCTCTTGAGGTCGTGACAAAGTTATTGTGCTGTAAAACCGCACCGAGAGGAGGTCGGAGTCGATGTTTGGGTGTACGAAGTGTTTGATTTTAACAGCAACTCAACGTTACCAAGAAGAACACCTCACTTACTCACACACACTCATCGTAGTTGTTATCTTTTGCACCTTTTGCTAAATTTTCATCTAATCTGATTCACATTACTTTTTATCAGAGTGAGCAGGAGTTTGCTTACTTTGGAGAAAATCAAAGCCTTCCTGCGGTTTGTCTTTGGGAAGCTCTTAATGTGAAGCAGGAGCAGCAGGAGCTGTTAAGTCGGCATCAGCTGCTTACAAAAACTGCAGGGCGGGGTTTGCAGTAGATGTCTGTCGTCTGCCTTGAAAAAAGGGTGTACATTCCTTCTTATCATGTTATCTTTCTTATCTCGTTTTTCAATTTTCGTTTTATTGTTTCATTGTTTTGTAAAAGCTTGTCAGTGAACCTGGTTTGGTACCATGTTGGCTCGGATCATTTTGGTCATCAACAACAAGCCACCTCCACACACAGCTTACCTGCTGCTGTGAAAACAGAATCAGGGGTGACAAAAACAGTGAGTTGTATTTTCTGGGCGACTTTATACAACATTATAACTCTGCTGACAGATAAAGTGGGTGTACAAAAAAAGAGACCAGAGGTGGAAAGAGAAATGAAGGGAAAGGCAAGGTGAGCAGATTAAAGTAGTTTGTGATTAAACGATATACAAGGTGGAGGATTAAGTAGAACTAAAATGTGGAGATAAGAAATAACCGTCTGAGCCGAGAACAGAAAATGTCTGACAGATTCATTCACGAAGTCAGGTGACGGTTTAAATGGTGAAAACAAAAGTGAGTTATTTTAACTTACAAACGTTGTAAGTGGGAAACACAAACACAACGCAACTGCTGCCTTACGACAACACTGAGGGGACACGCTGCCTCAAAATTCATCAACAACAATGTCATCGTGCATCACAATGTTTCACTGTAGACATCGTCATATGCCAATTCAGCAGACATAGCCTAACCCTATATGAGGGTGTGTAGCATGATTTTCTATTAGCGACCTGCGAACTACCCAACCACTCTAGGCAGATGGCTGCCCACCATTGAGTCTGGTTCTGATCCGAGGCCCGTTAAAAGGCAGTTTTTTCTCACCACTGTCGCCAAGTGCTTGCTCATGGGGGAAATGTTGGGTCTCTGTAAATAAATTACTGAAGGAGTATGGTTCAGACCTGCTCAATTTGGAAAGTGTCATGAGATCACTTTTGTTGTGAATGTTGCTATACAATTCACAACAAACTCAAAACTTTCTCGTACCCAACATCTGATCTGCACCATCTTTCTTCCATGTTGAACTGTTTGTTTCCCTTCCAATCACTAATAATATGGTGTTTATGTTTTTTGTACATTGTGCTTGTTTTTTTTTTGCCTGTTTGTGATTATGTGTACATGCAGCATGTGTGTGTTTCTGTTGGATGCATCCAGTCTAATTGTAGTCAGGTGCAACATAATGAGCCAAGAACTCTCCAGGTACGCTGCCGCAGTTTTGGACAAGCCTCCCTGTGGTAATTATACTGTATGCCTGTATGTGTGTGCATGTTTTTATAAACAATCAATATCAGTACACTTTAATTTACATAAAAAATAACACATTGTCATGGTGACTGTGTTAGAAAACAGACACGGTGCAGCATTAGCATTCATGCTTCTGTCCAGCTGATGAATGTGAACTAAATATTCACTCTGCTCTCAGCTCTGTTTTGATCTTCACCAACTCCTGAGGGAAATATCTGGTTCTTCAGCAGCTAAATGCTGCACTATGTTCACCAGCTAGTTGGTAACATTGTCAGTGCGCTGTCTGTTCCCAGACAGGTGCAGTTGGTTTTATCAGAGCTGCCTGTGGAGTAGCAGGCAGGACAGAAGGTACGGGGGCCAAATTGATTGAGAGCCACTGTTTAAATCAGAATGAGCTTTTATTTACAGCTGCACACCGAGGTTCCTCAGGTCTGAGCAGTTGTTGCTCACAATCACCAGCTGTCACTCACAACTACATGCTGAGACAAGAACACACAAGAGCACGCACATAAAAATACACTCGAAGGTACAAAAAATGCAGTCTGTGTGCACCTTAAATGTGCACACACACACCATGCTGTGAAGGAGGAGTCGGGAGTCCAATAACCTTCTCTTAACTCAGCAGGAAATGGATGAGCATCCCTAAATCTCTCTGTTTCTTTCACTTGGCAACTTACAACGTTTTAATTTATCCTGAAGCTTCTTTCTGTATTTTCCTCCCTGCATTATTGCTTGTTGCTTATCACAGACATTATTAAGACCCTATTTTAATCTGAAATCTTCACTGTAGCCGCTAAGCTAACACGCACCCTGTCTGAAGTGTGTGCGTGAGCTTGACGGTGCATGGAGGGTATAAATAATGCAAAACTGAGCTAGAGTTATCTTGAAGTTCATCTTTAAACAAGGCAATGGTTGCAAGCGTTTCTTTTATTTCATGACTGGATAATTTGTAAAACAAATATTAAAGAGGCTGCATGTTTGTGAACAGTTTTTATGCCGACACAAGACGTTACGATGTAACGTTAATCGGAGTGGAGCAGCGGTCAGCAGTAACAAACAAGACCAACTGACAACCGATAACAAGCTAACAAACACGCACGTTAACATTCAACACATCAAACAAACTCTGTGGTGAAGAAAATAACTCTCTGCTCAGCATCTTGTACAACGCTGGACCCCAGGAGCTAACAGTGCAGCAGGGACACTGCTGGACTTTTAAACATTAATAACACAGCTTACTAGTATTGTAATGTGGTAGTTGGACTTTTACTTAGGTAAAGGATCTGAATACTTCCTCTGCCACTGGTCGATACCCATGCATGAACTCATAACAGGAGTCATCTGTCACTCTCCATCAGGTGATGAATAATACACCAGTCTGTCAACAATCCAATAAGCACACACTGCCCCGAGCCGCTGGTAAATGCACAACATGGTGAAATACACGAACACACACACACACACTGGAAACCACACAAATAACCACAAATAACACCCCTGCAAACACACACACACACACACACACACACACACACACACACACACACACACACACACACACTCTGAGCTGTGATTGATGTGTTTGGAGCTCTGTTCACATGTGAAGCCATGGGGGCATTATTAGAAAATTAATGATAGAGGACTTTCATCCCTTCGAGAGGTAAAGAGCGCAACACACAAACACACACACACACACACACACACACACACATACAGAGGAAAAGAGAGGCATTATTAGAAACCTCATGACAACAGCCCTGGCTTATATTATGACTTATTTCTTCTTTCTTTTTATTATGGGACATTTTTCAAAACAGACTATCACAGAACCACCAGAAGCCTAATTTTCTCTCCAAAGAATTACATAGAATCAAAAATAAAACAAAGAGAACAAAGACAACCATTACAGCAAACAATCACCTTTACATGAACATCAGTCATGTATGCAGATTGACCACAATGCATTTCATCAGAAACTAATTTTAAAAGAGCTAATGCTCCATAATCGTGAGACACAACCTAACTCGTATCCTCTGCTCTGAATTCTTCTGGCAGAATATTTAAGAGCAATCGTTCATATCTACACCATGTATAGATCACCTGACACCAAGAGGTGTTTTTGGCTACAGGGGTTTGTGCATTAAATCTTCAAAGCCACCTATGAGCGTAAACATGATGTAAGGAGGATACATCATGTCAGTTGAATATGTTAGATACAGTTATGTATGAACTTTTTGTTATTGTGCATATAGGATAAGATATATTGGTTTCCTCTGATGGCAGAATCGCTTCATCACCTATAGTTTTTCAACGTGTGTCTTTTGGAAATTATTGGTTTATTGCCTCCTCCTGATAGGCGATTTTGTAATTATGGAAGGTCATCGTTGGTATGAGCCCGAGACAAGTTTCCCATGTATCAAATCAAATTAAATCAAACCTGTGAAAGGTCATATTGATTCAGCAGATTATAACAAGTGGAGTTACTGTATGAGAGGGTTTCTCAGTCTTCTCCTGCTCATGACTCGTCATTTGCATTTGATTTTGGAAGTTTTTACTAGTTTGCATATGGAGGAACCGAAATAAAATTTTGGCATTTTACATTTCGAGCGGGCGAGACAGCTGCCAAGTCAGGGACCACTGTTTCAGACAGCAGTTCTACTAGGGCTAGAGCGATTATAGGCCCCGGCGTGCTGATTATCTATTTTTCCGATAATCGGTATCACACAATGTCCCGCCCACAACAATATCTGATTGGTTCACACATGACAATTAATAGACATACAGTGTAAAGTAGCAGAACATAGAAATAACGAGTAAAGTACCTCACAACTATACTTAAGAACAGTGTTTGAGTAAATTGTACTAAGGTTTCCATCACTGGTTGTTCGAAATTTAGACACACAGAGTTTCATTTTCACTACAAATGAATATCTGCCACAAATTTCGTTTTTCAGTGTCCTTGATTTCTAATAATCGGTATCAGTCGACCCCTAGTTTCAGCATTTTGTAAGCGCCAAACTACTGAATATTTTCAACGAGGTGTTTGGACAATGTCCAGCCATGTTCTTGACAACGGACACTGGTAAGCCAAAACACGATCATTTCCTCACCCTCACCAATTGATTTTCGTGTTTTGTTGTGAAAGAACAAAACTGAAAACTGGAGAAACATAAAGCTGCAACATCAAAAAATGGCAAGATTCAACATATCTGTGGTCTGCAGAAACCTACGCTGCCAACATTTATTCTGCCGACTGGGTTTTCTTCCCTTTTTTCCCCTTCATTGTTCTCCTCTCTTATGAAATATTTTATCATGACTGTCTTCCCTGCCTGCTTCTTTCTGTTTTATTATGTTCAGCCCCTCTTATCCATTTGTAAAACATTTCATCAGTCACCATTACTGCAGAGCACATTCTGTTATGATGATATCAGTCTTTCCGTTCAGTAGCCTTTGGCTTATCTTAAACGGCTGCTCAGCCGCAAACACTTGTGCTCTTAGAGGTGGCTGTTGACATTAAGACTCTTAAACTATCCAAGGCTGCGGTTTCCCCCCCTTGCTGCGTTGTGTGTGTGTGTTTCGAGTTATGCAGATCCAGCCACAGTGTGTCTGTAGCAGGTCTCACTGCTTCAAGTAGGCACTACACTCGTACACACACACGCTCTTCAGATATAGAACAGAAGCAAACATAAACACCTGCAAAGTATGTGTTGCAGAAACAGAAGGACGTTCAAACACAAAAACATACACAACATACTGTAGAGTACACACCGCTGACTCCTTACCCCATAAATAGCAACAATAGCCCTCAACAGGGCCTCCGAGGGAGCCACAGAGTGGTCTGCCACCGAGCCAACGCTTTCATCTGGGTAGGTGGCACAAATGTGTGTGTGTGTGTGTGTGTTGCAGGGGTTGTTGCTGGCACCAGCAGCAGAATGCCTGTGTTTTGTACTCCCTGTCCTCGCCCACGCAGCCAACTTTACCTCACTGCAGAGGCTCATGCCCACACATACACTACCTGTCAATATGTGTTGGATCAAACCCGATCTGCCCACTGAGCGACCTCTCGCTCTGTGAGCGGTTCAGTGTTACATGAAGTCACACTTTGAAGATTATTTAAAAATGACTAACAGTATCAACAGTGTACTTAGGACAAGTTTAGCCCCAGTGGGAGTTCAGCCTCCTGTCTGTTCTTTATAATCGTAAAGGAAAAGTTCACCAAAAAATGCTGTAAAAAAGATGGGTGAAGTTTTCCAGTCTACAAAACATTTCAGGAGCTTCACAACTAAACAGCATACTCCTTGAAAATACATTTTTTACATGCGTGGTCATGATCGTGTATCCACTTTAGAGGGTGAAATTTGGACTGTTAATGTGAAACAGGCACAGTGTGTCTGTAAATATTATTATATAATATAATAATATAATATAAATACAATTTTCTAACATCATTTTTGACTTTCCTTCCAACCCAGTCACCAGAATAAATGCTGACAACATACTGTATGTTTCTGAAAACCATGAATATATTGAAACTTGTAACAAAGTTAATTTTAACTGCATCTTCATGTTTAATTTAGTATTTTATGTTGTGACCCTGTGCTTATGGTCTGGTTAGGTTTAAGCACAAAAACCACTTGGTTAGGGTTAGGAAAACATCATATTTTGGCTGTTTGGTTGCCACCAAAACGGCTGAAAATTGTCCCCAGGTCTCCTTAAAAATTTCCAGTGTTGAAATGCTTACAAATGCTGTAACACAGCCTCAAACTTAGGAGCCTTCTCGCCTGTAACTCCAGCACTGTGGCCTCCACGTCACGACACGAACGTCAGGTCATAAACATGTAATGTGTAGGTGACGTGACACACATTGTAGAAATGTCAACATGGCACATAGCCTGTGACACATACAAATGTGAACTTATCAGGGGTTTGCAGAAACATTAAGTGCCAACATGTCATCCTGGTGACTGGACTGGGGAAGGAAGATGAGAAGTTTGAGATGACGTGCGGTGAGATAAAGCAGTGGTTAGAAGAAAGGGATTAACGGCAGAAGAGAAGAGGAGGGAGAACAACAAACAATGTTCAACCAGGATGGTTAAAAAAACAGAGGCAGGGGAGTAAAACGCTCAAACAAAACATTAATTACAGGAAAGAAATAAAAGTTTTCAGGTGAGACTTGCAGCTTTTGTGTAACTTTTTTATTTGGCGAAAATTCAGGGACAGTTGCCAGCAGCTGGCAAACAGCCAAACAAATGAAAACCCATAAATGAGAAAGCAATAAGCCTTATACTGTGATTAGATTTACAAGAATCTTATTTGTACTGGTGTAGTGAGAAAAAAAAAAAAGCTTTTGTCTGATGAAATGTAATTTGATTTAGCAGCATGCAGCCAGCGAGTTCGGGACATTGGGAGAGCAGGGTGCTGGAAGCTGCCAAGACCACGAACAGCTCTCTCACCCAGACGCCCACCCAGGTGGTGGAAGATAAAACAAAAAAAAAAACATGTAATGGATTTTATACAGTCAATAAAGGAGACATTTGCACTTAGCTTACTTTATGTTTTCTACAAATTGAAAAATAAGATTCAGTAAGAGGCTGAGAGGCATGCAAATTTAATTTGTGGCTCATTATTCTTAAAAACGCTTTCTGGTCCCGTCCCCTCTCTGCTTTTGGTAATGCTTTGTACGCTCAAAATGATAATAATAATAATTAAACTTTATCAATTAGAGAAATTTGCTGGGAGCAGAGGAAACAAAGGAAAAATGTGGAGCAGGTGCAACGATGAAGTAAAAAAAGACGGAAAGGGGGGGAACGTTAAATAAATATTTGACTAAATTATTTGCAGCACAAATAATTATTTCAGTAAATGAAAATAAGTCGGAGAAAAGGGAGGAAAGAGGCTGCAAACAAGCAAGGTAAGGAAGGGATTGTGCTGCTTCCAGTCAGTAGTTTCTGTCTCAGCTGAAGGAAATATTTCATTTGCATTGCCAACAAGGTGGAAATAATGCAAAGATAATCAAATCAACTGTGCTTCTCTAAACCTTACACTGGGGATTTGCTGAATGCGAGCACACAAACTCTCACAGGAAGATTCATCCCTCAGGATGTGTGGAACCTAAATGAAGCCCAATGTCGAGTATTTAATGCAAATTTTCATTTTTTACTGATTAGATTTTGTTCATTAGGGCTGCTATGCATTATGCAAATTTAATATTTGTAGTTGACATAATATTAGGAGTAATGATTCGTAATAGAGTATCTGTGCGGTTAATGCTATTGTCTAACAGCAAGAAGGCTTCGGGGGGCCTCTCAGTTGCACTTACATACAAATGACCCGAGTCTCTTCTACAGCTTTGTGCAGCACATGAGTATTACTGCCTTCCAGTACCAGTAACCACATTTATAAGGGGAATGCCTGTTGGTTTAGTGGGAGCTGTGTGTGTTATAAAAAAAGAGAGGCAGGGATGGAAAACATATAAAGGAGGCTGAGAGGAGGAGTGATATATATAACACCCTCATAAACTTCTAAACTTATCAATGTTCCTTTTTTCGCCTAAAATATACCGTGTCTAAACTGCTAATTAGCTCAAATTAAGGTTTTTGGAACGATGAAACTAACAGAGTATTACAGATTTTTTAACCATAGCATGGAAAATCCCCAAATATTAATACATTTTATCATGTTTGTTAATGTATGTGTGTGTGTGCCATCAGTAATTTGTGCTACTAAGCAGAGAGTTGAAATCTGTGTTAGTAGGTTACACACTCAGCAAAGGCCAACCACAAGAGACCTGTCTGAAGTGTGTGTTCGCATCTCAAGATTAACACACACACACACACACACACACACACACACACACACACTGGTATGCTTCAGTTTGTGTTAAACTGAATTCAGCTCACATAGTGAATGCTCACTAAAAAACCTCGGCTTCTAAATATCCTTATTTGTTAAACCGACAAAGAGGAAAATCTGAGTTTTAAGGATTTATTTGCCAAAAACAAATGTATTTATACATTTTTTAACATTTTTAGGTTATGTCAAACTCACCTATGTAATATGTTGAAGAGATATTTACTGAAGTTAGCATGCTAACCAGCTAGCCCTGGCCTGTCCATTTCATAATACCACACCACTCCAGAGCTCTCAGTCTGGATCGCTAGCTGCACAGCTAACTGAGCTAACCAGCTAACGGTGGTCAAGATTAGCAGCAGTTTGCTCTTATTCTGGTGTTATGCTGCTCCCTATTTGTTTTGGGAATGAATTCGAGAGGTGGCCATTTCTTACATATTGCACCTTTAATTGAATAAAATTAAAAACACAAATTGAGTAGGCTCTTGGGGAATTGGTTAGGTTATCCTACAAACAAGAGGACATTATATACTTGCCCTTTAAAAACTGCTAGCTGTGGCAGGGCTGAATGTAGCCTGGTAGTGTAATGTGGAGTCACTCACCCAAGGTGAACAGTTAAACACTCTCCTTTCTGACACAACCAATAATGAAGAAAGATGTCCAAACTCCGTCTTAATGGCAGTGAATAAAGAAAAAGTCCAAGGGCAGGAGGGAAATGGCGGCTCTCCCTCCAGACAGCGGGGCAACTGTGATAGTCCGGTCACAAGGCGCGCTGTCCGGAGCTCTGTCGGCTGAACAGTCCGTACATGAAGCACTAGCAGGACATTAGCCAGTATGCTAACCGCTAGTAGCCTAGCGTTACAACTAACGTTAGCTCTCAGCCACACAGTACATACACAAACTCGTATCATAGCGGTTTAACACACTCTTTGTGAACGAGTTAGGCTACTAGATGTATTTTATCTTACTCTTGACATATTTTAATTGCTAGGTGTAAGCTAGTTGCTACACGTTGGGAGAGCACACACACACCCCGGCCGCCTCGTTACTCTCCTCTGCTCTGCTAGCTTGTCCCGTCCCCTGACCAATCATAAGTTTAGCTCCACAATCATCGTTACTTAATGCTGTTTACAAGGTTCATTATCAGAAGGTAGGTCAGCTCAGTTTATGCGTGTTATGAACATTAAAACAGCCTCTGCTCCTGGCGGTCAGTGAGTGGACAGACCGGTAAACCAAACTCCAGTATAAAAACAGGTGTTTTACGGTCGGGCTTTACTTTTTCACAGTAAAAACTGGAGTTACAACTTTACAAAGGCTCTCTTTTGATTCGCTTCGATCTACAGACAAAATCGGACCACATGTCATTTACTCTGTAACATCGTTAACTAACCTGTGATGAGGTGTTTGACAGGTATTGACTGGTCTCGCTCTGTCTCTCTGTGGACGACCTAAAGCCACTTATCTCTTCCTTTACTGTACTTCGATCTTTGGGGAAGTAAATAAAATCATAAGCTTTTGGATTATTTTAGTGTTTGGTGTGAAAAATGCAACACAGCAGCTCTTAGACACGTCACTACTCTCTGTTTTCAATCTGGCGCCAGCTGCACCTTCACATCGCTTGTTTTCATCCTGAGGGGGGCGTGGTCAGTCCGGCGACAGGGAAGTGACGTGTGATTGCTGCCGAAGTCACGCCCCTTTCCGGTTTGTGAATGAAGAGAGACAAAAAATGTTTTGATCCCCTTTGATTTGCACCATTAACTACACTTATCATGTTTTTCAGTTTAAAATACAATTTTTTTAACTTGAGAAATTCGCAGTTGTAAATATCTTAAGCCTTATTTCAGGCATTTAACTGAAAACTCATTCAAAAAACCCACTGACTTTGAGGGAACCGGAAGTGCAGAAATGCTATCTGATTTCCGGATTATGGGACTCATTACTTCAACACTCTATAAAGTATGGATGTTAGCAACGCCCAGAATCTGTCTGTCCTATGAGAGACAACCTAACATCTACACGACCACTGCCTCTTAAGAAGACATGCTTCATGTCAAAATGTGAGCCGCTGCATCTTATTAGTGCTCCAATTCTCATCCTCCTTCAGTTGTCCTGTCCTTTGAGGCACCGGTTTGTACTTAAAGTAGGCTGATGTGAGGAGACTCCTTCACCCCTTAAGTTGCATTCTCTTAGAGCTCGCGCAGACATGTTGATGCTTCTGTTCCTGTACGCGTACACATCTGTGTGTACAGTTGTGTGTGTTTTTTTTTATGTCAGAGGAAGCGTGAGAATCGGGTCAGTCTCCTGAGGAGTAACAAGATGAAAAAGCGATGAATAAATGAGGGCAGAGAAAGAAGAAGAAAGAGGTGAGGAAATGCTGATGCAGAGAAATCACTGATAAGGGCTCTCTAAGCTAATTAGAGGGCTGAAACCAAATTAGCATTGTACTGTATACAGTTACAGCCAATTAAGGAGTAAAGTGGGGCAGATGGTCAGGGATGTGGGGCAGTCTGTAGTTAAGTTATCTGGGCCTTGGAAAGCAGAAATCACTTCCCTCCATTTGAATCCTTGTTGTTTTTTTTCCCACATAAGCCACTGCCTTAAATCCGTTGATTCATAATGTGCTCATACTCATAACACACAGTAAGCCAGTTATCCCAAAATGTCATCCTTTTTTGTTCCATCATTACACTCACTTTCTTACTTTTAAGATAAATGAGTTGAGTGGGCGACACATTTCCTCTTTGTGATCTTCCAGCTAATCTCCAGCAGGCCGGCTGCTTTGGTATGTGTGTTTTCATGGGTACGTGTTAATTAGGAGCAAGCTTTCACGGTGCGATTAAATGAAGAAAATCTTTGATCCTTCGTGCTTTGGCCTCTCGTGGGTACAAACGCCAGAACACCCCTGAGACAGATGAAAAGTGAAAATTAAAGAAAGGAAGGGAGGAAACTAGGAGAGGGGCCAAAACAAAGTTAAATAAGGGCCAGGCACATTCTTGGGGGTTTTATTTCAAAATGGGTTCATGGTTTAGTTCTGAATGTGTATGAATATATGAACCTGCTCTCACCACCATCTTGGTTTAGTGTGTTAGCGTGCGAACATTAGGTAATTAGCACTCAACAAGTGCAGATGAGCCTAACGGGAGTGTTATTGTGGGTATTTGGTCATAAATAGAAGTGTTGAACTAATTAAAATGTTGACCTGATGATGGTGCGAGCTGATTATGGAGCTATATGAACAGCTGAGCGAACACCAAAAGTTATTTTGTTATTTTGATCTTGTTCACTGTGATTAGCGTCTTCTTTCAGAATGAAATAAAAAAAAAACTTTTATACGTGTGGGGATGTACAATCCAGATATAAATCTTCTTTTATGTGAGCGGGAATTTTGGGAATTTTAGTTGAAAACTTCAAACAAAACCCCCTCAAGTGCTGACTGCCTGTTCAGGGATTAGTTAGTACGAGCACCAACACTCAAAACAAACACACAAACAAACACGCAGAAACAAATCACTTGTTATTTAGCCTTTATTAAATAATAATAATAACATTAAAAAAGAAATTCTTCTGTACAAAGTCTACAAACAACAGTTTGAGTTATCTGGCCAGTGCCGTAAGTGTGTGTGTGTGTGTGTGTGTGTGTGTGTGAGAGAGAGACTTAATGTAGTGTGCATTTAATGTCTGTGTGTGCGTATGTATGTGTGTGTGCCAGTGTGTAAATGTGTGTATCCATCGAGACAGAAGAGGTAATACTATCTGGACTTCCAGAAGGAGAAAATGAAAGTCAATCAGGAGAGAGATGATAAGCGTGTGTGTGTGTGTGTGTGTGTGTGTGTGTGTGTGTGTGTTTCTGTATGATTGTGTGTCAATTATGTGTCACACACTGATCAGTGTTTTCCTGTCAGTGTGAGAGAGAAAGAGAAAGAGAGAGAGATAGAGAGACATAGTAAGAGAGCTCCAAGGCACTTGGAAAACAGTCCAGTGAAAACACAGTTAGATGGACAGAAAACCCTCCATCTCTCTCTCTCTCCATTGTTCTCTCCCTCCATCTCTCCCCCTCTGACCATATTTCAACACCTTTTTTAATATATTTCCTTTATCTTCTTTGTTTGTTTCATCTCAGTAGGCCTCCTGGTTATATCCGTGCATGCCCTCGAAACAGGGAGAGATGAGAGAGGAAGACAAAAAGAGAGAGAAGGAGGCTCCAGGCAAAGATACAACAAGTGTTTCATGTTTGATTCTTTTTCTTTGCCTTCCTCTCTTCTGCGCTTTCAATTTGCCACCCCAGAGAACAACAACTTGACCCGGATATTTGACGGATTCAGAAAATAACAAAGAGGACTTTCTGTGATTGACCTTCAGCGGCTGGGGCCGAGCAGAGCGAGAAAGAAAAATACAAAGCAGCCAGAGAGAGGACAGAGTCTGGTCCTCCAATTACTGTTTTTAGATTTCTGTCTGGGTCGCTGACTTCTGCCTCCCTCCCGGCCTGCCTTGTTTCGCTGTCTTTGTCTCTCTCGTCTCTCTTTCTCACCGTCCACCTGGCCTGCTGACAGTCTCATTTTGTGTTTCATTTTGTTTGTCATCTGTCAGTCGAGTATCTCATCTGTTATGTTTACATGCAGGGAATCACCTGCCGACAAGCCGACTACTCCAATTGTTTGGATGAACCCTTTTCATTTGAATCTCTCACACACTTTAATTGACTCTGTTGACAAGTTAATCAAATGTACAAGAACCACAGCTGGAACAGTCTGCAAGCCAAAAGGTAACGTCTTTAACTGCAGGTAGTTTCATTAGCGCTGATTAACAAGATGACTGTCTGTTGCTATGTTTTATGTTGCAGCAGTCCATGATTTCCATTCATTTGCAGCAAATTTGCAATTTATTTCACTTAATGGCAACACTTGCTCACTCCTGTTCATTTTTAACTATGACCACATGTTTAACAAGTTGCAGATATGTTTATAATATTTTACTTAATATGACAATAAAAAAGCATCCTGGGAGGCATTAAATGTACCCTGCAGAGGTTTCTTGTAAACATACAAAGTAATATTCACATTCAAAACTCTCTGAGTCCTATCTTATGCCCAGTGAAGAGCGGTCACTGCTATGTCGTGTAAATAGCAAATCTACTTTCTTAAAATGAGGTGTGGTCAGGCGCATCGATGGTGCATTGTTGTCTTGAGGCAGCAGAAAGCGACTAGGCAGCAAATATCGCGGCACATTAAAGCAGCTGTAGTTATAAACCTGACAGGACAGAGGAAACTCTCCAGAGAAATAGAATTAAACCTTTATCTTCTGAAATAAATATTCTTAGCTCTGACGGAGTTCAGGATTTATCAGGACGGCTGCTTTATTAAAACTTTTTTACCGTACGAAGCTGGACTGTGTGTGACCTTTTAATGAGTGGAAGAACACAGAACATTTAATAACATTAGATGATGACTGAATCTGTCAGCGTCTCAGGAGATTTAAATTAAGCCGCTGTGACTCGTGCGCAAATCTGCAGATAGATCTCTCTTAATGGAATAACACACTTATTGTTTCTGCCGCTGGGGGATCGCTGCAGATAGTGTAATTAATATTTTCCGATATTTGCGCCCAGTTAGACGTTCCCTAAATGCACTTGCACCATGGACTTTGAACCACACGTCACAGATCGTGTAGACTGGGTCTATTGTGTGTATTTCTGAATTCTGCATTGTTTACATGCCATGTTTGTGAGCTTGCAATCTTCTTCTTGCTCCATACTGCTGTTAGTGGTCAAAAACTCCACAGGGTGCCTTTAAGTTTCCACCAAAATGTATTTAGCTGAGGCCAAAGGGTGGTACATGAATGTAATTCTTGGGTGAAACAGCTGCACAATGTTCACATGCAACCTGGACATTTTTGTTCAGTATAAACTCGCCAGGCTTTTAATAATCTGAGTATAAACGTCACTAGTTTTAGGTTCAGACATCAACATTCCTGCATGTAAACATAACCACCATATTTTCCCCCTCCTCTCTCTCTCTCCATCTGTCTTTCTTTGTGTTTGTGTGTTTGTGTGTGTGTGTGTGTGTGTGTGTGTGTGTGTGTGCATGTGATTCCTCCGGTTCATCAGTCTCTCCAGCAGCACTGGCCCTCCTCGATGGCTGTCCTCCGATACAGCGTATACTGTAGTTAGCTTAAGGCTCGATTGTGTGTCCAAGAAAGTCAACGGTACGCTTTCCGTTCTTTCGTTCCTTCCGTTTTCTGAGCGTCCTTCATTCAGGGGGGGTGGGGGGGTGACGCTAAGAGCGGCGGATAAAAGGCAGGATGATTCATCACTCTCAGTCCGTTCTCCACCCGGCCTCTTTTAACACTTGTTCAGACCCCCTGTGCACATACACAGCTCTTTGGCAATCCATAGGTTGCAATAAAACAATCACTGACATTTTGTTCACACAGTGTCTGTCCATCGTTTCAGTCTGAAAAGCAAAAAAATATAGATATATACCAAAGACAAACCCTAGAATACTGAATCTAAAGCACGACTCCATAACAGCATGTTAGATTTAGATAAACCTCTGATTTTCTGTCATCCATCTTCCTTTACTTTTCCTCTAAAGACTGATAATCTGTAATGGAAAATGTGCCAAAATAGAAAAGGACTGAGGTTAACAGTTAAGACCATGGAGTCCAACACAACGCTAAAGAAAGTCTAAAAATGGCGTAAGAGCTCTACAGGGCGGCTACGAACTGAAGCTGGCTTTTCTTTACCTTTATTTATTTTTTTCTCCAAATAGACACGAGTCTAAAACAAAACAAAAACAGTCACCATTACTCTTCTATGCCACTGGTTTCACAAAGCGCAGACCAAGGGCAGACAAAGGAGCGAGCGGGCGCCATTCGGCGGGCTAATGGACGGTCGAAACTCACAGAACTCATATCTAAAAACTTTCAGAAACAAACAAAAAAAGAAAAAAGGTCCTTTTTTATCATCCTCTTTTTCCTTCTTCGCCTTTAGAAATCTAGATTCTTTTGAATTGATATCTGTTAAACTTCTTCGGGGGGGGATAGGCATTCGCTTGATATGTGTTGATTTCAGTCAAAAGTACCCACATGAAACGGTCCACTGGCGGCTTCACGAACAGTCAGAAGCTGCGACTTTTTTTTGATTTCTGCATGCCGTCTCTATTGGCCACATTCAAATTCTGCAAAAGCTAATGAAATTCTCTTCTTCATCAAGAATCCCATGACCAACTTTTTCCACCGAACACCCAAGACTGTGCTGTCAGTTGAGGTCCAAATGTCCAGATTGTCATGGGTGCTCTAGTCCGTCTCATTCCTCGCTTCATTCCAGTGGCTGGTGGGTTATATTCTATGGTAGATCTGTCATTCATATTCATTTATTCATTCCTTCATTCATTCACAGGCTTTTTAGAATCGAGCAGGCTCTCTCCTGCAGGCGGAGGAGATATGGTACTGTAGGTAGGGGGATTCTGGGGTCAGGTGTTCCCCCAGTTTAGGCCTCATAGCATGTAGGGGAGATCAAGGTCTCACGTTCCCCCTGGCACACAAATAAGTGGGGGAACTCTGGGTTGAATGTTTCCCCTTTAGACATCAGAGCAGGATATAAGGTGGGGGGACACGGGATTGAAATAGTGCTTCGTTTTCATGTTTTTCTTTGTCCAAACCGAGAACAAAATTACTTCTGCGGGGGATCGCGGGGCGCGTCGTTCCCCCCTCACGCCTCCGAGCAGCACCTCTGCTGGTTTATCTTCACTTTGTGCTTAATGCCGTCGTACAGCTCGAAGTTGTAGTTCTCCAGCGTCGTGGAGGAGCGTGACGAGAGCCCGCTGTAGGAGCACGTGCAGTAGAGGAGCAGTCCCGCGCAGACCGCGCCCAGCAGGACGCCCAGGGAGCTCATCACGATGATGGTGAGGAGGATGGGGTCCAGCGTGTAGAGCCAGGCGTTGTCCTTGTCTTTCTCTGACACCAGGGTGACGGAGGGGGGGTCCATATCAGAGGAGGGGGTGGAGAAGGGGGATGGCCATCCTGGGAAGACGTACCCTGGAGAGAAACCAGGACATTTTAGGAAAATTCTGAATAGAGTCATACTGTAATGTCAGACCTGACTCAGTAATGTACACATCAATGTCTATCTTAAATTTAAAGCTAACGATAGCTCCCATCAGCTAGTGGTCATAACAGACCAAGTCAGGCTGCGGCAGCATTATTTATCTCAGTAAAAGAGCTTTTAATCGCAAATAGATTCAATTCTTCATGTTTAATAGAGTAAATGTGGTCTCGCATCTTCCAAAGGCCACACGGTCACACTTTAAGGAAATTAGTTTAACCGTTGCGGAGGCAAAAGTCCCACATTATGTCTGATGTATTCAAGAACGGCTAATTCTCTTAACCGCGGCCCCGGTTGTTACCGACTTCAAAACTGTGAAAACATAATGAAATGAAACGGCCGTAAAGGTGCTCTCTGGTGTGTTTTGGGTGTGTTGTGAAAGTGTTGAAGTGTGCGCGTGGAGTCGACACAAGCAATCATGCTAATCCACTTAATGAATGTATACACATGAACAAGCCAATCCGCAATTAAGTACTGCATTTAGAGTGTTTTATGGAAAAGCACACACACACACACGCACACACACACACACGGGAAGCGGTAGACAGACAGTAAACAGACTTGTTTAGTGATGAAAAGGCTGAGTACTCTTCTTGTTTCTGTCAAGGGGGCTGAGAGAAACAAGGGACGCACACACACACAAAGACACACACAAACACAGGAAGTAAACCGTGATGGTAACAGACAGATGTTTTCTAGGTGCCCAGGAGGAAGCTGTCTGTCTCACTTTGTCTGCGACTGAATATGAAAGAGGAGGAGAGGAAACATACACTAACAAACCCCACATGCACACACTCGCACACTTTCGAATGCTCTCTCACACTCTGCCCTCGTCTATGCACACAGACACACACCAGAGATCGTCTGTCACTGTTGCCACAGGCTTTTCTCCTTGTGGAACCACGAGTAAAACGGAGAGCCACGAGCGTGCCCGCCTGCTTAAAGAGCGATTCAGCTATTCGCTGGGTGAGACTTGTAAAACAGCCAGCGTAGCCTCGGGCTGTGAGGAGAGGAGAGAACAAGCAAAATAACCTCACCTCCGTCGATGGGCGGCTTGGGGTGGAAAACGGGACCTTCTCCGAAATCTATCGATCGAGGATCTGTTGAAAAGACAGAAAAAATAACGGTATTAATCTCAACGATCCAGTCCACGACACGCTGTGACATCACTCCTACACAAACAGCTCAAAGAGTGAGTGATCTGGTTTAAACTGTCTGAAGGAATCAGGTAAGAGATCTCCTATAAACCATTCTGTCCTGTGCTCAGTGGATCAAGACATGATAACACCCAGGGCTACCTAATATTTAACTACCTGGTTTCATTATGTGATAAGCATCATTGCTCTTTTTCTTTATTTGCTTAGAAATGAAACAGAGATTGTGAGAATGAGTCGACTGATAGAGAAGGAGAAAAGGGGAGACTGAACTGTGAAAAAGAAAGAGACACACGAAGCTGTTTCATAGAAAAATATCGCTTTTATTACCTTCACATTCCCCAACAATATAGTTTCTTTTCATTCCAAGACCGTGAAATTCAACAAGCTAAAATACCACATTACATTTCTGAGGCAGGCCGGAGTGCAAGGCTGTGAAAGGGTTTGGAAGCTCAATTCTGCTTCAATTCAAGGAAATTGATATTACAATCCTCGTAAAAAAAAAAAAAAAAAGAGAGAGAGCAATATCTGGGCAGCTGATAATCATTTATTGCTGTGGCAAAGGAACCAAAAACACATTATGAAGTGAAGCCGTCATAGATATTCAAAAGACAAGAGGTGAAAAACTAATTTAGTTGATATGAAAAAGAGATACGGAGCCTCATTTCCTCACTTAGATAAGGTCATTTTTTTTTTATGAGACAATTTTAACACCCAGATTAAACCTACTAAAAACAGCCTTCACCAACTTCTAATACTCTTCAGTCTGTAAATAAGAGTAAGTGATTAATACTTCCATCTGGAAAATGAAAATATCTGCTCTGCATGGATTAAATATGAGGTAATTTCCTTGAAATTAAAGTAAAGTAAGTCAATCCATTTTTTTTTTTTTTTAAATTGACTCAAAATTGACTTCCAAACCCAATAAGAGAATAAAAAAAAGAAAATGACTCGATATAATTTCACTTTCAGTTTTATATCCACCAACAAATCCTTTGCTAAATGGTTTGTATTCGTTCTCAGATGTTTGGTTGTTGAGAATTTGATTATTTAATTTCTTTTGATTGATCCGTAGTTCAATATTTCATTTGCTGGAAGTCAAATCCAGTCAAAGAGACAATCACAAAGTCGAGGTCTTTCCTTCACAGAGGCAGAGAAAGTGCACAGTAAATATAACAGTGATGTGGCTGAACCCAGGGATGAACGTTTGTCACAATCTGAATTAAAAACTGACCCAAGTTCATCCCTTGATCAGGAAAAATCTTTCTGATTAATAAAAAAAACCTCAATTATTAGAACACGAAATCAAAGAACAATCAAAACATCGTCGCTTCATTTAATAAAAATGACATCATCAAGGTAGATTTTACATAAACTCAACATGTGGTTCTACTTCACCCCCAAAATATGTGATCTGACATCACTGAAACTGAGGGCGGAGAAGAGAAAACTGAGAAAAAAGACTGAAGTACAGGCGATAACCCGACAAACATCTCAGATCTCTTATAAACATGACTTCAAATAATGGAGACATACGTCTTCACCATCCAAGAAAATAAAATAGTAATAATAGTAGGCAGTTGAAACACGAGCAACCCTGCATCACAGCAGTTCATGAAATTGTGACAAAATTTAGGCTGTGGCTCCATTTAGGGGTCGGAAACCCTCGAAGGCTGCATTTGAAGGCCGGATGCGTCACAGTGCAAAGCCGGATTTCTGGTGTGACACTCTTGGACCATGTGCACACACCAACCCAACAACCTCCCAGTTTAAAGAAAAACACAAATCCTGTCAATGATATTTTGTTACAATCTCACGTACTGCCGTCATACTCTGTTGACAAAGAATAAGTGCTCAGCTAACTATGGCTGATACCTGTGGTCACACTGGAAATTATTCTATGTTATGGAGCTCTCGCTGAAATGTAGCCTTCATGTAAAACTACGCTTCAAACATGCACATGAAAGCATCTAATCAGTCGTCTCTTCAGTCTTCTGATCGTCTAAATGTACGATCTTAAAACAGACCCTCCAGGCTCCCTCTAAATTCTCCTTTCTCACAGTCAACTGAAATCACTGCAGGCCTTGACAAAACATTAAATCACTAACGGCGAGATAGCAAAAGAAGCAGGATGGGGAAAAAAAAAAAAAAAAACCTCGGACACTCTTTGGACGACTGTTGAACACTTTCTAATGATCCTGGCTTAAAGCCCTCGGGCTAGGATCCTGAGAAGAATCATCATGCGGATCTGAAAGGAGATTAAAACTCCCTGTAGCCCCATTTTATCTCCACTGTCCAATTAGCAAAGAGTAGAATAAAAAGAAGGCTTTTTTTTTTTTTTTTCCTACACAGGCAAAGACATGGATGGCTCTTTGGCACCATACGCTGCTCCAGTGGGGGCCCGAGGACCTGTTAGAGTGCTTTCACTCGTAATATTTCTCCAGGAAACACAAGAGGAGGGGGAGGAGGAGGCAGAGGGAGAAAAAATAGAGATGGCCTGAGGGCGAGAAGTGCTTACCGCAGGGTTTTATGAATGCAATCAGCTCCATTAACTAATTAGAAATATTAAAGGGCCTCAAAGTAGCCCGTGATGGAGAAAGGGAGCGGGAAGTGAGGGACGGTTGATTTAAAAGCGCCGCATGAAAAGACGCCAGCACATTTTCCAAATCTTGCAAAAAGTTTGATAGAGAGAGAGAATGAAGGAGAAAAGTGCACCGGCAGCACAACATAAATACAGTCGTATATCATTCCTCTATTTGAATCTCGGACTCGCATTGATTGGGTTAGCAGCACGAGGCCGCTAGAATGAGTCACATAATGTGTAAATCATACACGAGTCGATTGAAGTGGAAGGGAGAGGGGATGGATGTGCAAAAAAAAAAATTGAAATACTTGTTGACTGAAGCACAAAAATGCATTTTATGAGGCACGACTTGTTGAAGTAAGTCAATACAGAGAGCTGCGGAGTAGATAACATTTTAAACATGCATGAAACAATGATTTAAACGACCGAATTTGTCGGATTCTTCGCTGTCTGTTTGCAGTGTGTCTCCGTCGCACTGTCGATTCTGCCAAAAGACTTTCTTTCATCTGCTTTTGTGTTTGAAACAACCTGCCCTCCTCCTTCAATCCTCTCCCTCCTTCAATCCAAACCCCAACCTGCCTCCCTGTTAGCCCTCCTCTCGGAGTAAGAGAGAAATCTATCTTTAGAAAGTATAGAGAGACGTTTTTTTTCTTCTTCTTTTCTTTACTTCTTTCATCTTGCTCCATCTCTGGGCGCATTCTGTGGAGGGAAAGGGGCCTCGCTTAATGGGCCCTTCTCCTCGGAGAGATTTTGCTCTCCTCCATTTTCTGCCTCTCATTTTCTCTCCTGTGTTTTTTACTGGGAGGATTTGCGATGAAGGGAAGGAGCAGAATAGGAACAAGCGGGTTTTGATAAAAAGGGCTGGAGGATTTGGGCATGAACAAAATGATGTGGGGGGGGGGGGGGGGGAAGCACACGGCACAGGATGGGGAGCTGCTGAGAGTTAGGGAAATAAGTACCACAGCGGTGCGAGAGTGCATCTGAATAGAAGTTGAATCTGGGCTTCTTTAATCAAAACAAGGCAAATCATCATCTTTTTTAGTTTTTACATCATCTTGATTATTTGCACAAAACCTTTGCTTCATGTCCCTGAACAGCCCAGTCTGCAGGGTATTACGTAAGCAGTGAACGTTTACGTCCAAGGTTGACATTTGTATCAAACGTGGCATGTCACGTTCACATTACATGCTTGTTAGCCACCTGTCGCAGCAAGAGGTGGAGGGAAAGACTGGAGTCACAGCACTGGATATTTGTAAGGACACCTAGATACGTTTCCGTCTGTTTTAGTGGCCACAAAATTGGGTGTTTCTTTAAGGAGCCGTTGAGATATTTTTCATCAATTTCTTTTTGGCGACAGAACGCGGACGGCCATTTTTCACGGGAAATCTCCATTCATGACCGTGGCAACCAAAGCAGATATTTTAAGCCAAATCAAGATGTTTTCCTAACCCTAACCAAGTGGTTTTTGTGTCTAAACCTAACCAGAGCATAAACAGCATTGTGTTGAGAAAGAAAAAGAAAATGCAACCTAAACAAACGTAAAGTTGCAACATAAAGAAACCTTCAGTTTGAAGTTATTTCTGTGGTTTTTACAGAAACGTACTTTGCAGAAACATTTTTTCTGGCGCTTGGGTTGAAGCCCTGAAGCTGGACGCTTTAAATGAGGGACAAACATTTTCTGCTGCAAAATGGCGTCAACTTCAACAACTTGAAAGTCAAGAAAAAGTTGTTAAGATCATCTCAGTGAACACAATCAACATGACTGTTGCCTTAAAACAATAGTCGATGAGTATAAAAAAATAAACACTGTATTACTATTATACATCAAAAGCACACGTAGGCTTATTGTAACATGTGACTACAGAGGAAAAAAAAAGGTATTTAATTCAAAACCAGTACATTATCAACTCATTCTTTATATTAAGATTCACAGTTAAAGTAAGAAATTATCATAAATCATTAAAGCCTTCAATAAATGATTGTTAAAAAGCATAAAAGTGCTAATGTTACTAAATAAAGCATAAAAAAATGCATCATGTCACACTCGTCTGCTTGATTTTTATGCAAACTCAACTATTACCATGGGAACACATGAAAAAAATGACATACATACATACAGTTGAGAAACACCAACAAAGCTGTGAAAGGGGGTTTGACAGTAGCGCTGCACTGGAATCAGTCTTTTCTGACAGATCACAGTGACTGAAATGATCAAAAGAACTGACCAGTGATCCTGGATCAGTGTTTTTTTTAAAGGGCTGTCTCACAGCTTACAGTATGTTTGGTCTCACCTGTCGAATAGAAGCAAAACTGACCATTTTTGCAGCCAAGCGCACCACATTTTCACACAATTTGTCATCGAGGAGAAAACTGACCTCCTGTAAAGACTTTAAATTGCACAGACTTCGAAGAAAACTGCAGCTTTTACGATACATACGATATTTGGATTTGTTTCATTCACCCAGTCTAATGTGTGCAGGTCATACAAAGATGTTTAGTTCGAACATTAACAGACACAGGCATTGGATTATCCATGAGATCCAGGCGAAAAATAAAACCGCTTAGAGTCCATTCATACTCTAATTTGACACTGAGGCACTAACTCGTTCCGGAGGTGAGGAGGTAATAGTTATAAAGCACATCTTTAAAAAGGCATATCAGGATGTAATGAAAGAAAAAAAAAGCACTCAGGGTAAACACGTAAGACTTAGCAAAGTTTCGAAGTGTCCGTGCATATGTGTGTGAGACTTTCTGGGTCTGCAGGATGCGATGCGAGCTGTCTCATCCTATCTTCCCTCCAAGTAAACCAGACAGAGAACAGCACGACACCGATTCCTCCCCAGACCAAAGGAGTCGGCCACGGTGGATGTGTAGCTGTCTATCCGTCACGGCTGGACGGGCAGCACTAATTCCTCCAACACCTCTTTCTCCTCTGTTCTTAATCTGTCTCTGTCACTCTCACTCTCTCAAAGGCTAGTGGACGAGTAAACAGCAGCTTCATTCAGGGCCCAAAGAAATATCCTCCTGTCTTTATGCAGCACACATTGTGACTTCTATCTCCCTGTACCTGGGTGTAAATCCCTGCTCTGTCAGACAGGGTATTTGGAGGCAGGTAGACTTATGGAGGAGGAAAATATGCTGTTACAACCCTGACATTGTCCACTGTTTTGTCCAGAGTCTGCCAGGCAGCCAACCTGTGATATACTTGGTATTCTGATCATAAATCTGCTTCATTTTCAGGTTGGGGCGCAGCTGTAGAAGCTCTTAAGCACAAAGTTGCACTCTAATCTTGTTATCAGGCCCTCATCAGCCATCAGAGTTGGCAACCGCAGTTCTTTCATCAGCTCGCGCCACTGAGGGATGTAAAGTTTGATGTCAGGAGTTCATTCTGCCAACTCCAGCCAACAAGGAAGTCGAGCAAAGGTGCATCCTGATTAGTAGTTAATTAGATCAGTCATCAGCGAACAGGAACTGCAGCGTCTCCTCCACGTGGATTCTCATCAGTGAAGAGCCGCAATTATGCTGAATGCTGCTGTTCGATCACAAAGCATTCGGATAAATGAGCTGTCTTCAACACTGGGAATCACAGCCGTCGTCTTTCTCCAGTCTGATGGTGAGCATGGGGTCAAGACTCTGACCAGTACCCGGGTACAGGTGGTTTTGGTCGGGGCTGTGGATCAGATTGTAGCTGAGGTTTTGGTTCTGGCTGTAGTTTTGGTGGCCCTGCTGAATTGGATGCTGGCTGTTGCGGTACGCCACTGAATGATGATGATGATGACCACCGCTGGTCTTCTTGGGCGCCCAGTGGTACCGATGGCGGCAAAGTATCACCACCACGGTTACAGTGACCAGCAGCAAGAGGGCGCCGCCTCCCGCCAACACATAGTACCAGTAGGCAGGGACAGGCTGCACCGCCACTGTGTCTACTGTGGGCTCCATCCCAGATATGGCACCCCCTGGAGGGCAGGAGGACACATTACTGGTTGGCACCATGGACGAGGGAGGCAGGCATGCAGGCCGCATTGGAGAGCTGCTGATCGTCTCATTGACCATTCGCTAAACCCCTCCCCCAGATAGTGATTGTCAAATCAAAAGCTTAGCAACTGTAGCAAGGCACTGCAGGTCTGTCAAGCTTTGTGCTGAATAATGTGTGTGGGTCTGTAGTAAGAGTAGTCCTTCACAACAGAATTTAGATCCGGATGTGACATCGCCCCCTCACACAAGGACAAAACATGGTTGCTCTGGACAAGAAGGAGCTTTTACTAGCTAATTATTGCATAAATAATAGACTATTTTATATATTTCATTCCATTCTTTATAATTAATATATTAATAATATCCCTCTAACATCATTTCTGGAAGCTGCCCCCCTAGTGTAGAAGTATAAAAAGCAAGAAAAGTCCAGGACAGGTTCAGTGGTTGGGTCATATGCAGGATTTTATCCCAGGAGACTTGGGTTTGTGTCCTGTTTGTGACCAAGAGTCAAGAGTGATTTGCTTTCAAGTTATCTCATGTAAGTTACCAGCAAAAAATGACGTAATAAAAGTTACGTTAGTGACTTTCACTGAACGTTATTTTAACACATAGCAGACTATGGCCATTTGACAACCTTAATAACATGCCAAAACTTAAGTGAAGTGTTTGTGAGTAAGATTTATTTCGAAAGCTGTTGCATCTGTACGGTCGCTAACTTGACCACGGAGGTCTTAAGCCTCCAAACTGAAGATAGAGGGGTAAGTAGAGCATCATAGTCTGAAGTTTAAGGCCACTGACCAAGCTGCTGTATTTGTTGGGAGAGGGAATGTTTTTTGTCTACCTCTAAATTAAGGATCTCTCAATGTTAGACCTAACATCCTTATCAATGTAATCTGCATACATGATGTGTGAGAATGGGAAGCTTGACAGGCCTGCTTACAGGAACTCAGAGGACGGGACTTAGCGAATGGTCAATAACTGACATCAGAGAGCTGCAATGAGTCTGCCTGCCATATGTAAGATCAACAGCAGGCAAAAAAACAGACCGGCAGCTTCTAGATTTAGCTCACTTTTCAATATTTCGGCATCCATCTGCATTTAAAATCTTCATTCTCTGCTGCGTATATGCTTTGATTGTGCCGACTTTACTCATAGTATCCTCGGTCGATGCAAACGTCACAAGCATTAGCTGCACATTGACGCGCAGAGGCTCATGCCATGCGTTCAGATTCAATCATCAGAATGCAAAGCCTTGATTATGCAGCGACTGGCTGATTCGGACAAAGGGTGGGGAGTGTTAAGTGGTTGTATTCGGTAGGATGCAGCTGCTTTTATCAGGGCAAGATCGCATTGAAGGGAGTCGAGTGGAGGGGGAAAGAGATGGAGAGGGAGAAAAGGGGAAATCAGAGAGAAATTACAGGGGCAGAGGAAGGATAAGAGCGAAGGCATTATTGGGAGGAAGAATGGAGTGAAATAGAGAGGGGTGGTAGAAAGTGAGTGGAGAGGGCGGGGAGGGAGGGGAAGTGAAGGGAGAGAGCTAATCCTGCCATGATATCTTTAATCCTGCATTAGAGGGTTTGTCTGAAACTTCAATACTCTGTCAACTCACTGTGAAAGAAAGCCGCTGAGAGAGAGGTGGTGGAAGAAAGGGAGAATGGGAGAGAACGAAAGAGCAAGAGAGAAAGAAAGAGGAAATGGAGGTAGTGTCGGCAAGATGGAGGGGAGAGAGGAGAGAGTAATGAAAGGACAGAGGAGAGGTGCAGAGAAAGGTGCAGAACCTCGAGGAAACCAGCGAGCTTAATTTTTTTTTAAAGTTCAGACGAACTCTTTAAGGGTTTAAAATTGTCTTTGATTGTAAAGCTGCGCTCTAAGCAGCCTGCACAGAGATCCTTCCCACCAGTGGATTAAGACACAGACGATTTCTAGAGCTGCAAAAAATTGACCGTTACGTTAAGGCTTTTTCTTTTTATCTAAAAGGGAGGAAAAAGAGGGGGAAAGTTTCCCAAGAGCACCGTTTCCTAAAGTGAGCCAAAAAAAAGTGCAGGCTCTCAAGGAACTTTGGTAACTAGAGTTTCTGAATTCGCCAAATTTCGGTCTCTTCTCATTCCAGGTCTTACAATAATCTTTTTCTTATCAGACTGAGATACTTTTAAAAAGTGGCGTTGAAAGTGTGAGTCCTACTCTGTAGTCAAATTAAAGCTAGAATTAGCCTCCTTTCAGTGTGTGTGTGTGTGTGTGTGTGTGTGTGTGTGTGTGTGTGGCACGATCGGTCCCTCGCCAGAAGCCAAATGCCTCCTTGGTTGCCATGGATACAAAACCCCGGCAGTGTGGCAGAGTGGATCATATCTCACCACAATAACGGATCATGTTATCAGGATATAATTAAGGAGAAACTTTCTTAAAATGTATTTTCCAATTCTCCTCAAGTTTCACCATAATGAGAGATTTTGGGGCAATTTTGGGTCATTAGATTTATTTAATTTATACATTTTCATTAGTCGCTCTCCACAGGGCACCTTTATAGGTAGCTTATCATCTTTATTCTCGTTGGACAAAGTCAGTCACTTTATTCCTGTTCGACTTTTTAAAATAAATCAAATTAATTAGATGAATTCTCTTCATGTAAATGTTCTGTGTACGTCTTAATCACTCAAAATCCAGTTTCAGACTCCTTTCTACCTACATGATGTTGGCTGTAACCACAGTAAATAGACCACCGATTAATAGATATTTCTATGTTCCTAGTGTGTTTTAAAATTGTCAAAAACTTAAGCTTTCAGTCACTTTTAAGATATACAAAATAAAAAACATTCGAGGCATTTAAACTGGCAATAAACTGCTTTTTCTGCTTTAACTCATCACTCTGAAGTAACGACTGATTGCACAGTGTAATGACACCATCCACGGATAGATTGGTTTCCTATAAACCTCGCTTTCATGATGCTCTTCAGTCTGCCACTGGGCTTGATTTTTTTCCTGGAAAAATCAGGGTCAGATTATGGCACAAAACGTGCCAAAACAGGAAGAGGCATCGTTTGGCCCCGTCTCTATCCCCAGGTAACGTTGGAACAACTGGGATAACTGTGGAAACTCTACACTGCAAAAGAAAAAGAAACCCAACGATGGAGGAAGCAGAGAAGGCGAAGAGGGAGGGTGATAGAAACCGAAAACAATGGAGAGCTCCGGTGTTGCGTCAAAATCTGTCCCCCCACTGATGTGTTTCTTTACATGGTTACTAACTGACATTCTTTCTACGAAGATCAACTATTACTCTGCCTCTTCATAGACCTGAGATCAGGGTTTCTACGTCAAACTGGGATTCTTGTCGTTATCATTTTCTTTGGACAGCAGCCCGGCTGTGAGCGGCGGCCATGTTGCTAATGCTGTCTTTGCGGCGCCAACAGTAACACCACAAGGAGATACAAGGAGGGGGATGTTGCCAGATATGCTGTGATATGAAAACTCTGTTTCTTTTAGAGATTATAAAGAAGATAAAGACGCCTGGGGTAACTGATAATAATCCAATTCCTTGAAAATGTAACTTCAACTTCAGTTTATTAAGTGCACATCACCCAGAGAGCCAGTCAGTGAAAACTTCTGAAAATGTTTCACTGTTTCTGATCATTTTAGACAATAAAGTTTATAGTTAAACTGTAAAATATCCTTATTCTGTTACATATCTTTGTCACAAGTGTTTGATCACAACTTCTTTTTATTAATTTGTTAATATCAGCCGATATATTGATATCAGAATTTTCTATATCCTATCGGTACTGGCCCCAAAAATCAAGTGTTGTTGGGCTCCACTTTAAATATACATTTGCGATAATGCAGGAAACCAAGAATAGGTTTCAACTACATTTGTTCATCCACAGACAAACACTTCAGTTGCTAAGCTCACAACAGACGTCCCAGAGGAGAAATTTAATCCCTCTTTCCGGGGCTCATCCGCATGAAAACACATGTATGTTGTCATGCTGGGAGTCATGTGATATCTGCTCATGATCCGATAGTCCGAGAAACCTGCGAGCGTTAGGTCAGATGCTCAGAGTGTGAGTCAGGCGACGAGGTCGACTGTTGGATTTGACTATTTTAGGGAATGGAAGTCACATTTCTGAGCTGAACGAAACCAAGCGCTCCTCAAGTTTCTGACAGTATTCAGAGAATGTTTTTGATCTGTGCGCACACACACACACACACACACACACACACACACACACACACACACACACACACACACACACACACACACACACGCACACTGAACTGACTAAATTAAGCACACACCATCAGTAATACTGACACAAACAAACTGAATCGTTTCCTTGCACCTACAGCAATAAAAAGTAATCAAAGAATTAGATGTCCCAGTTCTAACCTGTTTATCTTTTTGCATTTGGCGATTAGAGTCCAGATTGATCGGACACTAATCACCAAATTAAAAAGAAAAACAACAAAAACATCTAAAAGTGTTGATAAATTGCTCAGGGTCTGCAAATATAATACCACGTTTCATATTTCGTCCATCTCTAAACAAAAGCCGTCCTGCAGGCAGCGTTTGAGGTCCCGACCCAGACTGTGAGAGCGAGAGATCCAGTAGCATAATCTGCCTAAGCCCTTTTTATCTGCGTTCAGACCGGCCTATTTGAGGAGGGAAGGAGAGAAAAAGAAAAAGAATAAAAGGGAAGCTGGACGGTGATCAGCTCTGCATTTCATTTAGGTGGGATCAGCAGTTTGCTGGGCAGGGTAATCGAGTGAGGAATGGAGGAGAAGGAGCAGAGAGGAGAAGGAGAAGGGAGGATAAAAAAAGGAAGGGAATTAGAAAGAATAGTTGAGATGAAAGAAGAGAAGCAGAGAGGAGGGAGGAGTAAAATACAGAAAAAGTGCAGAAGAGGGGAACAAGGAGGAAAGAGGTGGAAGAAGAGAGGCACCTTGTATGGTGCTGAATGCAGAGAGAGGAAGCTTACATGGATGAGGAGCGATTGCACCGTCCTCTGCTATTAGAGTAGTGAAGGTTGGACCCGACAGGAGAAGCAAGTTCTGCCTAGTTCTTTAAATCCGCGGAAAGAAGACCAAATGAAGACTGTTTCATTGCGTCCGAGCAGCTTAACCATGACCTTGTGATTTTAACCTCGGTTCCTGACAACTTTTAGGCGCAGAGACTCGTCACATACGTGTAAACCAGATGTGACAGATCACACACAACACTGTGCACATCGTCAGCACACTGCGATGTGACTCTGTTGTTGCTGTTGTTGTAAATATTTTATAGCTCTATCCACACGGGACCAGTATTACCAGTGGACCTCAAATCATCTCAACCTGTCTGTTTTTCACGCGCCGCATTCGCCATTTTTTCCCCCCGGATATGATGCCAAGGCTCCGCATGATATTAACATTTCAGAAGCAGAGCATCTGTTTCTTCAGCAGCCACATTATTAATATGGTTTAGTTCTGCAATCTTAATACATTCCTTACAAGCATAAATACACGTGTAAAGTGAAAAATGCTTTGTCTGTACAACCTTTTGTCGCTCCTAACCTTCTCTTCTTGAAATGTCAACACTTCCCATCTCAGATGTTTGTGTTTTAAGGACCCCAAATCACTGAGATGCCCATTCGAACAGGACTAAAACTATCACATGACCTCTTTGTTTGGTCATTTGCGTGGCATTTTTACTTTACAAACTACAGACACGGCAGATTCGCACCTCCACGAGTATTACCAAGTACCAGAGGGCCACAGGTAACACTAGTCTCGTGTGAATAGGGCTTATGCACTGTGGGGGAAAACTTTACATACCAAACTCTATAACCGGGATTATCAGCCCAGCATGCAGAGAGTCATGCTGGAACAATGCAGTGGATCCATTCCCTCAAGTTGCAATGCTGTCACCATAAAGGTGGATGAAGTCCACATGAAATAGACACCCTGACGAAGACCTGAAGGTGCTATTTGTGAGTAAAGATGATGTTTGAGTCAGATAATGACCATCTGGGTTTCCCAACCTGTCAAAAACTGACACTTTGGGATGGCGGTTGACTCAAAAATCAACTTTTTTCACAAGTAGCATCTTTAATAAAGATTTTAAATGTATTTGTATGTGGATATATATTGTGAAAAGAACTGTATATGCGTGGAAATAGCTCAAACGTTGAATTTTCAGTCAGAATAAGAGTGATTTATGCCTTATTGAGCTGTATGTAACACATAATGCACTAACAAGGTTCCTCGGGGCCGGTGCAGTGCTTGCGAGCTGAGCTTAGCAACAAGCAGAAAGCACAGACATTTGACACAGGAAGTACGAACGAAACAGGAAGTAGAACTTACTGGATATGCCAGGAGTTAAGGCAGGGAAAGGCTCTGCAAAAGAGAAAGAAGAGAAGAAATGTTACTGATGACGGTTAGTAACGTATGTACGATGAAGACGATGGAGGGATAATTAAAGTTTAGATGACTGATGATACTCGGTGGGTGAGGAGGATACACTCTCTGTGTACTGATGCATATTTTAATAACTAAACTGACATTTGGTACAACTATATTGCAAATGACTGCTAACAGAAATGGACTGTAATCCAGCTGAATGGCAAAATTGCAGGACGCTGCACTTTTACCGGGGCACTTGTTACCCCTCTCTGAGAAAATCAATAAAGATTTGTCGAGTTCCGAGATGTTGCAGGAGTCTAAAGGCCCATAAATCTTCCTGGATGACAGTCATTTTTACAAAATGGAGAGAAAATAAAGAGAGGAAGACAAAAGTGTGGGCTGTCAGGTTTAGAAGAGAGGAAGTGTCTCTCTCTCTCTCTCTCTCTCTCTTTGTGTCAGTCATTTTTTAAAACTGCTCTCGCTTTCTTCTTTCTACTTTGTCATCCTGTGTCTCCGTCCTCTGATTACTCTTTTCCCAAGGTGAGACGCAAACTGTTGTTTGGTGGAGAAGAAGCGAGGAGGGGACGGCTGGAAGATGGGGGTGAGGGAAGGGTGAAGAGAAGTGAAATAGAGGAATGGGGAAGGAAGGGTGGAGGTAAGTTAAAGGGTCGTGGGAACAGGGACTGAAATTTACTGCTGTTTATTATTTGCCGGAGGAGATGACATCTATTATGAAAGCGAGAGGGGAGAGGGGAGATGAAAAAAAAAGAGGGAAAACCAGAGAAAGGCAGCACAGATAGAGAAGGGAGGCGATGGATGAAAAAAATCACAAGATGAAGGAATAAAACATACGAGCAGAAAGTAGTGGAAACACATCGGAGGGAGAGGTTCGGAGTAAACATGTCGTCGCAGGCAGTCAGTAAATACGAGTCTTGTTCTGACCTGTGACTGATCAGTGTAATATTTAACACAGCTGAGTGCAAAATGTAAAATGTTTGGTGAAGAAAAGTCACATCTGACCCACAGAAAGAGTTACAGTATTTAAATGCCAAAGTTAGTGATGTGCCCAACATGAAATTTTGATAATATTCTACAAAACAATAAAATAATAGCTATTTACAGAGTCATTCCTTAAAGGGGTACTCCGGCAATTTCGTATTGCATTTCCATAACATTTCGTGGACTTTAGTTTGTGGACATCTAAATATACCAGAATCCTACAGTTCCCAGGTTGAAGGTTAAGTCTGGGAACCACTTCATACCTGAGCTGACAGCGTTCCAGTACAACAAGTTGGGTTACCAGTTCTAGCTAGGTTAGAGATAATGCATTACACTGACATCTGAGGCACCAACCCAAAGCTTCAGCATTTGACGATGTTGGGAATGAGACTCAATAATCAACTTCAACAATCTAAAAGCTGCTCCTCTAAAATTTTAGTGCCATTATTTCATTTTTAGGATGTAAAACTAGACTAAAAACTAAACTAAACTTAAACTTGGTGCCATAAAGTTCGAAGTTAAACTCCGATTTAATCAGGTTTAAAATGTAATCCTTGTTGCAGGCTAGACTAAATAGTTAACAGAGCTGAAAGAAGCAGTGGCACCCTGAGAAGCTTGTTTACAAGAGTGTGTGGGCGTGTGTGTGTGTGTGTGTGTGTGTGTGTTCATGCGTCATGGTTATTAATGCAAAACAACCGTGGTGGTTTTTACATGTCATTATACATTATACATTATTGTGTGCATTTCCGTGCCATTATGTGCGCTCGCTTATAGCAGGCTATCACCGCCCTGCTGTGCTCGGTGCAGCGGTGCTTCGCTACATTAAATGATAAGAGTATTCCCATTACTTCAAATGACGGAGAGAGCAAACTGTGTGTGTGTGTGTGTGTGTGTGTGTGTGTGTGGTTGGAAATGATGCTTCTCAAACAAGGGGAATGTGAATGATTTCAAACTTAATCCTGTGTCTAGTCTGTGTGTTTCAAGTCCGTCTGCATTTTTTTCTGTTGAAGTCATAAAAACGTCCACGATTGAAGCCAACAGGTCTAAATTATAAACCTACGTGGCCGGTTTATGTCTTTAATCGCAGAATAACTACATGTTGCTCTTTCATGTCATCACGGCAGACACACACATTTTTTTTGCTGCTGTATGGCCCAGCGACCAGGCTGGAGGACGAGAGAGCGACACAGAGGAAGACAGAGAGGAATCATAAAACGGTGGGGTGGGGTGGTGAAGGAAAAGACTGAGGGAGATACAGAGAGGGAGATATGAAAGATAGATTAGAATCCATGCCCAAAGGCCGTTTGTGGCCTACTTTCTTTTTTTTTTCTTTTATTTATATATTTTTTCTTTCTTCTGTGTGTGTGTGTGTGTGTGACTGTAAACGAGAAACATTATGAGTTTCTTTTTCTCCCTCTGAACCGCTCTCTGGTGAAAACATAGCATAAACGGTGTGGTGTGAAGGAGCGAGAGGGTCGGACAGACGGACGGACAGACTTATCAGACGGGTTGTGGGACTTACGTGTGCACTGCTCCAGCTCGATGCTGCTGCTCATGTGGATGTTATCTATTCTGATGTGGCCTCGTGTCGGGTGATCAAAGAAACCCTCGAACACCACCTAGACGATAGAAGAAGAAGGAGATACAGCAATATTACAATCTTTATTAAACGCACTCTATTCTCAAATATTTTCACATCAAGGATCCTCAATCTGACACAAATTAGAGCACGGACGTCCATTTGATAAGAAAAGTAATTAAACCCATGACCAAAAGACTCATATATTCTGTTATTGTGCTACTTATGGATTAAATATTAGTGAAATTAAATAATTCCCCTTTCTGCTGAGGAACCAATGGAGGTCCCCAAACCACACTTTGAGCAGTAAATGACTGAAAATTAACCGACTAATTGTTTCAGCTACGCGTTTGTACTGAGGTAGTTTAAATCCATCACAAAATGTATTTCTATAAGCTCTAAAAATCTTAATGTGTAATGTCAGTAAGGCTGTAAAATAATTGTAGTGAAATAAAAAGTTGTTTTTTTTTCCCCTTTTGAGTAGAAGTAGAAAGTGGCATGAGAAGAAAAGACTTCAGTGGAGGACAGTGCCTCAAATTTTTATCGAAAGTTACGACAGGAACTTTCATTTTTTTGTTAAACGTGGCAGCTGCTTTGGACAAAATACGACGAGGGTGAAACAACTTTGTTTTAGTGCTGAACTGAACCACCAGGCTACAGAGCTGCTTCTTTCCTCAGGCTATTCGACCGCCATCAAAACTCTTTCATTTTATGAATTATCTGACTCGGTGACAGGCGTTTAGAAGAACTTTAACTACTCAGAAATCTTGCTCATGGTCTCGTTGGCTTATGTGGGTCATATAAAGCCATCAGTACTACATTTTTAACCAGTTAAAAGTCCCTGGTAGTATGTTTAAGTAAAGCACTTGAGTAAATGTACTTCAGTGAGTTCAGAAACGACCCTTACCTGATACTCTTTGGGGCTTTGTGGCAGGATGGTGCGGCCCTCCCTCCAGTGAGCCCCCTGGTCTCCTTTGAGAACCCACAGCAGCGTCTCCTCCTGGTCGCTGTCCCTCAGCAGGACCCTCAGGCTGCCCTGCGCCTCCCCCTGGAGCTGATAGTGGAAGAGGAGGCAGAGCGGGCCCTGCTCCGGCCCCACCTCGGGGCTCAGCAGCCGGGCTCGCTTGCGCTGGGTGTGGGCGCCTGCGTCCAGGTGGAGGTAGTTCCCTGAGAAATCTGGGGGAGGACAACAGACGCTGCATTGTGAAATCAGATCAATGAGTTGGAAGAAATGATTCAAACTGATGCATCACCACTCTTGTGAGCCACATTTATGTTTTTTTTCACTCTGCTATTTGCATTTTATTCATTTAATGGCTTCCATTTTAATGAATTTTATGATTTGTGACGGTGCTGCCGCAGAGCGCCGATTCACTCCCAACATACAGCGTGATGTAGTAATGCAGTGGGATGTGGTTGCTTAGAGTTTTAAGGCATTACCGCCATCGTTCTGTGGTATGAGGCTTAACCGCAAATGAGACTGCCATTTCATCATGGCCCCTAATGGCTATAGATACACACACACACACACACACACACACACACACCCATAATCACTCCGGATGCTGACACCTAGTTCTGTTGCTCTCCCTGTTTTTGCTACTTAGTCAGCAGAGCCATCATACCGCTGCACTCACAATGCTTCTGCATACACTTTTTTTTTTTTTTTTTTTTTAAATGTAATTCACTTCTTTTCTCTCTCCTCGCAGCTCAACGAATTGACGGGCAGAGGGCCCAGAGGAGGCGAAAGGAAGGAAGGAGTGAGCGAGCGAAAGAGTGAGCAAACATGACACGAGAGACAGAAAGAAAGACGGCGCTGTTGTGTTTTCCCTACCCCAACAGGACCATAATCATTAGCTGGCTGCTGTGTTTGGCTGTTTGTCTATTATGGCCGCAGAGTAAAAGCTTCGCTGGAGCTGCAAATAGTGTTTTTTATCGACGTGCAGACGCTGTGTGCGACATCTCAAGAGAGAGAAGAGGAAAAGACAGAAAATATCCATCTATCTATCTATCTATCTATCTATCTATCTATCTATCTATCTATCTATCTATCTATCTATCTATCTATCTATCTATCTATCTATCTATCTATCCTATCCTCACCTTGTTTTCCCTCCGTCGGCTAAGACAGAAAAAGAAAAAACACTCGACAGATTTTGCCGCACATCACCCTTAATGAATAATGGATTTGGGTTGAGGTAACTCTGTTTCTTCACTCGGAGGCAATGAAAAAAAAAAGGGGGACCTAAATTACCGTTGCTCATTAAGTGCAGTTAGAGAAAGTTGCAGTGTTTTTTCCGTCTCCCCGCGTTTGATCTTGGCGAACGTACAAAGGGAGGGAATTAATTAACAACTCTCCATGGGAGGGAAAGGCAGGGATGTAGAATTGGCTCTGAGGGAGGGAGGGAGTTGTGTGCGAATGAGTGTGTGTCGGTGTCTGTTTGCATGAGTTCATTTTTGTTTATATCTGTGTGTGTGTGTGTGTGTGTGTGTGTGTGTGTGAGAGTTCATCTGTCAGTCATCGTGTGTGTGGGTATGAGTTCGTAGATTTGCATTTGTGTGGATAAGTGCAGAATGTTTTTCTAAGTTTAGAGATATACTGTACGTCAGCGAAGGTAAACACGGGCTGAGAAGTAAGTACAGAACAATGTCAACTCCTGTTTCCACTTGTACTAGAGTGTGACAGGGACTTTTTCTTTTTCAACACTGAGTCCTCACATTCCCAATCATCACAAAAAAGCAAATAGCATCTGGTAGTTTCAGGGAAGCAATTTACGTGAACCTGGCTGCCTTCATGCTGATTCATTTCAGTGACATCTCGAATCTGCATCCTGCCTCGTCATGGTTTCTAAGTTGTGGTTCAGTCATTTCCTGTTTTATTTTGAAGTTACGCGTCATGTCTCACTTTCGACTTCCTCTCATTGTCCGTTTTCCCGCCCTGTCTTCTCCTCATGTTTAACCTGCGTTTGCTGCCTGTGACCTTTCTGGAGTTTTGTTATCTGCCTTTTGTTTTTTTGGGGTTTATGGATTTGGATTTTCAGTTTTTTGGTGATTAAAGCTCGCTTTCCCTTCAGTTACAGTACTTGCCTGTGCGTCTTGTGTTTGGGTCTCCTTTGTTAAACCGTGACATTGTGAGGATCAGTTTTGTCTCTGGATAGTGATAGACTTTGACAGAGCCGGAGAGGATATCCTGATTGTAGCTGATTGAGAACCAAAGGTACCAGACAGCCACGCTCTGAATAATACCCTGCTTTGTCATCAATTTTCCTCTGAGTGGGACCATATATTTACTAAATGAACATCATGCTGTGTTGAAGAAGACCTGAAACTAACAATTGAGACCACAAAGTCCTGTGAAAACTGTTTACTGAGGTAATAAATCAAGTGAGAAGTAGGGTCATTTTTTATCATAAGCTTATAAAGAATCAAACTAATTTTCATTGAAAGTACTTCTGTATTGGCTTCACTTTTGACTGTATTTATACTGTTTAAATAATAATTTAAATTGTGTTTCTGTTATTTCCATTTTGAAAACTGGCAACATTTTTGGGTTCAAGTTCATTAAAACTCACAGAAAAAGCTAATACACGGTTTGTTTCTCAGTGACACCTGTTGGATCACAATGAAAACCACTCAAACTGATATAATCAGATGTTAGAAACTGACATTGTGTCTCTTTTCAACACTCTCCTTATCAACAGCTAAACCACTTCCAACACCGAGCAGTGTGAGGGGTTTCCTCCGGTGAAAATCTCCACAGGGTAAAGAGTTTCCATCTCGGTCTATCTAAGATCAAAAGAATAACTTAGGAGCTCGGCTCGGGTCGGATTTTCTCCTTTAAAAATCCTAACAGGGCTTTCAATGACAAGGGTTGGGGATTTGATTTGCATACGGAGACAGCTTCCAGACAGGGTGCTGCGCTAATGTTGCTGTTGAACAAGACTTAATGTCATGTTGCTGTCTAACACGTAGACAGGGACGCTGCTATGTCAATTACACACACCCCCGCACGCACAGACACACGTGTGCGCACACAACACACACAGCAGCCTGGTGTGATGTAGAGCTCTGCCTTGTGTCACGGCCCTGTCTGTTTATGAAGGAGCTGCTCAGTCAACCATAAACTGGATGGCTTCAACAGATACAGAGGAAACCTTGGTGGATGGCAAGGTCGAGGGTGTGTGTGTGTGTGTGTGTGTGTGTGTGTGTAAGTGTGGGAAGCAAACCCACACACCTTGAGTGTTTAATACACGGTCAGTCCCACCTTGAGTGGTTTGTGTAAGTGTGTGTGTGAGTGTGTGTGTGTGTGTGTGTGTGTGTGTGTGTGTGTGTGTGTGTGTGTGTGTGTGTGTGTGTGTGTGGAGCCTCCGGGGAGCTGGAGAGCCAAGGCAGCACTTCTGTCAAAGCCATCATCTGACTTATCTGACTGCTCTGGGCAGTGCGTGTGCGCCTCATGGGTGTGTAAGTACAGTAAGTATGTGTGTGTGAGGAATGTGTGTGTGTGTGTGTGTGTGTGTGTGTGTGATGGATAAAACAGTCTCGGTTATCCTCCCGCTGTCTTATTAAAGACGGACAGATGTGGAAAAAGGCAAGAACCACTGGGGGAGATGGGAGAGAGGTCAGTGAGGAGAGGAAGAGGTGAGAGTGATGGAGTGAAAGGGACAAAACTTAAAATATGGACATTTTATACTGAAGTAGAAGTTGAAGGAAGCGGGGTAACAAGAAGAGGCGAGATGGTGAGGATTGAGACAGCAGAGGCAGATAAAATACAGGAAAAAGGAATTAACGTGGGAAGAAGAAGAAACCGAAAAAAAAGGGAGATTAAAAACGAGGCTGAAAGTGAGAAAAAGAAGAAAAATAAGAAGAAACAACAAAGTACCAAACTAGGTTAGGGAAAAAGTGAAACTGTTAAAACTCCAATTAAGTCGTCGTGCACACTTTTAGCAGATCAGAGTGAAATCCTTGCATCATAGCTGTTGTCAGTGGTCCCTCCCAGCGCTAGGATCTGTAATATTCCACCACAGGACAACCACTTTGCTCTTAATTAGCTGCAGAAGTCTCCGCTGAGGAAGGTCAAACATGACGCAGCGTTTACGAAAACGAGAAATGTCTCGAAATGAGGAAATATCCAGAAAGATGAGGATTAGATGTGGCCGTAATGGGCACACAAAGTTTGTAGGAAGTTTAAGTAGAGGCGAAGACCTGTGAAGAAATGTTCTTTTCGGTTCTCACAATGTGGATTTTCAACTTTTTACTAGAAACAAACCAGTACTCACTGTCTGATCCAAGCGCCAGGTCCTGCCTCGTTCCATGTGTGCCGTGTCCGGTTGAACTGCTGCTGGCCGTGTGCAGCGACCAGCTCACACCTGACTGAGGATCAGCCGACCAGCCGCACAAGCTCTGCTCGAAGTCACACACGGCCGACAGGGACGGCGTGGTGGCTGCGGGGCGAGAAGGAGACACAGACCGTGACTGAAGCGTCTGTTTCAACCGTAGATAATACTGATCATCAAGTCGCCTCTCTGAGTGCTTTTCAGACACCATATCAGATTTAAATGTTTTTTCTCTTTTCCTTATCTTCCTTTTATGAGACCTAATGCCGCGATTGTCTGCCGCCTCTTTATTCCGATGCTTTGAGAGAGATTCCCACTGTGTTTAGATGTTTTGGCAATAGTGCTCATGTATTATGACATCTCAATAAATCAGGCTGAATACAAATATTAGAGTAAAAGAGATGGAGAATGAGCTCGACAGAAGAATCAGTGCAGAGGATAAAAGACGGCAGTAAAGGGGGGGTGTAGCTGTGAATCAATAGGAGAGAGGAAAAAGAGCACGAAAATAAGAAAGCATGGAAAATAAACAGAAAAAAACACATCACTGTACATCTACCACAGTAAAGCTCCTTCCATGACAGTCGTTGACCTAAAGCTGTGAAATCATATTCCCAATAAGTGTGTGTGTGTGTGTGTGTGTGTGTGTGGGATCCTCTGGCTGTGCGAGCCTATATTCACTCAAACGGCGCTTCCTGTGGGACTCCTTGAATCCAACAGACTTCAAAAGCCCAGAGGCCCTGTGGTGCGCAATGACATCATGAGTTTGACCTTAAGAGCGTCGAGTGTGTGCGCAAGTGTGTGCCGACGAGAGACAGAGAGAAAATGAATGCTGTGTGTGTGTGTGTGAGAGTGCTTTAACTATGTTTTATGTGTAGGTGTGTGTGTGTTTTTACCAGGTCTCATTGCAGCGGTGGTCTGCTCCTCTCTGGGCAGGGTGGGGGTCGCGGTGTCAGGTACAGTGGTGGTTTCTGCCGACAGGAAGGAAAAGACAAAGGTTAGAATAGATGGAATGAAATGACGTGGCAGTAAGTGAACTACACGTTCATGAATGGCCTTTCATCAGGATGCGGGTCAATTATTCCAGCTCTTAGCTCTCACACCGAGCAGACTTTTCAACAGCACGGACCCCGTGAACGCAGCATTTTCTTTTGCTGGGTATTTTACAAAGGAAGGACTTAGCCTCCTACCGCTAAACAATCATCCCACCACCTTATATCAGATTTTATATATTTAATGCAAGCACTGGAGTTAATCTGCTTCAATCGCGTTCGACTTCCAACACACTCAAAACTGCCTCACAGGCTGAGACAATACTGAATAACCAAATCTAAGCTCTTCTTTTTAAATATTCACACTGGAAAACAGTAATATTTTAACAGCCCAGCAGTGAAGCTTGAGCAAAGAAAGATTTAGATATTACACGCTAACTGATGATGTTTGTACACACGTCGCTGCCGCTGTGTGTTAAGGCTGAAGTTTGTCACGATGCAGGCAGTGACGGAGCGAGCCGAGGCAGTGAGCTGGCACTTCGGCTGAAGACTGTGACACAACACACTCATTTTACCCACTGCAGGTTGGCACGCACACACACACACGCCCACAACGCTATGATGATAGATGCCGCACTCAAACTGACCTTGGTGCACAGCAGCATGCGACCAGCGTATGATAGATCAAACGGAGGCGCGCGCACACACGCGTCAGCAGTCGGGTATGTCAGCGTAACCCCAAGACCTTCTGGTCTTAATAAGCAGTTTTCTACTGTTGGTTAGGATTCCTTAAACGGCCCTGAACGCTTCGCCGGCTCCTTCTCAGACACACATCTACACGTTGACGTAAGGGAACAAGGCTGACACGACTAACCTCTCGCCAAATTATTCTTAGAGATGACTTCTTTCTCTCTTATTCATCACACGGTCTGACTTTCTTTGTCACTCATCACTCGTCTCTGTGAAGCCCCTCCATCTTTCCTTCGTCCTCTCGTCATTTGTCACAGTAAATCTGACCAGTTTCAGTTCTGCTTCGCAAAACCACCGTCAGCACCACAAAAAGTACTCTCTGCACACACACACACAAGGTCGATCTTTCTTTTTCCCTCTACGGCACAGACGTGAAACCCTATCTAGTGTTGTTTCTGTTTTACCACAACCGCAGTTTTCTTCTCCATAACTCTCTCTCTCGCTCCCTTTCTGTCATCTCTCCCGGAGGCATATTTTGATTTCCACTCGTCCTTTCTGCCCGCAGATCTTTCTTTCTCTTTGTTCAGATCTCTTTCTGTCACTCTCCTCTCAACCCTCTCAGCGCTTCCCCCCCGTGCCGTAACTCTGTCTGGTGTTATTTTATGTCGGTCCCCACCACCACCACCAGCACAGTAAATCTGAGACCACTGTTGATTTACTGCTTGTTTGGTTGCTCGGGATGTTTCCATGACTCACTCGGTGATCTGTGCGTCTTGTTTAGCCTGAACTCTTGACCTTTGCTCGCTAACAGCCTTGGATTTGCTGCAGAAACCAGTTTGATTCATTCGTCTAATGCGTGTTGTGTGTGTATAACTTTATTGAGTTGTTGACACAGTCTGCTCACAGTGAAAATATGCAGGATTATTATGTAAGCCCGAACAGAGTGGCCTAATACACACACACACACACACACACACATGCAGACACACACACAGAATTAGATATTAACATTGGATAAGTAGCTCCCAGCTGCTGACATTAAGCTGTTTTAATTTGGTGCCCTTTACCACTGTAATTAGCCCCCCATATGGAGGGAAGAGAGGGAGGAATAGAGATGAGAGAGGGGGAGAGAGAGGCATAGAGATAGATGGAGAGAGTGAGAGAGATAGACATGGAGAAGGGAACATAACCCTTTCCACCTCTCACCACCATTTTCCTAATTAGTGACCACACACAGCTCCTGTCAGCCTCCCATTTTGAACTCCATCTCCATCTCCACTCCACTCGTCTAATCCAATTCTGCTCCTGCTGTCTGTCATCTCCCCTCCTCTTGTTTCTCCCCCCCCCTTCATCATCCTCCCTCCTTCCTTTCATTTCCATCCATCACGGCCCACTCTGCAGCTACTGTAAAGGTCAGTAAAATCATTTAAATGAATTACTTCATAATTAAATCCGGTCAAACTTGTAATTTTTCAACTTGCTTTTGCAGGATGTTTTTTTTTTTACGTCGTATCTGCTGACTGACGGACGCGTGCGGCGCGTTTAGTCACTTGTGTGGGAAAAGTGGCGATGACGAAGCTGTCAGCGATGTTTTAAACATGAGGACTCAAACAGGGATGCAGAAGAAACACACATCTTTACATCTGTATTCTGCAGGTGGGTCATCGCAAACACCACCGACTTACACACTGAAACCTGCCATGACTCTACGTCTTTTTCTACCTCAAACTGAGAAATTGTAAAGGTGTTAGGTTCTGCCAACCACACACACATGCACAGACACACACACACACACACACACACACACACACACACACTGTCATAGGCCCCAGGGCTCATTGTAAAGCTGCTGACTGAGCAGCGAGAGAAACAGAGAGACGAAAACTGTTCAATTATGGAAAGAGCTCTGGGTATAAATCTACCTCTGTCAGCCTAAATAATGACTACTGACACAGTGTGTGTGTGTGTGTGTGTGTGTGTGTGTGTGTGTGTGTGTGTGTGCTTGAGGGAGAGGGAATGTCGTCCCCACTCAAATTATGGGTGACATGGTGAATGTGTGTGTGTGTGTTGAAGGGGTTTCCTTTACTTAATGACTATGTGATTGACTGACTTATTGACTGATGCGTGGAGCTGAAAGAATGTCTTCTTTATTACGTGAATCTCCTTTGATAGTAACTGCGATTAGCTACAGTGTGACACCACTGGCTGACCTTTCTGTTGAAGGTATCTGTACAGTGTAAGTTGAATTTCCTTTTAAAAAGGCATTTATCTATCCACCGCATTTTGTTAATCTTAATGTAAATGTTACTCAGGGACCTAAAACTGTGCAACACTGTGTTCTGCTTTAGTTTATTTGAGTTATTGGACAAGATGGAATGTGACATATATGCTGAAATATGTAATAAACATATGTAAACATACATATTTACATACATACATAAAAATATATGTGTTTGACACATTTAACATGTATGTATTTGTATAAAAGTGTAATATACAACCTATACATATACATACACATCTATATATATATATATATATATATATATATATATATATATATATATATGAGGCCTGGGAGTTTGAGGGTTCTGCTCAGTATCTTGGCTGTTCCTAGGACTGCGCTCTTCTATATATATATATATATATATATATATATATACACATACATATATATATATATTTGTTTTTCATAGATGTACATATAAAGAAGATAAATACGTTTTAGACTAAACAGTAACACAAAATTGATAGAAATGTACAATTTACATTAAAGTTTATGCTTAGGAGTTGAGGTATAGTTAGATGTACTTGCTGGAAAGATCGCTGCTTCACACAATTGTAGTTTAAAAAAAAATACTACATGTTTATATGCAATGCTACATTTGGAAAAAGTAGAAATGAGTTCTTGAAAGTCAAAGGAAACTTGGAAACTAGAGAGTGAAACTTGGACTGGGGCTGTAAAATGCTAGAGTACGACGTCAAATGAGAAGCGATGGTGGAAAACATGAGTGTGTTTTTAGAGGACAATCATTGCCAGTGATCTGAATGGCAAATCAGACAAACTGTACTTAAAAACCCAAAAGTGCAGGTTTGATTTGTACGTCGCTTAAAGTGCTGGACTAATTATGACTCCCTCGTCTGTAGATGAGTGGGTGGGAAAATGAGTTCTTTACAGCAGGAAACTCTTTGGAGACTAAATGCCTAATTAGCTCATTGTACAGCGAGCTACCGACAATATCTGTTTTTTATGGTAAGTGCTGCACCGGACCACAAGTTTTAATGTCTGGTAGACGGGGAAGGAGCGTTTTCTACAACCCAGTTAAATGTATTGCCGGTATAAGACAGAGCACATGATTGTAGTTAAAAAGCCACCAATAATAGAGCTTAAGAAAGCAGAGCTGTGCACAACACGGTTGAGACACTAAAAGCAAAGAAGCTCTTTATGTCAGGAAACTACAGACAGTGAATTGCTCATTAGCAGATTGTGCAACAAAGCACCATAAGGTACGCGACTGTAATTGTAGCCTTAAGTGTGAAGCTAAGTACGACAACAACTTAGATGATAAAAAGAAGCTGCTGGCAATGAATGGCTAACTACATCAGCCAACAGTAGTCCGCTACAAAGAAAATGAGTTTAAGTGAGGCAAAAACCATTGAGCTAAGTATGCCATTAACTGCTCAGGAGAAAAGAAAGACAGCTCCCTCGATCAGCGAGCAGTACGATGCCAGGATATGTTTTAAACAATTTCAAGCCCCAATCAGAACCTTTTGGTTATATTAAAACACAGGAGGATTGTCAGACTGTATGTTAATTCTGGGTCATGCAGATTTGCAGCCCTTATTTAAGTGTTTCCTGGTAACAAGCCAAAGCATTTATCATATAGTTTGTACAGTAATACCTTGAAACAAAAGGTAATGTTTCCACCATAAGGAAGGATACATTTTTGGCATCATGATGTGGTGATTAACAATTTTGACTCTTCATGTGATTTCAAATGTCTGACAATGTTAGCAGCTGATTATATTGAATCATCAACCTCTATTACCTCATCATCATCAGGTTATAGCCACATGGTCATCATATTACCATTTTAATCCAAAATTGTAATGATATAAAAACATTTTGTAAACAGGTTACCTTTTTGTTACCACTATACTATACCATACTATACTATGCTATACTATACCATGCTTTACCATACCATACTATACTATACTTTACTATACCATGCTTTATGATACTATATCATACCATACCATATTATACTTTACTATAATTACTACATTTCTTTGCCATGTTGCTGTCATTAAATATTATCTCATTGTTACTCTTATTACCCGGTCATATACCCATTGTTAATACTAAGCCACTACCTTGTTATCACCTTGGTAATTACATGGTTTTACATAATTATTACCTATTTATTTTCAAACTAATACTCCATTATCACCATGTTATTACCGAGCTGTAAAAGTAAGTGCTACCATATCCAGATAAAGATGTGGACAAAATGAGACAGGAAAATCTGGGAAATTATGCAAAGAGGTGGTGAGCCAAACCTAAATATTTATATTGGAAAAACACAATCTTTTTTTGAACACAGACACATATAAACAATGAACCAGTCCTAAGTGTTGCCATGTGTGATATCTCAAAGAGTAAGAGAAGGAAGTGATAAATATTATTGTCCCTCTGAAGTGAACAGAGCATGAGTGTATATGGTTTAAAATAACAGTCGGACTTTCAGGCTCTTTACACTTGAACATCTTTGTAGACGTCCCAATGCCAACACCGCCTAATGTGTTTGTTGGAGCCTACAATCAAGTCAGGAGCATTTGAACCCGTCTGCAGTGGTGGGCAAGAGATTTCTTCAAGTGCACCAGTGTTTTGCCTCTACAACCAGAATGGAAACATGCTGTTGGTGTCCTGTAAGAGCTCCAAAAAGGTTATTCCTTCAGGAAGTATGTTTTTGAAACAGTGTCAGTTTCCATTTTCGTGCGTTCGGAAAATTCTGCAATACCTGATCTGTGGTTTGGCTTATACGGAGCCAGGAAACATTTACTACTCTCCGGAGATAATATTAGCTTTCAAAAACTATAAAGTAAAGGAAGCACCAGCAACAAGTTTGCAGTAAAAGTAGAAAGATGGGTATTTAGAAACAATGTGAGAAGGGCGAGAGAAAGAAGAAGAGTGGGACACAGATCCATGAGGGTAATGAGGTCAGGGGGAAAAAGGGAAGGTGAAGACGTGGGAGAGATGGAGTGTGTGTGGTGGAGGTGGTGGTGGTGGTGGTGGTGGTGGTGGGGTTGTTACAGGAGCCTTGGCAGGAGACGAGAGTGATTAAATTCTTCTGATGGGGAGGGAGTCAAAGGGGCGGAGACGCAGCGTACTGCAGAAGGCACAAACATTTGTACACTCCACCTCCCTCCCTCGCATTAGTTTCCATTCCTTCTCATGCTTTCTATACCTGTTGGTATAAAAGAGCAGGGTCAGGTCTGCAACTTTATGAACTGAAATAATCAAGAGTGAAACAATAATTTAAAATAATGATTCTTTTAACATGTCCACCCCTGTCTAAAATGATTTGCTTGGAAATACTAAGTCTCCAGTTCCCAGCATACTTCTGTGCAAAGTGATAAATGTCGTCATTGCTTTTTATTTTGCAATCTGGTTGTTATCATTACTGCTTAATGTAGTAGTAGAGCTGTAATCTCTGTAGTGAGAGGAGTAGTGAGACAAGACAGGAGGAGGAGGAGGAGGAGGAGGAGGAGCAGAGGAGCGACATGAGTGGGTGTAAGCAAGGACACGTCCCACCAATCACATGGAAGTCTCTGGACCCGGGCCACGGCTCACATGCGAAAGCTATCAGCAATGTTTGGACCTGGAAAATACACATTCGCACACTTGGCTTAACCTGGACGATTCGCTGGAAACCTGGAACAGCAGAACACCTCCAGAATGTTCTAGAAGGAGAGCTCTAAACAACGCTCTCCTCCGGGTGACTCTGACTTTCGATGTGTGTGAATCAACAACAAGATTTGAAAGACAGACAGTGTGCTAGTCAAACAACAAATGACTTAATATTCATAAAAATCATCTCTTTTCCAGTTGTAGTTGTTGAGGTATTTCCCCAGGCCTAGCACTTTATAAAGCATCTCATTGTTTGTTAATGGCAGAATAACTATTAACTAAAGTTTAATTAACTTTAAATTTACTAATGATGAATTGGTTAATGATCGTTATTATATTGTGCTTATTGTTTGGCATTCTGGCCGTCGCCATCTTGTATTTTTTGGAGCCAGAAGTGACTATATAAGGACGAGAGGGAAGGTAGCTACACCCTAAAACATACCCTGTTTTATTGGTTATTTGACTATAATGGGACCATAATTTACTAAATGTACATCACGCTGTATTGAACATAAACTCATTAGGAAACTGTTTAATGAGATAATAAATCAAGTGAGAAGATTTTCTCATGATCTTACATACAGTCAGACTTCTTCTTTGAAACCAGAGGAGTCGCCTCCCTGCTGGCCACTTAAGGCACAGCTCCATCTGCTTTCCATACAGTCGATTCAGAGATTCAGTCTGATACGCTGCCAGTCCCAGAGCCAACCCGTTTGCTATAACTGGCCCGACTTCACACTGAACGGAAACAGATACGAGCCATCAGCCATTACTGATGATGTAGTCTCCCAAACGCAGCGCGTCCCCCATTGAGCTAACCATTGTGGTTTTGTTGGAACACAGAGGCAAGAAGCATCATTTCTGGCCAGCAGTGTTTAAGGTTTCGTGACAAGTGAAGATCCACGATCCAAAGAGCAGCAACAGCAGCAGATGAATGAAGACAAAGATGTTATTAGCCACTCTGAGACTCTGGACAAAAAGCCGCTTTCTCTCCCTCCGTCTGCGTTTTCCTCTCTGTTATTTTCCCCAACGCACCCCACCCAAAACACTGCCGTTTTCAATGGAGACGAGAACCTAAGCATGTATTTACACAACTAAGAACAAACCTTTGTCTTCATGCCAAACAGGTGGTGTGTGTGTATGCGTGTGAGTGTGTGTACATATGTGCCTGCCTGTCTGCCTGCCTGCCTGCCAACAACTAGGTGTGGAGTGAAAGAGATGAGAGCATAGCAGATGTTCTGATAGCTCAGTCATTTAAAACATGAACAAAACTGGCAGCCCGGCAGCTCTCACTTCACATCCAATAGTCGGGGGTTATGCGACCTAAATTACATGTTGCCTCCACAGCTAGCGCGAATGATCAGAATGAGTCCTGCAATAATATTCTGGCTTTTGTTTCTGTTTTCGCACCGCGGGTTTCGGCGCAATAATGAGATGCTAAACTACAATATTGTGCGCGCCCCCCCCCTCACCCCACCTCCCTCTCCTAAGAACCCCGAATCTGTAATTTCAGATTTCTTCATTGTAATTGGGTGCTCAGATTGTCTCCGCCATGTGAGGAAATTGTTTTACAGCCCTGAAGCCAGGTCAATGCGCTTGAAAAAAAAAAAATATGAAAACAATACAGGGGCAGTAATGGAAAAGCAATTTCTTTGCGAGTTTGTTAAAGCTGGTGTTTAGAGGATATGAGGTTTGTGATTGACATTGTGTGCGACTCTACTTTGGAACAATGAATAAACTAAAGCAAAACGACACGCTGCTTACACACACACGCCGTAATACTTTTGGCAAAGTGTGAACGAGAGGATGCTTATCTTCTTATTTTCAGTGAATGATGTATGACTGTAATTTGTAATACAAAATATGGATGTTAATGATAATATATGTAAAAATTTCATGATGTCGAACTCTTTTAACCAGGTCCAGGTTTGTTATTTATGTCAACAGAGAACAGAGGCTTCAACTACTGAATAATACAAAGGCCATCCTGATTGCTGCATCCACTGCGAGCTGGCCTGTTTGTGAGTGTGTCAGTGATCATGTGATTGCCTTACACCGCTGATGCCTCCTTTTACTTATTCATCAGTGCATTAATTCACTCCTTCACTTCCTGAACAGAGCCGAGACAGAAGGGGTTGTGGCTCGACTGCACATGTGAGAGAAGGGAACTCCTGCGATTCAAATTTCTTGAACGCAAAGTCGTTTCTTTTATTTAGTACATTTTGGCCTTTCATGGCTTTGTTCGTTAGGACAGCTTGAAGTCGGCAGGTGGTCAAATCTTACATATAGCACCTTTAACTCACCGAAGCTCTGAAGCAATAGGTTTTTACATATTTAAAGGACGTGAATCATTTGAAGATACTCCAAAATGACATCACAATAAGCAAAAATACCAATGTAGGCACTGGCGGACCATTTCTGTTGCAGAGTTCAGCGTCCATTGTTGCTGAACATCTATTTACATGACAAGCAGAAGTGTTCAGGTAATGTTTGAAAGTTTTATTTAAGTTGCATTAGTCACGTTTGCCAACTTCCATCATCACTCCATGATGTTTTAACCATATTTTCATGGAAATTATGGCCACAAGCAAACCATTGTGGAACAAGAGTTTTGGATAATTTAGGGCAAATATATTCAACTGGCGGCCCTTTAATAACCTTATTTTAGGTTTTTGATCCTTTTAATAGTCAACTAATTAGCCAAGAGGAGGAAGAGGGAATTTACAATAATCAAACTGACGACCTGCTTCTAAGATGAACTTAGGGGCTGTAAGACGGACAGTCCGACCCTTGGCCTAATTGAGGAAAATAACAAAGGTGGAGTTGTTTTTAGACATTTTAACGTGGAAATGACTCATCTTCAAAGGGAGGAAGCGTGTCACTTTTAATGTGGGGTAACTTCCTGTATATCGCAGTTGGTGAAAAGAAAAATCAGGACATGAACCATGAACGCTGCCTGTTTACAGAAATGGAAAGTAACAGAGGAAAAAAGACAATCTCAGAGGATTTAATCTGAAGGTGCTGTTTGGGCCTGTTCCTGGATAACTTTATATCTCACTTCCTATCAGTAGCCCTGTGTGTGTGTGTGTATATGTGTGTGTGCATTGATAGGAGAGGTCCACTAGAGTTGAATGTGTGTGCGTTTCTGTGTTATGTGTAAACAGCTGTGTGCAGTGGACTAAAGCTGATGCACTCTGTTGAATATTTTATCTCCCGTTACAACTCGGCACTTGCAACACTCACAAGCGAGAGGCGAGACAAAGTCTGCTTTGTCTTCAGTCAGATGTGCCTTTTCTCTGTTACTGTTTTCATTTTATAGCGCCAACAAAAAATGATTGCGACTGCGTGACTGGTGAGATCATGTGTTTTTTCAGCGTTATTATCCCAACGTCACTTAGCGTGGAGACAATTAAAAACCAGACAAAGTGAAATCAACTCGCCCTAAGCCTCTAAACATGTAGAAATATCAGGTTGTGTGTGTGTGTGGTATTTGGGATGGTAGCAGGAGCAGTCACTGTGGCGTTCATGCAGAGTGGGAATGAACTGTTATCACGTCTAATGCACGGATTACATCCAGAGGGCAGACATCTGGCACGCAGACGCAGACAGCCAGACCAGCAGACGATCGCTGAAAACGGTGCAATAGCCAAGAGGTTGATGATCTGCGCTGTGATCGCCGAGATGATGGCTGCAGATACGATGTGCATGATGTCATTAGGTGCAATAACGAGCAACGTGTATGGACAGGATAAAACACCACCGGGGCAATCACAATGGACATATTAGGATTCATTTCTCTCCATTTGAAAGAAATCAGTTGCTGCCATTCATGATGTACAGCTGGTACATGATAGATAATCAGTCCAGTAAATGTTTTCTTTTTTAAGTCAAGGTTTCACGGTTAGTTTGCTGCACCTGAGGGCTTTTATACCAGCAGTGACTGCTCTCTACCAGTCATCTGAAACTCAACATGAGATGAAGGGGGAAAAAATGGACATCCGGACACCTCTGTTGTCCTCTCTTTAAAGATGCTGTTAATTGGAGGAGCAGTTCAATTAGATCTAAATTGTAAAGCACAAAGTTTTATTGACCAAACTTTAAAAGCTTACTGATCGCCAGACTAAATGTTGGCAGTGTCTGTTTCTGCAAGCCACGGATTTGTCCCCACACCTTGTTAAAAACACATGATATTCATGCCAAAAAACACAGCAGGAAATGCCCTTATCTCTCGTCAAAAACATCCACTTCTGTTGGCACAAACACGGCTGAAAAATGTTCTGATTTCTCGTTTAAAAATATCCAATTGTTTCAAATTTACAACTGTTGAAACACTGCCGTAAACAACGGTGACTGTCTTGTTAGCTTTAGACACAAAAACCACTGGGCTTGGGTCGGGAAAAGATCATATTTTGGCCTCAAACACAGCTTGAAATGTCCCAACGCCTCGTTAAAAACACCCAATTTTGATGCCACAAACGACCTGACCTCTTGTCAGAAATATCTCGAAATGTCCCAGTACCGTGTTAAAAATATCCAGTGGTTTCATGCTCACAAATGTTGAAACACCACCATCCCCTTCTGCTCCTGACATGCATTTCAGCTCATATACATGTAAATGTGACTGTGATATGACACATATTGTAGAAATGTCAGTATGGTATGTATTTAATGCACAAATTTAAACACATCAGTGTTTTGCAGAAAGGTAAAACACCAACATTTTATTGTGGCGACTTGGCAAAGTTCACTATGCAGATTTTCTTCTGAGTGCTCGTCCAACAAAGTCAAATCTGTCTCTGACTTAAAATGTTTGAAATAAGACATTTTAACTGATGTTATATCTTTTAGTTCCACCTGAATTTTGTCGTTTATTACAGTCATGGTAACTGTGTCATCAGTAGAGGATGTCCCTTCTCACCCCATCACCACCAGCCTCTTGGCTAGTCCTGACACATCTAGGATATATTGTTCCCTTCGGGCTCTCTCTCTCTCTTTCTACCACACACACAGTTCAGAAACACAGTATTCCAGCAGCAGGCCATCAGTTGCAGCCAACAGCCCACTCCACGTCCGCTGGGAACAGGTACGTGTCATTTCCTGTTCTTGTCTTCACCTCTCGTGTGTCACAACCTGACTGAAGCAGTAAGATCACATGGCACACGGAGGAGGAAAGGACCAGAGGAGACTACATCTGGGCTGTGATTTCCTCGTGACGCAGGACAGGATACAGGGAAAAATACCTCTACCACAGTGGAACTGCTGCTGAATTTATGCAGCATGCCATTATTGCTCAGATTAAGTACAAACTGTGGGGAGATTTGTACAACGACTGCTTTATTATTGAAGTTATTGTGCAGCTGGGGATAATTTGCTTTCCACAGCTAACAAGCTCTGTACAACAGTAACATATTGTAATATATGGTACTTACACAACTCTATAAAGAAACATACCGACTAATGGTCTGCATTCATTGCTCCCTACACTAAATCATCCCTCTGTTTACACCAATCGAGTAGAAAATATATCAAACGGAACATATTGAGAAAAAAAGAGCTTTTTTTAAAAGAATAGATCACAGATTGATGAAAATCAGCAGAGCGTGCACCGCACCTAATCCTTCACTACACACTCGCAACATGTTATTAACATAATAGGCTGCGAACACAATACAGTGCAACTACACAGCTGGCCACTATTAGTAAAAGTCCCATGACCTAGACATGTTAATCCCTGTCCAGACATGCTGCAATGCCTCCTATAGAGCAAGATGATTAACTTCAGCCACAATGCTGAATGCACACGCACGCACGCAAGCACACACGTATATATACATGGACGGTCGAGTATATGTGCTAAGAAAGTGAGCACACATTCGAAAAAAGCTCATAAAGCATGCAAACAGAAATACACTCTAATTACAGATGTCAAAGAGATTAATGGTGTGATTTTTTACATTCAAGTCTCTAATGTTGTTTTTGTAATTATGTTTATGGATCATGTAATATACATATATGTACAGAAGTGACATAATAATTACGATGATGTATGTGTGATTGCTCTTGATCACACTTGGGTAATTTCTCTTCCCTGCTCTTTTTTCAGTGATGTGTCGGTTTTATGTGAGAAGAAGGGTGCTGCGACTGCGAAGTAGGGGCTGTTTAGATTAAAATGGTTAAACTTTTGTTCGTTGACAAAACTGTGCTCCAGGGTATAATCTTTTGAAAACTGCCCTTTTACTGTCCTCGTGTAAACTGGCAATACTGGCGATTCCCTGTGAAAACTGTGGCAACATGACTGCACTTTGCTAATGTGTATTACGTCTTAAGCTTAATAGTCAAGGACAAAATAAACAATGGCGGACTATCGAGCTTCGTTTGTGCTGCAGACTCAACTCAGTTCATGGCCTGGCTTTGAGGATTTGTGTGGACGAAGATCGTTTTCCCAACGTTTTTAGCAAAACTGTCCTGCACAGCACTGAGCCAGGTCCTGCTCGAGGTTTCAACCTGTTAAAAGGCAGTTTTCTTCTCACCACTGTTGCCAAGTGCTCGCTCAAGAGGAAAAAGTTGGGTCTGTGTAAATATATTAATTAAAGAATATGATCTAGACCTGCTCCAACTGGAAAGTGTCACGAGATAACTTTTCATGTGAATAGGCGCTGTACAAATAAAGATTGATTGATGTAAACAAGGCCTCAGTGTGTTCATGTTTTTATCTGTGTGGGTTTGGATGTGAGTGCACAAACTCGATGTTGTGCTGCATGTGTTTCTTTTCTGGACGTGTGTGCAGCCTTCTGTTATCTCCCATGTGCACGTGTGCGTGTTCTTACCAGGCAGGTCGCAGCCGAGGACCTCCATCCTCATGCCGATCCCAGCGGGCGACCACCTCTCCGGGAAGACTCTGATGTACTGGGCCACGATCTCATCAAACCTCCGCACCTCTGGAGTATCGTAGTGGCCGTTTCCCTCGAAAATCTAGGAGCAGATGTTGACGGTGTTGTTATTGGTGTTTAGAGAGTTGTTAGGGAGTGCTTTCCTATTTTCATTTTGGGGAAAAATCAGGATGAAACATTTCCCCTCCGGTGTAGAGGACATCTTCCTGCCAATTATGACATTCCTATGTTCAATTTGTTCACTCCACAGGAAAATATGGCAAAGATCTTTGGCCGGCTCTGCTGATGACAGCTGCGTTTGACAGTCAGATCCTGCTGTGTCTTCCCAGTGCTGATTCAAAGGAAACTGTGTTACAAATATCACTGCTTGTCCTAGAGTTTGTCTCAAAGCCAGAGCTGTCTGCGACGTGCCTCAGATACAAAATGATGAGTGATAAGCTTTACTCCAGTGTTTGTTTGATACGTGTGACATCTGTCAGAGTGGGTGCACGGATACAAGACGGCGTGCAAACGGAGGGAGACGTAAAACGCTGCCGAGGTGGTTGAATTCGTCTTTTCACTACTCCACCATCGGAAAACAATAGCAAAATACGGTGTGCCTGTCTCTCAAAAGTCTTATAACACTCCTAATCAGCATTGTTTCCAAGCACGGCATGACATGTGTCATAAAAATAACAACAGAATCTGTGTTTTCCTTTGATTTTTCAAGCAATGTTTTGAGGCAGCTTGCAGCAGCCTCTGGCAAAAGCACAAGATTTATTACAAGCTGAAAACTGACTAGACTCCTCTCGAAATGTGGGGCTATGAAAGTTGTAATATTGGTTTCATTAATTGAATTGTATCTCCTGTCTTCCCCACTTTTTGGAGTTTTTAAAAAAAAAAATATGATGAATTTCCCAGGATGCTCATTTAAAAAGACAGTCAGATGAGAGAGAACAGGATTTTAGCATCAGGGAGCAAAGTCAGGCACTCAGTAGTACTATTAAAGCGTTTTAAGACGGAGTCTCAGAGAGGAGAACAGAGTTTAAAGTGCCCCGTCTCTCACAGAGCGTTAGACTGCCAGCAGTGCTGAGTGGTGATGCAGGAAAGACATTTTTAATTAACACCCATGAGAGACAAATAGAGGATGAGCGAACGAGAGGATGAGACAGAGGAAAAGCGGAGCGGGAGTACAGAGGACTTAGAGGGAGAAAGACAGGAGCAGGGAGAATGAGGAGTGAGGTGATTAAATTGAATTATTATCAGAGCTGAGGCTGTAATATAATGGCTTTTTTTCCCTGAAAATGACAAGGCTGAGAGAGGGGAAGAAAGAGAGGGAGAGCGAGGAGGGATTGAGAGAAAGACAGCTATAAATAAACTACAAATGAGGGAGAACTGACAGTGACAATCAGACAGAGGAGAGTACATATGTAAGTGTCAGACAGACAGAGTGTGTGTGTGTGTGTGTGTGTGTGCGATCCCTTTACCTTAGCGAACCCGGTCTTGCTGTCGGTGATGTAAGTCCAGTCTTTGCCCGTCAAGCTGTGCGCCAGTTTGTACTTCCTGACAAACGCTCTGTTCTCAGCGCTCGTGCTGCCCTCCAGGCCTCTTGCACCCTGGGTAATAATGCCACGCACCGTCTTGGGCACGCCGAGGTCGGCCTGCAACACGTACAAAGATAATTATTACTGTTAGCTCACACTCTCAGCAGCGCAGCAGGCCGATCCCCCGACGCCTGTTTTGGCAAACCCTAACTTTCTCTGTGGCCAACGCGATCGATCACTGCTGGTTTTCCAATTACAGAACTTTTAACAACTTTGTGGGCTTAAGAACTAAGATTGTCTTTGCGTTTGCATTGGATTTCATGAGCTGGGTCAGCTCAGAACAATCAGAGACACAAGCTGACCGGTGGCTCGAAATGCTGCAGATGTGCAGATTACCTTTTGGCAGCAGCGTAAAGCCCACCTGTAGCTCCTCATCTGCAGCTACAGTCTGCAGTGTACTGTCATGTAAAAAGACCACTCAGAAGTCCCTCATGCACAATTTGCATTTGTATTTGTTTATACATTTACATTCAATTTGCATTTTATAACATCCTCCGTAATCATTATTCTTGCTCTGTTTTTACTCATTATCTTACCCACGGTAATTAAGTGAGTTATCAGCTATGTGAGCTTTATGCACCAACTCCATTTGTATTGATGATGTATTTATTTATATTATCCACTGTGATCATTATTCTTGCGCTGTTTTGTACTTTTTAATCTGCTTACATTTGCACTAACTCTATTATAGCCACAGCTCTCGTGGGTAGATCATCATTTCCCTGCTGTGACTTTATTATTTTTCTTATATTCTTCTTTTATTCCTATATTCTTGTTTTGTTCATGTATAACTAAACTTCCCTCTGGATCTATCTGTCTATCTAAGGATAAGGTGACGCACCTGCAGCCATTCCTCTCCAGCGATGGGCTGCGTCGGGTTGGGGAACCAGCCTGACCGACTGGCCACCAGCCTGGCCGCCCCCATGGAGCCGTGGATGTCTCTCATGGACGACGCAGAGATCTGGGAGTCGGGCAGCAGCCCGGACAACATGCCCTGCAGCTCTGAGCAGGGAGCATCTATACAGGAGACAGAGAAGGAGAACTTAACGTTACTGCGGGGCATTTTCTAAAGCAGGACATTAACTTTTTGATTGTTTCTTTAAAGTTACAGGTGGGAAAAAGGGATTTTTTTGACATTTTACTGATAAAAGTTTGGAAATCTTCGACTCTCTCTCTCATTATTTATTAAAGATCCGTGATTTGACAACGGCTGCCAAAAAACACTGTTTTTATCAGTTGTCTTAAAACCAAAGCCACATGACAAACAACAATAAACTTCACCGACATGAAAGGGATACTATTAATTGGAGATTTCTTGCATTTAAAGGTTGACGTTGGACCTGTTCTCTGTGACTAGTCGGCCTTAATGCTGTTACAGCATTGCCAAACATCATATAGTTTAAAACCTCTTCATGTATGTGATATTTGTTGTCACCGTTTGATCTCATTTCTGTGCAGAACTCTGCGATTTTTGTTACACGCATTGTTAAAACAACAACTGGTGTGTCGCACTCCGCTGCTTCCCACCAACCCGTTTCATTATTTTCTCTTCCTGCGGCTGCGGAGTTGCTGCATAACTTTAACCGAGCTACCGACGGGGATACTTCGTGGGGGAATTGAGCCAGAGAGGTCCCAGACGGAAGAACTAAATGAAAGCTTGCTGCAGATCAAAGAGCTACTGTTTATTGTACTGACAAATGTGTTTTAGTCTAACAAGCATCCGAATATGTTATCGCGGTAAATAATGATGAAATAAAACAAGAGGGAACGAAAACAAAGTGACCGTTCCTGTTGGAGAATGGAAAGGAAGGGTGGAAGGGAAGGAGCAGGATAAAGGGTGAGGAAGAGGAGTTAAAGGACAAGGAGGTGGAGATGAAGAGATAGACGAAAGGTCAAAGAGAACGATGGACTGTGGAGAGAGCGGGTGAAAAGACGGGGTGGGAAAGATAAAGAGAGACGCCGGCGAAAAGAAAAGAGAGAGGGAGCAGATTGACAGTGAAGGGTGACGCTGATTGATGGTGACATTCTTCGGGTCCACATGGACATGAATGTTTAATGGCGTGACGTTTGCAGGCGCGCCTCGCCGCGGTAAATAATGAATCAACAATAAACAACAACAGCTCAGCCACGCTCGATGAGCTCCCTCAAGCTCCCAACGAAAACTGATTAGCCAGGAGAAAATTCTATTATTATGTTGTTTATTTTATTTTTGAATCTCTCCTTTTTAAGCAGCTGCACTCCAGAAAGGTTTTTTTTTTCTTTTTTTTTTAACTCAGGGCTGCAGTGGGAGTGGATGAGAATATCATCTCTGGAGATCACAGCAGCAGAAATAGATACATATCTCACAGCAGCATGAGAGTACTTAAAGCTCGCACACTCACGTATACACACAAAGTGACGCATGCACCGGCAAGTTGAATAGTCAAGGTCTCTCACACACTTTCACTCGCTCATGCTCTGATGTTGAGCCCACACATGGGCGCGCACACACACACACACACACACACACTACCCACTGTGCTCTCCCTGATAACAGGGCCTTACAAAAGCTTGCAAAGTACACCATTGAGGCTCGCCGATACACATGCACACGGATGCGCACGCCAGCCTGGCGAGAAGGAAAAAATGATAAAGGTGCTAAAAATAAATGATTGATAGATGCTGCAGGGCTAAAATAAAATGAGATTAAGGAAGGAGAGCAGGTAGGATGGAGGGCTGGAGAGCTGAATGAGGCAGGGACACGCAGGGAAGATTTAAGGGGAAGGGACGGCGGGGGAGAAAATGAGAGAGAGAGCGAGAGAAAAGTGGGAATGGAAGCTGTCAGCAAAGGCAATAGAAGGACAGAGGAGGGAAGAGAATGAGAGGGAAGAAAAAACAGAGCGACATTGAAGAGGGATAGGTAGGAAGTGAGGAAAAAGTAGAGAGCGGGAGAGACATAAAAGTGTGATTTAAGTTAATGACATGTCACTGACTGACTGCTTTATGTCCGCCTTTATAGGCCTGTGTAGGGCATTATCACTTTCCCTCTGGTGGTGTGTTCGGGTGTGTGCTTGTCAATATGTCTACGTGGAGGGAGAGAGGAAGAAGAGATACTGCGGAGCTATTAGCAAGCGTGTTTGGTTATAAAGTTTCCTCTGCAGGTTACAGACATATCCCCCCGACACTTTGGCAGAACAGTTTGTTTTACCTCTGGTGAACTCTCAATGTGCAAATACCACTTTTATATCAAAATTAGTATGTATATGCAGGGTTTTTAATCGTGGGTGAACAGGCTAACATAGACAATTGACTCCTTTCCTATTACCATTAGACAGGTGTGCTTCCTTGTTTCTTTTTTCTGCTGTGTCATGTTCGGCGTCACTAACAGGGGACGGCGTTTTTAAAAGTCTGTGTGTGTTCAGGTCCCGGCAATTTTGTAGCTTCTTAGTGAATTTCTGCGGTTTGAAGATGAGTTTTATCTCCTGTGTCCCTGTTTGCACTTTCAGACATCTGCTGTATTTTACTGTTTTACGATGTTCGCTTTCAGCTGTTTCAGGAGTCGTGTTCAGTTTGTGAAAACCCACGATTTTCTGATTTTGCTGCTTCATAATGAAACTTTTAATTAACAGAAAAACGTGGGACTTTAATTGAAGGATCTATTGGAAATGCAACAAGTTTATAACCAAATTAGCGGAGCAATGTTAGCGGCTATTCTTCGATAGTGCTGCAGGGAGGGAGAGTTTTCTGCTGCTTGGACAGCTTCTACTACTGATAAACACCAGCGACTACTGCAAAGTCATTGGACCTGAGATTGAATGCCGACTGTACTCTTTACCCCTGACGACAAAAGCCAGGCGTTAGCGGGTGTTAAAGGGTTTCCTTGACAGCGTGAAAGGGATAAAACTTTGTCATTTTACCCAACAAAATGGTTGAAACTAGCCCGAAACTGTTGAGATTTTGCACATAAAGTCGGTGTTTTCCTCGGGCTCGTGATGTATCGCGGACATTACAAGGCAGCAGAGATGAGCAATACGCAGCGAGACATGAATGGCCGAAAGGCGTGTTGAATTGGACCTCACTGTTGTAAGCATAGTGAGAAAAGTACGGTGATGTATAATGCAATTTCAGGTGTTAAAATAGGGTAAAAAACAGGCAATTGGTGGACAGGAACACAGGCAAAGACACCTGATATATGCCACATCCCTCACTCTATAATACACACACACACACACACACACACACACACACACACACACACACACTGGGAGTATCATATTGTTTTGGTGTGACTGTGATTTGTGTGGGTGCTGAAATAGCCCTCCGAGATAAGAGCATATCTGTCCCTCTCAATGGCCACTACGATGGCAGCAGAGAGAGGCCCTAACCTAATAATGATACAGTGGAGCCGGGACACACACACACACACACACACACTGAAATGGATTGAAACTCTCTCCCTTTTACCATTTCTGTAACACACGGACAGACACACAAACACAGACGGTCTAATTAAGTTTTATCTATTTATAGTATTGAGCTGATTATGCTGGTTGAAATCGTGTTTGTTTGCCAGGGCTGCAGATGAAAGCTGAGAGCCTGTTACTCTCTGATGTTATCACCCACACATCACACTCTAGTATTATTCTATTAGGGCTGAGTGTGTGTCTGTGCGCGTGCGTGTGTGTGTGTGTGTGGGAGACAGAGAGGGAGGATATGTATATGAAAGAGCGAGGGCAAGAGTGTGAGTGCACATGAGAGTGGGTGTGTTGTGTGCATGTGAAAGGGAGAGGGAAGAGAGGAAAGTATGAATAGAAGCATTGGCGGATTGATGGACGGATAAATTAAAGGATTATTTATCATTGGGTCGCATAAAACGCGCCATTTTCCTGCTCTTTTCCGGGAGTTATTTTTTTCTGTGACCCACCTTCTGACCCGCCAGTACATCACTGGTATAAACTACCAGTCCCAGGAGGAGGCGGGCCAGAAAAAAGTCTGAGAAGGCTTCGTCTCTCTTACCCGTAATCTGACAGCCGTAAAGCTCGAACCGCAGCGCGATGCCGTTCTTCCACGTCTGAGGCCGGATCCGTACGAAGCGGGCCAGGACGGGCTGCGGGATCCGATTGAGAACCACCTCCGTGGCGTCAGAATTGGCGTGGAAAACCTATAGAGAGAGAGGAACAGGTTGGATTTAATGATGCTACATTTATGGCTGGAGGGATTTTCAGTCTTTCCCTCGACAGGACGGACAGAGGACTTTTTAAGGACGCTTCATGATGACACAGCAGCTCAGGATGGACACAGATCATCTTGGTCAGGAGGACAAAGAATAAAGTCTGATACCGCAAAACTCTTAAATGAGTTTTTCTTCCGATATATAACTTAGAAAGTTGGGACTCTTTTCTTCACATGTTGAGATTTAAGCTACACAGACTCAGTTGATTGGTCCAAAACTTTGTTCCACAGTTAAATATCCCAACAACATTTGAATGTTTCGCTTTGAATTCTTGTACTGTGGCATTCATGGTTCCAAGATGGTTTCTCCTAGTGACTTCAGAATCAGAAATACTTTGATCCCTGTTGCCTCGTGGTGGTTGGGTTGAATTACAGAAGTACTTCCAGAGTGACAGAACAGAAGATCTCTCTACTAGCATCTATAGAGGGGGTGAAGCTTAAAGTAGTTACTAATAAAGTTAAAACACGTAAAAAGAAAACTTTGGTGATCCATCTCACTAGCAGAAAAGTTTCCATCCTCAATTCACATGTGTGGTTTTGAGTGAACATTTATTGGATGGATGCTATGAAATGTGCTGGAAAACATTCATGTCTCCCAGTTGAATAACTTTAGAAACCCATTTTTCACACAGTGCCATCATCGTGCCAACATTTTAATTTATATACTTTATACTTTAAATACTTTAAAGCACCACTTTGCCTAAGGACAACCTCACAGAGCCACTAGCACAGCTTCAAACTCAAACATGAGTCATGATCTCGTGTAATTTGTTCCACAAACAAAATTATGTTCAACTCCAGCTCATTGTGGTTCAGGTTAAGTTTTAGCAGCTGACACAGAGTCATTTCGTACAGAGGGAGCAGGTCCAACGTCAAGAAGTCCGCCGTGTTGCACCAGCATGTTTCTACAGTAGCCCAGAATGGACAAACCAAGCACTGACTCTTAAGATGACCCCCCAGAGTTGGCTGCAAGTTGAAATCTCTGCTATATGTCAGTAAATCTTACAAACTGGACCTTTAACACAAGTTCAGATGACAAGACTACTCTTCTATGTGCTTATATACATTAACACACACCCACACACACACAGTGAATACATTGTCTCTGTTCATGACGGAAGAAACGAGTGCAAAGGTTTTCGAACTCACACACACACACCATCAGAGGGCACGCAGTGTGTCAAGTAAATCAAAGTGTGCAAGTATGTGGGAGAGCATCCTCTTCTCACATCCTCTTGACTTAACCACACACACAACACACACGCACACACACACACACACACGCACACACACAGACGTGACACGAAGGAAAACATCATCTTTACACTTCCACCATGTCGACCCTTTGACGCACAGACACACACAACATGTTATTCAGCTTCCAGACTCGACCGTCTCACACAGGACACACACTCTCCTCACAAAGTGCCCTCAGAGCTCCCTATGTGCACATGCAACACACACTCGATGATTTCCTCTGAAAACACACACAAATCACGATAAAAAGGAAATTGAATGCAAGCGCACATGGCCAGAAGCACTCCTTTTGTCCCTTGACACCGAGACTTTATATCTCTGTCTATCTGACAGAGTGTCATGTCTCCCTCTCTCTTTCTCCGTCTATGATTGTCATCTCCGTTGGCCTCTCCACAGGAAAACACAGCTGGGCTCCTGCTCTTCTCCCCATCATTTCACTCTCTGTCTTCCTTCTCCGACATCTCTATCTCCCACTCTCTCGCTGCCACGATGATATTCTGCTGTAAATGTGAGGATAGAAAATCTGAAAATCTATCCGGTTGTTTCATTAGAGGACTGCAAAAGGCTGTTTTCCCCCCGTGACTCGAACACTCTTTCTATTATGTTACATCAGTGCGTAGTGTGTTTATTACAGAGAGACGCAAACCTCATTCAACAGAGCCAAAGGCCTTGCAATTACTTGCTTGGGTACTCATTTATAGATGTTCGCTTTGTTTTAGGAGTGTGTGCGCTCGTCTGTGTGTGTGTGTGTGTGTAAATTCACTTTTTTCTTCCTGTTTCTAATCAATTAAACAGCGGGGCGCCGTCAGGGGTGACAGAACATGGATGAAAGGGGGTTTCTGAATCGCAGGAACAGGAGCAGGCGACCGGGCCAGCTGGGAATTGAACCCGTGACCCACTGGGTGTACGATGCAAAGTCAGACCCACTGAACTCGTGCCCTTACAGTGGCCCTAATACCACAAAGTGTGACCAGTTAAATGATGGAAAACTGCCGAAAGGCCCCAAAAGACTTAATGGGATTGTGGCAGCGGACTGTAATTACAAGTGTGTCACGGTGTGTGTGTGTGTAGAAGTGTAATTATGAAGTCTCACTCCGAGGAGTTGGGGGCTTGCGGGTGCTTTCTGATTTCCCCCGGTGCACACTGAAACATTTCCTCAGCAAATGTGTGAGCATTTTTCTTTTTTTTTTTTTTTGGCCCTCTATTTTTTTCTGAGTGTGTGTGTGTGTGTGTGAATGTCTAACCTCGTTACTGTACTTACTCTTACAGTTGGTAATTGTATGTTTGCGTGTGTGGCAGGCACTTCTGTACACAAGCTGTTCATGGACACAAGTCTGTTGTCCATTTATGTTTTTTACAGCTTTGTTCAGGGTAATCTCACAGATCTGTAACTCCATGTCAGCTTCTGCTTGATCTGGACAAACAGCTCTTTCTGTTCAGGGGATCAACGTGGACTTACATCATTTTAAACTGAAACGGACACAGTTTTTGATGAGGGATCAGTCATGTCGTCGTGAATGATCTGGTGCTCCTTGTTTGGGTGTTTAAGTGTATTTTATTAGTTTGTTTCTTATATTGCCTGTATTTTCTTGTGCATATCTCATATCATACATTTTGATCCGTGGAATTGTTATATTCATGCGACTTTCTGTGAGCAGAGAAAAAGCGATTTAATAATCTGTGACGTCATCATGATGTAAAGTCTACAGGTAGAGCGGGACTCTTCCTCCAAGTATCTCCCATAGACTTCAATACAGCTGGCACCAAGACAAGATTCAGTGATGTAATGACCCTTCCTTCTTTTTTAGGTTCCTTGCGCATAACCAGAAACTAAACCTGGAAGCTGGAAACCTCTTTTTTCTCCATGCGGCTTTTGGGTTCACTATCTAGTCTTATTTAAAATCTATGGCTTCAGCTTTGTCGGTGTTTTTGCGACCACATCCGTGCTGGGGCCATTTCTGAGTGTGACAACCTTCTGCAAGCACAAAAGAAGACATGGAAATCTCTCTTCCCACAACATGGGACCTTTAATATTTCTTTGTTTTCTCCGTGTTTTTATCCATGAATGTTTCCGTACACCTCTGTTCCTCTGTTTACTGTGCAGCAGCCAGCTTTCATATCCCCTCTTGATCGTCGGGTCATGTCAGATCATTTGACTGCTCCGTGCATGATACAGAAACAGAAAAACAAATAATGAGACTTTCAGTATAACCTGAACTACTCCATGATTCAGAGCACTACATTGGCCCTGGGCCTGGTTACGGGAGGTTGCCCACATGAAGAGAGGAGAGCAGCGATTTTCAGCAACCCGAGGTCTCCAGTTGAGAGATGATGTTGTCTCAGTGTGAGCCTTCGTCTGGAGGAGTCTCAGACCTTTTCGCTGGGAGAGGTACATTTAAGCTCGACGTGGCACAAATGTCATTACGTAGCCCTCCTGAATTGCTGCAGGCAGAGCTGTCTGTGGCCATTACAACACTGGACCTGGGCCAAGACCAAAACCTCCTATTCCCACCTTAATCTGTGGGAGGGAGGATGGATGGAGAGGGAGAGAGAGGGATGGATGGAGCAGGGAGGCGTGGGTGGAATGAGGGAGGGAGAGGGATCGTGATGAGAGGAAAGTTTTGGAGGAGTTGGAAGAAAAAAATTAGCAAAGAGAGAAAGAAATGCAGAATGAAAGAAGGAAAACACAAGCAAAAGGTCAACCAGTCAAGCATCGAGCTGATCGAGAGAGAGGAGAAAGTGAGCGGCGCAGAGGGAGGAAGAGAGGTGGAAACCAGGGGGAGAAGGTTCATAGGGGAACAAGTGAGTGAATGAAAGAGGCAGAAAGGGGAGGAAAGAAGTGTTCACGGGGGAACCGAGCAGCGAAGGAAGGAGGGATGGATGGATGAAGGAGAGGAGGAATAATGAGAATAACAGACAAGGGTGTTGACCACGAATCCCACCGGATAGATCAGAGGTCCCAGCAACACGGGCTTGGGAAGGATGTCGGGAGAGGGGAAATTAAATAAAACGACTGGAGTAGTCGGAGGCGAGGTGAGGGAGAGGCGGGAGGGAGGGTGAGGTCAAAGGGGAGGGGGAGAAAAAGAGTTTGTGACAAATGAAGAAAGAAAAGCTGGGAGGAAAAGAGAAGGAAGGGACAACGGGGGATACTATGAGGGTGCCATGTGTCATTTGGTTTGTGAGATTTGTGGAGCGACCTGTCACACGTGGCAGGATTCAGCTGTCAAATACAGGTTACCTCCCCGACGTCTGTGTGTGTGTGTGTGTGTGTGTGTGTGTGTGTGTGTGTGTGTGTGTGTGTGTTTGTCCTTGTGTGATGAAATTAGAGGAGATGGAGGGCTGTTTTACTATTTTATAACTCTGTCCGCACACATACACACAAAAGGCGCACAGCACGGACATTTGAATAATTCAGCGTGTCTGCGCTGCGTCCTCGCTGGCTGACTGACTGCGGCTCTGCGGGCTCACGACACGGCCACACACACACACACACGGCCACACACACACACACACACACCTGGTCTTTTCGTTCCCATGAGGTGACACATTGTTCTTCTTCTATGCTCAGTCGGGATTTTATTTAGTGTCTTATAATTTCATGGTTTAATGTTTATACTTATAATTTTTTTCTGTATTATATTACTATTATTATTATATTACTCTATTTTATGAACTTTTTAAATCAGCTTCTATGTGCAATATTTAATTTAATCTTTATCTTTTTATAATTTTAACTGTTCATATTATTGCATTGTGCATTAATCTCTAAACCCATTTTTGTTTTCTTAATATACCATGTTTCTTCAAAAGCACTCTGAGTTACATTCTGTTTTGTTTGAAAGGTGCTTTATAGATAAAGTTTGATTGATAGATTGTTTTATTGTAGTTACACGTTAGACCTGGTCAATCGCCTTCGAAACCAGAATCATACTTCAAAATCTCAAAATCTGACCAAGTATATTTTCCTAATTTCTGGTCAAATAAACATCTAAATGTAAAATGAGACGTAATCAATTATAAAATAGAATTTCTGTGAGACAATGAGACTTGTTTGAGACCATTTCTGCTCGTTTCGTATTTTCTTCTAAACACTTGCGTTCATTGTTATTCAGTGGAGACGCTGTGTGTAAATGAAGCAGAAAACAGCATTCGCTCCACGTCTGTCACCTTTGACCGCCACTGAGAGATGAAAGCACCATTTGAATCGGGGAAGATTTCTCTTCCTCTTGGAATTGTTCTAGTAGTCTCGGTGTTAAACTCCATTTCTGTTTGTTTGTTTTGGTCTATATGTGTGTGTGTGTGTGTGTGTGTGTTTGTGAGGCTGTCTGCTGGTTTGTTAACAGTCTGATATTTCCACCTGAGTTAGGCGAAGAAGCAAGCTGACACCAGCAACACTCGGGTGAACAGATGCTCAATTTAACACCTAATCTACACACACAGAATAACCTGAGCTGGGCTGCGGGTGGAGTCCATTAGCTGATTGTTGCAGGAGCCTTTCAGAAAGAGATGGTTAACTGTGAATTTAGGAGTTTAAGACCTCAGAGATGCTCCGTATCCCCTTACACCTCCTGACTGCAGAGCCACAAGGCTTCTGACTCTACCTACTATCATGTAATCATCAGTAAAGAGCTTAGTTACTCTGACAGCTGAGTGTCTGTAGGTTTACCTGTCAGTACTGGCTGTTCCTGGCACTTTACCAAATAATGATAAGTTGCACACATGCACTTACTCAGAGTGATCGCTCTAACGTGGGTTGATGAAACCAAGCAGGGAGGGTAAGAATGAAGATAAAGCAGTTTAAAATATGCACCATGTAGAAAAACACATTTAAATTTTGACAGCGGGGTCAGCTCAGCAGCGATTCTGAATATTTAAGAGACAATTTTTCTTGGCAGTTCTTATAAACATAATCAGTGTGTGGTGCTGAGCTCTTACAGGCTACCAGGGATGCAACGATTGTAGATTTTGAGGAAAAATCCTGATAAATCCTGGTTTCATAGTTTCATGATTATAATGCATTCGTTTATTTAACACTATAGATGTGTAAAATCACAATATGTAATAATTAGCCACCATCAAATGCATACTGCTGCTAATGGTAGCTGCTGTTCGCTAGTTAGCTCAGTTAGCCGTGCAGCTAGCAGTCCAGACTGGGGGCTCAGGGGATTTTTGAAACCACTAGCACAGGAGCTTTGGACCTGGGCGGATTGGGGCTAGCTGATTAGCACGCTAACTTCAGTCTATGACTGCAACAAAACAGACATCACAACATCAAAACTGTTATTTCTTTGTCTTTGAATGTTTTTAAACGAATATTTTAACTCCTGAACCTGATAATGAGCACAATATGGAGAAACAACACAGCAAATTGGTTCCACATTGATGATTTGTAATATAACCTTCAATAGTTTGACCATCTGTCTGCCCCTCTCTCCGGTTCATGTCTCGAGTCAGTATCTGTCATTTGTGAGCCTGTCAGTGTGACGTAAGAGCAAACGCTTTAGGAATATTGCTTCTGCTTCCCTCCCGAACGTTTCTGCGAGTTAACATGTATTCCATATGTGCCATCTGGCTCACAACAGGCCTTTAATGACATTATCAAATACATTACAGATCACACAAATCATCGTGATGCTGTGTGACAGTGGCGCCGCCCCCGTGGGCCGACTCCCAGATGTTTAAAACCAGAGTGTGCGTGCGCGCAGTGGCTTAGTTATTAAGAGTTACTCATCTGAGACAAACGCTAACGCACAAAAAAAAGAGGTTGTAAACATGTATTTGTGTGTGTCTCTGCTGTTACCTGGATACATAATTACGTTGTGTGTGTGTGTTCGCATGACAGTATGCAACGCTCGTACTGTTCTTTCCCTTTACTTTCTTACCATGTGGCTCTCATTACTTTTCGTCCTCCTTTAATGCCTCGAGCTCATAAAACACTAATTCAATAATTCTTCCAGATTAACACATGCACACACACACACACACACTCACACACGCACGCACACATACCAAACTGTCACTCTAGCCAAGCACAAAAAGTCATTTGTTCGAGCAGCATAAACTGTCTAAATCATGATGACTTTCTCAGACACATACTGGGGGGTGGGGGACGAATGATGTAGTGTCGAGAGAGGCAAAAGAGGAGAGATGGAAAAGAGAGAGGAAGGATGAGGTGAATGAAGATGTGAGCGTGCAGACAGGGAGGCAGGAAGGAGGATGGATGAAGAGATTTTGAGAGATTTGGCAAAGAGGTGAGTGAATGAAAATGTCAAAAAGGGGAGATGGATGGAGAAAGGGACAGTTCAGCAAGTTTAACAGAACGGACACTTCTACGTGTCCCTTTGAATTTTGAAATGAAAGCCATAAATAAGTGATTCTAGGTGGCTTTCGTTTGAGTTCGAGTTCAGAAAAAGGAAAATACTACATGCTTACAACTGATCCCTGCATGAAAACCAGATCCAGGATTTGCTCTCAATTATACACACCCAAAACTATAAAACAACCTGCCAGAGGAGCTTTTTGGCCATTGTAGTGGAGTTATTTATACATGTTTATCTTTCTAACATGAAACACACGCTCTCGCTTACACCCCATAAGTCGACATAAGAGACAGTAAGGATAGCCAAAAGGAGGGCACACGTTAGGCTCTGAGACGCCGACTCCATCGTCCCGTGATCCGATAAATGACCATCCCTCTCTTCGTCTTTTTCAGCTCTCTCCGCTCTGACTTCACCCTGCTTCCTCGTTCATGACTGACAAACAGCAGCAGATCAAATGAAACCACCAACAACCCTCAGCTTAACCATCAGATTACTGCGCAGACCGACTCACCAGGGGGCCGAACGGCTCAAAACACCCTCACTACTTGGTTTGACGTTGTGCGTGTCTGCGTGCATCTGCCGCTGCTGATTTATTCTGACCCTCCTCCTCCTCCTCAAAGACACACACACACACATTCCTATTTCATGCACACCCCTCTTCATCTCCCTAGGCAGCGAGCTCTGAAGCAGCTTTCCAGGGTTGCGAGGGAATCAAGGGGGATTATGGGTGGTGACACCAACAACTAACCCCAAAACATCATCATTAATCCGTTTTGCATATTGGATTTTTGTTTTTTTTATAGCCAATATCGCCATTTTACATACTGTTCCCATTACAGGGCCAAATTCATTATTTTTCAATTCATCTTTCAAGTTTAAAGTTTGCGTCAAAATCAAAAATGCATATTTTCCTTCTTACCTGTCGTGCTATTTATCGATCTAGATTGTTTTTGTTTGAGTTGCCCCAGTTTTGGAGATGTCTGCCTTCTCTTGAATAAAACACAACTACATGGATCATAACCCGGTGACTCAGGATAGTCCACTGACCTTGTGAGTGATTTCATGTGGGAACTATTTTCTTTCAACCTAACTACACCCACTGGCCGTGTCACCTTGCAGAATGAAGCGTGCATCTACTCAGGGACAAGAGACTCCTCCTTGGCTGAGCTGTAACGTTAGCTAGCTTAGTTAGTTAGCCTCTCGTCCATAAGTAGATGCATGCTTCCTTCTGCACGATACAGTCGGTGGGTGCACTTCAGTAGAAAGAAAACAAGTGCTATCTTTTTCTGTTATATTCGAATGAAGGCAGACATTACTGTTTAGCCGATATCACCAACAATCTACATGGATAAAGCACTATATGTCAGAGGAGAAATATGTATTTTGATTTTAATAGCTATAAAACTGATTAGAAAACTTACTCTACTCTCTCTTCCTTGTCCTCCTATAATCCTTCTTTACAGGGCTGCGGGGTTGCACATGCACCCATAAATCTGTCAAGTGCAATTTAAAGAGATAGTAGAAGACACACCTAAAAAAATGAAAAATGTATCCGGTTAAGTGTACGCCATATTTCGAACATTTTTGCACTTTACATTGCTGGCAGACAGCCCTTTCCTTTGGGACTACATTCCTTCAACCGACAACGTCCGTATTCCTACACACGAGCACAGCTGCCTGCCTGCACTGTATTACACGGCTGTCTGACGGCACCAAAAATGTTCAAAATACAGCGTACACTTAAATAAAGACATACTTCTTTAGGTGTGCCTTCTTTTAGGTGGCTAAAATAAGTCTTATTTTCAATGCTCTGCTTCCCTGTTGGTGCTACTCGCTGCTTCACCACACAGGGGGAGAGCTGACGGTCGTCTACTGCAGGTAACACACAACCTCATACAACCCCACATCAGAAGACCCCAACTATCCCTTTAATAATTTCATTTTAATTTCAAGTTATCGCCATTTCTTGCTGCGTGTGCTGTGATTTAGATAAACATGTATCTGCACCGTTAGTCCTGTGTAGACTAATGTGTTAAGAAAGTAAATTAAAACGTGTCTTTGGGTGCAACCAGTGTAAAAAGTGAGTCTGCAGAGTCTCCTGAATTTCTTTATTTATTTTCCCCTGTTTTATCCATCAATCACCTGCCTGGGAGTTATATAGAGCTATAAGCCTTGTGGGATCTGCAGTCCACAGAGGAACCCCATATGGTTAAACTGAATCTCCTGTTTCCCTCACACAGCGGTAGAAGTTTAAAAGTTTAAATGTATGCATCTGTGAGTGTGCGCGCATGCATTAGTGCATTAGCGTTTATAGCACAAAGCGAGATGTGGCGATAGACCGCAGGACAAACATATGTGGGAGAGAACGGCTGCGATGGAAAAAACAGCCACAACCACTGGAACGCTCCTATACTTTAATTGCAGTTGCGACCATTTTAAAGACCCTCGGTACTGTCTGCTTCATTTCTACGCCCGGCACCCCCAGACTGCGCTGATGATTCATCGTGCCTGAACACCTCAGAGAGAAACAGCTCAGAAACCAGTCCAACCAAGGTCGACATGAGGCAGAACTCTGACCGGTACGTAACAGAAACCAGATGGGATGTGAAAAGCAGACTGCGCCGTCTAAGTGTAGCTTCACTCGATGATGTAAGGTATCGCTGAGCTCGGAGACGTGTGCCGATTCTGGCTCGGTCGTAAACCCTTAAATGAAGCCAAGCGAACGGCGGTGGAGAGGCTGTAATTGCAGACACTGGGTGAATTTCGGGCTTGTGGTCAACTCCTGCTGCACATATTCCGTCTCATATTTTTCTCCCTCCGTGTGCGTGCATGTCGAGGCATGTGTGTCACCTAAGAGCATCCAGACTTTCTCCGGTCGCCCAGAATACTTTGCAGTCCATACCATAGCGTGAAACTGTGTGCCTGTGCATGAACCTGAGCCTACCTTGTGATTCTTGCCGTGTCTGTAGACCATCCAGTCCTCCCCGTTGGTGCTGACCTCCAGCTTGAAGGTGGTGACGTGGTACGCCTTTTGAGTTTCCTTCGAAATGGCGCCCTGGGTGGCGATGCCCGTGAGCACCTTTAAAGTGTGGAGGTCCACCTGTTGGCGAGGAAGACAGAGGAAGTTTTAATACAAATTCCCTGATTACATTTCTAATTTAAGCCCAAAACTCAAGTCTGACACTTGACAAACTGCCATATAATTGTTGAAATAGACACAAACACACATAAATACACCTGAACTTATCAGTATCCATCTCTCACCTTCTCCCTCTCATCTCCTTCTCCCTCCCTGCTCTCTGTGTCTTCTCTCCCGGCAGATCGATAGTAATGACCCGGGGCTCATTTTAATTTCCTCCCATACAATAGCCATAATCACCGCCCCATCCTGATTGTGGATGCTGCACTACGTGTTCGGCATGCTGCTGGCCGTGTTGCATTATACGTGGAGGCAGGCTTCAATTTCGAAGTCCCTCAAGAAGACGCACATTTGTTTTGCTCCACGGCGCCTGAGACGAGTGGATCGAGCAGAACAATGCAGCAAAAAAATAAACATTTTGATAGGTTTTCTCAATTTGTAGGGGACACGGAACCGCCGCGCTCCAATGGGCCTGATGTTGAAAACTGCCGGTTTCAAATAACTGTGGTCAAATGTATTAATCCACAGAATGATAATCAGCTTTGTTGAAAACTAGAAAGACCGGACCAGTCACGACAGGATATTATATTTCCTGTAACTTTCTGCTGCTGTGAAAGTCATTTTTGACACCATGAGCTGAGCTCTACATAATTGAAAAGCTGATGTCATTCATCAATAAAGCCCCGATCACAGAGAGACACGTTGCTAAAGGTGTGGTCGCTGTGAAAATGCTGTGGAAAACAGCATGTCACGTCTGTGGATGCTAATCTGGCCATCATATGTAACTAATGGAAAAAGCCATGCAACTCTACACCTCGTGCTGGGAGGTTAAAAGTATTTCCTCTAAATGATCACTTGCAAAAGGTTATGCAAGGTGCAGGAGAGGAGGGCAAAAGAAAACAATGGTTATGCTGGCGACATGTCTCGGTGTGATTGGCCGCTAAGGCCTCATTCAGACCAATGCAGGCGTTGCGGCGATAAGCGCAGGGCTGTACCATCATTTGGTCTGTGTTGGGAGCAACAATGCTCGTGTTTCCACCTGCTGGGCCATAGGATGATTCAGCTGGCCACAGCCGCGTCAATCTACACGGAGCCAATCAAGTCGAACGCACACGCAACAATACTGTTGACTGCCTGACTCATAATGATCTCCAAAAGTTGATCTTTTTACACTTTTTGACGCAGGGCAGCTGTGTCTTTTTCAGCATCTCCTACGTTTCGCCTAAAGGAACTACCCACACTCAAAAAATAAAAGTGAGGACGGGAATTTCGCCGCAACACCTGTTTTAACATGTTTCTTTTATAAGGGTTATAGTACAGAAGATACATTTACAGTTCTTTACCAGGAAGACAGCACACCTGCAACTGTTTTTAAGCCCTTTTTCCAGTTACTTGATTTATGTTCTCTGCTGCGTTGGGACAGAGATTGCAGAATCCGACCCTCCACTTTACAAAACAAGGTTTTACATGGAAGAGAAGAGGGAATAAAGACAAAGAGAGGCTGCGGGCGAATAAAGAGCAGAAGATGAGAAAGGTTCTTCTGCAGGTTATAACATTTATTCTCCTCCACTGGAGCTGCTGAAACCTGTAGATTAATCAGAACTTGTTGTGTGTGTGTGTGTGTGTGTGTGTGTGTGGTGTCCCACTGGGGTATAGTACAAAACACCGGGGGTGGTAAAATGCTGCGTTTGTTATCTGTCAGAGAGACAGGTGTTTTAGATTACTTCCAACACACACACACCGCCCGACACACACACACACACACATGCACGCTTAGGGCCAGACAGAGATCCACCAAGACAACTAATCGATAGTCCGGAACTGAGGAGACGAATGGATGAGGAGAGGAGGGGTGAGGAGTAAAGGAGGAAGACGAGAGGGAGGTGAAGAATGAATGAATATGAGAGGGAGATGCTAAGTGAGGCTTCTCAGGAAGGGCTTCTCATCAATCACAGAGTTGTTAGAATAACAGAGCCACCAGAACTCACATCATCAATCTGCACCACACCTCACTGGACCGGATCATAGAACAGAACAGAACAGAATAGAACAGCACAATATAATCTACATCGGGGGGGGAAAGTGCCCTGGAGAGAGAGATTTAAACCACACACGGGGCTCTTGAGCCGACATAGCAACACACACATGCCTCGGCAAACACACAATCACACACACACACACATGCGCACACTCTGTTATAAGAGACCACGGGGTGCAAGATGCAAGAAGGAGAGGCATGTTGGCATTTATGACAGCTGCTTGTCAAGACAGGAGGCTGCACACAAACACGCTCGCACGGACACACACGGACACACACGGACGCAGGGGCTCTGTGCTAGGTGTTAACGCAGGCGAACAGCTGAGAGCCTCCGTGGAACGCAGCCACCCGACCGCAACACCGGCGACCGGAGAGAGAGAGGCAGGAAGACAACATGGGAGAAGGGGAAGGCTCGTTTTATGCAGCGATCTGATGCGTCACGCACAATAAAACCGTAATCAGGAGGCTGAGAGGAAAACACAGGCAGGGGGAAAAATTGTAGAAATATGGAGAACCTTTCAAGCGATTCTTTCATGTCAGCTAATTTTCAGACAAGCCGGACAGAGTGATGAGAGACAGGAAGGAAGCGTCCCACTGATGGGACCTTGGCCTCTTGCTGCTTCTTGGCCGCAGTCCCTTCCTGTGTTTGCTGGCCCGGACTTTAGCCACAGTGGAGCTCTGACAATCACAACTACTGCTTCTATTCCACATCTGTCTGCGGTCGTGTCGTCTTTCCTGCTAATCTCAAAGATGAGCTGCTCGTCTGGTTCCCTCTCTTTCGGCAAAACACTGATCTTGATCATTCCTTTCGAAGCAGCACATCTTGGGCTATCTAATCACAGGGTTTTAAGAGGATGGAATATGTTCGTTGCGCCAAGCAAGCCTTAATCTCGCAAGCTTTTTTTTTTTGTGGTGTGAGGTTTTAGTCAAGAAAACAAGAGAGCTGAGCCGAGCAGCTCTAAACCTGACCGGTTGGCAAATTATGAGAGACGGGTTGAGGAGATGATGTGAGTTTCTTGGTCTCAGAAACTTTCTGCAGATTCTGCAGATTGTTTTCAAGGCTGATTGATTATCGTTTAGTCTGTGAAACGATAGACAACTGAGAGAATTTGCTCATCACAGTTTCCAAGAGCTGAAAGTGAGAATGAAAAATGCAAAACAAACACCAAGATGATCTTTTCCTAACCTTAACCAAGAAAAGCCCCAAATCCTCAAATTTAAGAAGCTGGAACAGCAAATGTTTGACTTTTTTGCTTTATAAATAACTGCAAAACGTATCAAAATAGTTGCCAGTTCATTTTATTTCAACTTATAAATCAATTAATTGCATGTCTATGTTAAAGACCTGTTTTTTTTACTGAACCTTAACCAAGCGCTGCCAGCTCCTAAATACAGTCATGTTGTCACTTTTGTTGCTTGAAAAATGACTGAAACGATCAATTGATTGTAAATACTGTAGTTTCTTTCCATCAACTATTTGATCAATAGACTAATCTTTGCAGCTCAAAAGAAGACTGCTCTGATATGAGTAAAGGAAGGGATCAAACTGATAACCTAATGAAGGGAAGCACCTGACATCAACGCCTATTTCCAAAAAAAGCTTATTAACAATGATAAAAAAAAGGCTACAGGAAGGCGACACCCAACAAGATAATGTGTTGTTTGTGGAAGGCGTCTCACTGAAGAATGCCTCGCGGGTCGGTTTGAATTCATTCCTCTCTGAGGGGTGAGTGAACCTCACACTCGCCTCCCCTCGTCTCGCCCAGACAGCCTCGTAACTCAGGCTCAGGCTCGGGGATGGCACAAAGTTGGCGCGGTGATAGAACACAGGAAACAATGCCTCACCCCGGCATCTCGCTGCTAAACCTTGATATCACTACACCTCCCACTCGCTGACACACACACACAGACACACACACACCCACACACACACTGACACAAATATAGCCGTGGTGGAGTTATTATGTGCGACATGTCAACACAAGGAAAAAAGATGCTATTAAAACACAATCTGTTTTTAGTTTAGGTAGGGTGAAGAGCGCGGCTGTGTGTTTCAGGATCAGGATCTTGGATTTGTGGCTGATGAAAAATAGAAACTTTTAATTTTCTTCGAGGTTATGTTTATGCATCGCTGAATTGTTTTCCCAATTATGCGGCGGTGACAAACAACAAAGTCCAGGACTGTGACACCAGTTTTCATCCTGAGTCTCATCTGTGGTTAGGTACCAAGAAAGGAAGAAATTAGATCTCATGCTTTGAGTCACTGCAGACTTTTCCGTATTAAACCAGGGCTGCAACTAAGGATTATTTTTTATTATCAGTGCTCTTCAAATAGCTTCTTGTGTCCAACCAACAGTCCAAAACCCAAAGACTCTTCATTTACTGTCAGAAACGACAAAGAAAAGCTGCAATTTAAGAGGCGAATGTTTGACATTTTCGCAGTAATTGCATTTTTTCCCATTCAATCGACAAACTGATTCATCAAACAATCACTGCAACTCTACATTAAACCAAAACTAAGACGATCTTTCCTTAATCTGGACCGACTGAAGTGACTTGTCAAGTTCTGTGACTTGCCAGATACGTTAATTAGCTTATTCATATTACATGTACAGTATGGAGATGTTATTTCTAGGTGTTGGTTTACCTCACCTTCTGAGCAGTGTGTGTGAGTTCATGTTTAACAGAGATGAAGAGAAGTTAGTTAAACTTCTTACATGTTCATCCTTTAGTAGATTGGACAGCATGTGAGCATTAATATCACTAAAAAAAGCCATGAAGTGGCAATGACAACCGAATCACTGGAACCATAAGACCATCTCTAAACAGAGACATTTTGGATGAAAGTCTGAGGAGTCCCGCTCTGTTCGCACCACAGCTGCAGCTTTCTGAACTTCAGTTAAAGACAGACTCGTACCTGTATGTACTCTCGGTTGCTGTCTTCGTTGGGCGTCCACCCGTTGTCGTTGTAATTGAGTCGGGCCTGCTGTGGCAGCCAGTGCTCATCGTAGAAACTTGACGAGGCCGTGATCTGGTCGTTCGAGATCTTTCCCGACTCCAGACCGAATGCATTACTGCAGTGGAAAGCTGCCAGAGGACAGAAGGAGGAAGAAGAGAGGGAGAGATTCAGACCAATATTCAAGTATTCTTTCAAAAGAAATATAAAATAAAAAAACTTCTACTTACTCTCACTGACTTCCTTGTGTGTCATGTTGTATCGAGCCGCGAAGCCATCCTTAGCCACAGCCATGTCAGTGTGGAAGGCCAGAGAGAGAATCCCAGTCGATGACTGGATCTCAGGGGGCACGCTGGTCCCACAGTATCGACCAATCAGAGGGCCCACTGTCGATTAGAGAAGAAGTATTGGATTAGCCATCAGTCTGTTTCAATTCTGCCCACAACTTCTACGTGTCATCATCATTGGTGGAAAGTAAGTACAATGTACTGTACCATTTTGAGGTACTAATACTTTAGTCTACTATAGTGTTTCCATTGTATTCTGCTTTATACTTCTACTCCACCACATTTTGGAAGCCCAGTACTGGTACTTTAAGCATATTTTGAAAGCAAATTTTGATCGCAGTATCTTTGCTGGTAACAGAGTTTACAGTATTTACATCGTGGCATTGCAACTTTGACCTCAAGGCCCTGATGCACCAGGCCAACGGTCGGCAGTCAGGCTTTGTCAGGGCTGTCAGTGAGCGTCAGTGTTGTCTCCTCCACCATTGCTACTGAACAGCCTTTGTGAGAGGCTTTTTGGTTCTGGTTCTGATTCTGCATTCATTCTGTCTTCATTCTGAGTAGCTACTACCAACAACGTGAGATGAAACTTGAGTTGATTCATTTATTATAATAGAGACATGATGAAAATGATGCCAGGCTGCCAGCTTAACTTGACCCGCAGTCAGCGTTCATTTTCCTGGGAGTTTTCATGCGCAGTGGTAAATAAAATTGCATCGTGAAAGCCAAAGACCAAATTTAAATGCTGATGGTGCCATTATTCTATTGACAGTTTAAGTAAAAGATCTGAGTCCAAGGAAAATTTACTAGGCTCCTATTCATCCAGGTGTCAGGATGGTTTATCCCTTTTTCATTCCTTTATCAATCCCATAATCCTCACATGCGTTTGTTTGTTTTCTCCTTCCCTCTATTATCTCTATCCATTCCCTCCTCCACTGACATCTACTCATCACGCCGCCCTCTCATGTCACCACCTCTCTTCCCCTTCATCTATCAGCTCTATCTCTGGACTGGACATGGTTTTTACAATGTGTGCTATTTATATATATATGTGTGTGTGTGAGAGTGTAAATCCAAAGATCTAAGTGATTCCTCTACTGTCTTCTTTTCTAATACCACAACTTGTACATGTCAACACAAACAGATGAGTGTGATTTAGAGCCCTGGGGTGTGTGTGTGTGTGTGTCTGTGTGTGTTTTGTGTGCTACTCCCTGACTCCTCTCACACTTACAGATACACACACACACACAGAGGAAGCTTGTGGAGGAGGTGGAGGAGGAAAACGAGAAAATAGCCAGCAATCGATCAGTGCTATTGATTTTTTTCTTCCCTCTTGGAATGGGTGGATATTTGAAATAGGGCTCTTGAGCAAATAACGGTAATAACTCTTTTTCATTATGGTGGTGAGGAAAAAGGAATAAAAAGGGAAGAGAAGAGAAGCTCAAATCCTCAGAGAGGATTTCTATAAATAATGACCCGTGTTTGAATAAAATTCTGGTGAAACAAATTGAATATATATTTTTTCTAGGATTGAATATTTAATATTTCTAACAGACAAAAATCGCCCGGTTTCTCTTCCTCGCTCTGAATTTGATTTCAGCGGCGTGCAGAGTCGACAGAAGGCACGTTTGTCCCTTGCCTGACCCCTGCAAACACATATGTGGTAACACAAACACAGAAACACGATGATACCAGCGCCACTGCCCCCCCCCTCCCTCCTTTAATAGTTTCACATTGTGGTGTGTGCATAAGTGGCCTTTCCTGTTGGACAGCAACAGAGCTGGCAAAAGTACAAAGACTCTGAAGGACGTTTCTACCGTCCAGTTCTGTGCAAAGCTAACTGAACCTCACGTCACGTTAATATAATTCAGAGACTTAAAGGTAGAATCAGTAGGATTTGTCCCAGCTGTTCACAAACGCATCACTGAGAATAGCTGTTTGTTGAGGCTCTTTCCCAGGACGTCAAATACCGACATTTTGGTTTGGTAAAACCGTCCCGAGCAGACTGAGAAAGTAAGAAAATCCAGGCAGAGGGCTGTCAAAAATGTACTTAAGTACAGTAACAAAGTATTTGTACTTTATTACTCCATCTCTTACAGACAAAACACTTCACATTCTTGTCTTTGTCCAACTGATGTTTTGCACTCGTTCTCTTTCCTTTCCTTCTTCCAGCACATGTTCATCCTCTTCCCTGCCCGTCCTCTCTTCTTCCTGCTTTGGACTCTGCACCGAGTCCTTCACCTCTGAATCTCATCCTGTGCGTTTCCTTCCCCTTTCAACCTCCTCCCACTTCATTTCACTTTCCTTCCTCTCCTTTCGTTCTAGTCTCTCTCTCCATCACTCGGAGCAACCTTTTCCTCCCCTCCTCCTCTATCACCCCTCTCGTTGCTGCCTTTCCGGTCATCTTAATTTTCTACTTTGCTTCACGTCTCTCGTCTTCCGTTTAATCCCCCGCAAAGAGGGAGCAAAGGTGTTGTGGCTTTTTCTCTCACCTCTCCTTTTCCTATCCGCCCTCTTGTCTTTGCACCACCTCTCTGACTTTTCTTTCCTCCTCGGGCTGAATTCATATTTATAGAAGAGTTATTCATAAGAACAGAAGCACCGTTGTTTGGCTCTCCTTTTGCTACTAATGCTGTTCAGTCTCTGTTAAGTACCTTACAAGATTTGGGAGTTAAGCTATTAAAAAATGTCCCCAGTCAATTTGTTCAACGTGTAAAACTAAGAACAATAGATGGTATTTGTTGTACAAACACAGTTACCAAAAACTAGAATGAAATGGTAGAAAATCCTGGAGCGAATCTTTATTTTCCGACACAGATCTTCCACTCGCTGAACTTCCTTCAAATCCTCCTCTTCTCGAAGGCGGACCAGAGGTCTTCTGGCCCTCGTTTATTCATCTCCACATCTCCTCCCTTTGTTCCAGTCTTCCCAGCAGTATAGGAACTCTCGCTGCCCTTCCAGTGCTCCTCTTTTTCTCTATACCTCCTCCATCTCTTGAAACTAGATCCAAGGTCTTTGTGCCTTGGATTTGTCCTTCTAAACTCTTCCAGTCCTCCCAGCAGCTAGACCAGAAATATCCCAGCACTCCTCCTCCTCCTCCTCCTCCTCCTCCTCCTCCTCTCACCTCCCCTCTTTTCTCCCTCCTCTCAGCAACTCCTGCTTTATTTTTCCCCTTGAAAAGTTATGTTGTTTCTCCACAGTGGGTGCCAACATCCTGCCTGTAAGCTCAGCTTTCATCTACCAACGCAGAGCTACTAAAATATCTGCTACTCCACCTCAGTCGATAATGATGTAGGCAGGGCAGAGTACACACTATTTTAACGGCGCTCAGAGTGTTGGCTCGTGAAACGGCTGAGTTATTATTTAATTTCACCCGAAAACTCAAACGCATCGCGATCAGCGTCTCACCTCCAGGCAGCCCGTCCCACACTTCCAGCCAGTCGTACTTGCAGTCCCCGTCCCCGCCCGGCAGGGGGTCGTTCTCCAGGTCGAAGGTGAGGAAGCTGAGGGTCACATCCATGCTGGGCGGGACGATGATGATGAAGGAGCACTCCAGGTTGTGCGGGTATTTGTCGGGGAAGCCCGGGGACTCGATGACACCCGTGGGACTGGTGAAGTTACGGGAACAGTCTGAACCTGGTGATGAGGACACAGAGACCAAATGCACATTAAGAGACAAATATTACACAGAAAACGTATTTAAAGCAGTTTGAGGTTCAATAACTCAATAAATGTGGAAAATGTGAGCACAGAAAAGGGCACAGACGTCAGATTATACTTTAAACAATTCACTCTATTCTGGGCAGACACTCGACGAGGCTCTTTTTAGAGGAAGGTGCTTTCAAACTGAATAATTCCCAGCAGGGCTATTTCAACTTTCCTAACAGATATAAGTCTCGCTTTGCAATATTAATTCTGATTCCACTTTATGTACTTTAAATGCAGTTAATGTGATTGTTGGGAAACATGTAAAAGGTGGTTATTAGGTCTGCGGAAGTCAAAACTTGTGTGCCAGGCTCGGTGTCCCTCAGTATTAAGAACATGTGCATTTGTTATTAGTGTGTTTTTCTGTTAATTTTCTCCCTTGTGATCTCAATACGGCTAACCTGGTTAAATAAAGGCTACATTTAAAAAATAAAGAAAGAAATAAAGACAATTTCAGTTTAAGTTGTTGGGTAAAATTTAAATGTGCCCCCCCTCAGATTTAAAATGAATCCCTTGCTCTCGGTGCTAAGTAACAGCAGTTGTATGTAGAAGGGTTATTTTGGGTAAACAACAAACCCAAGAGTGATGTGCCAATGGGGAATAAGATCAATTAATATGCAGGTGATTCGGGCGTAGCAGCTCCAGAAACACAACTTTTGACTCTGTCACCTCTGAAGACAAAGATACAAAGAACGACAGAGTGGTGATATTGAGGTCTGAGCGCCTTAAAAAGTCCAAGTTCAGGTGTTCATAACAGACAAATGTGTCTGAAGTGCTCTTGAGCAGGATTCAGTGTCTCTACCAGCTCTTGGGAAAATAGCAGGAGCAACCTTTACCCCGGCAGAGACGTGAGCTCTTTGAGTATCAACAAAGAGAGCAAAGAAATCCAAGTGAGCCAGAAGAAAACAAATACAAACAGATAAAAGGAAGAAGAAAACCAGTGGGAAATGAAATTGAGCTCAGAGATAGAGACAGCAACAAACAGCAAACCAAGATCTGTGAGTGAAAAAGACAGAAAACTAGGAGTGAGGAAGACTGATGTGGAGTCTGTTGATAGTGTCATGGTTGGGTGGTCCTGCAGTTATGAGGAGCTTGAGACACACACACATAAATGCACACACACACACACACACACACACACACACACATGCACACAGCGATCTGGAGTGTAATCTCAGGCTCTTCATCTCTGAATGACTGTAATACCTTCTCTATTAATACTCACACATGCACACACTATGGAGGGTATGTAGTCGCACCAACTGGACCATTATTCCAGTCCAACCAGCCATGTATGACCAAACCCACACACACACACACACACACACACACACACACACACACACACACACACACACACACACACACACACACACACACACACACACCCTGTCTAAGCCTCTTATGGCAACCCACTTCTCTCCTATCTGTTTGGGTGTCTGCTACTGTGCTCGCTTGCTTGCATGAGTAAATAAAGAGAAAGTGAATAAAGACAAACTAAGAGAAAGTGTTTGTGTGTTTGTGTGTTTGTGTGTGTGTGTATCCCAGCATGCATTAAAAATGTGTGTGTACATGTACAGTTACATTTGTATTTCATAACCTGCCTCCATCATGTGTATTAACCCTCTTTTTAATCTGTCTCACATGTGTGTCTGATCGAACAGATGAGCATGGATTTTAATTAATACAAATGTCTATGTGGCTGCTTAATAACTTCCACTTCATGCTCATAACTGCTTTAAATCTACTTTCTTCTGACTTACATATCTCCAGCCATTTTTGTGGCGACCAAACCAGGTTTTTTAAGGCAAACCATGATTTTTTCTAACCCTAACCAAGTGTTTTTTGCCCCTAAACCTAAGCAGAGCGTGAGTACAGTGTTGTGACTAGACAGAAAAAGAAAATGTAACCTAAACGAACATAAAGTTGCAACATAAGGCAAGGATTAGTTCGAACTTATCTGTGGTTTTGCTGAAAAAGTCCTTTCATGTACTTTTCGCATTTATCCTGGTAAAACATGTGTATGGTATCCGTGATGTACGAACGTTCCTCCCTTATAAATATCAGCTTGTGTGTGGGAAAAGGGTTTTCTTGTGCGTACACGTCATTCATACATCTGATCCCAGGATGAGTCGGACTCAGTCAGCCATTAGCAGACTGAAAGTCAGATGGAGTCAGAGAGTCTGTCTGTGAGAAACGCTGCTCAAATTCTAGTGAATTCATAATAATTAAACAAACTGTGGTGGGTGTAATCAGGAATATTGATGTTGTTTTTCCTGTCTCCACCCCTCCTCAAGCGTTGACACATTGCAGAAGTTGAAATACATAAAAAAAGTCCCTCCCCATTCAAGCTTGTTTGCTGATCCACATGATCTACAGTACGCGGTCGTCCAGTTTCCACTACAGGATCTTTTTTATAGTGTGATAGAGATTGTCTGTTTGTCTTGATACGCGGTCTGTTTTTCTGTCCCACTTTCCTCTCAGATTTGCTTGTTATTTTGACCCTCTCCCTCATGCAGTGACCCACAGATGCAGGCAAACGCACACACTCACACACAGTCACACACACTGTCTCTCACGGGGATCCCCTTGCGTCTGGCCCCCCTGCAGAGTCAGACGCTGGGTAGCACAGGTCTGCGTGACTATGAGCATGTGTGTGTGTGTGTGTGTGAGTGTGTGTGTGTGTGTGTGAGTGAGTGTGAGTATGCAGAGTGAACGCCTGACCAGTTCTGTTGCCGACAGCGATTTTATTCCCTTCTCATTACTTCATGTTGGTGAACATTGCCAAAACACTTGTGCCCTCCTTTCTCCTGTCTCCACCTCGGCCTCTCCTCTTCTGCCTCCTTGCAATTTTTTTCAAGCACACTCGAGTCCACATGCATTTTAAATTCCAGAATCTCACTACATCCGTCTGATTTCTATGACTTCCTCCTCTTTGTTTCCTTGTCGTCTCTGATCTTTCTTCCTCTCTCCCCTCCCGCTGTTCCTTCTTTACCATCTTCCCATGCATCTTTTCATCCTCCACAGCTCCATCACTCCCTTCCCTCCCACTGTCTCATTTCCTATTCTTTTCTCCTCACTTCCCATCTGTCTGAATTGGATAAGTGTGAAAGAAACACGTGTTTCAACTGTGGGGTAAGGTTAGAGGAAGTGTGTGAGTGTGTGTTGCTGGGTAGATCTGGCGCTGGTGCTCATGGCTCACTGATCTCTGGAGTGGGGGGGGCAGCACAAGGTCTGTGAGTGTGTGTGTGTGTGTGTGTGTTTATACGCCTAAATTGTGAGTGTATATTTCCTAAATATAGTGTGTTTCTGCTTGTGTGTGTGTGTGGTAAGCTGGCATGCAGATGTCTACTCTCATTCAGACCGTCTCTCATGCCAATGGGCTATTAGGCGGGATCAAACCTACAATTATTCCCCCCTTCCCTGCACCGATCTCTAACGTAAATGCATATGCAGAGGAGACTTAACATACACACCACGGGCCCACACACAGCTCAACAGCTCCTGCACCACCACAGCTTGTGTGGTTAGATCCCACCTCAGTGTCATTTGTTGTCGGCATACGTGCCAACCTTGAGACCTTAAAAAAAAAAGGGAGGATTTCAAAACAAAAGCAGGGTCCTGGTGGTCCTACCCTGAAAAATTTGGGATTCAAGGACTGTGTAATTCCCCCTCTAGCATAAACTTGTGCAAATCTGTGGCACTCATTCATTCATGCCTTTTAGAGAGTCTGGGGATGGGGATTTACGCAGAGCGAATCCCCGTGATTGACAGAAAAATCGACGTGGCAGATTTTCATCCCATTTCCTTGAAAACTTCATGTAAGAAACAGGAATTCTTCTCTCCAGAGCGCCTGAAATTTGTTTAAATTTTCTTTTTCCTCTCCATTTCTCTATTCGTCTCTCCCTCACTGCAGAGGATGAGGGGCAGATTACACGCTGTTCAGTGGTTACGATAACTAAAAGGGTAAAAAAGCGTGAAAAATGTCATTATCAGGAGAAATACAGGAGAAAAATTGGAGAAATGTGGGAGAAATAAGGGGAAATACGGGAGGAATAAGGGGAAAATACGGGGGAAATATGGGAGGAATAAGGGGGAAATACAGGAGAAATAAGGAGGAAATATGGGAGAAATATGGGAAAAATACGGGAGAATTGTGACCCTGGAAGGAAACTGGGAAAGGGCAATAAAAAATGGGAGTCCTCCAGGAAAATGGGGCGGGTTGGCGAGTATGGTTGTCAGTCAAGTCACAGGCTCGTAGTGCCGAAGCTCCTCCGACGTATCCCAGCAGGAGTTCCCTCCATAATAAACTCCTCATTCAACCAAATTACCGCATATGAAATCAAACTGTCAGAGGACACCCACCCCTTCAGCTATCCTAATGCAATTTGCCAAAAGCTCTGAACCAGCATTTCTTTTAATGATGTAATTCAGGGAAACATTTTCAAGATTCATTCTTGAGTTTGACACATAGATGAAATTGAGGGGAACATTTTCAGTCTGCCATAACTCAAAACACTGTCTGCTTTTTTTCTAATATTGACACACAAACCAGTGTAAACAAACCTTTTCTACCAAAGAGAAAAAGCTGCATTCATCTGTCACATTATTCCCATCGCAGCATAAAATCTCCATCAGTCGGCGGCAGATTGAAAAACAGCTTTCAGCCTCGTGAACAGCAATGTAAGCAATGCCATTATTAGTGAGTATGTTTTGAAAGGGCACAACATGCTGCAGTGCACATCAAGGATATTATTAAAACTTCAGGTTTAGGTTACATTTTGAAGGGATTCACACCTCTGCTGTTTGTTGCATTAAGCTCTGCAGCCCGCAGAGCACCTTTCGCTCCTCGCTGGGTCGGATCTGGATCCACTTTCCTCAATGAAAGCCAGAGGAGGGAGGAGCGAGCGACGTGATTGGTTAGAGCGTGTAATAAAGCGAGTTGATGGGTAGTCGGACAGAGGCAGAGAGGAAGTGCCTGAAGGTGTTTGGGAGAATGTAAACAACAGCGTGTTATGGGAAGGATTGTCACGATAGCTTCCACGTTACACCGCCTCAGGAGTGTGTGTGTGTGTGTGTTACTCACAGCAATGTGTTCACACAGTTGCACTACATGGACTCACTTCTCATTAAGGTCAAAACCTGGTCCCCACAAGGTAAACCATTCAAATCTAAGGCTCGGATTTATTTTTGGATTAACGTTAAACTAAAATGAGGTTAATACTTAGGCGTGTTATTGTTAACCCTAAGTGTCCCAATGCCAATGACACGTCTAAAGTGACAAAAATAAATCCTGTGTGTGTGTTGCGAGTTAACGTTTGCGTGCCGACATGCAAGCTGCCGTTCATCAGTGAGTAACCGCCCAGCCTGCATCAGTGCATTCATATGTGTGAGCGTGTGTGTGTGTGTGTGCGTCTGGCGAGTTCTGGGTCACAATAACAGCTGGGGGCACACTGCCTAGACAGTCAATTTTGATTGGTCGCCACACTGTGGCGGCTGCGTTCATATTGGCTGAAATTTTTACTACAGCATCCATAGTATCCATAGTAACAGAGCTGTAAACAAAAACAAGTGTGGCATGTGTATTTGTTTTTGGGTTCAAGTGTTTGTTGTGTTTGTATCCAAACCCATAATTTTGTTCCCTTTTCGTTCATGTGCATTAACTGTGCTTATATTCAGGAGTTGTGTACGTCTCATATGTTGTATATTCTTCTGTGTGTTATTGTAAATGTATGTAAGCCATTTCCAGACTGATCAGACTGTTAATCTTTGATGGGTCGAGTAATTAGGACACCCAGAGAGACAATCTCCTCCAACATGCACGCACTCATTACTTCAAAACACAGACCCCGAGGAACAGTAAGGGATTGTGACAGAGACCCCCCAACACACACACACACACACACACACACACACACAAACACACACAATATTCAGTCAAGGGGATAAAGGAATCCACGAGAAAAGGCAAAACCATCGTCCGCCCTAGCAACACAGGTCGAGGAGACGGAAACTTAGTACAAAGATGCCTTGTTTTCAGTTTTAGGAACAGAAAAACTTGGGTTACATCAGTTTAAATTCATTTTTACTTTACGTACCATAACATACAAAAGTTTGTGTCCTCTCGCAATATCAGCACAGTTGCCGGGATAAAACGGTGGCAGAAAAATTCATTTTTGAGTCTCACTCCCAACTCGTCAAAAACTGATGCTTTGGGATGGCGGCCGACCCGTCCGACAATCCCATAGCGTCAGTATTTGTCAAGTTTTCCTACAAATAGGACCTTTCAGCCAGAACACGATCTTTTCCTAAGCCGAACAAAGTGTTTTTTGTGTCTTAACCAAACCAGACCACAAGCACAGTGTGGCCACAACATAAAACAGAAAGTGAAAGCTAAAGAAACATAAAGTTGTAACATATATGTGGTTTGCAGAGACGAACAATACCAACTTTTTCTCTGGCGACTGGGTTTGTCCAATAAACAAGGTCTTCTCGCAACAGCTCAGATTTTCACTAACACTGATTACAGAGAAGAAAGTGAATAAATAGTTAAACTGCTGCTGTTTTCTTTTCAAAACTATTCAACACTTCTCAAAAAGCAACATTTATTATATCCAATTTTCTGGAAAATGAAAAGTAAGACCTGCAATTCTGCCAAAAAAAAAAAGACTAAATCACAGGTACAGCTGTGACTGAATCCTCTTCACTACAAGAGCCTCTAGCCTTGTTTTCTCCATATTTCCTGTGTCTATAGTGAAAGTTTATTTTACTGGCAAGTGGAGGAAATACACAAGAGGAGAGGGGAGAGACTCCCCGTCTTCATTTTAGGTCGAACTGAGCAGATTGTGCAGGGTGAACACGGATAGGTACGTATCTAGACAGTTCGGTTGTGAGGCTATGCGTATTTTTTGTATAACGCACACACATTCACCCTGACACACACAAAATCCAGTCACCCACGCAACCAGACGTTCTGCTGCACCTTCCTGGATAACAAGATCGTGTTAGCAGTATGGCAACAGCTTGAACGTACCAAATGGCTCCATCATTACTGCCAGGGAAGGCTGGACACACACACAGACACACAAAGTTACACAGACAGAGACGAACTAGAGGAAGTCCTGAATATGCTATTGTTGAATTTAACGCAGCTGTCCTTAAAAACAGAGATTTGTTTGCTTAAGTTGATGGTAAAATGACTCAGAGGTTTCAGCAAACACCTATTATGCTTTTTCATTTTGTTATATAGGTTCTTGTGCATGTAAAAGATCCTGAAAGTTACAAAGCTGAAAGTCTACGCCTACGGGAGCTCCTCTCTCCCACAGAAACACTGCTCCTAAAACGCCTCGTCAGTAGTTCTGTGATTTCTTGACATCACACTACGTCACCACGTTACACATTTGTATAATTCATACCTCTTTTCACTGCACACGTGAAGGTGAAGCTACAGTAGCTGTTAGCTGGTGGGCGGTGCCAGCTCAGGCGTGTGTGAGCTGGCCAATCAGAGAAGAATGGGTATTTGGGAAAGGGGCCTTAAAAAGACAGGAGCTAAAACAGCATTTCAGACAGAGGGGGGATACAGTGCATGTTTCAAGCATTAAAGCGTGTAAAGATATTCTGGTAGTATCCCAAAGTTAAATGGGTTTATTAAATAAACAAAAATGTATACATTTTTGTTTGTTTCCTGTTTCAAACCGACAGACAATGTGGGTTTCTTTTAACCCAAACCATTAACTTCCCCTGAACCTGGCCACGTCGCATTTGTGCCTAAACCTGACCAAATCCTGTCAGCAGCATTGTCACATCTTATAAAACAGATTTATTTTATGTTTTATCGCTGCTCTTCTTTGTGTAGACAGATTGCATTACCCTCGGTTTTACAAAAAACAGTTACAAACTCACAATTGTAATCACCAAAAGAAATCTTGCTGGATTGCCAACTACTGTTTCTACAAGAACAACTTCAAGGATAGAGCAATATAAAACCAAAAAAGTGGACTAACTGTAAATGATTCCCATGAAACTACTGTAAAAGTATCATGTTTAAAATGTCATAAATCAAAAATCAATCCGTTGATTCACAAATCTCTCCCTGTCGCTCTCGGCTCTGTTTTTCTCTCTCTGGGGTGCTGGGGTGTGAACACCGACACCCTTGTTGTTTTAAAGTCATCAGGTGGACTGTCAAGCGCAGGAGACAGACACACACACACACACACACACACACACACACACACACACACACACACACACACACACACACACACAGAAGATGTCCCAACAGGCCAGTGCCAGCAAGCGAGAAACACCGACAACCGCACGTGTTGTGTTAGTAACCTCAGCCCTCTGTGTGTGTGTGTGTGTGTGTGTGTGTGTGTGTGTGTGTGTGCGTGTCTCAGGGGAACAGGGCTCAGGACTCAATTAAGCAGACATGTGTGGAATGCTTTCAGGGGGAACGGGACAAGATGGCTGTGGGGCCGACACTATGCGCCCCTCTGTCTCACTCGCCCTTGATCTCAATTGGTCTCGCTTTGGCTGACCCATGGCAGCGTGAAGGGGAGCCATGTGAGGCGCACACACATATATACACACACACACACACACAAAGTGCCATGAATGTCTCGCCTGGACAGTCTAAAGGGCTCTCAAGGGTCCTCTGCCGTGTCTCTCGTCTCGTTCTCTCGGTCTCCCCATGATACCAGGGAGATAAACGAGGCTTGGTCACCTAATGAAGCATGTTGAGGCTTCTATGAGTAGCTTGTAATACAGCTAATAATAGCCTCTGAAGTTGCAATTCCCCAAAAATCTTGTTCCCCTTTGTCCAGGTAGGTGTGAGGGAGATTTACGGGGGTGAAGTCCCTCATTGGCCAGGGGCTTTGCAGTAATGTTAGCTTTGACTGTGGACATTGTGTTGATCTCTGTGCTGTGGTGGGTGCCGGTCGTTTGTTGAGGTTAGCGGACTCCGTTTCTAAGCTAATGGTAGCTAGCCTTGCACTTACATTTAACCTTGAGATTTAAAAGTTTGGAGAATATTAAGAAACTCTTCTCTGGCCTTTAAGGAAAGAGCAGTCAGCATCCTGTTGCTCTTGTTCGCACTCCATAGGTGTAGTTACTTGTATTTAGCTGTATTTAGCTTTGACTTTGGACTTTGTGTTGTTGGTGGTGCTGCTCGTTTGTTGACATTGGCGGACTCCATTTCTAGGCTAACGTTAGGTAGCGTTGCACACCGTTGGCGGTGTAGGGGAGCAGAAGAGAGGCAGTCTACAGGGCTGGCAAGGCAACCAATCACCCAATGAACCAAGAAAGTAGGTGGATGCTTCACATTGTTGAATATATCTGGCTATGCAACATGTGTTTCCCATCCTGCTGCCATCAAAAGTATTTTCTTAGAGAAAGTGCAAGTGAAAAAACATCAAAAACAACAGCAGCATCCATTTACCTGTTTTGAAGATTTCATAGCGCAGAGAGAAGCCCGCCCCCTGGTGGGCGTAGTCGGATACGAACTTGATGTGGAGTGACGGCCCCGACGATATGATTGGTGCGGGGGCGATGTTGCTGCAGTGCTTCCCCAGTAGGTCAGCCGACTCCGAGTTCCCATCGTGGATCTCTACGTAGTCGTACCTGCAGAGGAGGAGATGCAAATTATATTAAATCCCCTCGCTTGATGTAAAGACATTTAATGAATCCTCTGATGAGGTATTCTGTGGAAGAGCGGAGAAGAGAGGAGACTTTCATTTGAGAAAGAGGAAATTGTTAAATCCTTCCAAGCTGCTTTGACTCTCGTGTTATTAGTCTTTTTTTTTTTTTCCTTTATTAGATTTTTCATCTGGCAGGCATCGCATCGGATTTGGCAACAAAACAGAAGCAATGAGCAAATTGTTTGCGTCTATCTATCGGCGGCGAGGGGAACCTCTGAAAGCGCAGTCGCCATCAGCAGAAGCATGGGAGTCATTACGGTTCAAATGAATGCAGCAGAAGACATTGGCAGTTCACAGATGGTGGAGGAGGAAGAGAGCCACCTGCATTAGACGGAATAGAAGGAGAAACCTGTTTAAGATTCTCTAACTGCACTGTAATTGACTGATTATGCACTCTAACTGCTTTGGGCTACAGAACATCATTATATGGATTAGATCTATATTATAATATAAACAAAAGGTGAGTGGGAATGTAGGAAGCTGTGCTCCCTTTCAGCTTGCATAAGGAAACATGTGGGCCGTCTTTCAGAGACTAATTTAACTCCGTTTCTACTTGATATCCTCAAATTTAATGAAAAGCTTCGAGATTTTCCCGAAGCAATGCTTTCGGAATAAATTATCGATGAATGAGTCTTATTTTGTGCAAGAAAATAGACTCAAACTGAGAAAGTGTACGTTCACATGCCTTTTGCTTAATGTTATAGTGCATTCATGTGGTGTCGGAAAAAATCGGGGAAAAAAGGGGGTTACTGACTAGGAAAATTCTTGGGTATTGTCAAAAAACTGGCCGACCGTCACCGTCCCCAAACCCATACAACTCCACATTACAGATTAATACAATAATACAAAGATGTGAACGTAAAATTAATGATAACTAGCTTTAAAGTCACAGCTCAGAGTATAATAAATGCAAAAAATACAGAAAATGTACAAAAAAGGTGAACTTGGAAAGACTGAGTTCAATTATGGTTCACAACTTGTTGATTTTGACGTCATATACATGGAAACATTGCAGAAGGATGTAAATGTTTGGTTGATGGTTGGAAACTTTTTACTAATTCACATATTACTTTTTGCTAACATGTAACTTGTAATGTGGTATTAAGTTTGAACAGTTAGTTGCTGTCCACATAGAGTGACCAGATTAACCCTAACGAGTCAGATTAACACTATTTCTGTAGATTTTGGTAATAAAATCACTTTGTAATATAAAGCTTTAAAGCTATAAATGCTTTGACACATCTTCCTTGTAGTCTCCATGATGTTACAGACACTAAAGTCGGAAGAACGACGTCCCAACATGAGAACTGGGACCATCCGGGGAGCACGTGAATGCAGGGTTACACGAGGGTCCAGTCACGGTGTAAGAGTGTATATAATGGTCCGGCTTTTTGAACTGTGCACGAACCCTCCAGGCCTTTGATGCTAAAAAAAAGGATTAATGTGGAACAAATGACTCTGGTTTACATCTTTGCCTAGGTCTAATTCAATAATGTTTGTAACTCTGCCTGAGGCCGTTCACTCCTCAGAGAAATTCACATTTTCCACTTTTTAGACTGGATTAAGGTTGCTTCATCATTTTGCTGCTTCTTCCTTCCTTAGAAATATCTCGCAAGTTTTGCTGACTACTGTACTGTAGGTGGTCTGTGCTGACTTATAACTAAGCAAGCTGGTCGGGAATAAATGAAGGAATAGATGAACTAGGAATAACGAGGATTTCTCAGCACGCACACTAAATAAAAGCTCATTGGAATATCGACAACTGACATTAAAATAACAAAAGTGCAGCAACTTGTTTAGAGCTCTTTGTGAATTCACCTAAAAACACACACACACACACACATTACAGTATGTGTTTTTGCTGAATATCACACATCAGCAGAAAAGGAGTCTGAATGGAAATCTATTTTTATTTCTCCTTCTTTCATGTTAACTGACCACAAATGTTTGGGCCTATCTCCAGACCCACAGCAGGAGCGTTGCCTCTGTGTCTGGATACCAAAGACACACCTGCCTGCCTCTAAAATAGCTTCCCGCAAAGAAATTCCTCGAGCAACTTGCCATGAAAGACGATCTAAAGTTTGACTCAGAGGTAAGAGAATTCAGCTTGTCACTGGTTTGAAGTAAAGTAGAGAAAAAAACCGTGGCTGGACTCTTTTTGCACATCTTCGTCCATCAGATCGATCAGTTCTGACCGCTGTGCAGTGAATTGCTCCACTATTGAGCTTTCTCTACATTTCCCTGAAGTGATCGCCCTTAACCTAAAGAAGTACACAGTGTACAGTTTAAGATGTACGACAGGAGGCCTCAGCGACTCAACAGATGAAGTTTCATGCACCACTTCCTGTTGCTACTGTACATTAAAAATACATGAATATATAAGGGGTGTTAATCTTTTCACTATTTGTTAGCATGCCATCACAGTTATGTGGACTATCATTACTGAAACCAAGAAGGCAAAACACCCTTATAAACACACACACACACACACACACACACACACACACACACACACACACATATATACATATACTCGTTTTGCCACTTAGGAGATGGATTAATTCCCTGGAAACGTATCAGCACAACCAAATCTTAACCGTAAACTTTACATTCGTCTTATTCCCTAAACTACAGAGAGTCGCTTCAACACCACAGCTGACAAGTGTGCAGACGAGAGCTCGGCTGTGCACGGAGACGCTGTAACGTGTTTCGCTGTAGCTCTCAGCTGTAGCTCCGCGTGCGCTGTTCTGACAGGTGAGCAAGCTCCCGACATCATGCGGGTCACGCACCTCCCACTCTCCCATCATGCTTTGTGTCTGCTTCGCCAGAACGAACGCCACACAGTCATGACGCAAGCTGTCACTGCGCTGCGAGCATGTGTGCGTAGCATCTGTAGGCACTGAGTGTGTGCGTGTCACAGATCCTGTGTCAGATTTTTCCCAAGAGAACGCCTCATCCCAGCGACAGCTTCCTCCTCCTCGTCTCTGTAATGACAACTTTGTTTAACTCCGATCCTGACAAGATCTCTCTCTTCCTCTCTCTCTCTCCTCCCGGCGCTCTCTTTCCTTAATTATTTTCCATCGCTTCACTTTTCAACACTTTTTTTTTTCTACTATTCTTTGTCTTCTTCATTTTTCTCTCTCTCGCTCCTCTTTCCCTCTCTAGCTATCTCTAATGTGCTGTCAGGCACATAGCCAGTGGCCAAGAGCCAACGTGTGGGTGAGGCAGAGGAGGCAGAGACGGGGAAGAGAGAGGATATTAGACTCTGTGAATATTTGAATTCGAAACTACCATTTATCAGCGAAATGAAGGGTGAGACAGACAGACAGACAGGCAGACAGAGGATGAGTGGAACAGAAGGTTAACTGCTTTACTTTACAGTCACACACCACTCTGAGCCGACTCTTTCTCTAACGTTTTCCTCATCCAAACTAAAAGTGAGGCTCACATTTTTCAGATTCATTCAGCCCAGTTGCCCAGATAAAATTTTGGCAGTTCACGTTTCTGCAAACCGCCGATACGTCCACATTTTTAGGTGTCATATTGGGCTGAGTAACATATTGACATTGTCATGTCTGGAGGTTGACCGGATGGTGGGGGTGGAGAGGTACTGTGCATTTCAACATCTGTAAGCGTGACGGGAAGTCAGGACATCTCCAGCTGTGTCAGTGGCAGCCGAAACAGGTAATTTAAGCCAAAACATGATCTTTTTCTAGCCCCAACCGGGTGGGTTTTGCGCCTAGTCCTTCTCAAAACATAAGCACAGGGTTGTCACGAGATTAAACTAAAAACTGAACCTAAATAAACCTGACGATGCAACACACAGTAATGCAAGATTTCACTATATCAGCGGTTTTGCAGTTGATTAATCCACTGTGGAGGCCAAAGCACCAAAACAAAGTGAAAAAAAAGAATTCAAATTTAGCCGGCGCAGTGTGAACGCAGCCGGAGAGAGAACATGACACTGCACTCGCCCTGCCAGCTCCTCCCCTCAGACAGACAGAGACAGGTGTCCCTCCCTCCCGCCCTCCCTCCCTGCAGCTCTGTGCCTTTAGGTCACATAAGTCAGCGAGCACACGTACGCAGGGGAGCTGCACAAACACACAAACTGTCTGTCTCGCACATAAACACACTGACGCACAAACACAGACACAGAGCCCGTGGCCGTGCACTCAGATGCATCTATGGAAAGGTTTGAGGTTTCCTCCACGCTACCTCTGTGTAGGAGGAACACAGCTTCTAACAAACTGTTTAATGCCATCATCTCTCCCTCTCCCTCTCCCTTTCCCAATATATTCCACTGCAGCCAATCAGAGACTTTTTTGAGACTTGCCGTAGGGACAGTCTGAATTTGTTTCTTCCCCACTTTTCCCTGAAATTCGCTTGTTAACAAGCCGTACATGAGATGTTTTTTTTGTTTTTTTTCCCCTCGCTGACATGAAGAAAATGATGAAAAAACAAATGTTGGCACCGAAACATGTAACATGGGAGGTTGCAGCTGCTACAGACGGACGAACATTCATGAAGCACAGATTGAGCTGTGGAAGGAGACTTAAAACTAAAACATTTGACATTTTGAGAGATTCATGGGTGTTTGTGTTTTGGGGGCTGGGGGGTCTCACGAGCGAGAAAGCTCTCCCACGCCTGTCTGACGTGAACCAAGGAAAAGGTTTGGATACAGATGCACTTCCACCCCTCCTCCTCCTCCTCCTCCTCCTCCTCCTCCTCCCTCCCTCTCCTCCCTCCAGCTTTGGTCTTAATTGCCTTTCACACGTTCTGTCTCTCTCTGTAGGTCGGGAGTTGTCTTTTTACACCTGCACATTTCTTTCAAACATCAGGGGTGCCCCTAGCAGCAGACAGAGCGTCTGCACCACAGACACATGGACAAACATGGACACACACTAAAAAGAGCCGAAAGCAAGCTAGAATAGTCGGGTGAAGATATAGCACATGCAAAAACTGCGATATTTTGTTGAGCTGTGTGCTCAATGTTCAAACTCAGAAATCTTATTCAAGGTTAGGTCATCCCACTACTACTTGCATCTTTAGTTTTGTTTCGATTACATGCTGTGCTCTTAAATCATTTCTTTGTCATAACTTAGCATGAATTGATCCAAATTTAAATGTCCTTTTTTGTCTTTATTTGCTAAATGTTTGTGTGGTGCTGGACAGCTGCTAGAGCCTGAAATTAAAGGAAAAGCACACCCAAAAATGAAAATTCAATGCCCAAGTCCACAAACATTAAACTTTAAAATGTTAAAAATAAAAGGTCATACAGCGTAAGTCAAGTCTTCAGAAGCCCCGAGATCCCAGACTGATTTGTAAAGACGTTATTTACACTCTCGACACGCCGGTCAAGTTCCTGCCCGCTCTTTAGATGGACTTTTGTTATCTTAGCAGCTACGGTGAAGATCACTTCAGCTTTAAAAGGATGTAAATCACGACTTTTCAAATCAATTTGGGATCTCGTGGTTTCCACTTATACCAGAAAAGCTGTATGAAGCCATTTAATTATCTTTTTTTATGTTTTGAAACAAGTCCTCAGCTACTTCAGTTGTTTAGGGGAACGCTTCATGTTTTGTGTGCTATGAAAAATAACCCGACTTTCCATCGGCACGAGGGCGAGTAGATAATAAAGACATTTTTATTTTGGGTGAACTTAGTCTTTAATATTTATACGAACTGTTACTGGGTATCATTTCTCTCTAACACGTAGGGAATACGCTCATTAAGTTTTCATCTTGTTGTTGCTTTATTCTGTTTGTTTTGGGATTTTTCCCTCTTCTCGTGCACATTTCGCTGGGAGAGAAGTGAAACCACCAGTAGCCCCGTACAAACATTTTCAGAGGAACTGAAACAGAAAACAATGACTACATTCACACACATATAAAATATACAAAACAGAAAACAGAAGTAAAGGAACAGGAACAATTATGGAGGTGGTGGATTCAGCCGTGCCCTCTGACTGTTCACAGATGCCTCCAGCAGCACTGATAACTCCTTTGAGGCATGACGGTCTCTAGTTCAGCAGCTGCTTCTGATGTTATCTACCTACTCCTACTTCTTATTCTCACGATTGTACATCCCTGGAGACAAATGATTTCAAACTCTACACATTCTTATGCAATCGTTAGCATTTGAAACATAGAGCTCAATGTTTACACACAGCGCTAAAACACCAAATCCTATCGAAGGAAGCCTGTCGCCCAGTATATACTGTATATATTATACTATATTCACACACCTGTGCGGAGTAAAAGCAGCCGTAGTCAGTCTGTCAGTGAAGCAGTTAATAGAGAGTGAGGAGGATGACTGACTTCACTGTTATCAAGTAATAGGCCTATTACTGCAGACAGATGGACAGTGTGTGTGTACGTGTGTGTGTGTGTCTATGTCTGTCCGGCAGTAGTCTCCAGGACAACCAATCGATTCCTCATTATGGCTTTTACACACATTGATCAGGGTCAGTCCTTCAAAGGCACACACACACACACACACACACACACACACACACACACACACACTACAGTAACAGACATAGATCAGACAGACCTGCAGGGCATCGGGGAGTGTTAGTAAATCAGACCACTAATATTATCATCATTACCTGCCTTCCTCTGTGTGTGTGTGTGTGTGTGTGTGTGTGAGTGTGTAAGAGAGAGAGAGAGAATGGATTTCCTAAAACCACCACCTCAGAGCTTAACAAATCTTTAAATTTCAGACCTTCTTCTTAAACCCAAGGACGGTGTCCAAAATCCCTCCCCGTGTCTCCTACAGTGCACTATGTTTACCCTCCACCATTTTGTTTGTCCTTGCCACATACATGACTTTCTGCTAACAATCCCACATTTCATTGACGCTGGTGCTGGTGCAGTTGCTGGTGTGTGACGCAAAATGATAAAGATTAGTAATAGTTTCTCAATTTACTACTCGCTGTGAAGTGAACTGAGTGTCTTTGCAGTTGATTGAGTTTTGAGTAGTTAAGGATGCCTTTTCTAACTTCTAATACGGTTGAGGTGTCTGGAGTCGATGCAATACTTCCAGTAGTTGATGCACCCACTTCCTGTGCGTATCGTATCGTATCGTATCGTATCGTATCATATCGTATCGTATCGTATCGTATCGTATCTTAAACTTGAAGTAAACATTTGTAATTTCAGGTTTATTTGTTTGAGTTTTTGATTGATTGATGTGTTGAGGTCACTCGCCCACAAGTGGAACATTTTTGAGACACCTCATCCTGCAAAACATGAGCCAAAGTGATCGTGATCACAGCTGTAATGAGACAACAGCATGGTTCAACTCCCTTTAAAGGCATCTAGAGTAATCACCGCCTTAAAAGATTGGCCTGGCAAAGTCCTCTGATTTATCAAAAGCAGACTAATGAACCTTTACAGCACACCTTGATCTGGGAGCTGCTCTCTTGTCTCCCGTGTCTGTAGCTTTCTATTAACATTGTCTTTCGGCTCTGTGCCGGGACGCTTGTCTGGACGCATGACTCTCCTGCTGGCAGAGTCGCCGTGATGTTAATTCAAACATGCAGGCAGCTGCTAAATGCCCACAGCTGGTAAGTGAACATCCACTGTCACTCCGCATGCTGCTCCTCTCGCGTCCTCTCTCTGTCGTACAGTCTCTTCACTTCTCCCTCCCAACTTTCATTTTTTTTTTTTTTCCTCCCCTTCTGCCCTCAGGCCGGTGTCACATCACATCACTCTACCTTTAGCTCTTCTCTTGGCCATGTCCTCGGGACGTTTGCCTGCCAGTCAGGTGTGTGAAGAGAAAGAAGAGGAGGAAGAGAAGAGAAGAGAAGAGAAGAGAAGAGAAGAGAAGAGAAGAGAAGAGAAAACAGACTTTGCCGGCATAAAGTTGAATGATTGATAGAGGCAGAGTACAAAGACAAGGTCTAAATCATTAGTGAAACCATTATCGTTGACTGCAGCTTCTCTGTCATATAAATCACTTCTTAACTCACTGCTTTTTTATCCACGCATACTGTGTAAGCCACATAACCATGAAGCTGCCTACGTGCATGTCTGCTTCTTGTGCTTTCACTCTATAGAACTTTATTTGAGTTTGTGAAAATGCTTGAGCCTCTCGTTTCTGCAAGCATGTGTGAGCCTGTGTGTGTGTGCGTGTGTGTGTGTGTGTGCGTGTTTGTCTCATATCAATATTACAGATAGCATCTGCCTTGGGTGTGATATGAGGTAAAGGAGAACTGGAGAGGGTGGAGAACGAGGAGTGGATGAGGATAAGAGACAGACATATAGGAAGGGGATTTAAGTGATGGATAGGCGCAGACTGGAGGATAAAAGAGGATGAAGACAGATATAGGCTGCAGAAAACGTCCATAAATGATAAAGAGAAGAAGAGGAATAGATGCATTTTAAAGAGGGAGACAAAAGGAAGGAGAGGGAGATGAGAAAATAAGAGGATAAGAGAGAGAGAGGAGGAGGAGGAGGAGGAGGAGGAGGAGGAGAAGAGCGTGGCATTTGGCTCGCTGCCTGTGTGTTTTTTTTGTGGTTTTTTTTTCATAAGCAATGCTGAATAATGATTTGGCCTATAAAAGATTGGCACTCTGCAGGAGGATGAGGACGAGGAGATGAGAAGGAGGGAAGGGAAGGAAAGAGGAGGTGGAGATCGAGGTGATGAAGACACAGGCGTGCAGGGAGGAGCAGGGAAACGGAGGTGGGACGGAGGAAGGCGCAGGAGCAGACGAAAGATGATAGATGGGGTCCATCGGGCAGTGTTGGAGGTGGAGGTGGTGGGAGGGGTGAGGAAGGGTGAGATGAATGGGAGAGGAGAGGAGAGGGAGAGAGCCAGGAGGAAAGAGGAGAGGGGAGAGAGAGGTAGCTGTCAGGATGATTTGAGCCTGCCCTCAACGGACCCTGACGCTGCACTTTTCCCTCAGCAGCTGTGTGTGTGTGTGTGTGTGTGTGTGTGTGTGTGTGTGTGTGTGTGTGTGTGTGTTTGCGTGTGTGTGTGTGTGTGTGTGTGTGTGTGTTTGCATGTGTGTGTGTGTGTGTGTGTGTGCGTTCTTTCCAAACACTCCAAATAGAGATCTTGCTTTCAGAGACAGCAGTGCAGCGAGCTAAGAGGAAAATGTGAAGTAGACAACCCACCGCTGCTTCAAAAGGCCAAAAGGAGATTTTGTAGCCGTTTCTTTGACCTTACGTTAACTGTCTCCGCGGTGCCACATCACTTCCTGACATATTCATTTGCATCAGAAATATTCATCATTTAAAGAGCTTTAGTCTGTTCCAGGAATACAAATTTAAATAAATTAACTGTCGTCCTGTCATTGACATTTTAGGGAATTAATTTGTGTTTGCTCTCCGGCTGAGAATTAGAAGAGAAGATGGATACTTCTCTCATGTGCGTCCATTACATATGAAGGTGGAGCCAGCAGCAGTTAGCTTAGCTTAGCTCGAAGGGTGAAACAACCATACAGTAGGCTTGCTTTGCCCAAAGGGAGTGTAACTCCAACTAAATCAGCACCTTTAAAGCTCACTTATTAACAAGTTAAATCTCCTTGGAGAGTCTTGTCGTCACCCTGAGGCTTCCAGGCAACTTACTTCCAGTCTTTATGCTAAGCTAAGCTAACCACCTCCCGGCTGTAGCTTCATCATCATCATGTACGGATACAAGCGGTATCAATTTTCTCAATTCGAGCTTTCTTGTGAATTGGGCATTTGTTTTGTTTTTCTCCTTGTAAAAAGTGTCAGTATGTCGATGGCTGCCTCCGTTTCTAAAGTGCATACTGCCTCCCAACAGCTGTTTGAACAACTGATTTAACCATTTACACTACTTTCATTAAAGACGACATTTTATTGACGGTAAACGTGTCAATTTTTACAAATACAGTGCACAGTAACTAATTAAGGATACTTCTTTGTCGTCCTCAGACTCCCTTAAAAAAAGCCTTAATTTTAAGACTTGTTGCATTCGGAGAAACTTAAACTTTATGAAACAATGTCAAGAACACATTCTTAATTATTTTGGCCTCCTTGTTAATTCTGCAAATGTTACACATGAAGATATATCTTTGTTTGTGTGGAAATAAACAGCAATGCAGGTGTGTATTTGCACGTAGACGGCGGAAGTGAGATCTTATCGCAAGAGGTCACTTGTGATGCATGTCGAGACGCATGTTAACGCCAGGTGTGAACGGATGTTGTTGTCTTGAGAGACAACTTTCTCTCTGATGTAGTTCTGCTCAGAGCACGCTGAAGCGGGAAGTCACGCCAAACACTGGACTCTCTCAGATTAAAGAAAGTGGACATTTCTTCAACATTTCCGTGCCTCACAACAGGCGAACCCATGTCTACAGATACAGCTGTTGGATGATAACTGAATCCTGTCGTCCCGTGATGGATGTCATGTGATGGGGAAATGGGAAGTCACGGTGAGTCATGACTGGCCACGGCTATACTGATCTTAGAGGGGGCACAAGCTTTCTCCCTGTTCACCCCCTCCAGCTGTCCCCTCGCACTGAAATTGCTACTGTACATGAATCTTAATGAAAACATCTCTCTCCGTCTGACCACCACGCCATCGATTCTGCCTGCAGAGCCGGCAGAGTGCTTGACAAAATGTGATGCATTATAGATTACAGATTACCATCTTAAATTGCAATCAGGGCCGTAATAGATTAGATTGCTTAAACGCAGTGACATAAAACAACCCCTGTCTGACCGGGGCATGCGGATTCATAACAGCGCGGGAGTGTGTGTTGATACCGCATCATGAGTTTTTTATGCGATAAGGAGAGAGAGAGAGGAACCATATTGTCTGCTCATGATGTAGTCTTTGTCGACGAACACAGACGACTCCTTTGTCTCAACAAGAAGAGGGGGTGTGTGTGTGTGTGTGTGTGTGTGTGTGTGTGTGTGTGTGTGTGTGTGTGATTAAGAGCAGTTTTCTGTTTCTAAATACTGTAAATTACAAGAGGGGAAACATATGGATCCTGTTCTTACGACCATGTTAAATCAATCTGATGATTCAAGAACAGAATGTTAAAGGGACAGTTCACCATGAAATCAAAAATGCATAGTTTTCCTCTTCCTGTAGTGACATTTATCCCTTTTGATTGTTTTGACCTGGTTATTCGAGATAATTCACAGACCTTATTGTGAGCAGTTTCATGTAGGAACTATTTTCTTTCTACCAAGAGGCTCATGAACGTGACAGCGAAGGATGTAAGCATCAATGGCGGCCTCCTAGGCTGAGCTATAACTTTAGCTAGCTTGTCAACGACTAGAGTAAAACAAAAAGAAAATAGTTCCTACATGACACTGCTCACAACGCGGTCTATCTCCGTGTTACCATTTTCAAAATTCCTGTCTCTGCAACCTCCAAGCTAGCAACCTACACGCGGAAAATAGCAAGCGAACCTAAAGGCTAATTCCTGCTCAAGGTTAGATACGCATACCGATACAGATTGAGACTTCTGTGCGTAGTCTCCTGAAAGCTTACGGACACGGGCCGACGGAGCAGTGCTTCGGGTAGCCGTGGTTGGCAGTGTAGCAGTTTAAAAGTTGGTGAGAAGTTTTAAACAGCTGTCTGATGTTACTTCGCCCGGCCACAGAGACAAACAGTTACTACTAGGCTAATTTAAGGCCCGCATCCAAAACAAGTTTCCCCCCCGACACTATAATGTATTTTCAAATGTTTAAAGAACCATAAGCAAGCCACAGTGTTTTTGCCCCCCGAGAATGGCTGCAGCTAGACCTTTCACGAGCACCAAGACAGCACTATGAAAATATGTCTGGCTATGTGAGACTGTATCTCGAGTAACCGTTTCAAGATTGAAGTAGAGTGCACCCAGCTTGTGGTGCCAGAAAATACATTTGGAAAAACTCCAATATATTCAAGAGAAGTCACACATCTCTACGGGACGTTATCTCCAAAACCCTGCAGCTCACAGCAAAACAATCTAGATGGATAATTAGCGCCACAGGTAAGAGGAAAAATCTG